>NC_091987.1:65475942-66107688 GCF_044704955.1 Pristiophorus japonicus | reverse complement strand
CCTCCCTTCTCTCCTCCCCCCTCCCTTCTCTCCTCCCCCCCTCCCTTCTCTCCTCCCCCCCTCCCTTCTCTCCTCCCCCCCTCCCTTCTCTCCCTCCCCCCCTCCCTTCTCTCCTCCCCCCCTCCCTTCTCTCCTCCCCCCCCTCTCCCTTCCTCCTCCCCCCCTCCCTTCTCTCCTCCCCCCTCCCTTCTCTCCTCCCCCCCCTCCCTTCTCTCCTCCCCCCCCTCCCTTCTCTCCTCCCCCCCCCTCCCTTCTCTCCTCCCCCCCTCCCTTCTCTCCTCCCCCCCCTCTCTCTCCCCCCCCTCCCTTCTCTCTCCCCCCCTCCCTTCTCTCCTCCCCCCCTCCCTTCTCTCCTCCCCCCCTCCCTTCTCTCCTCCCCCCTCCCTTCTCTCCTCCCCCCCTCCCTTCTCTCCTACCCCCTCCCTTCTCTCCTCCCCCCCCTCCCTTCTCTCCTCCCCCACTCCCTTCTCTCCTCCCCCCCTCCCTTCTCTCCTCCCCCCCTCCCTTCTCTCCTCCCCCCCCTCCCTTCTCTCCTCCCCCCCTCCCTTCTCTCCCCCCCCCTCCCTTCTCTCCTCCCCCCCTCCCTTCTCTCCTCCCCCCCCTCCCTTCTCTCCTCCCCCCCTCCCTTCTCTCCTCCCCCCCTCCCTTCTCTCCTCCCCCCCTCCCTTCTCTCCTCCCCCCCTCCCTTCTCTCCTCCCCCCCTCCCTTCTCTCCTCCCCCCCTCCCTTCTCTCCTCCCCCCCTCCCTTCTCTCCTCCCCCCCTCCCTTCTCTCCTCCCCCCCTCCCTTCTCTCCTCCCCCCCTCCCTTCTCTCCTCCCCCCCTCCCTTCTCTCCTCCCCCCTCCCTTCTCTCCTCCCCCCTCCCTTCTCTCCTCCCCCCCTCCCTTCTCTCCTCCCCCCCTCCCTTCTCTCCTCCCCCCCTCCCTTCTCTCCTCCCCCCCTCCCTTCTCTCCTCCCCCCCTCCCTTCTCTCCTCCCCCCCTCCCTTCTCTCCTCCCCCCCTCCCTTCTCTCCTCCCCCCCTCCCTTCTCTCCTCCCCCCCTCCCTTCTCTCCTCCCCCCCCTCCCTTCTCTCCTCCCCCCCTCCCTTCTCTCCTCCCCCCCTCCCTTCTCTCCTCCCCCCCTCCCTTCTCTCCTCCCCCCCTCCCTTCTCTCCTCCCCCCCTCCCTTCCCTCCTCCCCCCCTTCTCTCCTCCCCCTCTCCCTTCTCTCCTTCCCCTCCCCCTCTCCTCCCCCCTCCCTCCTCTCTTCTGCCCCCCCTTCCCCTCCCTCTCCTCTCCCTTCCCCCTTCCCTCCCTCTTCTCTCCCCCTCCCTCCTCTCCTCCTCCCCTCCCTCCTCTCCTCCTCCCCTCCCTCCTCTCCTCCTCCCCTCCCTTCTCTCCTCCTCCCCTCCCTTCTCTCCTCCTCCCCTCCCTTCTCTCCTCCCCCCCTCCCTTCCCTCCTCCCCCTCCCTCCTCTCCTCCCCCCCCTCCCTCCTCTCCTCACCCCCTTGACCCCATAGATTGGTTACAGCACAGAAGGTGGCCATTTGGCCTGTTGAACCCGTGCGGGCTCTCTGCAAGAGCATTTCAGCTGGTCCCACTCCCCCGCCCTTTCTCCGTAGCACTGCAAATGTTTTTCCATCAGGTACTTATTCAATTCCCTTTTGAAAGCTACGATTGAATCTGCCTCCACCATCCTCTCAGGCAGTGCATTCCAGATCCTAACCACTCGCTGCATAAAAAGGTTTTTCCTCATGTCGTCTTTGGTTCTTTTGCTAATCACCTTAAATTTGTGTCCTCTGGTTCTCGATCTCGATCCTTCCGCCAACGGGAACAGTTTCTCTCTATCTATTCTGTTTAGACCCCTCATGATTTTGAACACCTCTATCAAATCTCCTCTAAATTTTCTCTGCTCGAAGGAGAACAGCCCCAGCTTCTCCAGTTTATACACGTAACTGAAGTTCCTCATCCCTGGAACCATTCTCATAAATCTTTTCTGCACCCTCTCTAAGGCCTTCACATCCTCTCTACTCACAATACTCCAGTTGTGGCCAAACCAGTATTTTATAAAGGTTCATCGTCACTTCCTTGCTTTTGTGCTCCATGCCTCTATCTGTGAAGCCATGACCCCGTATGCTTTTTAACCGCTTTCTCAACCTCCCTTGCTACCTTCAATGATTTCTGCACATACACCCCCAGTTCTTTCTGTTCATGCACCTGCTTTGGATTGTACCTTTAATTTATATTGCCTCTTCTCGTTCTTCCTACCAAAATGTATGACTTCATACTTATCTACATTAAATTTCATCTGCCACGTGTCCGCCCATTCCACCAGCCTGTCTATGTCCTCTTGAAGTCTATCACTATCCTCCTCACTGTTCACTATATTTCCAAATTTTGTTTCATCTGCAAATTTTGAAATTGTGCCCTGTACATCCACATCCAAGTCATTAATATATATCAAGAAAAGCAGTGGTCGTAGTACCAAGGGGATCCCAAGGGGTATGGCGAGAAAGCAGGAATGGGGTACTGAAGTTGAATGTTCAGCCATGAACTCATTGAATGGCGGTGCAGGCTAGAAGGGCCGAATGGCCTACTCCTGCACCTATTTTCTATGTTTTCTATGTTTCTATGTTACCTAGCTAATTTCGTATCCATGCTGCCACTGTCCTTTTTATTCTATGAGCTTCAACTTTGCTACCAAGCCTATTATGTGACCCTTTATTAAACGCCTTTTGGAAGTCCTCCTCTTTCACTTTGACTTTGGCAGCATCTTCTTACTTGGTAAAGAGACACGCAAAGTACTCATTTAGTACCTCAGCCATGCCCTCTCCCTCCATGCGTAGCTCTCCATTTTAGTCCCTAATCGGCCCCACGCCTCTTACTACCCGTTACTTGTTAACTGACCCAAGTTCTCTGGTAATGTATGAGTAAACACATTTTATTAATTTTACATTTTATTGAGCTTTCACCTGGGGACACTTTGTTATAAGCTTTCAGTTCCAAATGACAGAAAGCAATGGTAGAGTTCAGCATCTTATATTTGTGTAAAGGCAGTAAGCTTCTTGCCTCTGCAACTATAGCCACAAAAGGAACTCTGTTACAGTATTCATATATGTTAAAGTAATTTGAATGATTCATTATTAAGAACACAAGTATAGGCATGCAACATAATACAGTATTGTGTTCACTGTGCTTATAGCAACCACAGTTTTAATTACTCCAGCATTGTGTGGAACTTTTGGTTTTCAAATGTAGCATATTGTGTACACTCCTCTTAAATCTTTTCTTATCTGAATTCCCATTGTGGAATTTCTAGTTCAATATTTGTCACTGACATCCAGTGAGCACCTTGAAACACAGTTGCTGTCAGATGTATATACAAGCAAATTAAATTAACACTAAGTCAGGTAGTGAATTTTCTATGTTGAATTTCATGTAACTAATGCCTGAACAGGAATGAATATAATAATGCTATATATCATAGCTGTTGGATGTGGATGTGTTCTGTATATATTCAGCCTTTCTCAGAATTGTGATGGCAGTTTTAGTAGCAGCTGTAACTGGGGTATGGGAGCTGGAATGGGTGTGAGGAACTGCATGAGAAGATACCACATGGTTTCCCTGAGGGGTAAAAATACAATCAGTGTAGAAAATAACCATATAGATTTCAAGGTCCCAGATCTGATTCTTGTTCTGTGCTGAATTAACTGATGGCAAATGCGGTTCCTCAGTGCTCTTGTTCTAAGGAAGGGAAAGTTACGCAGGATTCCCCTCTTGGTTGTTGTCCAGTTATCTTGTCTGTAAAGTGTACACATGCACAAGTCAGGTAAGAATAGAAACAGGCTCAGCTATGATGCCTGCTGGATTTATCATTTGTCCATTTCTCACAGTCTGGGCCTACACAGGAAGAATTGTTGCTTGAGTGAGGCCTAGTGGAACTGTACTTTTATAATAGTCATAGCCCACAGAAGAGGTGAAGAGGGGATACATTTTTGGCAGTGGGGAGGTGGGGCGTGGGGGAGAAAATATCGCATGTAGTTCACATTTGGATCAGGTTTTTCTTCTCTACTTTAACAATTAGTGCTTATAGACTAGATCAGTGGTTCTCAAACTTTTTTGCTTGAAGGACCCTTTTTCAAATGGATTAGTAATCACAGATCCCCATCTAAATTATAATACTCATAATATGAAAGTGCTGCATCTAAAAAGTTTTTTAATAATGCTTGTACAAAAATAAGTATTTACTTATAGATAGACACCTGCTTCTCACACCAATTCTGGGTACTCCGCAGCAATAGATGGCCACTTTTAGCCACTTGGTGCTGGACGATTTTTAAAGTTGTCAGCAGGCTGGTCAAGGTGAGCGCACCCATGCACCTGCTTGGATGCTGTTGGAAACATGACTCACTGACATACTGTCCCTCTGGCATGTTCTATTATAGCTACACTGTGGGATTGTACATGTTTGTGTGAACAAGGTCAAGCATATGATTGAAGAGCCTCGCAGGCGCTCTGATCACGTGTCGGGAGGATGGCACAGGGTCGAGCGCCAGGGAGAGGAATCTGTTCGACCGACAGTGATCACTCGTTGCAAAGTGAGTGTGGGCCTCTGTGAGGAGGCAGGCCCAGCCGTTCAGAATAATTCGCAAGAACTAAATCAGTGTCGGTTTAATAAAGAGGAGCAGGCTTGAAATTACCTCTGGCCGCCAATGTTTCTGCTAATTTAACGGGAACGTTGCCGGCTGCCTCTGGTCGTGGACCACCATGAAAGTCTCTACGGACCCCCAGGGATCCGCATATCCCAGTTTAAAAACTGGACTAGATAACTCCAGTAGACTCAATTTCCTCTGTCCGCCCCTGGAAAAAACTCCCTGCCAATTCACTTACAACTGCACTTTCAAAATCCCAATTGGCCCTCCATTCACCATGACATTTCTGCAGCTGCTCAACCACATCCTCACCTCTACTTATGATGCCCTAGTCCCCATTAAAACCATTACTCTCTCTCACCCTGGCCGTAATCCCTGGTACAGCCCTCATCTCCAAGAGACGTAGACTTGAACGGTTATAGCGGAAATTGGTTTAACCCTTCATGGCTGGATCACATAAAGCATTATCGGATCCTGCTCTCGTCTACCAAAACTGCTCACTATTCCAGGATCACCCTGGAATGCAAAATAACCCAGGCCTTCTGTTCTCTACTGCAAACCGTCTTCTTAAACCCCTCTCTGCAGTTTCCTCCACCCTCACTTTCGACAACAAGTGCGAGGAGCTCGTAAACGTCTTTGCCACTAAGATTCAGACCATCTGATCAGCTGCATCGACCACTCCCCTTCCTTCCCCTAGCCTACCGGGCCAAACTTGCTCTATGATTTTCCCCTGCCCTATTTCTCTAGTTTTCCTCCTATCTCTCCTCATTTCCTCTCCGACCTCCTGTCCCCTCGACCCTATTCCTACTAAACTACTGACCACCTAACTTCCCTCCCTGGCTCCCATGTTAGCTGATACTGTTAATGGTTCTTTCTCCACAGGTACTGTCCTCCCTCTCCTTCAAATCTGCTGTCATCATCCCTCTCCTCAAAATAAAACAACCCTGGACCCCTCTTTCCTTGCAAACTATTGCCCCTTCTCCAATATCCCTTTCCTCTCAATTCCTTGAACGTGTTGTCGCCTTCCAAATCTGTGCCCATCTATCCCGGAACTCCATGTTTGAATCCCTCCAATCAGGTTTCCGGCCCTGCCACAGAACCAAAGCAGCTCTTCTCAAAGTCATAAATGACATCCTTTGTGACTGTGACAAAGGTAAATTATCCCTTCTCCTCCTTCACAACCTTTCTGCAGCCATTGACATGGTTGACTACAACACCTTCCTCTAACATCTCTCCACCATCATCCAGCTGGGCGGGACTGCACTCGCCTGCTTCCATTCTTATCTATCTAATTGTAGCCAGAGAATCACATGCAGTGGCTTCCTTTCCTGCTCCTGCACTATTACCTCTGGTGTCCTCCAAGGATATATTCTTGGCCCCCTCCTATTTCTCATCTATATACTGTCCCTCGGCAACATCATCCAAAAGCACAGCGTCAGTTTCCACGTACGCTGACGACACCCAGCTCTACCCCACCACCACTTCTCTTGACCACACTATTGTATCTAAATTGTCAGACTGTTTGTCTGATATCCAGTGCTGGATGAGCAGAAATTTACTCCAACTAAATATTGGGAAGACTGAAGCCAATGTCTTCGGACTCCGCTGCAAACTCCGTTTCTTAGCCACCGACTCCATCCTTCTCCATGACAACTTGTTGATGCTGAACCAGATTGTCCTCAACCTTGGTGTTATATTTAACCGCGAGATGAGCTTCCAACCACATATACACGGCATCACTAAGACTGCCTATTTCTGCCCGACTCCGTCCCTGTCTCAGCTCATCTGTTGCCGAAACCCTCATCCATGCCTTTGTTACCTCTAGACTTGACTATTCCAATGCAGTCCTGGCTGGCCTCCCTGTTCTACCCTCGTTAACTGGAAGTCATCCAAAACCCTGCTGTCTGTATCCTAACTCGCACCAAGTCCTGTTCACCCATCACCCCTGTGTTTACTGACCCACATTGACTCCCGTTTAAGCAACGCCTCAATTTTAAAATTTTTAATCCTGTTTTCAAATCCATCCATTTTCTCACCCCACAATATCTCTGTAATTGCCTCCAGCCCCACAACCCTCCGAGATATCTGCATTCCTCTAATTCTGACCTCTTAAGCAACCCTGATTTCAATTGCTTCACCATTGGTGGCTGTGCCTTCGGGTGTCAAGGCCCTAAGCTCTGGAATTTACTCCCTAAACCTCTCCGCTTCTCTGCACTTCTTTCCTCAAAGACACTCCTCAAAACCTATCTCTTTGATCAATCTTTTGGTCATCTGCCCTGATATCTCCTTATGTGGATCACTGTTAAATTGTGTTTGGTAACGCTCCTGTGAAGCGCCTTGGGATGTTTTACGTTAAAGGCACTGTATAAAATACAAGTTGTTATTGTTGTAAATCATAGAAATCTCCAATTCATTGAAATCCTTAGGCCCACGTTCCCCCCTAAGGTGTGCGCACACCGATCCAGAAGTCCGCGCGGGCCTCTCACCAGCTGTTGGCGCTGGTAAAGATATCGCGCCTGTGTGGCTTGTGCAGCACATTTAAAGGGACCGTGCAAGAAAAAAAATGAGAGGTAACATTGCTTGGGTCCCCTTCCGAAAACCTTATAACATTGAATGCTGGCCCTAACAGGCTGCCACAGCGTTCAATTAGGACAAAAAGTGGAAAATGTTAGAGGTTGTATTTTCCTCACTTTAATTTAATTGGTGTTTTTGGCTGATCAGGTCCACCACTGGTGAATGGAGGAGGCGGGATGTGACTGAGCTGATCCACGCACAAGCTTCTGTTCACAACCACTCCAGATCTGCTGAAAAATTGGTGGAGGATGGACTGAGCGTCTAGGCCAAAATTGAATTTTTAAACAGAACAACTGGTTGACAAACAACTAGTTGTGTTGGAGCAGGTTAGATTCAGAGAGCACCTTAGCAACAGTGAGAGCATTATAATAGAATTTAAGGTTAGGCTTAATGTACAAGAGAATGAGTATAAAGAAGTACTCATCTTTAGAAAGGCGGATCTTATGGGAATGAATGGTAGAACTATGGAAACTGAACTGAATAGCAGTGTATGAGGGGTAGAAAACATGGAGGAAAAGTATTTCCAAACATGATGCACAGTACACAGAATACATAGCAGATACATACCATAAGGAAAGAGGAATATTATAGGAATAAAAAAATGATGTGGACAACAATGAAAGTAATGCCAGGGATAATGGATAATAAAAGAGTGTTCCTAAAGTATAAAGTTACAGGTAGCATAGTGGACCACGGCAAATATAAAACTAAGGTAAAGTAGCTTAAGATACTGGTAAGGAGAGATAATTTTAGACGGATTAACTTTACATCGATTATGTCTAGAAATGTATTTAAAAGAGCCCAAGAGTGACATGATATCAAGTTAAAGGTATAGCAAATATACTAAATTAATTCTTCTATCTGTTCTTGGGGGAGACCAAGGGCAGTCCGTTGAGCACAGTTGAAATTCTGGGTGTGGGGGTGGAGGTGGGAGGGTTTCAGAGGAAGTACTCAATGACATAGAGGCAGAAATTACATAGCGCCCCATTTGGGGGTGGTAGCAGCGAGGCGGGATTTCCTGCGGCAGATGTGAAAGTCCCACCCTGCTCGCGATATTGGGGTTACTGTCCCGAGAGTAAATGGAGCGCAAAATAACACGCTCCACTTGCTCTGTGGGGCGGAAATAATTGGAGAGGGACGCAGCGCTACGCGATGGGACTCATAGGGTTGCCGCGTAGAAGGGGCCCTCCCCTTCATTAAAGGGAAGGGCCAAGCTGCCTACCTGGACCACTGGAGAGCATGGTGCCGTGGCATCAGCCCGGCACTCGAGCAGAGTGCCACGCTGCAAGATTGCAGTATGGTCCACACGATACATGCTGCAACGGGCTGCGACTGGTAAGTCGGACAATTTTTTTTTAAAGTGCCACCTCCCCTTTAAATTTTGCCCCGCGAGCAACCTGCAGCCCAGTATGCGCCCCCTGAAGCTGTCGCTGGTGTCGCCCATGCAGCTTCAGAGGACGCTTGCGAATTTTTGCTCCAGGACTAAAACGGGTAATTGCTCACGGTGATGACATTGTCTTCAGTGACAGGGAGCGCTACTAGTTACTGCCGCCAAACTCGCGTGGAATGTAGAGGTAACCGTTAGCGGCACCGTGTTTGAACAGTTGTTTGTGGCCTGTTAACGTCCCTCCTCCCAGGGACGCTAACGGGAGGTGCAAACAACCCGAATTTCTCCCCCATAGAAATTTCAGATAAGTTGGTTACTGGTAGACTAACAAAGTTAAAGCTACCAAATTTGAATGGACTTCATATAAGGGTACTTAACAAATTGACTGGCATAATCAATCTGGCCTTTGCCAGTATCTTTACGGAATGTTTAGGAATGGGCAGTGCCTAAGGGCTGGAGAGTAGCTAACAATAAGAACATCAACTTGCATTTATATAGAGCCATTACCGTAGAAAAACATGCAAGACACTTCCCAGTAGCATAATGAGACAAAAATCAACAATGATGCAAAAAAGAGTGGGAGGACTAAAAGGGTGGTCAAAGAGGTGTGTTTTAAGGACGTTGTTAAAGGAGGAGAGGGAGTTGAAGAGCTGGTGAGATTTAGGGAGGAAGTTCCAGAATGTAGGACCTAGGTGGCTGAAGGCATAGCCGGCAATGGCGAGGCAAAGGAATTCTGGGATGCACAGGAGGCCAGAGTTGGTGGAAAGCAGAGTTCTGGGACTCTGGAGGAGGAAGGGAAGAGTCCATAATGGGATTTGAACACATATGAGAATTATAAATCTGAGGCATTGGGAGCCAATGTAGGTCAGTAAGTATAAAGGAGATGGGTGAATGAGAATTGGGCCGAATTCTTACCAGCCCTCCGAGTGCGAGTTTGGAGGTGGGCCCGCAGTAAAAATGGCCGTGATTGACAGCGGGGCGAAGACGGCTCTGAGCCCACCTCCTTGTAAATTTCCTAAGTGCCTCTGCCTTGCTTTGCAGACTCGGCACTAAGTGGCATGTCAGGCAAATGAGATAGCTAAAAAGCTATTTAAGCAGCATTTTACCAGGTCATAACCTTTTTACAAGTTTTTTACGAGGTTCCCATCCCTTGGGGATCACGTCAGGTAAGTGTGTCGGGTTCTCAACAACTCTGGAATGGTTTGACTAGTTGACAGTGGCAGAGGTGGTATAAAAGCTACCATTTCACAGCTGTTTAATTACGAATCTTAGAAGTGGGAGCCTTCAGGGTTTGGAATACACTTTTCAGCTTTATGGAGGTTGGAAGTGTTTGCAGTGATCTCTCTATCCAGTGTCACCTCCTTGGAGCAACCTCTTTCACCATTGACATATTTGTCATCTCAACTTCAGCTGCCATCTATTCCATCAGTATCGGTGCCCTTGGAAAAATCTCACCATGGGTCTCAGAATCCCACCACGATCAGACCCAACACCAACATCGCTAGGCACATCAACATCACTAGGCACACCAGCATCATCAACAACACCACCAACCTTCTCTGCAATCACCTGATGCTGCACAGGACTGAGGGCATCAGCACCCAACCACATTACTGCCCAAGACGCCAGGGATGGCCTCACCATGGACAGATTTATTTCACTTGATGCTGTACACCCTGGCTGCCACATGATGTTCTAGGTTGGCACCACCCCACACCAACACCATAAAGCATCCCAACAATGCCCAAGACATTCCTTTCACACTCATCACTATTGGGTGGGCGGGGGTTACCTTTATGTCTCACCATTCACTACAACTCACTAAGCCACTTCTGAAGGTGCACACAGATCTGTCCAAGAAGGCAGAGTGTTGAAAATAAAGATTTCAATGTTTGACAACACATTAGCGGAAACTTTACATCAGCATTGGCGATAACACCCAAGTGCCTACCCTTGTGTGTTGTTAATTGGTATGACTGGAAAAGGATGAGGGTGAGTGTGAGGGTTGGATAGTGAGATGGGGAAGTAATAATGTAGATAGAGAGGAATGGGTGGAGGTGCAAGGTAAGTTGGTGTGAGTAAGGATGTGTAGGAGTAGGGTAGGGAAGGCAGAGTGATGGGGATGCGATGAGTGGCACAGCAGGATGAGGTTGACTGTGGCTTTGTAGTAACATTTCATGATCCACTGAGATCATTGAAAGGTTTGTGCCACTGCAGCCAGGTCCTCCTGACAACATCCCTCCTTGTGCCCTCCTGTACAATGTGCAACCAGGCTGTGTTGGTGTCCTGGGGAGGTCTCCTCAGCCCACTGGAAGGGAAGAGAACCTCCCTGCATGTTCTGACTCCCTCCATAAGCATCTGGGGGAGTGATGAGAGAGCTTGGGTGCAGCCGTGCACCTTTGTTCAGTGCTTGTCAGTGTTTGCAGCAGCTCAATGCTGCAGAATACTGACAGCACAACTGTCAAAATATATGTGGGCATGGTCCCTTTAAGGAAACCAACTGATGACGCATCAGCAGATGATGTCATCAGACCTGCTTCCTTTTAATTGGCCGGGAACCTCGTAGGGCGGGCTTAACGAGCCCAATATAGGGAAAGTCGTGGGGGAAGCTGACATGGCGCCAGCAACGGGGTTGCAGCCCGCCTCGGATGTCGCCCACCTTAGTAGGGAAAATCAAGCCCCGGTGTGGGATAGGATATGAACAGCAAGAGTTTTGTTCAAGCTGAAGTTTATAGAGAGTGGAGGATGGGAGGCTGGCCAGCAGGGCATTGAAATAGTCGTTTCTGAATAACAATCTTTAAAATGAGGCATTGGGACAACCCAGGAAAATACAGGACAGTGAATCTAATAGCTGTTGTGGGTAAAATATTAGAATGCATCCTGAAAAGAGAAAATGAAAACAACAACTTGTATTTATATAGCATCTTTAACGTAGTGAAACGTTCCAAGTATTGAGAGATAAAACAATTTGACACCGAGCTGCATAAGTAGAAATTACCGCAGGAAAGAGATAGGTTTTAAGGAGTGTCTAGAAGGAGTAAAGGGAGGTAGAGAGGCAGAGAAGTTTAGGCAGGGAGTTCCAGAGCTTGGAGCCTACGCAACAGAAGGCAAAAAAACTAGATAGGCAAGTGGGAGTTCTTTTGAGGAAATGATGGACCTTGTTTACAGTGGAAATTTTGTGGATGCCATGGGGCCGAAAATGCCCCCCTCCATAAGCTCCATTACCGCTTCTAAGAGGCGGGGATGGAGCGGAGAGGCCTTAACGACCGGAGGCAGACGGATTGGCCGATCTGTCCAAAATTGCCCCTGGGCCGGGAGTGGCAGGAACGGGTTTCCGCTCTGCCAGTGTTCCCGCCGCGACAGGCACACGTTGACCCCTTACCGACTGGTGGCGACCCACTTTCTGAACCCCGCGCAAAATTGCCCCGCAGGAGCGGCGCTGCCGCCGGTCGGTGTCACTGACCGCTTTCCTCGGTGGGGAGCTGTCTGGCTGGGCGACATGTCCACCTTTAAAGGGGAGGCCGCACTGCCGGCGACTCCATCTTATTTTTTATTGTTGGCCGACTGCTAGGTCGGCCGACAATTATGCCCACGCATTCGACCAGGCCGCCAACAGGCAGCCTGGCACCCCCTCTTGGGTGCCAGGCCGTTGGCCCGGCCGAAACCCTCCCTGGTGGCCTATGTTTGCCACTAACATGGCTGTAGAATTTGCAGCGGCCCTCCCCTTTAACTGAAGGGGTGGGACCTGGTGACGCGTGCTGATGACTTGGAGTGATGGTCGTTCCGACCCGCCCGCACTTCCGCCCCTCTCCCGACACCAACACCACTCCGGCTAGAAACAAACGAATCAACAGATTGTTCACCCCATGCATTGGGGCAGACGGATCACTTAAAAATCGGTAGGTGCGCCCCGTTTCGGGCGGAGGGCAATTTCAGCCCCTATGTATTTATATTTCAGTAAAGCTATTGATACTGTGCCATACAAATGATTAGTCCACACGATACAAAAACGAGGAATGTGGAGATGATAAAAGTAGATTCTTTTCCCTCAATCTGGTTCAGCGAAATTACTGAGTTGAATACCGTTTCTGCCTTAAACAAAGCAAGCTTTTATTTCAAAGCAAGTCTCGATCGAGGACTTATCAGACAGAAGGAATACTCTCTCGATAGAGCGCACCCACTTCCTACGGACAAGTGAAGTTACATTGTAAAGGGACGACGGTTATACATTTTCGGTAAAAGATAACAAGATACAATTAGAGTGACATCCTAGTTCAGCCTATCCCCTTTGATCCCTCTTTCCCTTTATCCACTCATAAGCCGACCTTAGTATGGTCTGATTTTACACAAAGGCCCATTATGAGATAATAAGACCTTGAGGTTTTTCTGCAAGCTGTGAGTTTTGTTTCAAACTGTGTTAGTGTTGTAACATTTTGCAGGCTCGAGTCTGAGATGTCATGGCTATTCCTCCATGAATTCTTTGTTAGCTTATACTGTCCATATATAATTCCCACGTTCTCAACTTCTCGACTTTAATGTCTGTATAAATTTAATATCCATGTTCAGTATGCATTCTCAGAGACAGGCAAGTTTCTGAGGTGGATTGAAAATTGGTTAAACTAAAGAAGCAGAGAAGGGAGCTGCATTTACATGCCACAGGGATCATTGTTGTTTCCAGTCATACATAAATAATTTAGAGCTGGCACCAGCAATAAAGCAGTCTAAGTTTTCAAATGACCCCAAATTGAGCAATGAGGGAGTTCAACCAGTTGGGAATAGGCAAACCAAATATCAAGCGATCTGGATAGGTAGTGAAGGTGGACTTAGGAATGGCAAGTAGCATTTAATACAGACAAATGCAAGGAAATTAGACTAGAGAAAGGAAACAGTTGATATATAAACAAAGTGTTCTGGGCAACATGACCCAGAAACAGGAGAGGGACCTGGGGATATTGGAGAGAGGAGGTATTGATGTTTACAAGATTCTTAAGGGAATAGGCTACTTGAACCCTGATAATGGCCCAGATTTTACTGTCAAAATAACGGTGAGGCTAATGGCACTCATCATTATTTATGCATAAATGATACAGCAACTTCAGACGAGGGCGTGATGAAATGCCAATATTCTAAATTTGCTGTCTAAGTTGTGCTGCTCCGCAGTTAGCTTTGCAAAAATGTTATTTTGCTGTCTGCCTCACCATTAAAATGTATTAAATGTCGTGAAGTTGCTGTGTTTGCGGGGTAGATACGAACTAAATTCACCACTAAGTTAAGTCGTGTCATTACAACTGTAAGTACCCTTTTCATGGCATGATAATTGTTAATTGCTGTCAATCAAACTCTTTGGCACTGAAAATTAACTAACAAGTGTGGAGTCTCATTCCTTCAGGTTTTAATTCGGGATTTAAAAAATGTCAAATTTAAAATTTGTACTTTTTTTACTTTTCCTTGCTGTCTTTTCTCTCTTAATCCAATCTTTCTTTCCCTCTCATTAATTATCTTTCTTTACCTGATTTGACATTAAATTCACCCACTCTACTGTCTTACTCAGTCCTTCAAGCTGATTGGTTAAGAAGATACATAATTGGTTACCCAGTTCACTCAGGTCCCAGATGCCTATTTATCTCACCGTTATCAGCTTGCACTTCTAGCAACTTGTCACACACAATTTTTACAAACCTAAACATGCACAAATAGGTCTAACTAACACCAGACGCTGCTATATACCTTGCTACAGCAAAATCTGGGCCATTATGTTTAAGATTGTTACAGACTTTAGAATCAGGGAACAGGGGCACAAGGCTAGAAGAGGAAAGCTGTGCAGATAATTTAGATTTAAATACCCTACTCAGAGGGTGGTGAATGTGTGAAGTATACTGTTTGGAAAGGCAGTGAAGGCAGAGAGTGGAGAAACTTAAGGGAGAATTGGATAGAGTAGACGATTTATCGATATTAGTGTTTGGAATTGGCCAGATGAACTGTAGAAAATGTTCTGGTCCTGTACTCTTCATTGTTCAGGTACACCTGGAATAACCTACATACTTTCTGGATTCAAAGATAGATACTGCTTAATTTTTAAAGTTAGGTACTGTGTAACTTTTAAACTTTAGATATTTTTGATATATAAAGCAGATTAATACATTGCACGTGGACTGGTAGTGACCCAAGTTAGAATTTCAGCTTTATCAGTCACTTAAACTTACCTATTTTCCATGCTTTGAATTGTTAATCTTGGCAGTATCGGAGACAAGCTTCCTGTTTGACAAGGAGGGAAAATCAGCAGGGGATTCAATTTGGGTCAGATTGTGGCATTTCTAATTAGCAGGTCACAGCGTGTCACTATCATATAACATGGAGTAATCAAGGTGAATGACGTGAAATGTAATGTAGAGAAGGATTTTTTTCGGGGTGGGGGTGGAAGTGGAGAGCTAATTGCTACTATGTGACTCTTCCATATCTGGAAACATATTATTTACATTCTATGTCATTTCAAATATTTATCCTACACATTTGTATTCTTCACTAATAAGTTCAGTTTAGCTATGGGGAAAGTGGGGTGAGTGAATTTGTTTTAAAGACTATTTTGAATTCGGAGCGACTTTAGTGCAATTGTGTTAAAGGCCAAGTTTAATTTGCAAAGATAAGCTCATCGTTCTATTGCTATTTCTTAATTCCCAAAGCATTTGTAAACTATTCATGGTAACTTAAGTGTTATTACAGAATGTAGACATGCATGCAGACATTGAATACTTAAACCTCACACTAAAATAAGACCATGCAAACTTGATTTATTTAGTATAAGTAGTGTCCGAGCTAGAATTCTATTTTTCTGGTAGCCATGATGTACAGAGGTTAATAAATTTGAGAGAGAATTCCAGTCTTTTTAGTTTTACAACTGGTGGATGACACAACTGAAAGATTAAATGCTAGCTTATGGAGGGCATCTGCAGGCAGAAATATAAGAGGCTTCAAGATTGTATAGTGGAATGGAAAGCTACTGTAGCTTAGATATTCTATCTATGGTTTGAATATTAACGATCTAGTAAGATGGTTTTAATATGAATGTTTGGCATCTTAAAATTTGATGTAAATGTGGCGCAAGTTTAATTAACATTTTATTTTTCAATAAAAATACATATGAAAGATATGTAGTTCAATTTAACACAAACATTACAAGCAGCAATTTAATAGTATGTTAAGCTATACCATTGAAATCGGTATTATATTTAGATTTATTTAAAGATACAGCCATGTGTACCTTGTAAAGACCTCTAAAACTTGTGGCTTAGGGCACATAGTCATGTTAAGAAACAACAACAACTTGCATTTATTTAGTGTCTTTCACGAAGAAACAACATCCCAAGGGGCTTCACAGAGGCATATGGAAAAAAATGGATGCTGACTAAAGAACAAAATATTAGGAGGTGTGACCAAAAGCTTGGTCAAAGAGTTGATTTTAAAGAGAGGCTTAAAAGGAGAAGCGGAAGGTGGAGAGGTCTAGGAGTTCGGGTGTTAAATTCCAGAGCAACTGAAGGCATAGCTGCCAATGGTGGGGCAAAAGAGGATACATTAATAATAATATCCTATTTTAAAGGGAAATGTTGCTGCACTGTGAAGCTTTTGTGCCAATTAAGCTCCTGAAAGAGCTGGGGACAACTGAATCTGGAAAATCTGTGATATTGTTTCAGGGATAAAATTACATATTCACAGGTGCTGTCTCTACTGCAGCACACATTTTGGAATTTGTTTTAGTATGTTTTGCTGAATGTTTATGCTCCTTAAATGTTAGTGCTAAGAAATGTTGTACTGCTTCGCTCTAGGACCCAGAATTCGCATCAGGCACTGCAAGGTTAGATGTAGAGGAAAACTCCCTCTGTTCAGCCCCAACCTCAGAAGAACACCCCCACCAATTCACCACTTCACCCATCAGCCACTCCTTGTGGACTGTCTGAATGATATTGCCAATTTGTGACAAGCTAAGGGCAATAGTGACTTATGGGCCATTGCCCACTAGAAAATGAATTGAGACTTTTATGTAGGACCCTTTATAGCCAATAGAGAAAGGATACTTTATGTTCATTGGTCTTGGGTTCCAGAGATAAAAAGACAGTGAGTTTTTCAGTTAACTAGCCGCAGACACAATCAATGGGACAAGATATAATTGGCCATGTCATTTTGTAGCCTTCTAGTTTCAAACCTGATAGAGCGCCTTGCAATATACTTTATCAGATGATAATATCCCTGTAAAGTATATATGTGCAATGTCCAACCATGTCAACTGAGGAAGGTGGGATGGGTAATACGTGAAAGGAATAGGAGGGGGAAAAAAATGAATCAGGCCATTTTAAAAGGAAAATGACACAAACAAATTCTTTCAAAAATAGCTTAAACATTGTAAATAGAAGAAGTTGTTAGGAAAATAATAGGTTTGAAAGAGCAATAATAGATATTCATTTGTATTGAAATTCACAGGAGACATTCTGCAAGAGCAGTTTTGACCAATAGAAATCATTGACTACCCACAGGCGTGGCTATGGCAACAGTTTTTTAGTCACATGCGCTATTAGTAGAAATCACCTATCACGCAATAAAGATCAATGTCCGTCACGTGTATATTTACTTATCTTCATTTTTTCATCGTGACATTTCTTCATCGTGACATTTCTCTAGAGGAGACTTTAATACTGATTGTGTGGTGGAGCAGTAAGTCCCATACAGGAAGCAGAAACATTGTAGATACTTGGTCGACATTCAGGTGAGTTTCTGTCGAGGGCAGGTAAGTAGTAATAATATGTATACAGTAAGTAAAAATGAAAATTTTTGCACTGTGTAAAGAGGAAAGAGTGAATTGGAACTGGGGACAGTTTGATACTCTAGAGTCTATTTCAGTTGTACTGGCGAGAATTACACTATGGTGACCTTGAATACTGATGGTTTAAGTAAATCCTTCCAGGAAACAATATGGCTGGGGATTTAAGATTTTCAGTCAAATGACTACGAATGGGCAACTTCGCGCAGAGCCACAGAATGAATTTACTGTTCTGTAACAGGTCTGAAGGACATTTTGTTATTGTTTAGTGTAAATGCTGTATTTTTTTTAAATCAAAAAAGGAGACAGTTTTGGCATTAAAACTTGAGTATTAAATTCAGTGCTATCCAGTAGTGGGTCATTGCAAACACTGCAGAAATGTTGTATTCTGTATGATAGTGCAAAATTTCAGCCAATGTACATTTTAATTGATATGTAATTATTCATCTATAAATTTGTCATTACAACCATCGATACTTCAATGTTGATATTTTCACATTTTAATGATACAAAACACTGGCCAGTGGCACCTGCATTGAGAACTGCTGTTGGCATCAAAAACAAAATTTTAAACTGAATAAAATCATTTGTAGCAAAGTTTGTCACTGGATTTTTCAACTGGTATTCATTGCTGTAAGCAATCAATCTGGAGACCAGGAAAATTTGAGCTAAGTATTCTGAATGGCACTGCCAATAGAAATTGCAAATTTCCAGCAACTTTAAAATGGCATTAAAGTCTTCAAAGTGAACTTTGTTCTTTTTCACATTAGTAACCTTGTTAATTAAAGTCTATATGCAGTGTTATTTGATCTACTGTTGCTACCCTCCATTTTTATATATCAATTGTTTACTCCTATTTGAACAGGAGTTAAAATCACAGGAGTATAGCATGGTGCGTAATCTTCAGCATGTGCTGTTTTGCTTACATTTGTTTATAGTGCATGGATACAGGTGCAGAGGGCTGAAAGGGAGTGTAGAATATATATCCTCATTGCACTTGGCATTAAAGACCCACAGGTGTGTGTTAATTATCTTGAGACTAACATCTTGGATATAATTGCAGAGCATTGCATGCACTGCCTATGACTGACCATGGAGTGGTTACTGAATTGTATTATTTCTTGCCACCTAACGTACATGGGCAGTCCACAGTGACCATAGCTATTGTTTGGCTCTTAGTGACCACAACTGTAAATTTTTATGATTCTAGCTCCTTCTGAGCTACCACAAGGCACTTCACAGCAGTTAACTGATTCTCAGTGCAGTGATAAGTCCAGAGTTTCACAGTTCCTCTGGTGATGTATGCATGCTGCTATGTGACGTGGACCATATACCATATACAGTAGACACCTCAAATTGCTGGAGAAATACCACGAGCGATGCCTCCGCAAGATCTTGCAAATCCCCTGGGAGGACATACACACCAACGTCCGTGTTCGCGATCAGGCCAACATCCCCAGCATCCAAGCTCTGACCACACTCGACCAGCTCCGTTGGGCGGGCCACATTGTTCGCATGCCCGACACGAGACTCGCAAAGCAAGCGCTCAGCTCGGAACTTCTGCATGGCAAGCGAGCCCCAAGTGGGCAGAGGAAACGTTTCAAGGACACCCTCAAAGCCTCCTTGATAAAGTGCAACATCCCCACTGACATCTGAGAGTCCCTGGCCAAAGACCATCATAAGTGGAGGAAGAGCATCCGGGAGGGCGCTGAGCACCTCGAGTCTCGTCGCCGAGAGCATGCAGAAAACAAGCGCAGGCAGCGGAAGGAGCGTGCGACAAACCAGACTCCCCATTCGCCCTTTCCTCCAACGACTGTCTGTCCCACCTGCAACAGAGATTGTAATTCCCGTATTGGACTGTTCAGTCACCTGAGAACTCACTTTTGGAGTGGAAGCACGTCTTCCTCAATTTCGAGGGACTGCCTATGATGATGGCAGTCCCTCGATGATAGGCATCCACCTATATGATGATGGCATCCACCTAATGCAACAGAGATGTAGGTAGTGTTGGAAATGTATTTTTGTAATAATATAGACAAAGGCTGCTGTCCTTTACCTATGTGCCAAAAATGAGCTTGAAACACGGAGTCAAACACTTGGAGATTTATTAAGGGTTAAATGAACAAACATACTCATAGCCAACATTGAGATTATAAAAGATGCTTGCAACAGAAAAACGCATTTTACAGCCAGTTGAGCTCAAACTTAACCTTCTCTCTTCTCTCTCCTCCTTATTCCAATTTATTTTAACCTCATATCCTAATTATCTCGCCTTTAAACTCAGCTATAATGCCATTACATCACCATCAGTCTTGGTTTTACATTGCGTATTATTGGTTCAACATAGCAAAGACACTAAAAGGCTCCATTGCAAGGTTTCAGGACATAATATAAATTACCTTATCTATTTACATGTACAGAAAAGAATAAACGTATAGATGAGAAGATTAGAATTATCCAAGGCTATTTTATATGACGACAGTTACAGCCTTGCAGATCTGTTGACGTTCTACAGATATTGCCTGTCAGCTACATTTGCAGGTTTTTAGTTTTATGTTTTTCACTATACAGCTAACATAAAATGAAATCAAATATGAATGGATTCTTTTACTATCTCTCGATCTTGATCTCTAACAGTAATAAGACTTCTTTGGTATTGACAGAATCCTTAGAGTGCAGAGGATCATTGATTGTGCATATGCACATAAAGGCAAGCCAAGCAGTGCCCTACAATAATACAAAATAGCGTTACTCAATGTACAGATAGCTTGTGATACTAATGCCAGATAACCAGAGAGCTTTTGTAACATGTACTTTGTGACAGTTCAACATTCAACATCTCTTCCACAGAGAAGCTGAACTAGATGGAGGGGTACTGGGTGAATTTCACAGCGCTCTGTGATCTTGGCTGTGATGATGCACTGAGACCCATGCAAAAATCAGGGTGCTTATTAAGTGGCGCTTAGAAGTCTTGGAGATTGGAAGGTGGTGCGTTACAGTAGACACTAGAAAAGCAAGATAGTGATGATGTGTTTTCGTTGCAAAATATGGCCATAGAACGAGGCATCAACATACATAAAAATGATGAACTGCAGGCTACAAGGGACGAGCAGGACAAAGTGGGACCCAAGGATGTGGTGACTTTGAATGATGCTTTACTGTGAAATGCCCAGGAGCGTTAGAAGGCAGTCGAGATATTTTTCAGCTGAGATCTGACACTGTTATTTTAGAAATGTCTGGAGGAGGGGCACATTAACAGTTCATTCTGCTTGCGCTTTGGGGTGCAGATATTGTCCTGTAGTTTACACAAATGGTTTCATTGCAACTGAAAACTTCTGAGTGTTTGACAACATTTTAAGCAATATTCTCTGGGACTTCATTGTCTTTTGCTTGCTTGTAAGATTCCAACCATCTTGCTGTAAGGGTTACATTGTGCTGGGCTCTCTCCCACAGAACCATCATGCATAATGACTATATAGGAAGTATAGAGGCTCTTGTCTGCTAAGATGAGGCTACAAATACTTAAGGAGCACTATTTTTGAAGTGAAAGATCACCTGGTTCTTATCTTCCGTTGTGTGTACTTTTTCTAACAGGTGTTGCCTGAGTTCTCCCTCGCCCTCTTCCTCTATCCTTCCAGGCCTGAGTGTGCATCCTGAGACACTGCCAAATGTGCTACAGCCTGATGGTTGCTAGATGAAGAACATAAGAACATAACATAAGAACATAAGAATTAGGTACAGGAGTAGGCCATACGGCCCCTCGAGCCTGCTCCGCCATTCAATAAGATTATGGCTGATCTGATCATGCACTCTGCTCCACTTCCCCGCCCGCTCCCCATAACCCCTTATCCCCTTATCGTTTAAGAAACTGTCTATTTCTGTCTTAAATTTATTCAGTGTCCCAGCTTCCACAGCTCTCCGAGGCAGCGAATTCCACAGATTTACAACCCGCTAAGAGAAGAAATTTCTCTTCATCTCTGTTTTAACTGGGCAGCCCCTTATTCTAAGATCATGCCCTCTAGCTCTAGTCTCCCCTATTATGTATGCAACACCTTGTAACCAGCATTCTACCGCCACCAGAGGGTGCATTTGTTGGAGTCCCAAGGGATCCCAGCATCTGGAGTCAGAATAAAGAGACTAAGGTCACACTTACCCAATTCTACAGTACTCAGTCACATTGCTTTATTTGAGACTTAACAACTGGCGACGAGTAATGGATAACGAACCATCACGCGAAAATGCAGAGGACTGTTGGGTATCCTGGAGAAATTCTCAGAAGGTGCCGATTGGGAAGCCTTCATGGAGCGACTCGACCAATACTTCGTGGCCAACGAGCTGGAAGGAAATGAGAACGCGGCCAAATGAAAAATTCTCACCGTATGCGGGGCAACAACCTATGGCCTCATGAAGAATCTTCTTGCTCCGATGAAACCAACAACCAAATCGTATGAAGAATTGTGTAAGCTGGTCCGGGAGTACCTAAATCTGAAGGAGAGTGTTCTGATGACAAGGTATCGATTTTATACATGTCAACGGTCTGAAGGCCAGGAAGTGGCGAGCTACGTCGCCAAATTAAGGTACCTTGCAAGACATTGCGAATTCGATGGATTCCTGGAGCAAATGCTAAGACACTTTTTTTGTGCTTGGCATTAGTCATGAGGTTATCCTTTGCAAACTATTGACTGTTGAAACACCGAACCTGAGCAAAGCCATAACGATAGCCCAGGCATTTATGTCCACCAGCAATAACACCAAACAAATTTCGCAACATAAAGATGCATCGGCAAGTACTGTACACAAAGTAACGTCGTTTTCAGGCAGGAATGCATATGACAGAACATACACGCCTGCAGCTGCATGACCTCAGATGACTCCGAGTCCGCCATCAAGTGTGAACGCGAGGCAATTAACACTTTGTTGGCACTGCGGAGGTGATCGTCGAGCCCGTCAATGCCACTTCAAACACTATACGTGTAAAGGCTGTGGAACAATGGGACCCTCCAGCGAATGTGCAGACGAGCTGCAAACCCTGCAAACCATCACGTTGCAGAGGAAGACCGATCCATGGCGGATCAAACTGAACTAGAGACTCGAACCAAGGAGGCAGAAGTGTACGGGGTACACACCTTCACCATGAAATGTCCACCGATCATGTTAAAAGTTGAACTGAACAGAATTCCAGTATCCATGGAATTGGACACGGGTGCGAGTCAATCTATCATGAGCAAAAAGGCCTTCAAGAGGCTGTGATGCAACAAGGCACAAAGGCCCAAGCTGAGCCCTATTTATACCAACCTGAGAACTTACACTAAAGAGCTGATCACTGTAATTGGCAGCGCAGCAGTAAAAGTCTATGATAGAGCGGTGCATGAACTACCACTATGGATTGTACCAGGAGATGGCCCCACACTGTTCGGCAGAAGCTGGCTGGGAAAAACACGCTGGAACTGGGACGATATCTGAATGCTTTTGTTCGTCGACGACGCCTCATGTGCCCAGGTTTTGAGCTAGTTCCCGTCGTTGTTTGAGTCAGGCATCGGAAATTTCTCTGGGGCGAAGGCGCAGATCCACTTGGTTCCGGGTACACGACCCATCCACCACAAGGCACGTGCGGTGCCATACATGATGTGAGAGAAAGTGGAGATAGAGCTGGACAGGCTGCAAGGAGAGGGCTTCATCGCGCTGGTTGAGTTCAACGAGTGGGCCAGTCCAATTGTTCCGGTTCTCAACGGCGATGGCACGGTCAGAATTTGTGGGGATTATAAAGTAACAATTAACCATTTTTCGCTGCAGGACCAGTACCCGCTACCAACTGGAACTCTGGGACACTGAGGCACGGAGTCACAGAGACACGGACTCTGGGACACTGAGACACGGAAACACAGAGACACTGGCACACTGGGAAACGGGGACACAGAGACACAGAGACACTAGGGCACTGGGACACTGGGACACTGAGACACTGAGGACCAAAGCAGACGACCTATTTGCGATGCTGGCAGGAGGGAAGACATTCACCAAGTTGGAACTGACCGCAGTCTGCATGGCGCAGGAGCTGGCGGAATCTTTGAAAGGCCTCATCTGCATCAACACGCACAAAGGTCTGTTCATCTACAATAGATGCCTGTTTGGGATTTGATCAGCCGCGGCTATTTTGCAAAGGAACATGGGGAGTCTGCTAAAGTTGGTTCCGCGCACCGTGGTATTTTCCAGAACGACCGATTGATCACTGGTTGGGACATTTGCAGAACCTGGAAGAGGTTCTAAGTCAGCTAGATTGTGTGGGACTCGGGTTGAAACGCTTGAAGTGTGTTTTCCTGGCACCAGAGGTCGAGTTCTTGGGGAGAAGAATCACGGCAGACGGCATCAGACCCACCGAAGCCAAGACGGAGGCCATCAAGATCGCGCTGAGACCACAGAACGTGACGGAGCTGCGGTCGTTCCTGGGACTGCTCAATTATTTTGGTAATTTCGTACCCGGGTTAAGCACCTTGCTAGAACTTCTACATGTGTTGCTACGCAAGGGAGATGGCTGGGTATGGGGGAAATCACAAGAGACTGCTTTTGAAAAAGCCAGAAATCTGTTATGTTCAAACAAACTGCTTGCTCTGAATGACCCATGTAAACGTTTAGTGCTAGCTTCGTACGTGGTCGGGTGTGTGTTACAACAAGCAAATGAATCGGGAACATTGCAACCGTTCGCTTATGCATCCAGGAGTTTGTCCAAGGCCGAAAGGGCCTACAGCATGATTGAAAAAGAAGCTCTGGCATGCGCTTACGAGGTGAAAAAAATGCACCAGTATCTGTTTGGGCTTAAGTTCGAGTTATAAACTGACCATAAGCCGCTCATGTCGCAATTCTCAGAGAGCAAAGGTATCAATACCAATGCCTCTGCTCGCATCCAAAGATGGGCACTCACGATGTCTGCATATAACTATGTAATTCGCCACAGGCCAGGCAGAGAGAACTGCGCTGATGTTTTCAGTCGGCTACCATTGCCCACCACCGGGGTGGAAATAGCACAGCCTGCAGCTCTTGGTGATGGATGCATTTGAAAACAAAAAGTCACCCGTTACGGCCCGCCAGATCAGGACCTGGACCAGCCAGTCCCTTGTAAAAAAAAAAAATGTGTCCTCCATGGGAGCTGGTCCAGCGTCCCAGCGAAGATGCTTGAAGAAATCAAGCCGTTCCAGCGGCGCAAAGACGAAATGTCCATACAGGCGGACTGTCTTTTATGGGGTAATCACGTTGTTTTGCAGGAAGACGTTCGTATGCGACCTATACAGTACCCACCCAGGCATACTAATGATGAAAGCCATATCCCACGTGTGGTGGCCCGGCATCGACTCAGATTTGGAATCTTGCATGCGCCAGTGCAACACTTGCTCTCAACTGAGCAATGCACCCAGGGAGGCAACGCTAAGTTTGTAGTCATGGCCCTCCAATCCGTGGTCTAGGATCCACATTGACTTTGCTGGCCCGTTTCTAGTCAAAATATTTTTGGTTGTTGTGGATGCTTATTAAAAATGGATTGAGTGTGTGATAATGTCTATAAGCATGTCCACTGCCACCATTGAAAGCCTATGAGCCATGTTTGCCTGATGTCCTTATCAGCAACAATGGGCCGTGCTTCACCAGTGCTGAATTCAAGGAATTCATGACCCGCAATGGGATCAAGCACGTCACATCTGCCCCTTTCAAGCACGCATCTAACGGCCAGGCAGAACAGGCAGTCCAAACCATCAAGCAAAGCTTCAAACGCGTGTCGCAAGGCTGCTTGCAGACCCGCCTGTCCCGAATCCTGCTCAGCTACCGCACCAGACCCCACTCGCTCACCGGGGTTCCCCCTGCCAAACTGCTCATGAAAAGGGCACTCAAAACAAGGCTCTCTCGTCCACCCTGATCTCCATGATCATGTCGAAGGCAGGCGGCATCAACAAAGCATGTACCATGATCACGCAAATTTGTCACGTGATATTGAAGTCAATGACCCTGTATTTGTACTCCACTATGGACATGGTCCCAAATGGCTTGCTGGCACTGTCATAGCCAAAGAAGGGAGTAGGGTGTTTGAGGTCAAACTTGCAAATGGACTAACTTGCAGAAAGCATTTGGACCAAACCAAACTGCGATTCACAGACAGCCACGAGCAACCTGAAGAGGACACCACCAACTTCGACCCTCCGATACACACACAAGTGGCAACCGACATCACGGTTGACCACGAAGCTGAACTCATCATCCCCAGCAGCCCATCAAGGCCAGCTGTGCAGCAGCCCAGCGAAGTCCCAACCAACTCACCTGCACCTGTGTTTGTACCGAGACGATCGACTAGGAAGTGGAAAGCCCCAGATCGTCTCACCCTGTAAATAAGTGTACTATTGACTTTGGGCAGGAGGGGTGACGGGGAGTGATGTTATGTATGCAACACCTTGTAACCAGCATTCTACTGCTACCAGAGGGCACATCTGTTGGAGTCCCAAGGGATCCCAGCATCCCTTGGGAGCACTGCATATAAGCAGGCCTCCCATGCTGTGCCGGCACTCTGGAGTCAGAATAAAGAGATTAAGTTCACACTTACTCAATTCTACAGTACTCAGTGACATTGCTTTATTTGAGACATAACATCCCCTATCAGTGGAAACATCCTCTCTGCATCCACCTTGTCAAGCCCCCTCATAATCTTATATGTTTCGATAAGATCACATCTCATTCTTCTGAATTCCAATGAGTAGAGGCCCAACCTCCTCAACCTTTCCTCATGTCAATCCCCTCATCCCTGGAATCAACCTAGTGAACCTTCTCTGAATTGCTTCCAAAGCAAGTATATTCTTTCGTAAATATGGAAACCAAAACTGCACGCAGTATTCCAGGTGTGGCCTCACCAAAACCTTGTATAGCTGTAGCAAGACTTCCCTGCTTTTATACTCCGTCCCCTTTGCAATAAAGGTCAAGAACGCCTGCTGCCTACATGTGCATACAAACCTGAGGGTTTTATTTTATAACACTCCTGTGAAGCGCCTTGGGATGTTAAAGGCGCTATATAAATACATGTTGATGTTGTTGTATATTAGTTGATTTGCGTATCATGAAATCTTGCATAGTTCTTAGAACAAAAATAGCAGTAGTGGTAAATCTTATTCTCATTGTCCTTTTATTCAATCTTAAAGGAATTGCTAAACAAAAATGAGTGAAGAGAATAGCGTTTCTTCACAAGTTGAAGAATATGAAGATGACTTTGAGAAAGACCTTGATTGGTTGATCAATGAAGAAACAAAAAATAGTGATGACGATCCAGAGGTAATAAGTGAAAACAATTGTGTATGCTAGGTGCATGTATTGATACTAGTGAGGTACAATTACTTTCATAGGGGTGTAGATGTTAACCTTAGTGTCAAGATCTTGCCGATAGGTTTGTTTCTTTATTCCCAGTATAATAGAATTGTCAGATAGATATATGTTATGGAATAAAATGAAAAATATATGAACATCAGCCTAATCTGCTGCAAATGGCTTTTTTCAGCAAAGTAAGCATTTGCAAGAGTGTTAAACAAAAATTAAAAGGAATGCAGGCAAACATCCCGAACCTGTTTAATTATGATCAATTTAAACTGTTGTTTGAAGTTACATTTCATGATCTTTCCCCAAAATGCACTTTGTGTTTCACTAAAATTTGGTGATCTCTTTATAATTCAAAATTACCCACCTTTTCATTTCAAGCAACAAACCTAAATCTTTTGTGTATGCTTTTAACTACATTTATTTTAACTTTGCTTTTTTAATCAATATTACCATAGTGAATGGACCTCTGAAATTTCCTCTGTTCCTCCTAAATTCCAAGGCCTAGAAATTCGGTTCTGTAGCTCCTGCTGTTTGGGTGCCGAATTGGGATCAACATGGCTTCTGAGCAGCACGCGCACACTTCTGGTGCAGGCTGTGCTGGACACCATCTTGGTGAGGGTGGTAGGGCATTGTTAGGTGCTTACGCTAAAAGTATGGTAAATAGGCATATGACATCAAGCTGATTTGATGCCAGCGCCGCCATTTTCATGATAATTGCTGGAGCTAACTTAACCTCTCGCAACCTCGCTCAGCTAAACATATGTTCAGCAGCAGGAAGGACCCCAGTGGTACTTAAAGGGATCAACAACTTTCAGGTAACTTGCTTTATGATTTCTACTGGCTCTTTGTAAATTTGTGGAATTGATTGGAGCTTTCTAGAGTTATTTAAAGTTGGTGAGATCACGGGGAGTGGAGAAGGCCTTGCTTTCAAGGGTTCTGGTCAGACCACTTGCTCCCAGTCATGGGTGCTCTATTTGTCATCCCCCTTGCTCTTCAGCATGACTGGGAGATGGAACAAAGGCAGCAAACAAGAGGACAAGCTGCTCGCAGAAGGAGGAATGGGAAAAGGGCTCTCAGCAGGAGGCCTTGCCAAACAAGGGTCTTCTGAGAGCAATTCTCTTACCTCAGCCTGAGCCAGGAGCAGTGTCTAAGACATCTGCAACTTACAAAGGAGATACTCACAGAACTCTGCCACCTCTTGCAACCAGACCTGCAGTCTCTCTCCAGGGCAAGGACAGCACTGGCAGTGGCTGTGAAGGTGACTGTGACCCTGAATTTCTTAATGTGGGATCCTTCCATGCTGGAGCAGGTGACATCTGTAACATCTTCCAGTTTAACATCCACTGCTGCTTACGAGAGGTGACAGAAGCTCCTTATGGCAGAATAGGGAACTTCATCGTGTTCTCTCTGACTAGAGAGAAGCAGATGGAGCATGCATGTGATTTTGCCAGGATAGCGGACATCCCCCTGGTGCAGGGTGCCATCGACTGCACGCATGTGGCTTTGCGGGCACCGTATATAAATGCTGAGTTGTTCCGCAACCGCAAAGGTTACCACTTGCTGAATGTGCAGTTGGTGTGACCATGCTCAGCACATCAAGATGGTGAATGCCCAGTATCTTGGCAGCAGTCATGATTTTATTCTGGGCCAGTCTGCTATTCCCACAGTCTTTGAGCCACCAAGACAAACCAGAGGGTGGCTACTGGGCGACAAGAGCTGTCCCTTGACCACCTGGTTCATCCATCATTCTTTTCTGCAACCCAGCCACATGCGGACAGATAGGGGTTTGCCGCCAGGGCAGCCCCGTACACCGCTCCAAAAATAAAGGAGGGAAATTTAGAAAATGTCGACCCCTCCACGCCGACTGAGCGCTGATTGCTTTCTGCTTTTGATAATTACTCTTTTTTTTTTTAAAGGAGCAATTTCGGCCCCAAGATCTGTTTCAAAATAACCAGTAAATGTTCAAGGATCTTTTTACCACAATGTCATGATCATTCTGTGAATAGAATAATTTTAAGGTTTACTCAGATGAATGCTCTGGTTCTCCACAGGATTATGAAGATGATGAAGACATTGAAGCCCAAATTAATAAAGAACTAGTTAATGAGGAAAATGAAGACAAGGAGAGCGCAGCAGATGAAACACAATTTGGAAGTCATGCAGAAAAATCATGTGAATTGAATGAAGATCTCAATAACCACACAGAGATCACCAGTAGAGAGGGAAATGTTACTGCCAATCAGCCTGATCCCATATCAGATACAGATAGCGAGAGTTCATTACAAGAAATAAAACGGGAGGATCAGCAGGAAGGAGAAGAGCAGAGTGAGGAAGTAAAACGCTATATAATGGACAAGATTGAGCAAGCCAACAAGAAGCTGCAAGATGAAGATCCTGTGGATCAAAATCGAGAACGCAGATTGAAGTTCAAAGACAATTTGGTTGACTTGGAAGTGCCACCTGTGGAGTTTTCTGAGATGGAAAAGGATAATGGAAAGGTCACAAATCAGATGTCTGAAATGTGTATTTCAAATGATGCTCAAAAAATCTATGATAACACAGGAAACGAGGGGGATGAGGACAAAAACAAGAACAAAAAAGTGTTGATGGAAAAGGATGGAAAATTTGAACTTGTGAATTTACAGGATTTTGAAAGTCAAGGTTTATTACCTCAGATCGCTGATGCATTCAGTGAGAATGAAAATAAACAATCTCACTGCTCCAATGATTTAAATTCAGATAATTCTAAAGGAAGCAACCTCTCAAGCAGTCAGAACAGTTTATCTCCATCGCCAACAGAAATGCTTCATGCACCAAAACCACCAGATGAACCAAAGGATCGAGCAACTTCTGCAGTTAATACACAGAAGAATGGAGCTCAAAAATTACCTCGAAGGGTGCAATCTGCAATAGTTTCCCCAAAACAGTCCGCCCACCTGATTACCCCAGAACAAAAGGAGCTTAATTGGAGAACTCAACAAAAGAAAGAGCAGCTGAAGATGGAGGTAGATTTGGGGTATTAAAGCAATATAAATCAAGTTCTTTTATAGCAAGTTGTTAGTTGATGCTTATGCTTTCTTATGAGGATCTGTACCCTAGTGAGAATAGTATGTTGAGAATGTGGGATTTTCTTTTGTTTGCGATGTGGATGACACTGGTGAAGCTACGTTTATTATAGAACCATAGAAGTTTACAGCACAGAAGGAGGACTTTGACCTAGCACAAAGAGCCAGCTAAGATGAGCCAATCAAAAACGAATCTCACTGCCGTGTTTTCTCCTATTACCTTGTATTTTTCACTGCTACAAATATTTATCCAATTTTCCCTTGCTAGAAGATCCCTTATCTCTGTGGCAAAGTATTTCATGCTCCAACAACTGTCTGGAAAAAGTAGGAGAATATATAATGGAAACCAGAGTGAATATGCTGAATAATGTCTGGTAGAAAAGCTATACAGTACACAGTAAGGCTTGGTACATTTTGCTTTTGTAAACCACAGAGATGAGCCATGCATTTGGTTTATACCATTGGTATTCTATTCATAAAAGTTAAACCTTTATATTTTTATTTTGGAAAAAAGCAACGCCCATCAAGTGACTGTTAAACATATTACAATTAAACATATAACGAATATGCCATAACGAAGATGTGCACCACATTATTATATTGAATGTTTACAGTGGATTATTTGAAAATCACATTTAACATCAAGTTAGACACTTGCACTCATAAGATCACAAAATAGTTACACATGAGGAGGCCCATTCAACCTATCTTAGCTCATCCATCTAAAACAAATATACATGTCCACTGTTTCTTAAATTATTTCAGGATTTTTGCCTCCCTGTCTAGAGGGCCTGTTGACATATTGATCACTCCTTTCAGCAACCAGGGATACAACCAGAAACTTCTTGTTTGATGCTTCTCTCATGTAGGCTCAACTTCTGTCATTTCTTGAGATGCTACAGTCATTGCTCCTTTGAATTTTCATCTCTTGTTTCTCCTAAGGTCCAAATATGCTGTCTTGCATGCTGTTTCGGTTTCTTAAATCTATATAAACTCTGTTGTTATATGACCACTTTTGTGTGATTTCAAATGTGCATCAACTAAAAGTGACATTCTAATTTGGAAGTCATGTTGGTGTTGTGTGCACTAAAATCGAGGGCTCTAACACTGATATAGCTCTAAACTTGGTATCAGACTGGATAAAAAAATTCCCAGGCAGTTTTTAAACTTAATTCTCAATATCTAAGTGATAACACTCTAGTTGACTGCTATAATTAAAATTTAACTAGCTGCTGAACAGAACTCTGCATGAATGTTCGCATGCTCATTTGTCGCTGCGCAAAGTGAAATGCTTACCCATCTGAGATACAAATCAATAGCATAATAACGCTCCAAGACTCATAACACAATTTTATTCAAACTTATTCTTTCCCTGGACTTCAAAACCATGGAACTCCTTAACTTCCTTAGATTTTTCTAATTCCTGCAATATATATGCTTTACAATCCAAAGTTTGATGTCAACACTATCTCTTGCTTAAATAAAAACAGAGAATGCTGGAAATCTCAGTGGGTCAGGCAGCGTCTTTGGAGAGAAAAACAGAGTTAACGTTTCGGGTTGACGACCCTTCGTCAGAACTCTTGCTTTATCTCTTCTACTGTTTTGATATTGGCCTTCATTATGGGCTTTAGCCCTTCACATGTTTCTTAGTTTATAAAAGTCAGAGCTACTGTTTACAATATTTTAATAAATTATGAAAATATTGTTTTTTTTTTAGAAAAGTGTATAGTAAGATGGCTGTGGCTGTGACCATTTAACAATCTCTAAGAAATTGCACAATGCTATAGAAACTGCTGTATCTGAGAGGGGAGAAATTATGGTTGTATAAACTGGAGGGGTGGGGTTAGTAAAGTGGTTCTATGGGATTGACAAGATTAATGATTGTCCCCTTGTTACAGCTTAGTTAAATATGATAATTTGTTGTATAAGATAGGGGCAAGAAAAACTGAGGAAGAGGAGCGGAAGAAAGAGGAGAATAAGATAGCTTTTGGGGTCTGGCTTCAAAAGAAGAAACAGCAGCATCATGAAGAAAGGAGAATTCAATGTGCAAAGGAAATAGAAAGAAAGAATAGTAAGGTACTGTAATTAGAATTGTTGTACTTTTTCTGAAACTTGAACTCTTAGTTCTGCATAATTTATCAAATTACACTGCAGGAAAATCTGGCTCTGATTACGATCTTAACCGTAAGCACCTTAACCTTTTTCTCATGAAGGAGACAGTATCCATTTTGTTTACCTGCTTTTTGGTAATGTTACTCTATGGGCCCAAGTTTCCACATGATTTGCGCCTGATTTTTAGGAGCAACTGGTGGAGATCGGACTATCTTAGAAATCGCAATTCTCCACATTTTTTTTTCTGCAGTTCTAGTCAGTTAGAACAGTTCTACTTTGGAACAGAATTTTTTCTTCAAAAGGGGGTGTGTCCGGCCACTGACACCTGATTTGAAAGTTTCCACAGTGAAAACGTACTCCAAACTAAAGTAGAATGGAGCAAGTGAAGATTTTTGTAGAACTGAAAAAACCTGTTCTACACATTAAAAAAATCAGGCGCAGGTTACAAATTAGGCGTCCAGAACGTGGTGGAGGGGGAGGGGTGGGGGGGGGGGAAGGGAAGTCACTAAATTCTATAATAAATCCTTATTTATACTTATGCAAATATTATACAAATAAATCCAACCTGAATAAACATTTATAAGCAAAGAAAAGATTAAATAAACCATCTTCCTACCTGTGTGAAAATGCTTCAGGCAGGCCTTTCGGGACCGAAGGCTGAACGGGCCGGCCCGAGACTTCGGGCAGGGCCCGTCCCCAGCACCAGATTTACAGGTAGGTAGCGTCGGGTCGGGTCGGGTCGGTTTGGGTCCGGGGGGGGTGTGGTGGGGAGAGGGGGGGGAGGTCAGGTCGGATCCAGTCCGGGAGCGGGGGGCGGGAGCGCGGGTCGGGTCGGGTCCAGTCAGGGGGGCGGGGAGCGAGAACAGGAGCGCGGGTCGGGTCGGGTCCAGTCGGCGGGGGGGCGGAGCGGGAACTGGAGCTCGGGTCGGGTCCAGTCGGGGAGGCGGGGAGCGGGAACAGGAGCGCGGGTCGGGTCGGGTCCAGTCAGGGGGGGGGGGGTTGGGGGGGGGGGCGGAGCGGGAACAGGAGCGCGGGTCGGGTTGGGTCCAGTCGGCGGGGGGGGGGGCGGAGCGGGAACTGGAGCTCGGGTCGGGTCCAGTCGGGGAGGCGGGGAGCGGGAACAGGAGCGCGGGTCGGGTCGGGTCCAGTCGGGGGGGGGGGAGCAGGTGTCGGGTCTGGTCCGGAGGCAGGGGGGGTGTTGGAGTGGGTGTCTGGTCTGGTCCGGAGGCAGGGGGGAGCGGGGAGCGGGTGTCGGGTCTGGTCCGGAGGCAGGGCGGGGTAGCGGGGAGCGGGTGTCGGGTCTGGTCCGGAGGCAGGGCGGGGGGGCGGGGAGCGGGTGTCGGGTCTGGTCCGGATGCAGGAGGGGGGGGGGGAGCGGGTGTCGGGTCTGGTCGGGGGGGGGAAGCAGGAGCTGGCCGTGGGAGGAGCCTTATTCACGCAGCCCCAGTGAGGCCATTCGGCCAGGGCTAGGGGCTGCGTGCTTCGGGCCCCTCCCACACAGTTCAGCGACTGGAGCTACTGCACTTGCGTGCCCACTGTAGCGCGCATGTGCAGAGGTCCCGGCACTGTTTTCAGCGCAGGAACCTGGCTCTGCCCCCCCCCACAGCTCGTGCTGGCTGCGCCGAGGGCCAGAGGACCTGCAGGGAGATGGAGAATACGGAGGATTTTTTTAGGTGCACTTTGTGGCGCGAAAAACGGGCGTCCACGTCAGGACTGCGCCGTTCTAGGCGCGTGTGGAAACTTGGGCCCTATATGTTTTATCGCTTTCCTTTTAAAAAATTTCTTGTCTACTTTTTGTTCTTAAAATACTTAATAATTCTCAAAATAAATTCTCTACGCAATTGTGCTCCATTATAGAGACTTGAAATATATTAAAACAAAATCACACTGATATCTTACTCTAATAAATAGCCATAATAGTTGATTGTAATACTTTATAAGAAACAGCAGTAAGAAACAGTGGATAGATCTTGCAATAGAGTATCCACATGCACAGCTCTTAGAAATATTTAAACCTCTATCTTAAAGCCAAGAGATTTGTGATTTGGATAAAGGCAATCGTGACTGCACTACAATGTAACCCCATTGTGAGAAATGGCCAAAGACCCTGCTGAGAGTTAAAAAGACCATTTTCTTTGATTTTTAAACAGAAGCTTGGAGAAAATGTTGCCTCCACTCCAACACAAAAAATAGACAACGTCATCACTGCTATCCCAGTGTTGTATAGCACCAATACCAATTTGCAGTGCTTCAAGCAAAAAACAAAGTGGACAGAAGCCCCTCACTTTTTTCTACTGTAAAGTCTTTACTCTATAGCATGAAACCACAAGCGGCACATTCTGGGGACAAGGTCACTCTGTGACCTGCTCTCTTTATTTACAGGACTCCAAAGACCCTCCTGCCCAGAAACTCAATCTCAGGAGCTAAGAACACACATTTAGACTTCTTGAGTCGCAGGCCTACCCGGTCCAGTCGGCGTAGCACCTCCTCCAGGTTGTGGAGGTGTTCTTCGGTGTCTCGACCCGTGATCATTCCAGGAATAGATTTAAGCAGGCTTTCCATGTTTTGTTGAAAAATTGCGGCCGCTGATCGAATGCCAAACGGGCACCTGTTATAAACGAACAGTCCCTGGTGGTCAGTAGTTTAGATTCGTCGGCCAGTTCCTGGGTCATATAGGCTGAAATGAGGTCCAACTTGGTGAACAGCTTGCTACCTGCCAGCGTGGCGAAGAGATCCTCCGGTCTCGGGAGCGGATATTGATTTTGTAGGGACACCCGATTGATGGTGGCCTTGTAGTCGCCACAGATCCTGACCGAGCCATCCTCTTTTAGGACGGGAACGATGGGGCTCGCCCAGTCGCTGAATTCAACAGGCGAGATGAGGCCCTCTCTCAACAGCCGGTCCAGTTCGCTCTCTATCTGTTCCCGCATCATAAAAGGCACCGCTCTGGCTTTGTGGTGCACTGGCCTGGCGTCCGGGGTGATGTGTATCTCTACCTTAGTGCCTTTGAAAGTCCCGACGCCCGGTTGGAATAGTGAATCGAATTGTTGTAGGACTTGTGAGCACGAACTTCGTTCCACAGATGACATTGCGTGAACATCCCCCCATTTCCAGTTCATCTTGGCTAACCAGCTCCTCCCCAACAGTGTGGGACCATTGCCCGGAACAATCCAGAGCGGCAGCCGATTCACTATCCCATTGTGTGTGACAGCCAACATTGCACTGCCTAGCACCGGAATGATTTCTTTGGTGTAAGTCCGTAATTGTGTCTCGATGCATGCTAATTTGGGTCTACTGGCTTTAAGTGGCCATAGCTTGTCAAATTGCTGAACTCCTATGAGTGACTGACTGGCCCCAGTGTCCAGCTCCATGCGTACAGAGATGCCATTTAATAAAACCCTCATCATCATTGGTGGCGTTCTGGTGTATGAACTGTGAATATTCGCCACTTGGACCTGCTGAACCTCGGCGTCCATCGATTTGCCCCAAAAGTCATCCTGCCTCAAAGAACCCTCTTCTGGTCCATCCACCTCGTATATTAGTCTGGTTGTAGGCTTCCTGCACATTTGAGCTAAATGGCCACTGAGATTTCAGTTCCTGCAGACAAACTGTTAAAATCTGTAAGATCTAGCTGAGTGTTTTCCCCCACACCTCCAGCATGAGTTAAAGTTTCCATTGTTGGGAACAAAAGGACTATGGCCAGGCATTCCACGCTGACTGTCCCTTTGACTGCTCTAAAGTACCCTATTAGTGGGTGTCAATGGCCCCATCCCGGGCCGCATTGTCCACTGTGATGGCATGAATGTCCATTCAGCCTGCCATTTTCTCTGTTGCAGTCCTACTCTGGGGTCTATTGCTGCCTGGGGAATGTCGGACTGCCCCTGCCTGCCTACAGGGCTCTGAGTCGCATTGATGATGTTGACTCCCTGATCCATCGCCGCGTTAGAGGCAGAATTGCGCGCGTATATTTTCGTCTCTTCCTCCCCTGCCATGAAAGTTTGAGCCATCAACGCCGTCGCTTCCAAGGTCAAATCCTTGGTCTCAATTAATTTGCGGGAAATTCCCGCATGATCGATTCCCTCGATAAAGAAGCCCCTTAGCATCTCCCCCCCTGCAGGCGTCTGTGAACTTACAAAGGCTGGCCAAACGCCGGAGGTCCGCTATGGAGTCCGGTATGCTCTGTCCTTCACGATGTCGGTGGATTTAGAATCTGTGTCGGGCCATATGTATGCTACTCGCCGGTTTGAGGTGCTCCCCGATCAATTTGCTAAGTTCTTCAAAGGTTTTGTCCGCCGACTTTTCGGGTGCTAGTAAGTCCTTCATGAGCGCGTAAGTCTTTGGTCCGCAGCTGGTCAAAAGATGAGCCCTTCGTTTGTCGGCCGCTGCATCCCCCAGCCATTCTTTCGTAACAAAGCTTTGCTGAAACCTCTCAACAAAATCGTCCCAGTCTTCCCCAACACAGTACCGTTCCTCTGTGTTACCGGTGGCCATTCTCGTGGGCCGTGAATTCCCGTTTCTCATCGCCAATGTAAAGTCCTTACTCTACAGCATGAAACCACCCGAGGCATATTCTGGGGACAAGGTCACTCTGTGACCTGCTCTCTTTATTTAAAGGACTCCAAAGACGATGACCCTGTGTGGGACCTCCCTTTTTATACCTGTGTGATCAGGTAAGGAGTGTCTCCCACAAGTTCACCCCTTGTGGTCAAGATGTGCATCTAGGTTGAGTGTATACAGTAATACAGTGGTGTTACATTGTGGTTGCATATATGACATCTACAATAGGAGAAATGGAATAAAATTCTGGTCTTAAAGTGTTCAGATGAGGAATTTTTGTTTAGACTTCATTTAACTGTCTTGTTAATTGTGGGAGAGGAAATGATGCTACGTACATGCAGTGTCTGTGATTGGACAGAATGTAACCTTCAAATAAACATTTTAATTAAAATGTGCATAATGACTTTCAGCAACATGAAGGATTTTTACTTCAACAGCACCCTACCAGATGAACCTTTGTTGTTCGTGAGGTCATGATGAGTGATGATGGCTATGTCATGAACCCTGTAGTAGATTGTGTCTCATTCCTCTTTACACTTTGCTTGGGTGTAATTTTTCAATAAAACTTTCTGTAAGAGATTAAAGTCCCTATTCTATATTCTTTTTGATGGCTGTCTCACTGACAATTGTGCATGGGGATATATCCATTTCAAGCAAAAAGGCAAACTGATGCACACATCTGTGACTATTGTTGGATGTCCCTAATATAATTTTTAACAAATATGTTTATGGTTCAAAAGGAAGATTCTTGCACAACATTTTAAAATGATGGAGAAATCCACTATTTAGGTTTATTCTTTCATTCTAGTCTAACCTCTGAGGTTCTGCTGAGAGAGTTTGAGCAGTTGGGGTCCAAATTAAAAAGCAGAACCTCAAAGGTAATAATCTCTGGATTGTTACCTGAGCCATGTGCCAATTGGCATAGGGATAAGCAGATTAGAAGGTTAAATGCGTGGCTCAAAGAATGGTGCGGGAGGCAGGGGTTTTGCATCATGGGGCACTGGCACCATTACTGGGGAAAGAGGGAGCTGTTCCGTTGGGACGGGCTCCACTTAAACCAGGTTGAAACCAGTGTCTTTGTGAATTGAATAACTAGGGCAGTAGACAGGGCTTTAAACTAATGAAATGGGGGGAAGTTTCAAGAAAGAGTCAATTTAAAAGCAGCAAGTGAAATGTCAAGGCTCGAGAGCAGAGCAGAGTTTTGGGTAAAAATAAGCAGAATGGGTCAGGAAGGAACAGAGAGAGTAACAAAGATAATAGGGCATCAGTGACTAAGATGACATCAGGGAAAAATAGAAAACAGTCAAAGCTAAAGGCACTATATCTGCGCGAAGCATTGGATGAATAGATGAATTAATAGCATAGATAGAAATTAATAGTTTTGATTTAATAGCCATTATGGAGACGTGGTTGCAAAGTGACCAAGATTAGGAACTAAATATTCCAGGATACATAACAATTAGAAGAGATAGGCAAAATGGAAAAGGAGGAGAGGTAGCCCTGTTAATAAGGGTTGGAATAAATTAGTATAGAGAAAGGATCGTAGCTCAGAAAATTAAGAAGTAGAATCAGTTTGAGTGGAGCTAAGAAACAGCAAGGGGAAGAAAACATTGATGGGAGTTGTTTATAGGCCCCCAAACAGTAGTTGTAATGTAGGGCACAGTATATATCAGGAAATTAGAGGGGCATGTAGCAAGGGTAATACAGTAATTATGGGGGACTTTAATCTACATATAGGCTGGGCAAATCAAATTTGTAGTAATAGTATGGAGTACAAATCCATGGAATGTATACAGTTTTCTAGATCAGTATATTGAGGAACCAACTAGGGAACAGGTTATTTTAGATCTAGTACTGTGCAATGAGAAAGGGTTAATTAATAACCTTGTAGTAAAGGGGCCCTTACGGAAGAGTGACCATAATATAATAGAATTTTATATTAAGTTTGAAAATGATTTAGTTAAATCTGAAACTAGGGTCTTAAATCTAAACAAAGCAAAGTACGTAGGTATGAGAGGCAAGTTGGCTAAGGTAGATTGGGAAACTACATTAAAAGGTATGACGGTAGACAAGCAATGGCTAGCATTTAAAGAATTAATACATAATTTACAACAAATATACATTCCTTTAAGGCACAAAAGCCCCACAGGCAAAGTTGTTCAACTGTGGCTAAGAAGAGAAGTAAAGATAGTATTGGGTCAATGGAAGAGGCTTATAATGTTGCCAAAAAGAGCAGTAAGCTTGAGGATTGGTAGGATTTTAGAATTCAGCAAAGGAGGACCAAGAAATTGATCAAGAAAGGGAAAATAGAATATGAGAGTAAATTAGCGAGAGACATAAAAACAGATGGCAAAAGCTTCTATAGGTAAGTAAAAAGGAAAAGATTAAGTAAATGTGGGTCCCTTACAGGCTGAGACCAGAGAAATTACAATGGGGAATAAGGAAATGGTAGAGAAATTAAACAATACTTTGGGGCCAACTCCCATCAATGTTTTCTTCCCCTTGCTGTTTCTTAGCTCCACTCAAACTGATTCTACTTCTTAATTTTCTGAGCTACGATCCTTTCTCTATACTAATTTATTCCAACCTTTATTAACAGGGCTACCTCTCCTCCTTTTCCATTTTGCCTATCTCTTCTAAAAGTTATGTATCCTGGAATATTTAGTTCCTAATCTTGGTCACTTTGCAACCACGTCTCCATAACGGCTATTAAATCAAAACTATTAATTGCCCCTTTGCACCAGGTCCGTTAGCGGCTTCAGCCGACACTAAGTGGGCGATAAGTGGTTTGCGTCCGGGGGTAGGCGGCGGAAATGACCCAGCCAGAATTGCCCCCGGGATGCCGAGGGCAAAAACGACTTTGGTGCCCTGGGTGGTGGTGATGTCATTGCTGTGCGCGCCGATCCCTTATTGACCCACGCCGCCCATTTTGCGCCCCATGGGGGAAATTGCCCCACTGGAGCGCAGCCGGCGCCGGGCGATGCCACCGACGGGAGGGCCTAGCGCCACAGCCGCTATCTTAATTTAATTGTCGGACGACAATGGCAGCCGCTGGTTCAGCCAGGCCGCCAACAGGCAGCCCGGCACCTCCCCTTGGATGTCAGGCCACTGGCCCTGGCAAAACCCTCCCTGGTAGCCCAGTGGGCACCACAAAGCTGGCCCTAGGCTTTTCAGCGTCCCTTCCCTTTGAGACGGGACGTTGCGACGCCTTGTGACTCAGAGCGCCACTCTCCTGCCTCCATCCCAGCCCGAGAGTGCCAGCATCATTTTTGAAACTTCAGGTGCCAATTTCGGGGCTCCTGCATGCTGCTGCCACTGGGCGATTTTAAAAAACCCAGCGCGGAGCAATTTCGCCCCCGTTGTCTTCACGGAAGAAGACACAAAAATCCTCTCGGAAATAGTGGGGCACCAAGGGTCTAACGAGAATGAGGAACTGAAAGAAATTAATATTAGTAAAAAAAAAGGAGGGAGAAAGAAAACAGCGAACTACAGACTAGTTAGCCTGACATTAATAGTCGCACAAATGCTAGAATCTATTATTAAGGACGTGGTAACAGGGGACTTAGAAAATAATAATAGAATTGGGCAGAGTCAACACTGATTTATGAAAGGGAAATCATGTTTGACAAATCTGTTAGTTTTTTTAGGTTGTAACTAGCAGACACCTGAAGACACGGCCGGCAGTGGAGCGACAAAAGGTGTCTAGGCTCTAACCTCTGGAATTCCCTCCCGAGAGCACTCTTTGCTAACTCTCTCCTCCTCCTTTAAGATGCTTCTTAAAACCTATCTCATTGACCAAGCTTTTGTTCACCTGTCCTAATATCTCCACACGTGGCTCAGTGTCAAATTGTGCTCTTGTGAAGTGCCTTGGGGCATTTTACTACATTAAAGGTGCTATACAAATGCAATTTATTGTTGTAAGACATGTAACAAAGTAATTTCTCTGAGCTTGGAGTAGATTGATTTAATTGCATCACCTACCTAAACTTCTGGGATCAGAATTGTCATTGGGCATAAACTAAAATTAAAATTGTCACTATCATAATGGGAATACTTTGGTTTAATGCATAATGTATAAAAAGTAAGGTAAATTATTAAATTAATATGATATAGGAAACGAGTATACAAAATTACAAATGAACCAATCTATCTGAATGTGTATGACAAAGACTGCACAGATTTGGTAATTTCACAGTATGATTTGAGATGTAAAGACTTGCCATATAATGTGTTCAAAGTAAACCAAGTAAAATTGGGATATCACTCAAATAATTCAGGACTATTAATTACAAGTTGATAAATTATCATGTTTTAGCAGTTAATTTTATAGAAATGATCTTAAAATATTGTAGTTATTGAAACTTTTCGTATAGCTGGGTAAACAAAAACACTTTAGTCCCAATTGTATTTGTACCAATGCAAAGTGCTTCTTCTCATAAAAATACTGCACAGAATCTGCATTTGATTAACTTTTCCTGCAATTGTTCAAACTGGTGCATTTGAGGATATATATTAGTTCATTTTGGGCTGGATCATTACTACCAGTGTCCCAGTTTTGTGTATTATTAATTTTGAATATCATGTATAAGTTTCCTTGGTGAACTTTCGAGTTGTAGGCAATAAAGTGAACTAGCCTGGGTGCTACACCACAAACTATTACTTTACAAAAGCAAAATATTTTCGTTTGAGAAGACACAAAAATCCAGATGCAAATATACTGTTTAAAAAGAATTAGAAAGAAAAAAGGGAATTTCCTCTCAGGCTGCCAATGATGGCAGAGCAAGTGGTGCAGAGCTGTAATTTATATATGGCTCTTACTTTTCCCTAACGGCAACACTGACAGCAGCTTACAATGTGTTCTGCCTAATAACCTGTAATACATGGTGGGTTAAAATTTCTATTCCATGATATCCTACTTGATAGCTTCCAAACTTATCTTTCACCATTGGGAAAATATCAGATGAAGTGAGGCATAACCTCAGATAGGAGGGAAAATCTAAGTGATGTCAGTCATGGCTAATTTTATGCAACTCTTTGGCTTTGTTGCTTGAGGTAACAGTTGAGGCCTGGGAAGGGAAGTTCAGAGAGAGTACTCTAGGGAGGAAGAAAAATTGAAAATGGGAACAAACACACAATTTAGAACTACAAAGTTGGGTGTCATTATTACAATTGATCTCACACAGAATAAAATAGTTTTTCAAATATGATTTAATTTTGGCTGTTCACAAATGATCATATATTGGGTATATAATCTTAGTGTAAGGCAGCCCTACTGTAGCTTTGTATGGCCAGTGTCAACTTTGCATAAAAATAAACTTCGTAAATGGTAGAAACAGTTGGATGCACTTACGCTGGGATGATGTTACCTATTTGTGGAAACACCTTATTTTGTTTTCATAGGAATATCGAGACCCAAATGAAGCCTTCAATCTCTGGCTAAAGAAGAAACGGGAACAGCAAATCAAAGAACAGCAAGTAGAAGCTATGAGAAAAAGAGAACAAGATTACAACTCAAAAGTCCACACAAGAGAAGATTCTGAAAAAGCTTTTAAACAGTAAGGAAAGTTTAATAACTAATTTCTATACTATCTTTAATTCAACTTTGTACTAATCTGGATTAGTGAATCAAACTGCTAACTGTATTTACAAAAGTAAAGAAGTGGGACAGTCAATTTATAGTTACCGTTATAGGGTATGATCTGCGAATAAGAGCAGAAGTAGCCTTACAGCCTCTTGAGCTTGCTCCACCATTCAATAAGATAATGGCTGATCTTCAACCTCAACTCCACTGTCCTGCCCGATCCCCCATATCCCTTGATTCCCCTAGAGTCCAAAAATCTATATCTCAGCCTTGCACATACTAAATGATTCAACATACACTAACCCTTTGGGGTAGACAATTCCAAAGATTCACAATCTTCTGAGTGAAGAAATTCCTCCTCATCTGAGTCTTAATTCAGGAGTTTAGTGTAAAGGCATTTACCTCCTCGATCCAGCAGTCCTCGCCTTGCATTAGCTAGTGGGTTTCATGAGGTGTGCAAAACCCAACCAGCTAAAGTTAGACAAAATGGAGGTTAAAGACGATGCTTCCAGCCTCATGATAATATTTAAACAGACGACCTGCCTCCTGGGAGCGGGTTGGCTGCCTGCCTCCATTAAAACTGGAAGTGGGTGGGTTGGAGGCGGGTTGAGGTCGGGATTCTGATTTTTTTTTAAAAACACTTTAACTACCCCATGCCACCAACCCACCTTTTTTTTTAGGTTAAAATTCCCCCCTAGAGTTACCATGGAGGTACTTCAAGCAATTAGGAAGGCAAATGGTGTGTTGGCCCTTATTCCAAGGGGGTTGGAGTACAAGAGTAAGGAAGTCTTGCTACAATTGCACAGAGCTTTGGTGAGACCACACAGTGAGAACTGTGTTCAGTTTTGGTCTCCTTATCTGAGGAAGGATACATTTGCCTTAGAGGCGGTGCAAAGAAGGTTCACTAGATGGGTTCCTGGGATGAGAGGGTTGTCCTATACGGAGAGATTGAGTAAATTAGGCCTATACTCTCTGGAGTTTAGAAGAATGAGAGATGATCTCATCGAAACATACAAGATTCTGAGGGGGATTGACAGGGTAGATGCCGAGAGGTTGCTTCCCCTAGCTGGAGAGTCTAGAACTAGTGGTCATAGTCTTAGGATAAGGGGTCCCTACCTAACCCACCCTCGTGATTAGAGACCCAACCCCCTCCTCCCCAGCCAGGCTTCCAATCACCACCCCCATGCATCCAATTCACCCTCCCCCGAGGCTCAAATTCCTCCCCCCCTCCCCCCCGCAGGCCTTCCCCATAAAAGGCCTCACTCCATCACACCCCGCTCTTCCGGCCCACCCTGTGCTGCTCCTGGCCCACTATCTCTAGACACCCCTCGCTGTGCTGCTCCCAGCCCCTGATCCTCATCGGATTCTCCTGTTGTTGCTGCCGACCCCCCGATTTTCATCGGACCTCTTCCCCCGCCGCCCCACGGTCCTCGATTGTCATCGGACCCATTATCGGTTGCTGCTGCTGTTCCCAATTGTCATTGGAACCCCCACGGCCCTCATTGAACCCTCTTTGCTTACTTTCGCCACTCTCACTTTTTACATACATGTAGAAGCTCTTACAATCTGTTTTTATATTTGGAGTGATTATCTGCAACAACTTTTTTGAGTCCTTCTGCCCAAGCGCGTGGTTGGCCCTGCCCCTTGTGCACATGCACATCCGATCCCCTTATGCGCATGAGCGATGTCACCGAGGTCCGGCCGCACATGCGCAGTATCCCACAGTTGTGGCTGCAGCGTGGCCCATGCTGAACAGAGGAGGGAGGTCGGAGAGAGAGGGGAGATCAGAGAGAGAGGTTGGGTTGGGAGAGAGAGAAGTCCGGGTCGAGATCGAGAGAGAGAGAGAGAGGTCGGAATCGGAGAGAAAGGTCGGGGTCGGAGAGAAAGAGAGGGAGACATAGGGATCTGAGAGAAGGGGTGAAATCGGGTGGGGGGAAGAGAGGATGTCAGCAACTCGGTGGGGTGGGGGGGGCGTAAAAGAGAACAGGAAGCACAGCGGGGATGGCGGAAGAACGTGATCCAGGTCTGAAGGTGGGGTGGGGGGGGAGGGGGGGGGGATTGAGAGCGTGATCCAGATAGCAAGACTGGACAAAATCCAGAAGTCACGACACTGTCACTATTCACTTCATACCCAATAAACCTGTTAACAATCCGTGACCCACACATAATGCCCCCTCTATGGCGGGGGGGTTGGCGGGGGAGGAGAAAGTTAGGAACTTGTTGGGGGGAGAAGGTCATGAATCCATGGGGGAGGAACTTAGGCAGGGGCAGAAGATCAGAAACCCAGGGGAGGGGAGCACAAGGTCAGGAACTTGGGCAGTGGGCGATAATTAGTTCAGGAACTTGGGCTGGCGGGGGATTACGACAGAAACTTGGGCTGGGGGGATTAGGTCAGCAACTTGGGCTGGGGTATTAGGTCATGAACTTGGGTGAGGGGGTGGGGTAGGAACTTGTTTGGGGGATGGGAGAAGGTGAGCTCTATTCTGTCTGGAGTCGGCAGTCAGAATGGCTCGAATTACACTTTACAAAGTCACTGATTACGTAGGTAGGGTGGTTATAATTACACATTCCAGAGAAAGTGCTGGGCGCGTCTTATCCTCCAAGGGGACCAATCAGCAATCCGTCATGTGATCACGGTGACCGAATCAGCTTTTAGGTGTTACAAATGTACGTGTCCTTTTATATTTCTTGCTAGTTCACACTCATTCTTTTTTTGCCCTTTTTTCAATCAATTTTTTGGTCATCCTTTGCTGGTTTCTAAAGCTCTCCCAATTCTCAGGCTTTCTACTATTCGCAACATTATAGGTCTCTTTTAATCTAATATCGTCCTTAACTTATTTAGTTAGCCATGGACGGATCACTTTTCCCCTGGAGTATTTATTTCTCCATGGAATGTATATTCGTTGAGAATTTTATAATATTTCTTTAAATGTTTGCCACTGCTTATCTACTGTCATACCCTTTAATCTAATTTCACAATCTACATTAGCCAACTCGCCCTTCATACCTTTGTAATTGGCTTTATTTACGTTTAAGACTCTAGTTTCAAATTTAAGCATGCCACTCTCAAACTCAGTGTGAAATTCTGTTATATTATGATCACTCTTCCCCAAAGGATCTTTTACTATGAGATAACTAATTAACCCTGTCTCATTGCACAGTACAAGACCCGCATTTGAATCACCAGTATCAACTGGCATTTGGAAATGTCTAAAGAATATGTTTTTCACACCTTTATGATTGAACTAATTATAAAAGTATGAGAGACACCAGGAATATGCAGAAACCCTTAGGTTTATAGTTGCATTTGTTAACCCAGAGTTTTTTTTAAACTGCAGCAGCAGGTCATTATGCATTGCACTGTCAATTCTGGTACATTACCATATGATTTTAATTGTGCAGGTCTCTGCTTTGTAAAATAATTCATGACATAAGTAAACATGTGTCATTGTGAGACTGATACTATAGAAGAGAATTAGGAGTTTATCCTATGTAGTGTGATATCAGATAATTAGTACCCATTTTATGCCTTAATATAATAAAGCAAGTTTGTTGGATGAAATGTTAAACCAAGGGTCCATCTGCTTGTTCAGGTGGATGCTAACGATCACATGACACTTTTCAAAGAAGAGCAGGGAGTTCTCCTGGTGTTCTGGCCAAATGTCATCCCTCAACCAACAATAAAATAAATTAACTGGTCATTTATCTCATTGCTGTTTGTGGGATCTTAGTGCATGTAAATTGGCTGCTGCGTTTGCTGCACTTCAAAATGAATTTGTGTGAAGTACTTTGAGAAGCTTCTCAGATGTGATGAAACATTATAAATGATAATCTGTTTAAATATAAAAAAAGAATAAAGGCAGTAATAGAAAAGGTAGGAGCATATATACTTTTATACTGTTTAATACAGTAAGGGTTTGATTCACTCGTTTTTTTTCTCACTTATAAATCTTCACAGGTGGCTAAAAAGAAAGAAAGCTGAGAAACATGCAGAGCAGTTGGCTGCCAAGGAGCGATGCAAGCAGTTTCTGATGGAAGCTAGAAGAGTAAAAAGAATGCAGACTCTACTGTGCACCCTTAATGAATCCAAATCATTTCAGTTTGACAATTATGGTTACAGGTTCTAGGAAGTTCTGGGCATCCTCTTTCTCTTCATATTTGGAATACCTCATTGCAGAGTTCAAAGAAACCAAAATCCTTCTGAGGGTTTGCGGATCAAACTTTCAGTGGTATGAGATCATCTGAAGAGATCTCAACAATGTAATTTTCAACATGCTCTTGCATCGCTACTAACATTTCAAAATCTGCTGAGCATTGCATAAGACATGATTAGGTTGTAATAAATTATCTGCAATGTCTGTATGTTGTTTTTTTTCTACTCCAATGAAAAGATCCTTTAAGAATTTAAAAGCTTTATTTTAATAGGGAAAAAGTAGACCAGTGTTAAAGTAGTGTTTGTACTTTGCACAAAAAGTCATTGACAGCTATTAAAAATAATCAAATCAGTGGTATTTGTGCAGTTGATAATGTAATTCTGTATGTGCAAGCAATAATTTAACTTCCATCTACTCATCTGAACAAAATTATTTAAACTCTGATATATTGTGTGAGTGTCAATAAGATGGCATTGTTTGTTGAACCTGTAGTTGTTTTCGCAATTAAGTGATAGAACTAGACTTTCCCTAAAGCCCCTCGACGCCCGATTGCCGCCCAGAAACACCGCAAATGTTCTGCAACTAATGCTTGCGAAAATTTCCATAATAAAGGTAAAAAATATCGCCCGGCGAGAAAATGGATCCTGCACCAATATTCTCGCCGGTTTCTCGGCAGTTAAAGGCGAAACTAGGTGAAACGGGCGGTTCTTACCGGAATGGACGTAAGTAATTAAAATTTAGTCCGAGGCTGCGGTGGGGCATCGGGAGGGGTGAAAACTCAAATATTTTTTCATTTAAACAAAAAATAAAAAGTTATGAAACATTCTCGAGGCACTTTTTAAGGTAATCGGCGTTTTAGAATTTTAAAAATAATTTTTAAAAATCTTTAACTTATTTTCCTTTGCAGGGTACTCACTATCGCCCTATTCCGGCAGCTTTTCCTGGGCGGTTTCCTCGGCGGTGTGAGTGGGTCCTCCGCTGAGACAAAACGTAGATCCTGGCGGTTTTCTCGGCGGTGCATGTGGGTGGTTAGCTACCCGGCGGTCTTTTCAAAATGTGGGCGGAACTCTTTTTTTTTTAAATAAATAAAGAGGAAACTTTTGCCGAGCGGTTTTTCATCAAAAAACAGCTGTACCACCGAGAAACCCACCGAAAATGACGGCGAAAGTCTAGCCCATATATATGTTTCTCTCCCCTTCCCTGGACTATGAATCTTTTTTTGCTGTTAAGCGGCAGATGCTCTGCTCCATGTTCTCTGGCAATGGCAGAGTAAGGAACCGTTACATGACTAAGAATGCCCTGTTTAGGATGCCCTGCTGATTTGCCGCCTCCCATTTAGAAATTGCCTAACGTCTTCTCCCCATGATAGCTGGGCAGAAATCAGCAATTTGTCTTGCGGAATCCAGAGATTAACATGTATACCAATGTGTTATTCTCTTTTCCAGCTGTAATTTCCTTGGGGCTGCTACTCCTCTGGTATAACTTTGGATGAAACCCTATTTCCATCAAAGTTACACCAGCGGAGTGGAGAACTCAAAGAAAGTTCCCGGCAACCATTGTTTTCTAAATATCTGTTTTTCAGAAGTACTTGCCAATAACTCTGCCTCCTTATAGGATTCTTCAGATTTATGTGTGTTGTAGGTTACTATTGACTGCATTATACCATGGTGCAGTCAGATTCATATACTGTAGATAGACAAAATTGTATCAGCAGAAGAGTAACTATTACAAGGAGCAATACCCAATGTAATTTTTGTTATACAGCTTTATAGTGTCACTGGAAACTATACAAACAGAGTATAAGAAGCATGACATTTGAGTGTTCATTTAGAACGTTTCAGAGAGAGAACTAATAATGTTTGGTCAAGGGTAATGATATGTCAAACAATGTTATAGTGCTGCTACTGTATCTACATAAAATTGTACTTGGACATTGTGGGTAAATTTCATGACTAAAGGGATAATCTGTACTTTGAGCATGCAAATGCTTTCCAAGGACCCAACAAATTTTGATATTATTCAGCAATAATGCCCATATTTTTGTCACAAAAGAGCTGTCATTACTTTTACAATTTGTCATCCAACGTGATGTTAAATGGTCTGTGACATTAAAGAAAAATCTAAATTTTAACTATAGGCTTTCTTTTTGGAACCTTTAGTAGCTTTCTTAAAAGCAAAACTTTAAACGTTTTTAATCACTTTGTAAAATGCTTTGATGTTTTTCTGCACATGAGTATTAAAGAAATGTAACTCGTTCCAAAATTAGCTGATCCTCACCTGGTGGATCTTGCTGGCCCCTGCATTTCATTTTTTTAAATTGAGAAGTAAAGTGAAGAACCGATGCCCATAGTCTAGTTAGGCTCAAACGATTGGCTTGCTAAATCAATCAGAAGAATCAAACCAGCAAGTTCCTGATCATGATTGGTCAATCTGTATAAGTGGGAATAAGGCACTTTCCCATAAGGAAAATTGCAAGCTGCTTGCTCGCTCTAACAATTATTTTACATGGTAGTTTACCTGCATAACTTATGACTTCATCATGCATGAGATGGGGGAAACTTGAGAAAGAATAATAATTACTTACTGTGCTTTACACTAAGCTAAGACGTAGAGGGGCCATTTTTTTCTGACCCCTGCCCTTAACTAGATGCTATATAGCCTGAACTGCACTCCATCTGCACCTGAATTTGGTGAGGTAGGTCATTAACGCGATCTGTTTGCACCCTGCCCCTTGGCAGAGCCTTCCACCGGGAATTGGAGATAGAATCAGAAGCACAGCTGCATGTTGAGAAGCATGCAGCTATGTGATTGACTGCCAGCCTTAGGGCCTTCTTTCTATTGTTGGAGAACAGAACCAAAAAGCTTCCATGCTCAAAAATTGAAGGGTTCCTGCAACAAAAAAGATCACTCAACTTGGCTGACTGGCCCTCTCAAACCCTTCGGTCTGAGGAATGTCCAGCTGCTGCTGTTTCAGGTGCTTCTCCAGGACTGTGAGGCAGAAGAGCAAGGAATTACATAGAATTTACAGTACAGAAACAGGAATTACATAGAATTTACGGCCCAACTGGTCTGTGCCAGTGTTTATGATCTAGACAAGTCTTCTCGCACAGTATTTCATTTAACTCTACGAGCATATCATTCTATTCCTTTTCCCTTCATGTACTTATCTCATCATCATCATAGGCAGTCCCACGGAATCGAGGAAGACTTGCTTCCACTCTAAACAGGAGTCCTTAGGTGGCTGAACAGTCCAATACGAGAACCACAGATGGCACAAATAGTTGTTGAGGGAAAGGGTGGATAGGATTGGTTTGCCGCATGCTCTTTCCGCTGCCTGCACTTGATTTCTGCATGCTCTCGGCGATGAGATTTGAGGTGCTCAGCGCCCTCCCGGATGCACTTCCTCCACTTGGGGGGGATCTTTGGCCAGGGACTCCCAGGTGTCAGTGGGGATGTTGCCCTTTATCAGGAAGGCTTTGAGGGTGTCCTTGTAATGTTTCCTCTGCCCACCTTTGGCTCATTTGCCATGAAGGAGTTCTGAGTAGAGCACTTGCTTTGGGAGTCTCGTGTCTGGCATGTGAACAATCTAGCTTCTCCTTACATGCATCTATGCTATTAGCCTCAACTACTTCCTGTGGTAGCAAGTTGCACATTCTAACCACTGTCTGGGTAAAGATGTTTCTTCTGAATTTCATATTGGATTTGTTAGTTACTATCTTATATTTAGTTTTGGACTCTGCCACAAGTAGAAACAGCTTCTCTATAGAAACACAGAAAATAGGTGCAGGAGTAGGCCCTTCGAGCCTACATCACCATTCAATAAGATCATGGCTGATCATTCACCTCCGTATCCCTTTCCTGCTTTCTCTCATAATCCTTGATCCCTTTACCCATAAGGGCCATATCTAACTCCCTCTTGAATATATCCAATGAACTGGCATCAACAACTCTCTGCGGCAGGGAATTCCACAGGTTAACAACTCTGTGTGAAGAAGTTTCTCCTCATCTCAGTCTTAAATGGCTTACCCCTTATCCTTAGACTACATCCCCTGATTCTGGACTTCCCCAACATCGGGAACATTCTTCCTGCATCTAACCTGTCCAGTCCCGTCAGAATTTTATATGTTTCTTTGAGATCCCCTCTCATCCTTCTAAACACCAGTGAATACAGGCTCAGTCGATCCAGTCTCTCCTCATATGTCAGTCCTGCCATCCCGGGAATCAATCTGGTGAACCTTCACTGCACTCCCTCAATAGCAAGAACGTCCTTCCTCAGATTAGGAGACCAAAACTGAACACAATATTCCAGGTGAGGCCTCGCTAAGGCCCTGTACAACTGCAGTAAGACCTCCCTGCTCCTATACTCAAATCCCCTAGCTATGAAGGGCAACATACCATTTGCCTTCTTCACTGCCTGCTGTACCTGCATGCCAACTTTCAATGACTGATGTACCATGACACCCAGGTCTCGTTGCACCTCCCCTTTTCCTAATCTGCCGCCATTCAGATAATATTCTGCCTTCCACATTATACTGCATCTGCCACGCGTTTGCCCATTCACCTAACCTGTCCAAGTCACCCTGCAGCATCTTCGCGTCCTCCTCACAGCTCACACCGCCACCCAGCTTAGTGTCATCTGCAAACTTGGAAATATTACACTCAATTCCTTCATCTAAATCATTAATGTATATTGTAAATAGCTGGGATCCCAGCACTGAGCCCTGTGGCACCCCACTAGTCACTGCCTGTCATTCTGAAAAGGACCCATTTATCCCTACTCTCTGCTTCCTGTCTGCCAACCAGTTCTCTATCCATGTCAGTACATTACCCCCAATACCATGCTCGAGGAGATCCCCTCTCATCCTTCTAAACTCCAGTGAATACAGATCCAGTCTCTCCTCATATGTCAGTCCTGCCATCCCGGGAATCAATCTGGTGAACCTTCACTGCACTTCCTCAATAGCAAGAACATCCTTCCTCAGATGTCTACCTTATCGAAGCCCTTCATAATTTTAAGGTTATCCCTCACCCTTCTCTTTTTTTTTAGAGAAAAGAGCCCAAGCCTGTGCAGCCTTTCCTGATAGGTATAACCTATATAGGTATAAGAGACGTGAGTCCAGGGTCGGCGAGAGGCCTACAAAAGGCCGCGAGAGGCGTCGGGAGGTGCGTGGAGAGGCGTGAGTCCGGGGTCGGCGAGAGGCCTACAAAAGGCCGCGAGAGGCGTCGGGAGGTGCGTGGAGAGACGTGAGTCCGGGGTCGGCGAGAGGCCTACAAAAGGCCACGAGAGGCGTTGGGAGGTGCGTGGAGAGACGTGAGTCCGGGGTCGGCGAGAGGCCTATAAAGGCCGCGAGAGGCGTCGGCAGGTGCGTGGAGAGGCGTGAGTCCGGGGTCGGCGAGAGGCCTATAAAGGCCGCGAGAGGCGTCGGCAGGTGCGTGGAGAGGCGTGAGTCCGGGATCGGCGAGAGGCCTATAAAGGCCGCGAGAGGTGTCGGGAGGTGCGTGGAGAGACGTGAGTCCGGGGTCGGCGAGAGGCCTACAAAAGGCCGCGAGAGGCGTCGGGAAGTGCGTGGAGAGACGTGAGTCCGGGGTCGGCGAGAGGCCTATAAAGGCCGCGAGAGGCGTCGGGAGGTGCGTGGAGAGGCGTGAGTCCGGGATCGGCGAGAGGCCTACAAAAGGCCACGAGAGGCGTCGGGAGGTGCGTGGAGAGGCGTGAGTCCGGGATCGGCGAGAGGCCTACAAAAGGCCGCGAGAGGCGTCGGGAGGTGCGTGGAGAGACGTGAGTCCGGGGTCGGCGAGTGGCCTACAAAAGGCCACGAGAGGCGTCGGGAGGTGCGTGGAGAGGCGTGAGTCCGGGGTCGGCGAGAGGCCTACAAAAGGCCGCGAGAGGCATCGGGAGGTGCGTGGAGAGACGTGAGTCCGGGGTCGGCGAGAGGCCTATAAAGGCCGCGAGAGGCGTCAGGAGATGCGTGGAGAGACGTGAGTCCGGGGTCGGCAAGAGGCCGACAAAAGGCCGCGAGAGGCGTGAGTCCGGGGTCGGCGAGAGGCCTGTAAAGGCCCAGCTTGTGCAGCTACAGGGAGAGGGCAAAAAAGAAGTAGAAAGAAACAGAAAGGTGACGTCACAACCAAGGGGGTAAGTGATTGGCTGGTGATTGGTGAGTAGTTTTTCTTTTTTCTCTTCTATAACAGTGAGTAAACTTTAGCATTGTTGTTGCCAATTTAAGTTCATCTAAGGGTTAAGTCATGACAAGAGAGCTCGGTCACGTGATATGCTCCTCCTGTACCATGTGGGAACTCAGGGACACTTCCGGTGTCCCTGAAGACTACGTGTGCAGGAAGTATATCCGCCTCCAGCTCCTGACAGACCACGTTGCGGAATTGGAGCTGAGTGGATTTACTCTGGAGCATCCACGATGCTGAGAATGACGTGAGTAACACGTGTAGTGAGTTAGTCTTACCGCAGGTGAAGGGTCCACAGCCAGCTAGGGAATGGAAGACCAGCAGGAAGAGCAGTGCAAGGAAGGTAGTGCAGGGGTCCCCTGCGGTCATCCCCCTGCAAAACAGATACACCGCTTTGGGTACTGTTGAGGAGGATGACTCATCAGGAGAGGGCAGCAGCAGCCAAGTTCATGGCACCATGGCTGGCTCTGCTGCACAGAAGGGTGGGAAAAAGAGTGGGAGAGCTATAGTGATAGGGGATTCTATTGTAAGGGGAATAGATAGGAGTTTCTGCGGCCGCAACCGAGACTCCAGGATGGTATGTTGCCTCCCTGGTGCAAGGGTCAAGGATGTCTCGGAGCGGCTGCAGAGCATTCTGAAGGGGGAGGGTGAACAGCCAGTTGTCGTGGTACATGTAGGTACCAACGATATAGGTAAGAAGCGGGAAGAGGTCCTACAAGCTGAATTTAGAGAGCTAGGAGTGAAATTAAAAAGTAGGACCTCAAAGGTAGTAATCTCTGGATTGCTAGCAGTGCTACGTGCAAATCAGAGTAGAGGGAGCAGGATAGTTAGAATAAATACATGGCTTCAGCAGTGGTGCAGAAGGGAGGGATTCAAATTCCTGGGACATTGGAACCAGTTCTGGGGAAAGTGGGACCTGTACAAAAGGGACGGTCTGCACTTGGGTAGGACTGGAACTGATGTCCTAGGGGTAACATTTGCCAGTGCAGTTCGGGAGTGTTTAAACTAATATGGCAGGGGGATGGGAACGTATGCAGCGAGATAGGGCGAAGTAATATGGAGTCAGAAACAGATGGTAGAAAGGTAAAAAGCAATAGTGGAAGGCCGAGTAAACAAAGGCAAGAAACAAAAAGGGCCACACTACATCATAATTCTAAAAGGACAAAGGGTGTTAAAAAAACAAGCCTGAAGGCTTTGTGTCTTAATGCAAGGAGTATCCGTAATAAGGTGGATGAATTAACTGTGCAAATAGATGTTAACGGATATGATGTGATTGGGATTACGGAGCCGTGGCTCCAGGATGATCAGGGCTGGGAACTCAACATCCATGGGTATTCAACATTCAGGAAGGATAGAATAAAAGGAAAAGGAGGTGGGGTAGCATTGCTGATTAAAGAGGAGATTAATGCAATAGTTAGGAAGGACATTAGCTTGGATGATGTGGAATCTATATGGGTAGAGCTGCAGAACACCAAAGGGCAAAAAACGTTAGTGGGAGTTGTGTACAGACCTCCAAACAGTAGTAGTGACGTTGGGGAGGGCATCAAACAGGAAATTAGGGGTGCATGCAATAAAGGTGCAGCAGTTATCATGGGTGACTTTAATATGCATATAGATTGGGCTAACCAAACTGGAAGCAATACGGTGGAGGAGGATTTCCTGGAGTGCATAAGGGATGGTTTTCTAGACCAATATGTCGAGGAACCAACTAGGGGTGAGGCCATCTTAGACTGGGTGTTGTATAATGAGAGAGGATTAATTAGCAATCTCGTTGTGCGAGGCTCCTTGGGGAAGAGTGTCCATAATATGGTGGAATTCTACATTAGGATGGAGAATGAACAGTTAATTCAGAGACCATGGTCCAGAACTTAAAGAAGGGTAACTTTGAAGGTATGAGGCGTGAATTGGCTAGGATAGATTGGCGAATGATACTTAAGGGGTTGACAGTGGATGGGCAATGGCAGATATTTAGAGACCGCATGGATGAACTACAACAATTGTACATCCCTGTCTGGCGTAAAAATAAAAATGGGAAGGTGGCTCACCATGGCTATCAAGGGAAATCAGGGATAGTATTAAAGCCAAGTAAGTGGCATACAAATTGGCCAGAAATAGCAGTGAACCTGGGGACTGGGAGAAATTTAGAACTCAGCAGAGGAGGACAAAGGGTTTGATTAGGGCAGGGAAAATAGAGTACGAGAGGAAACTTGCAGGGAACATTAAGACGGACTGCAAAAGTTTCTATAGATATGTAAAGAGAAAAAGGTTAGTAAAGACAAACGTAGGTCCCCTGCAGTCAGAATCAGGGGAAGTCATAATGGGGAACAAAGAAATGGCAGACCAATAGAACAAGTACTTTGGTTCGGCATTCACTAAGGAGGACACAAACAACCTTCCAGATATAAAAGGGGTCAGAGGGTCTAGTAAGAAGGAGGAATAAAGGGAAATCCTTATTAGTCGGGAAATTGTGTTGGGGAAATTGATGGGATTGAAGGCCGATAAATCCCCAGGGCCTGATGAATTGCATCCCAGAGTACTTAAGGAGGTGGCCTTGGAAATAGCGGATGCATTGACAGTCATTTTCCAACATTCCATAGACTCTGGATCAGTCCCTATCGAGTGGAGGGTAGCCAATGTAACCCCACTTTTTAAAAAAGGAGGGAGAGAGAAAACAGGGAATTATAGACTGGTCAGCCTGACATCAGTAGTGGGTAAAATGATGGAATCAATTATTAAGGATGTCATAGCAGCGCATTTGGAAAGAGGTGACATGATAGGTCCAAGTCAGCATGGATTTGTGAAAGGGAAATCATGCTTGACAAATCTTCTGGAATTTTTTGAGGATGTTTCCAGTAGAGTGGACAAGGGAGAACCAGTTGATGTGGTATATTTGGACTTTCAGAAGGCTTTCGACAAGGTCCCACACAAGAGATTAATGTGCAAAGTTAAAGCACATGGGATTGGGGGTAGTGTGCTGACATGGATTGAGAAATGGTTGTCAGACAGGAAGCAAAGAGTAGGAGTAAATGGGTACTTTTCAGAATGGCAGGCAGTGACTAGTGGGGTACCGCAAGGTTCTGTGCTGGGGCCCCAGCTGTTTACATTGTACATTAATGATTTGGACGAGGGGATTAAATGTAGTATCTCCAAATTTGCGGATGACACTAAGTTGGGTGGCAGTGTGAGCTGCGAAGAGGATGCTATGAGACTGCAGAGTGACTTGGATAGGTTAGGTGAGTGGGCAAGTGCATGGCAGATGAAGTACAATGTGGATAAATGTGAGGTTATCCACTTTGGTGGTAAAAACAGAGAGACAGACTATTATCTGAATGGTGACAGATTAGGAAAAGGGGAGGTGCAACGAGACCTGGGTGTCATGGTACATCAGTCATTGAAGGTTGGCATGCAGGTACAGCAAGCGGTTAAGAAAGCAAATGGCATGTTGGCCTTCATAGCGAGGGGATTTGAGTACAGGGGCAGGGAGGTGTTGCTACAGTTGTACAGGGCCTTGGTGAGGCCACACCTGGAGCATTGTGTACAGTTTTGGTCTCCTAACTTGAGGAAGGACATTCTTGCTATTGAGGGAGTGCAGCGAAGGTTCACCAGACTGGATCAACTGGGCTTGTATTCACTGGAGTTCAGAAGAATGAGAGGGGATCTCAGAAACGTTTAAAATTCTGACGGGTTTAGACAGGTTAGATGCAGGAAGAATGTTCCCAATGTTGGGGAAGTCCAGAACCAGGGGTCACAGTCTAAGGATAAGGGGTAAGCCATTTAGGACCGAGATGAGGAGAAACTTCTTCACCCAGAGTTCTCTACCACAGAAAGTAGTTGAGGCCAATTCACTAAATATATTCAAAAAGGAGTTAGATGTAGTCCTTACTACTAGGGGGATCAAGGGGTATGGCGAGAAAGCAGGAATGGGGTACTGAGGTTGCATGTTCAGCCATGAACTCATTGAATGGCGCGATGCAGGCTCGAAGGGCCGAATGGCCTACTCCTGCACCTATTTTCTATGTTTCTATGTTTCTGATATAATCCTTGAAGGAAGCAGTGTAGGATTTTGTTCTGGCGATGAAGTGGAGTAAGTGAATCATGTGTCATGGTGGAGTGTTTGGGAAACAGTGGTCATAGTTATAGAAATGGACAAGGAACAATCAAGTGTAAAAATACTGATATAGAGGAGAGCTTTTAAAAAGGGATTTTGCCCAGATGGATTGGAATCAAAAATTGGTAGGAAAAAATAGTAATTGAACAATGGGAGGGAGGCCTTCAAGGAGGAAATAGTTCAGGTACAGAGTTAACAACATTGTCTACTGTGTACCCGAGGGAGAAAGAAAGGACATTCAAAGCTAGAGCTCCCTTGATGACTAAAGATAGAGATTAAAATGAAGCAGTAAAACGAAGCTTATGACAACTGTAAGGTTCACAATACAGTCGAGAACCAAGCTAAATACAGACAGTACAGAGGAAATCTAAAAGGAATAAGAGGGGCAAAAAGAGAGTATGAGAATAGATTAGCGGCTATCATAAAATGGAACCCCAAAGTTTTTATAAACATATAAATAGTAAAAGAGTTGTCAAAAGAAGAATGGGGTGATTAGGGGCCAAAGAGATCTTGTGGAGGCAGAGAGTATGGCTGAGGTACTAAATCAATACTTTGCATCAATCTTCACTATAGAAGAGTATGCTACCAATGTAGCAGTAAAAGAGGTGATAGTAGCGATACTGGATGATAAAAATAGATAAAGAGGTATTTAAAAGGTTGGCAGCACTCAAAGTAGTAAAATCATGCAGACCAGATGGAATGCATCTTAGGTTACTGAGGGAAGTAAAAGTGGAAATTGCAGGGGCTCTGGCCACAACTCTCCTTAGATATGGGGCGGTGCCAAAGGACTGGAGGATTGCAAATGTTACACCACTATTCAAAAAAGAGGAGCAGGATAAACCCAACAATTACACCCCAGTAAGCCGAACATCGGTGGTGGAGAAACTTTTAGAGACAATAATCTGGGACAAAATTAATCGGTACTTGGAAAAGTATGGGCTAATAAATGAAAATCAGCATAAATTTGTTAAAGGCAAATTGTGTTTGACTAACTTGATTGAGTTCTCTGATGATGTAACGGAATAGGCTTGATGAGGGTAGTGCAGTTGAGGTGTATATGGACTTTCAAATGGCATTTGATAAAGTACCACATAATAGACTTGAGCAAAGGTAAAGTCCAGGGGAATAAAGGGACAGTGGCAGCATGGATACAAAATTGGCTGAGGGACAGAAAGCAGAGAGTAGTGGTGAACAGTTGTTTGTCAGACTGGATGGAAATATACAGTGGTGTTCCCCACAGGTCAGTATTAGGACCACTGCTGTTTTTGATATATATTAATGACCTGGATTTGGGTATACAGGGTATAAGTTCAAAGTTAGTAGATCAAACAGAACTTGGAAAAGTATTAAACAATGTGGAGGAGACAGACTGGTGAAATGGGCAGACACATGGCAGATGAAATTTAACACAGGGAAGTGTGAAGTGATGCATTATGGTAGGAAGAATGAGGAATTGTAGGATGGTTACAGCACAGAAGGAGGCCATTTGGCCCATCGAGCCTCTGACGGCTCTCTGCAACAGCACCTCAGCTAGTCCCACTCCCCTGCCCTTTCCCCGTAGCCTTGCAAAAATGTTTCCTTCAGGTATTTATCAGGCAGTGCATTCCACATCTTAACCACTCGCTGTGTAAAAAAGTTTTTCCTCATGTTGCCTTTGGCTCTTCTGCCAATCACCTTAAAGTGCCCTGGTTTTCGACCCTTCTGCTAATGGGAACAGTTTCTCTCTAGCTACTCTGTCCAGACCCCTCATGATTTTGAACACCTCTATCAAATCTCCTCTCAAGCTTCTCTGCTCTAAGGAGAACAACCCCAGCTTCTCCAGTCTATCACGTAACTGAAGTCCCTCATCCCTGCAACCATTCTTGTAAATCTTTTCTGCACCCTCTCTAAGGCCTTCACATCCTTCCTAAAGTGCGGTGCCCAGAATTGGACACAATACTCCAGTTGAGGCCAAACCAGTGTTTTATAAAAGTTCATTATGTTTCTTGCTTTTATGCTCCATGTAGTGTCTCTGCACCTTGTTACAAACTCACACGAGGCATGTATATATCAGACACGGTCACTCTGTGACCTTCACTTTATTGCCAGGACCAAAGAGTGCTGACCCTGGGTGGGACCTCCCCTTTTATGCCTGGAAACCCAGGTGAGGAGTGCCTCCCGCAAGCTCATCCCCTGTGTTCAGGGTGTGCATTTCAAGGGTACAGGTACAGTGTGCTTGAGTTACAGTTACATAACTATTGGCATTGCAAGATGGTGAACTACATGACATCACCTCCCCCCTTGAGTCTTTTAGTTTCAGAGGTTAAGTCTATCGGGTGGTTGACGCTCTCTCGTGGAGTGCCGCAGTTGTGGCTCTGGTGGCTGAGCCTCAGCACGCGTCTCTGTCACTTGAGGTGATTCCGGCCTGTCCGGGCTGGCCGCAGGGACTGTGCATGCTGAGGGCTGTCTTTGTTGCTCGTGCGCTGGCAGTGGTGTGGGTGCTATCACATCATGCTCTTCTTCCGGTTCCTCCGTGCCTATGCTGATCCTTTTCTTTACTTGGTCCAAAAGTGTTTGCGGCATATCTGCCCATTGTTTAGTCTGACCACCATGACCCTGTTTCCTTCTTTGCCAATTATGGTGTCCTCAAGCCATTTGGGTCCCAAAGCATGGTTAAGAACAAATATCGGGTCATCTATTTCTATACACCTCCCCCTTGAGCCTCGATCATGGAGCTCGATTTGGGACTGGCGCTTGCTCTCGACAATGTCTGCCAGGTCTAGGTGAATGAGGGACAGCCGCGTCTTGAGCGTGCATTTCATGAGGAGTGCGGAACTCCCGTGAGCGAGTACGGCCGGGACCTGTAGGCCAGCAGGAGGCGCGATAGGCGGTATTGAAGGGAGGGTCCTTGGATGCGTAGCATGCCCTGCTTTATGACTTGGACTGCTCCTTCCGCCTGGCCATTGGAAACTGGCTTGAACGGCGCTGTCCGGACGTGCTTGATCCCATTGCCCGACATAAACTTCTGGAATTCATGGCTGATAAAACACGGGCCATTGTCGCTGACCAGGATGTCCGGCAAGCCGTGGGTCGCGAAAACCATATGTAGACTCTCCACTGTGATGGATGTCGTGCACGAGCTCAATATGATGCACTTGATCCACTTCGAGTATGCATCGACTACGATCAGGAATATTTTCCCCATGAATGGGCCCACATAGTCTACATGAATACGTGACCATGGCCTGGTGGGCCAGGGCCACGGGCTGAGTGGAGCCTCCCTGGGGGCATTGCCCAGCTGGGCACACGTCGTGCACCTGCGAACCCAGTGTTCCAGGTCTGAGTCAATCCCCGGCCACCATACATGTGACCGGGCAATGGCCTTCATTAACACGATGCCAGGGTGTTTGCTGTGGAATTCCCTGATGAACGCTTCCCTTCCTTTCTGGGGCATGACTACCCGACTGCCCCATAACAGGCAGTCGGCTTGGATGGAGTGTTCATCCATCCGTTTCTGAAACGGCCTGACTTCCTCGGGGCACGCCCTGTGTGCGGGCGCCCAATTCCCAGTCAGGATACATTTCTTTATCATGGATAGGAGGGGGTCCCTGTTGGTCCAGAGTTTGATCTGTCGGGCTGTGATGGGAGAGCCCGCAGTGTCAAAAGCCTCAACGGCTATGACCATCTCGGCGCTCTGCTCTGACGCCCCCTCAGTGCTGGCCAGTGGGAGCCTGCTGAGTGCGTCAGGTCAGCGCAATTTTCGGTGCCTGGCTGGTGCCGTATGGTTTTGTCATACGAAGCCAGCGTGAGGGCCCATTGCTGTATGCGAGCTGGCGCGTTAGCATTAACAGTCTTGCTGTCGGACAACAGGGATGTTAACGGCTTGTGGTCCATCTCTAGCTCGAACTATCTACCGAAAAGATACTGGTGCATCCTTTTCACACACACGAGTGCCTCCTTCTCGACCATGCCATATCCACGCTCTGCCTGGGAGAGCGACCTGGAGGCGTAAGCCATCGTTTGGAGTCGGCTGTCATCGTTAACCTGCAATACACACCCAACACCGTAGGATGACGCATCGCATGTTAAAACCAGTTTTTTACAGGGGTCATACAAAGTCAACAATTTATTGGAACACAGCAGGTTCCTCGCCTAATTGAAAGCCCGTTCTTGACAATCCCCCCAAAACCATTCACAACCTTTATGGAGGAGCATGTGTAACGGCTCCAACAATGTGCTTAAGTTCAGCAGAAAGATCCCAAAATAGTTCAAAAATCCCAGGAATGATCGCAACTCCAACGTGTTGCCGGGCCTGGGCGCCCGGCCAAATCGCCTCAGTTTTTGATTCAGTGGGCCGGATCCCATCTGCGGCAACCCTCCTGCCCAGGAACTCGACCTCTGGGGCCAAAAACACGCACTTGGCCTTTTTCAGCCGCAAGCCTACCCGATCCAATCAGCGTAGCACCTCCTCCAAGTTGCGGAGGTGTTCCTCGGTATCTCGACCCGTTATAAGGATGTCGTCTTGGAATACGACCGTTCCAGGGATGGACTTGAGCAAGCTTTCCATGTTTCGCTGAAAGATAGCCGCTGCCGAACGAATGCCAAACGGGCACCTGTTGTAGACAAATAATCCTTTGTGCGTCGTGATGGTGATCAGAAGCTTGGAATCTTCTGCCATTTCCTGAGTCATGTAGGCCAAAGTGAGGTCCAGCTTCGTGAACAGCTTTCCACCTGCCAGCTTGACAAAGATGTCCTCCGCTCTCGGAAGCGGGTATTGGTCTTGCAGTGACACTCGGTTGATGGTGGCTTTGTAGTCGCCACAAATCCTAACCGAGCCATCTGCTTTGAGGACGGGAACAATGGAACTTGCCCAGTCGCTGAATTCAGTGGCGGAAATTATGCCCTCTCTGAGCAGCCTGTCCAGTTCACTTTCAATTTTCTCACGCATCACATACGGCACCGCTCTGGCTTTGTGGTGCACTGGTCTGGCGTCCGGAGTGATGCGTATCACTACTTTAGTGCCCTTGAACGTACCGACACCGGGTTGAAACAGTGACTCGAATTTTTGCAAGACCTGCGAGCATGAACTTCGCTCCACGGATGAAATGGCGTGCACATCCCCCCATTTCCAATTCATCTCAGCTAGCCAACTCCTCTCCAAAAGCGGGGGACCATTTCCCGGAACAATCCAGAGTGGCAGCCGATTCTGTAATCCATTATGCGTTACCACCAAATTTGCACTGCCCAGCACTGGGATGATCTCTTTGGTGTACGTACGTAGCTGCGTCTCAATGTGTTCCAATTTGGGCCTGCTAGCTCTATGTGGCCATAGTCTCTCAAACTGTTGGGCGCTCATGAGTGACTGGCTAGCTCCCGTATCCAGCTCCATGTGCACCGGGGTGCCATTCAGTAAGACTTTCATCATCATGGGTGGCGTTTTAGTGTTTGAGCTGTGGACGTCAGCCACATGAACTCTCTGAACTTCCACATCCATGGTTGTTCCCCAGGCCTCATCCTGCATTGCAGACCCCTCGTCTGGTTCCTCTGTCTCGCATACTAGCCTCGCTACTGCCTTTTTGCACATCCTGGCCAAGTGTCCACTGACATTACAAATCCTACAGGTATAAAGCTGGAACCTGCAGCTTTTGGCAGTATGTCTACCCCCACACTTCCAACATGAGCTGAGATTGCTGTTAACAAAAGGACTATTTCCAGGCATTCCTCTCTGATGGCCCGTTTGGCTGTTTCTAAGCACTCTGAATGGTCCCATCACGGGATGCATTGTTCCTCGTGATGGCGTGAATTGCCGATCCCCTTTCCATTGTCCCTGTTGCGGGCCCACCCTGGAGCTAGTAGCTGCCTGGACGGTGTCGAATTGTCCTTGCCTACCTGCCTGGACGGTGTCGAATTGCCCTTGCCTGCCTGCAGGGTTCTCTATCACTTTTACTACATTAACTCCCTGGTTCATCGCAATGTTAAAACCAGGGCTGCGTGCATAAATTAGCTTGGTCTCCTCTTCCCCTGTCTGAGCTATCAACGCCGCCCCTTCTAAAGTCAGGTCCTTGGTCTTTATGAGCTTCCTGAAAATGCCGGCATGATTAATGCCCTTGATGAAAAAGTCCCTAAACATCTCCCCCCTGCAGGCATCGGAGAACATACAGAGACTGGCCAAACGCCGCATTCTGCCATGAAGTCCGAGACGTTTTGACCCTCCTGACGCCGGTGAGAGTAGAACCGGTGCCGGGCCATGTGTATGCTACTTGCCGGCTTGAGATGCTCACTGATCAGCTGGCTCAGCTCTTCGAAGGACTTGTCCACTGGCTTTTGGGGTGCGAGCAGGTCTTTCATCAGTGCATACGACTGTGGACCACAGCTGGTCAGTAGATGCACCTTCCGCTTGTCAGCCGCTGTCTCTTCCAGTCAGTCCTTTGTGACAAAGCTCTGCTGGAGTCTTTTCACAAAGTCGTCCCAGTCCTCACCCACACAGTAGCGTTCCTCTGTGCCGCCGGTGGTCATCCTCGTGGTTCAGTGATTCCCGATTATCGTCGCCAGATGTAGTATCTCTGCACCTTGTTACAAACTCACATGAGGCATGTATATATCAGACACGGTCACTCTGTGACCTTCACTTTATTCCCAGGGCCAAAGAGTGCTGACCCTGCGTGGGACCTCCCCTTTTGTACCTGGAAACCCAGGTGAGGTGTGTCTCCCGCAAGCTCACCCCCTGTGGTCAGGGTGTGCATTTCAAGGGTAGGTACAATGTACATGAGTTACAGTTACATAACTATTGTCATTGCAAGATGGTGAAATACATGCCATGCCTCTATTTATGAAGCCCGGGATCCCGTAAGCTTTTTTAACCGCTTTCTCATCCTGCCCTGCCACCTTCAATGATTTGTGCACATATACACCTAGGTCTTTCTGTTCATGCACCCCCTTTAGAATTGTACTCTTTAGTTTATATTACCTATCCTCGCTCTTTCTACCAAAATGGATCACTTCACACTTTTCTGCATTAAATTTAATCTGCAACATGCCTGCCCATTCTATCAGCCTGTCTGGAGTGAAATAAAGAGTTTATAAGAACATAAGAAATAGGAGCAGGAGTAGGCCATACGGCCCCTCGAGCTTGCTCTGCCATTTAATACAATCATGGTTGATCCGATCATGGACTCAGGTCGACTTCCCTGCCCGCTCCCCATAACCCCTTATTCCCTTATCGGTTAAGAAACTGTCTATCTCTGTTTTAAATTTATTCAATGTCCCGGCTTCCATAGTTCTCTGAGGCAACGAATTCCACAGATTTACAACCCTCTCAGAGAAGAAATTCCTCCTCATCTCAGTTTTAAATGGGCAGCCCCTTATTCTAAGATTATGCCCCCTAGTTCTAGTCTCCCCTGTTATGTAAGTAAACTTTGGCAACCTGTATCACACCACCACTAGAGAGCCTACCTGTTGGAATCCCAAGGGATCCCAGCATCCCTTGGGAGCACTGTATATAAGCAGGTCTCCCGCGCTGTACCAGCACTCTGGTGTTTGATTAAAGGAGCTAAGGTCACACTTACTCATTGCATACAGTACTCAGTTGTATAACTTTATTATGAGCGTAACAATTGGTGACGAGATAACGAACAACTACGCGAAAATGCAAAGAACTGTTGGTATCCTGGAGAAATTCTCAGAAGTGGATGATTGGGAGGCCTTCGTGGAGCGCCTCGACCAATACTTCGTGACCAATGAGCTGGAAGGGGACGAGAATGCTGCCAAATGAAGGGCGATCCTCCTTACAGTCAGTGGGGCAACAACCTATGGCCTCATGAAGAATCTTCTAGCTCTGGTGAAACCAACAACCAAATCCTATAAAGAACTGTGTATGTTGGTCCGGGAGCACCTAAATCTGAAGGAAAGCGTTTTGATGGCGAGGTATCGGTCCTACACATGTCAACGGTCGGAAGGCCAGGAAGTGGCGAGCTATGTCACCGAACTAATGTGCCTTGCAGGACATTGCGAATTCAATGGATTCCTTGAACAAATGCTGAGACTTTTTTGTGCTTGGCATTGGCCATGTGGTTATCCTTTACATACTATTGACTGTTGAAACACCGAATCTGAGCAAAGCCATAACGATAGTCCAGGCATTTATGTCCACCAGCGATAACACCAAACAAATTTCGCAGCATAAAGAGGTTTCGGCTAGTACTGTACACAAAGTAACATCGTCAGGCAGGAATGCATATGGCAGAACTTACACGCCGGCAGCTGCACGACCTCTAATGACCCAGAGTCCACCATCAATTGTTAATCCGAGGCAGTTAACACCTTGTTGGCAGTGTGGAGGTGATCATTGGGCCCATTAATGCTGCTTCAAACACTATGCATGCAAAGGCTGTAGAACAATGAGACACCTCCAGCGAATGGCAGATGAGCTGCAAACCCCGCAAACCACCACGTTGCAGAGGAAGATTGATCCATGGTGGATCAGGCTGAACTAGAAACTCGAACCAAGGAGGCAGAAGTGTACGGGGTACACATCTTCACCACGAAATGTCCACCAATCATGTTAAAAGTTGAACTGAATGAATATTCCAACGGAACATGGAGAGCCTGCTAAAGTCAGTTCCACGCACTGTGGTTTTCCAGGATAACATACTGGTCACAAGTCGGGACACCATCGAACACTTGAAGAATCTGGAAGAGGTTCTAAGTCGGCTAGATCGTGTGGGACTCAGGTTGAAATGCTTGAAGTGTGTTTTCCTGGCACCAGAGGTCGAGTTCTTAGGAAGAAGAATCGCGGCAGACGGCATCAGACCCACCGACGCCAAGACGGAGGCCATCAAGAACGCGCCAAGACCACAGAACGTGACGGAGCTGCGGTCGTTCCTGGGACTCCTCAATTATTTCGATAATTTCCTACCGGGTTAAGCACCTTGCGCAAGGGAGACGACTGGGTATGGGGGAAATCACAAGAGGCTGCTTTTGAGAAAGCCAGAAATCTGTTATGTTCCAACAAACTGCTTGTTCTGTATAACCCATGTAAATGATTAGTGCTAACTTGCAATGCGTCGTCATACGGGGTCAGGTGTGTGTTACAACAGGCTAACGAATCGGGAACATTTCAACCGGTCGCCTCTGCTTCTAGGAATTTGTCCAAGGCTGAAAGGACCTACAGCATGATTGAAAAAGAAGCTCTGGCGTGCATTTACGGGGTGAAAAAAATGCACCAGTATCTGTTTGGTCTCAAGTTTGAGTTAGAAACTGACCATAAGCCGCTCATATCGCTATTCTCAGAGAGCAAAGGGATTAACACGCATCCAAAGATGGGTGCACACGCTGTCGGCATACAACTATGTAATCCGCCACAGCCCACGCACAAAGAACTGCGTTGATGCTCTCAGTCGGCTACCATTGCCCACCACCGGGGTGGAAATGGCACAGCCTGCAGACTTGCTCTTGGTGATGGATGCATTCGAAAATGAAAAATCACATGTTACGGCCAGATCAGGACCTGGACCAGACAGGATCCTTTATTGTCTCTGGTCCAGCGTCCCAGTGGAGCTGCAGGAAGAGATCAAGCCGTTCCAGAGGCGCAAAGACAAAATGTCCTTACAGGCAGACTTGTCTTTTGTGGGATAATCGCATGGTTTTGCCTAAGAAAGGCAGGGAAACGTTCATATGCGACCTACACAGTACGCACCCAGGCATAGTAATGATGAAAGCCATAACCAGATCACATGTGTGGTGGCCTGGCATCGACTCAGACTTAGTCATGCGTGCGCCAATGCAACACTTGCTCTCAACTAAGCAATGCACCCAAAGAGGCACCGCTAAGTTTGTGGTCGTGGCCCTCCAAATCATGGTCTAGGATCCACGCTTGCCTAGAAATGTGGACCCATTTCTAGGCAAAATGTTCTTGGTTGTTGTGGATGCTTATTCAAAATGGATTGAGTGTGTAATAATGTCTGTAAGCACGTCCACCGCCATCATCGAAAGCCTATGAGCCATGTTTGCCACGCACGGCCTGCCAGATGCCCTTGTCAGCGACAATGGGCCGTGTTTCACCAGTGCTGAATTCAAGGAATTCATGACCCGCAATGGGATCAAGCACGTCACATCTGCCCCGTTCAAGCCTGCATCCAACGGCCAGGCAGAATGGGCAGTTCAAACCATCAAGCAAAGCTTGAAACGTGTGTCAGAAGGTTCCCTACAGACCCGACTGTCCCGAGTCCTGCTCAGCTACCGCACCAGACCCCACTCGCTCACGGGGTTCCCCCAGCCAAGCTGCTCATGAAAAGGGCGCTCAAAACAAGGCTCTCTTATCCACCCTGATCTCCATGATGACGTCGAGGGCAGGCAGCATTAATAAAACATGTACCATGATCACGCAAACTTGTCACGTGATACTGAATTCAGTGAACCTGTATTTGTACTTAACTATGGACATGGTCCCAAATGGCTTGCTGGCACGGTCATAGCCAAAGAAGGGAGTAGGGTGCTTCAGGTCAAATTGGCCAATGGACTAGCGCGCAGAAAGTATTTGGACCAAACCAAATTGCGGTTCACAAACAGCCACGAGCAACCCAAAGAGGACACCACCAACTTCAACCCTCTAACACACACACAAGTGGCAACCGACATCATGGTTGACCACGAAGCCGAACTTACCATCCCCAGCAGTCTGGAAAGACCGGCTGCCCAGCAGCCCAGCGAAGAATCAACCAACTCACCCACATCTGCATTTGCACCGAGACAATCGAGCGAACGAAAAGCCTCAGATCGTCTCACCCTGTAAATAAGTGTACTATTGACTTTGGGAGAGAGTAATGTTATGTATGTCACCCTTGGCAACCTGCATTACACCACCACCAGAGGGCCTACCTGTTGGAATCCCAAGGGATCCCAGCATCCCTTGGGAGCACAGTATATAAGCAGCGCTACCACGCTGTACCAGCACTCTGGAGTTTGATTAAAGGAGTTAAGGTCACACTTACTCATTGCATACAGTACTCAGTTGTATCACTTTATTATGAGCGTAACATCCCCTATCAGTGGAAACATCCTCTCTGCATCCACCTTGTCAAGCCCCTTTATAATCTTGTACGTTTCGATAAGATCACCTCATTCTTCTGAATTCTAATGAGTAGAGGCCCAACCTACTCAACCTTTCCTCATAAGTTAACCCCCTCAACTCTGGAATCAACCTAGTGAACTTTCTCTGAACTGCCTCCAAAGCAAGTATATCCTTTCGTAAATATGGAAACCAAAACTGCACGCAGTATTCCAGGTGTGGCCTCACCAATACCCTGTATAACTATAGCAACACTTCCCTGCTTTTATACTCCATCCCCTTTGCAATAAAGGCCAAGATTCCATTGGCCTTCCTGATCTTTTGCTGTACCTGCATACTAACCTTTTGTGTTTCATGCACAAGTACCCCCAGGTCCTGCTGTACTGCAGCACTTGGCAATCTTTCTCCATTTAAATAATAACTTGCTCTTTGATTTTTTTTCTGCCAAAGTGCACAACCTCACACTTTCCAACATTATGCACCATCTGCCAAATTTTTGCCCACTCACTTAGCCTGTCTATGTCCTTTTGCATATTTTTTGTGTCCTCCTCACAAATTGCTTTTCCTCCCATCTTTGTATCATCAGCAAACTTGGCTACATTATACTCGGTCCTTTCTTCCAAGTCGTTTATATAGATTGTAAATAGTTGGGGTCCCAGCACTGATCCCTGCGGCACATCACTAGTTACTGATTGCCAACCTGAGAATGAACCATTTATCCCGACTCTCTATTTTCTGTTAGTTAGCCAATCCTCTATACATGGTAATATATTACCCCCAACCCTGTGAAATTTATCTTGTGCAGTTATCATTTGATCAAGGTCAGAGGCTGGGTGTTCAGTAGCGAGTGGCTCACGTCTTGACTCTCCAATGCCTCTCCACCACCTACAAGGCATAAGTCATGAGTGTGATGCAAAACTCATCACTTGCTTGGATGGGTGCAGCTGCAACACTCCAGAAGTTCAACAGCACCCAGGGTGAAGCAGTCCACTTGAGAGGCAGCTCATATACCACCTTAAACATTTACTCCCTCCACCACTGGTGCACTATGGCTGCACTGTGTGCTATCTACAAGATGCACTGCAGTAACTTGCCATGGCTTCTTCAACAGCACCTCCTAAACCTGCACCATCTACCCCCTAGGACACAGGCAGCAGGCACATTGGAACACCATCACGTCAAGTCACACCATCGTGACTTTGACATATTGCCATTCCTTCATCGTCACTGTGTCAAAGTCCTGGAACTCCCTACCTATTAATGCTATGAGAGTGCCTTCGTGACACACTTTAAAAAAATGTGTTCATGGAATGTGGACGTCGCTGGCAAGGCCAGCATTTATTGCCCATCCCTAACTGCCCTTGAAAAGGTGGCGGTGAGCCACCTTCTTGAATCGCTGCAGTCCGTGTGGTGAAGGTACTCCCACAGTGCTGTTAGGGAGGGAGATCCAGGATTTTCATCCAGCGATGATGAAGAAACGACAATATACTTCCAAGTCAGGATGGTGTGTGGCTAAGAGGGCAACTTGGAGATGGTGTTGTTCCCATGCTCCTGCTGCCCTTGTCCTTCTAGGTGGTAGAGGTCGTGGATTTGGGCGGTGTTGCCGAAAGAGCCTTGGCGAGTTGCTGCAGTGCATCTTGTAGATGGTACACACTGCAGCCACAGTACGCCAGTGGTGGAGGGAGTGAATGTTTAGGGTGATGGATGGAGTGCCAATCAAATGGGCTGTTTTGTCCTGGATGGTGTCAAGTTTCTTGAATGTTGTTGGAACTGCACTCATTCAGGCAAATGGAGAGTATTCCAACACACTCCTGACTTGTGCCTTGTAGATGGTGAAAGGCATTGGGGAATCAGGAGGTGAGACACGTGCCACAGAATACCCAGCCTCTGACCTGCTCTTGTTGCCACAGTATTTATGTGGCTGGTCCAGTTACATTTCTGGTCAATGATGACCCCCAGGATGTTAATGGTGGGTAATTCAGCAATGGTAATGCCATTGAATGTCAAGGGGCTGTGTCAGCCCAAGCCTGAATGTCGTCCATAACTTGCTGCATACGGGCATGGACTGTTTCATTATCTGAGGAGTTGCAAATTGCACTGAACACTGTGCACTCATCAGTGAACATCCCCACTTCTGGCCTTATTTTGAAGGGAAGGTGATTGATGAAGCAGCTGAAGATAGTTAGGCCGAGGACACTGCCCTGAGATGCAGCAGTTCAAGGCGACAGCTCATCATCTTCTCAAGGGCAACTAAGGACACGGAATAGATACAGGCCTTGCTGGTGATACCATATCTCAAGAATGAATACCAAGAGGAAATAAGCCTTCAGTATAACCTTCATCATATGCCAAATTTGGAACACTTGTGTAAAAGGTGGTTTGTATTAAACAATTCATATTCCTTTATGCCGAATATTACTAATTACAGTGATGAAACATTATTATTTTATCTTAGAATCATCGAAATTTACAGCACAGAAGGAGGCCATTCTGCCCATCGTGTCCATGCCGGCTGACAAAGAGCTATCCAACCGAATCCCACTTTCCGGCTCTTTTAGGTTATGGCACTTTAAGTACATATCCAAGTACTTTTAAAATTCTATGAAGATTTCTGCCTCTACCACTCTTTCAGGCAGTGAGTTCCAGACCCACACCATAAAGTTCTCCTCAAATCCCTTATAAACCTCCTATCACTTTCTTTAAATATATGCTCCCTGGTTATTGACCCCTCTGCTAAGGGGAATAGATCCTTCCCATCCACTCTATCAAGGTCCCTCATAATTTTATACACCTCAGCCTCTGTTCCAAAGAAAACAACCCCAGCCTATCCAATCTTTCCTCATAGCTAAAATTCTCCAGTCCAGGCAACATCCTTGTAAACCTCCTCTGTACCCTCTCTAGTGCAATCACATCTTTCTTGTAATGTGGTGACCAGAACTGCATGCAGTACTCTAGCTGCAGCCTAACTAATGTTTTATATAGTTCAAACATAACCTCTCTGCTCTTATATTCTATGCCTTAGCTAATGAAGGCAAGTATCCCGTATGCCTTCTTAATCACCTTATCTGCCTGTCCTGCTACCTTCAGGGATCTGTGGACATGCACTCAAAGGTCCCTCTGTTCCTAAATAGTGGATGCATTGGTGGTCATTTTCCAACATTCTATGGATTGGAGGGTAGCTAATGTAACCCCACTTTTAAAAAAAGGAGAGAGAGAGAAAACAGGGAATTATAGATCGGTTAGCCTGACATCGATAGTGGGGAAAATGTTGGAAGCAATTATTAAAAATGTAATAGCAGCGCATTTGGAAAGCAGTGACAGGATCAGTCCAAATCAGCATGGATTTATGAAAAGCAAATCATGCTTGACAAATCTAGAATTTTTTCAGATGTAACTAGCAGAGTGGACAAGGGAGAACCAGTGGATGTGATGTATTTGGACTTTCAAAAGGCTTTTGACAAGGTCCCACACAAGAGATTGGTGTGCAAAATTAAAGCACATGGTATTGGGGATAATGTATTGATGTGGATAGAGAACTGGTTGGCAGACAGGAAGCAAAGAATAGGAATAAACGGGTCCTTTTCAGAATGGCAGGCAGTAACTAGTGGGGTACCGCAAGGTTCAGTGCTTGGACCCCAGCTATTTACAATATACATTAATGATTTAGATGAAGGAATTGAATGTAATATCTCCAAGTTTGCAGAAGACATTAAGCTGGGTGGCATTGTGAGTTGTGAGGAGGATGTTAAGAGGCCACAGGGTGACTTGGACAGGTTAGGTGAGTGGGCAAATGCATGGCAGATGCAGCATAATGTAGATAAATGTGAGGTTATCCACTTTGGTGGCAAAAACAGGAAGGCAGAATATTATCTGAATGGTGACAGATTAGGAAAAGGGGAGGTGCAACGAAACCTGGGTGTCATGGTACATCAGTCATTGAAAGTTGGCATGCAGGTACAGCAGGCGGTGAAGAAGGCAAATGGCATGTTGGCCTTCATAGTGAGAGGATTTGAATATAAGAGCAGGGAGGTCTTACTGCAGTTGTACAGGGCCTTGGTGAGGCCACACCTTGAATATTGTGTACAGTTTTGGTCTAATCTGAGGAAGGACGTTCTTGCTATTGAGGGAGTGCAGCGAAGGTTCACCAGACAGATTCCCGGGATGGCAGGACTGACATATGAAGAAAGACTGGATCGACTAGGCTTATATTCACTGGAATTTAGAAGAATGAGAGGGGTTCTCATAGAAACATATAACAGTCTGACAGGATTGGACAGGTTAGATACAGGAAGAATGTTCCCGATTTTGGGGAAGTCTAGAACCAGGGGTCACAGTCTAAGGATAAGGGGTAAGCCATTTAGGACCAAGATGAGGAGAAACTTCTTCACTCAGAGAATTGTGAACCTGTGGAATTCTCTACCACAGAAAGTTGTTGAGGCCAGTTCATTAGATATATTCAAAAGGGAGTTAGATGTGACCCTTACGGCTAAAAGGGATCAAGGGGTATGGAGAGAAAGCAGGAATTGGGTACTGAAGTTGCATGATCAGCTATGGTCATATTGAATGGTGGTGCCGGCTCGAAGAGCCGAATGGCCTACTCCTGCACCTATTTTCTATGTTTCTATGTTTTCTCTACACTCCATGTCCTACTCCCATTTATTGTGTATTCCCTACCATTGCTTTGTTAGCCCTCCCCAAATACATTACCTCACACTTTTCCGGATTGAATTCTTTTTGCCACTGTTCTGCCCACCTGACCAGTCCATTGATATCTCCTGCAGTCTACAACTTTATTCATTATCAACCACACAGCCAATTTTTGTATCATCTGCAAACTTTTTAATCATACCCCATATATTCACGTCCAAATCATTGATGTATACCACAAAAAGCAAGGGACCTAGTACTGCTAGTTGGGTAGGAGTTAAACTAATATGGCAGGGGGATGGGAACCTATGCAGGGAGATAGAGGGAAGTAGAATGGGGGCAGAAGCAAAAGATAGAAAGAAGAAAAGTAAAAGTGGAGGGCAGAGAAACCTAAGGCAAAAAGCAAAAAGGGCCACATTACAGCAAAATTCGAAAGGGGCAAAGTGTGTTAGAAAGACAAGCCTGAGGGCTCTGTGCCTCAATGTGAGGAGTATTCAGAATAAGGTGGACGAATTAACTGCGCAGATAGCAGTTAATGGGTATGATGTAATTGGCATCACAGAGACATGGCTCCAGGGTGACCAAGGCTGGGAACTCAACATCCAGGGGTATTCAACATTTAGGAAGGATAGACAGAAAGGAAAAGGAGGTGGGGTGGTATTGCTGGTTAAAGGGGAAATTAATGCAAGAGTAAGACAGGACATTAGCTTGGATGTTGTGGAATCGGTATGGGCGGAGCTACAGAATAACAAGGGGCAGGAAACGCTAGTGGGAGTTGTGTACAGACCACCAACAGTAGTAGCAAGGTTGGGGACAGCATCAAACAAGAAATAAGGGATGCATGCAATAAAGGTGCAGCAGTTATCATGGGTGATTTTAATCTACATATTGATTGGGCTAACCAAACTGGTAGCAATGCGTTGGAGGATTTCCTGGAGTGTATTAGGGATGGTTTTCTAGACCAATATGTTGAGGAACCAACTAGGGAGCTGGCCATCCTAGATTGGGTGATGTGTAATGAGAAAGGACTAATTAGCAATCTTGTTGTGCGAGGCCCCTTGTTGGAAGAGTGACCATAACATAGAATTCTTTATTAAGATGGAGAGTGACAGTTAATTCAGAAACTAGGATCCTGAACTTAAGGAAAGGTAACTTCGATGGTTTGAGGCGTGAATTGGCTAGAATAGACTGACAAATGATACTTAAAGGGTTGATGGTGGATAGGCAATGGCAGACATTTAAAGATCACATGGATGAACTTCAGCAATTGTGCATCCCTGTCTGGAGTAAAAATAAAATGAGGAAGGTGGCTCAACCATGGCTAACAAGGGAAATTAAGGATAGTTTTAAATCCAAGAGGCATATAAATTGGCCAGAAAAAGCAACAAACCTGAGGACTGGGAGAAATTTAGAATTCAGCAGAGGAGGACAAAGGCTTTAATTAAGAGGAGGAAAATAAAGTACGAGAAGAAGCTTGCCAGGAACATAAAAACTGACTGCAAAAGCTTCTAAGATATGTGAAGAGAAAAAGATTAGTGAAGACAAACATAGGTCCCTTGTAGTCAGATTCAGGTGAATTTATAATGGGGAACAAAGAAATGGCAGACCAATTGAACAAATACTTTGGTTCTGTCTTCACGAAGGAAGACACAAATAATCTTCCGGAAGTACTAGGGGACAGTGGGTCTTGTGAGGAGGAATTGAAGGATATCCTTATTAGTCAGTAAATTGTGTTAGGGAAATTGATGGGATTGAAGGCCGATAAATCCCCAGGGCCTGATAGTCTGCATCCCAGAGTACTTAAGGAAGTGGCCCTAGAAATAGTGGATGCATTGGTGATCATTTTCCAACAGTCTATCGACTCTCGATCAGTTCCTATGGACTGGAGGGTAGCTAATGTAATACCATTTTTTAAAGAGAGAGAAAGTGGGTAATTTCTGTACTTCCTGCGCTTTCTGTACTACTCTAGGGTTTCTGCAGTATTTAGCCCTCGGTATCGGTCATAAGCTGCCCTTTTTTTCTTTATCCTACCTTTATGCCCCTTGACATCCAGGGGGCTCCAGATTTGTTAGTCCCACCCTTTTTCTTGAAGGGAACATTGTTGCTCTGAACCCTGCGGACCTTCTCCTCGAATACCTCCTACTGCTCTGACACTGATTTACCTTCAAGTAGCTGTTTCCAGTCCACTTTGGCTCAATCACACCTCAGCTTAATAACCTGCGCTTTTCCCCAATTGTGAACTTTTATTCCCGGTCTATCTTTGCCCTTTTCCATAACGACCCTAAATCTAACTGAATGATTACTACCACCAAAATGCTCTTCAACTGATACTCCTTCCACCTGCCCAGCTTCATTCCCTATAACTAAGTCCAGAACCGCTCCCTCTTTTGTTGGGCTTTCTACCTACTGGTTAAAAAAGTTCTCCCAACTGCATTTTAAGAATTCTGCTCCCTCTCTATCTTTCACACTAATTCTATCCCATTTAATATTAGGGCAGTTAAAATCCCATTTTATTACTACCCTATTGTTTTTGGACTTCAAAAATCTGCCTACATATTTGCTCTTCTCCCTCTGATTGTTTGGGGGTCTATAAAACACTCCAAGCGATATGATTGCCCATTTATTGTTCTTCAGTTCAACCCATATGGCCTCATTTGATGATCCTTCTAACAGATCATCCCTCCTCATAGCTGTAATTGTTTCTTTAATCAATATTGCGGCCTCCCTCTTTTTTAATCCCCTTATCTTGTTTGAAACCCCTGTAACCAGGAATGTTGAGCTGCCATTCCTGCCCTTCTTTCAGCCATGTCTCAGTAATGGCTATATCATAATCCCCGTGTCTATCTGTGCCCTCAGCTCATCTGCCTCATTCCCTAAATTCCTTGCATTATGTACCATCTAGCACTGCCAAACTCACTTGTTGTCTATTTTCTAGCTTTTGTTTCCTCTGCCTTCCAAACTCGCTTACTAATTTTGTCTCCCATTTAAGCTTTTCCTCTCCCCTTCTGAATCTACTCTTATGTTGCCATCCTCTTGCCAAGCCAATTCAAACCCTCCCTAACCGCACTAGCAACCGTGCCCCCCCCAGCCCCCGCGTGAGGATACTGGTCCTGGCCCTGTTGAGGTGCAACCTGTCCGGCTTGTACAGGTCCCACCTCCCCTAGAAACAGTTCCAATGCCTCAGCAATGCTTGGAGCCTCATGCTGTACAAGGATAGTTCTATTGAAGACTCATCTACTTGGCACACTCATGATTTGTGCCAACTACCAACATGGCATTGAATTTCCCTTGAAAGCTACTAGTTAAAAAAAATATTAATTATATGTTTGAGTAATTGAACACCAGATTTAGGTCCTGGGATCTGGTAGTCCTAAACAACCTCCTAGACTCCCTACAGCTGCCTCCCCTCCATTTTTATATTCTTCCTTTGCAAATACTTATCCAATTCCTTTTTAAATTTTTTGCTACAACAGCCACTTGTGCTAAAGCATTGCATGTTCTAAATATCCGTGTGTGTGAAAACAATTCTAAATTTCTCTCTTCATACTTGTTAATTGCGAGTCTCTGTAATCTCTATCTAGTCATTAATCTTTTCTACATTAGATGCATAGTTACAAGATGGGGAGTAAAACATGCCTCAGTATGGTCACCCTTTGTTAGATTTCAAACATGCAACAGATTTTCAAAAAACAGTTCAATGCATTTTATTAAATTCAAAAAACACTACTAAAGAATGGATGGACAAAAGTTACACAGCATATTGCTATGGTTTATCAAAAACAGGTACACATAATTCATCACAAACTGAATATTCTGTTGATTTGTACAATACTTCATTGGTGACCTAATAGGGAACACATGGACATTTTTCTAACAGTTCACTTGATCCAAATAAGACTGTTTCAACACTGCTACAACTGTCAGGAACACATGCAGAAAAAACACTGCTTGTACCCTCAGCCTGTTGACTCGATATAAAAAAAGACATTTAAAAAAATGGCAGTATAAATACAGATTAAGTTTACATCACAATTAGATGAACGTCTTGAGGTAAAGATTCAGACAACATACAGAATAAGAGATTAGGGAAGTATACATCACTGTGCTTCTTAGATACACACATACAATCTATAACTAATATTTGTAAATAAGAAAACACGTTGAACAAATATATAATTTTCATAGCTTCAAAATATTGCAGGTTTTAAATAGTTAACAAGAAACAGTAATAATTATACATAATTTTTTCTACCAATACAATCTTTTCACAAAACTATTTCACAAGACTATCAATTCTCCTGTGCATTGGTTGCAACAATTAAATGTGATATTTTCATATCTGGTATATGGATGAAATCGTCCTATGCTCTTTTTATTAGAGAGAAATGAGGTTGGTGAAGGATCACTGAATGGTATATCTGCTGTTCCTTTACTGCACAGTGTAGGAGCCAACATCTTTAAAATCTGTAAATACAAGAAAGGGAATCTGAGCATTATAAAATGCAAGTCACCCAATGATGTTGCTTACTTCACATTCATTACTGCTCCAGTAATGCTTAGTTTACTCCAAAGGCTAAAGCACAAGAAAGTAACAACCACTAGAACTATTGGGTGCATGCAGAGGAAAAGCATACAATTAATAACTTGTTTCATTTATTTACAGATAACAAATATTTCTTTGGTCAAATTGTTTCATTGATTTAATTAACAGTTTTATGTGACTGAAAGAATGGACATATAACTGTATGAAGAACTTGACACAGCTAAAAACCATTTGTTTGGGAATATGTGAATTGTGTTTATATCGCTGCAGACAAGATTATGTAATTTACCTTTACATTGTAAGAATCCTGTCTAGTGTGATACCTGTATTGCACTTAACTGATGTATGTATCTATTATAACTCCATTGTTAAAAGCTGTGTGAAATGTTTTGCAATCTGCAAATTCACTGAAATGTTGGTTTTGACACTTGAGCTTTTGAGCTAGATCTTTGAAGAGCAGCTAAATAGGCCTCATTTATTTGTAGCTTTACTTTATCTTTTCCTAACTTATAACATTGTGCAAGACATAGTTGGGTTTAAAAACCAAGATGGACCCAATGGTAGGACCAGTAATAAGGTAGCCATTGCTTCAGTCATACATTTAATTTAAATTTAACAGTAAAGAGATGAAACAAATTAAAAATGTTTGCACATTAAGTAGCAGAGTCCAGTTCGACAGAGTACTGCTCTATAGAGTACTAAACTCAGAATTTGGTGAGTGAAGGAATTTCAAGGGTTTTAAGGGTCGACTTCTTTCTAAAATGTAGTTAAGCTATGCATTTGACTGGTTACCTGGTAATTACTGTCAACAGGGGCAGACACAGGTCTCTGGAATTTCTGCTACTATAAATACAGGAGGCTTTTGCTAATGCATGACCAACAACAAAGAGGGCAGGTATTGAGGTCCTACAGTCAGACTCTCAGGAACTAGGGAGGAAGTTAAAAAGTAGGACCTCGAAGGTAATCTCTGGATTACTCCTAGTGCCATGTGCCAGTGAGAGTAGAAATAGGAAGATAGGGAGAATCAATGCATGGCTAGAGGCATGGTGCAGGAGGAAGGGCTTCAGATTCTTGGGGCATTGGGACCAGTTCTGGGGCAGGAGGCACCTATTCAAGAGGGACGGGTCCACCTCAACAAGACTGCGACCAATGTCCTCACGGGAGGTTCACTTGTGTGGTTGGGGAGGGTTTAAACTAAATTGGCAGGGGGGTGGGCACCAGCATAACGAAGTAGCGTGGCGGCATACCACTGCAAGGTACAGTGAGAGCAGGTTCAGGAGGGCCACTGGATTGGACGTCACCAAAATCCAGGTCGCTGATTGGAGCATGGGCAGGTACAGCAGAAGCAACGAGGTCAGAGTGAAGGAGCGGCGAGAGATTGTAGAATGACATGATCGTGGCCCAGAAGAGGAGGGGGCCCAGGGGCAGCACGGGCTAGCCCACACTGCGATATGTGTGCGCACTAGGTCCGTGTAGGAGAGCTGGTCTCCAGTCGTCTTGGTTAATCCTTGCCACTGGACCAAGACCTAGCTTGGTCAAGCCCGTGTGGTGGCTGGTGTGCAACGACCACCAGTTTAAAAAATCCACGCACAGGCATCTTCCACCTTTCAATATGTAGTTCGCGACCTGGAATATCAGGTCCTTCATTGAAACACCTGTGAACTCATCCCTTTTTGGTGTGGAAGCAAGTCATCCTCGATACGAGGGACTGCCTAAGAAGGATAGAAGTAGAAAGGAGGATCAAGGTGCATAAAGGAATGAGAGTGTTGGACAGTACTAGAGAAGGAAGTAATACCATATTAGATAGGAGCAGACTAAGAAGGACTATGAGGAATACAAAGACAGGTTTAGAATGCATGTATGTAAACACAAATGGGGGATAAGGTTGGTGAGCTACAAGCACAATTAGCAGTGTGGGAATAACGAAAACATGGCTTAAAAATGGTGAGGACTGGCCGCTTAATATTCACAGATACAAAGGTGTTCAGAAAAGATAGGGAAGGAAAAAAAGAGAGGTGGGATGACAGCACTGATTAGGGAAGACGTTGTAGAGTTGGAAAGAGAGGATGTCCTTGAGGGGACAAGGATAGAGAAGCAAAAAGGGTATGATCACGTTATTGGGTGTATTCTATAGACCTCTAAAAGAGAGAGGAAAAGAGCGAGCGAGGAAAAGAGCGAGCGAGAGAGAGAGATCTGCAGGGAAACCAGACGTGCAATAACTATAGAGTGGTGATATTGGGGGGCTTTAATTACCCAATTATCGATTGGGATAATGTTAGAGTCGGGTAAAGGGAAAGGAGGAGGAGGAATTTTTCAAATGCGTTCAGGAGCACTTCCTTGACCAGTATGTTCTCGGCCCAACTAGAAAGGATGCATTGCTGAACCTTGTGCGGGGCAATGAGGTGGGCCAAGTGTCTGTGGGAGAACACTTGGTTAAGAGTGATCATCGTATCATATGGTTTAGATTAGTAATGGAGAAAAGCAAGGAACAATCTAAAGTGTAACTTCTAAATTGGAAGAGGACTAACTTCAAATAGGATGAGAGGGGATCTAACCAGGGTAAAATGGAACCAAAGATTGACAGGAAAAACTAACGGAACAATGAGTGATCTTTAAGGAGGAGATGTTTCAGGTACAGGCTAGGTACATTCCAACAAGAGGGAAAGTCAAGGGAACCAAAGTCATAGTTCCTTGGATGACGAGGGAGAGAGAGAATATGATGAAACAAAAAAGAGAGGGTGTATGATGCATGTCAGGTGAATTCTTCAAGTGAGAACCAGGCTAAATACAATAAATTGAGAGGGGAAGTGCAGAGAAAAATAAGACTGGCAAAGAGAGAACGAGAATAGAATGGCCATTAACATAAAAGGGATCCCAAAAATCTTCCACCGGCATGTAAATAATAAGCGGGTAGTAAGAGGTGGGGTGAGGGCTATTAGGGATAATGAAGGTGATATATGCTTAGAGGCGCAGGGCAAGGCTAAAATACTTAATGAGTACTTTGTATTGGTGTTTACTAAGAGGATGCTGACAAAAAAGTCAGGAGCGGAGATGATGGAGGTAATGGATTGGGTGAAAATTGATATGCAGGATGCACTAGGAAGGCTGGATATGCTTAAAAATGGATAAGTCGCCTGGTCCGGATGGCTTGCATCCCAGGTTGCTAAGGGAAGTGGGAGTGGAGATAGCGGAAGAGTTTGCCATAATCATCCAATCCTACCTAGATGCGGGGGGAGGTGCCAGAGGATTGGAAAGTGGCAAATGTGACACCCTTGTTCAAGAAAGGGTGCAAGGACAATCCTAGTAACTACAGGTCAGTCAGTTTAGCACCAGTGGTGGGCAAGGTTTTAGAAACAATAATCAAGGAAAAAATTAACAGGCGCTTGGAGAGGTTTAAGCTAATTAAGGAGAGCCAGCGTGGATTTGTAAAAAGGCAGATCGTGTTTGACTAATCAAATTTAATTTTTTAATAAAGTAACAGACGGTTGATGAAGGGAATGCAGTGGATGTTGTCTATGTGGATTTTAAGAAAACATTTGGCAAAGTAACACATTAAAGGCTGGTTAACAAAATTGAGGCTCATGGAATAGGAGGATCAGTGTCAGCTTGAATACGACATTGACTCAAGGAGAGAAAACAGCTAGTCGTGGTAAATGATTCTTTTTCAGACTGGAGGATAGTAGACAGGGGTGTTCCTCAAGGGCCAGTGCTAGGACCACTGCTTTTATTTTAATATATACGATACCAAACTTGGAGGTGTGGCTAACAGTGAGGATGATGCCAATCGACTGCAACAGGACATAGATAGACTAGCAGAATGGGCAGACAAGTGGCAGATGAAATTTGTGAGGTGGTGCATTTTGGCAGAAGGGATAGGGAGAGGCAATATAGACAATGGCACAGTTCTAGAGAGTACAGAAACAGAGGGACCTTGGGGTTCATGTGTATAGATCTTTGAAGGTGGCAGGACAATTGAGAGTGGTTAGCAAAGCATATGGGATCTTGAGCTTCATAAATAGAAGTATTGAGTACAAAAGCAGTGAAGTTATGCTGAACCTTTATAAAGCTCTGGTTAGGCCACAACTAGAGTATTGCGTCCAGTTCTGGTCACCACACTTTAGGAGGGATGTGGAGGTCCTCGAGGGGGTGCAGAGGAGATTTATTAGAATGGTTCCAGGGATGAGGGATCTTAGCTACAAGGTTAGGTTGAAGAAGCTGACGTTGTTCTTCTTGGAGCAAAGGAGGTTGAGGGGAGATTTGAAAAGAGGTGTTCAAGATTATGACGGGTTTGGATAAGGTAGATAGAGAAAGACTGTTCCTATAGGACAAAAAGAGGTTCTGCTGAGGGAGTATGAGCAGCTAGGGGCCAAATTAAAAACAGACCACAAAAGGTAATAATCTCTGGATTACTACCTGAGCCACAAGCAAATGTGCATAGGGTAAATAAGATCAGAGTTACACATGTGGCTCAAAGACTGGTGTGGGAGAAATGGGTTTTGGTTCGTGGGACACTGGCACCATGGTCTTACTGGGGTAAGAGGGAGCTGTTCCGTTGCGACGGGCTCCACTTGGACCGTGCTGGGACTAGGGTCCTGGTGAATCAAATAACTAGGGCTGTAGAGAGGGCTTTAAACTAATTAGTGGTGGGAGGATTCAGGTAAGCGAAAATTTAAAAAGTCAAAGGATAAGGAGAAGGCAATAGATGAGGGTAGCACTGGGGCAAATGAAAACCAGAGTGTGCCAGGAAGGGACAGAATGTATAAACATAAAGGTGAATCAGAAAGTGGGGTCAAAGCAGGAAAAAATGGTAAAAAAACAAATTTAAAAGCTCTTTATCTGTGCACGTAGCATTCGTAACAAAATCGATGAGTTGAAGGCACAAATTGATACAAATGGGTATGATCTGATAGCCATTACAGGGACATGGTTGTAAGGTGACCAGGACTGGGAACTAAATATTCAGGGGTATTTGACAATTCGGAAGGACAGACAGAAAGGAAAAGGAGGTGGGGTAGCACTGTTAATAAAGGACAAGATCAGTGTGTTAGTGAGAAACAATATTGGCTCAGAAGATCAAGATGTTGAATCAGTTTGGGTGGAGATAAAGAATAATAAGAGGAAAAAGTTGCTGGTGGGCATAGTCTATAGGCCCCCTAACAGTAGCTATACTGTTGGACTGAGTATAAATCAAGACATAATGGAAGCTTATAAAAAAAAGGAACGGCAATAATCGTGGGTGATTTTAACCTTCATATTGATTGGACAAAGCAAATTGGCCAGGGTAGCCTTGAGGAAGAGTTCATAGAGTGTATCTGGGATAGTTTCCTTGAACAGTACATTGCGGAAACAACCAGGGAGCAGGCTATCTTAGATCTGGTACTGTGTAATGAGACAGGATTAATAAATGATCTCGTAGTAAAGGATCCTCTAGGAATGAGTGACCATAGCATGGTTGAATTTCAAATTTCAGTTGGGGGGGGGTGAAAAAGTTGGTTCTCAAACCAGCGTCCCAAGCTTAAATAAAGGAGACTACAAAAGTATAAGGGTAGAGTTGGCTAAAGTGGACTGGGAAAATAGATTGAAGTATGGGACGATTGATGAGCAGTGGCAGACATTTAAGGAGATATTTCATAACTCAACAAAAATATATCCCAATGAGAAGGAAAGACTGTAAGACAAGGGATAACCATCCGTGGTTGACTAAGGAAATAAGGGATGGTATCAAATTGAAAACAAGAGCATACAATGTGGCCAAGACTAGTGGGAGGCCAGAGGATTGGGAAACTTTTATAAGCCAACAAAGAACGACTAAGAAAATAATACAGAGAGGGAAGATAGATTATGAAAGTAAACTAGCACGACATAAAAACAGATAGTAAGAGTTTCTACAGGTACATAAAAAGGAAACGAGTGGCTAAAGTAAATGTTGGTCCCCTAGAGGATGAGACTGGGCAATTAATAATGGAGAACAGGGAAATGGCAGAGACTTTGAACAAATATTTTGTATCAATCTTCACGGAAGACACTAAAAACATCCCCATAGTGGATAATCAAGGGGCTATAGGGAGGGAGGAATGAACTAAATACAATCACTATCATTAAATGAAGAAGTACTCGGTAAAATAATGGGACTAAAGGCAGACAAGTCCCCTGATGGCTTACATCCTAGGGTCTTAAAAGACATGGCTGCAGAGATAATGGATGTATTGGTTGTAATCTACCAAAATTCCCTGGATTCTGGGGTGGTCTCAGCGGATTGGAAAACCGCAAATGTAACGCCCCTATTTAAAAAAAGGAGGCAGACAAAAAGCAGGAAACTATAGGCCAGTTAGCCTAACATCTGTCATTGGAAAAATGCGAGAGTCCATTATTAAGGAAGCAGTAGCGGGATATTTGGAAAAGCATAATTCAATCAAGCAGAGTCAGCATGGTTTTATGAAAGGGAAATCACGTTTGACAAATTTGCTGGAGTCCTTTGAGGATGTAATGAGCAGGATGGATAAGGGGGAACCAGTGGATGTGGTGTATTTGGATTTCCAGAAGGCATTCGATAAGGTGCCACATAAAAGGTTACTGCACAAGATAAATGTTAACGGGGCTGGGATAATATATTAGCATGGATAGAGGATTGGTTAACTAACAGAAAATAAATAGAGAGTCAGGATAAATGGGGCATTTTCTGGCTGGCAAACAGTGACTAGTGGGATGCCGCAGGGATTGGTGATGGGTCCACAACTATTTACAATTTATATTAATGACTTGGATGAAGGGACCGAGCGTAATGTAGCCAAGTTTGCTGATGATACAAAGATAGGTGGGAAAGCAAATTGTGAGGACTCAAAAAATTTGCAAAGGGATATAGACAGACTAAGCGAGTGGGCAAAATTTGGCAGATGGAGTATAATGTGGGAAAATGTGAGGTTATCCACTTTGGCAGAAATAATAGAAAAGCAAATTATAATTTAAATGGAGAAAAATTGCAAAATACAAAAGGGACCTGGGGGGTCCTTTTGCATAAAACACAAAAAATTAGTATGTAGGTACAACAAGTAATCAGGAAGGCAAATGGAACGTTGGTCTTTATTGCAAGGGGGATAGAGTATAAAAGCAGAGTCCTGCTATAACTGTACAGGGTATTGGTGAGGCCACACCTGGTGTACTGCGTACAGTTTTGGTCTCTGTATTTAAAGAAGGATATACTTGCATTGGAGGCTGTTCAGACAAGGTTCACTAGGTTGATTCCGGAGATGAGGGAAATGACTTCTGAAGATACATTGAGTAGATTGGGCTTATAGACATTGGAGTTCAGAAGAATGAGAGGTGATCTTATCGAAGCATACAAGATAAGGCGGGTGCAAAGAGGATATTTCCACTCATAGGGAAAACCAAAACTAGGGGACAATCTCAGAATAAGGGGCCACTCATTTAAAACGGAGATGAGGAGGAATCTCTTCTCTGAGGCTTGTAAATCTATGGAATTCTCTGGCCCAGAGAGCTGTGGAGACTGGGTCAGTGAATATATTTAAGGCAGAAATAGACAGATTTTTGAGCGATAAGGGAATAATAGGTTATGAATTTGGGCCATCATCCCTTTTGTCTCTCTAATCTCTCCTGTCTTCCAACCTGTCACAGACCTTCCCTTTTGTTCTTTCTTCCCCTCTCCCTTTCAGTGCTCGTTAAGAATCTGTTCTTTACGAACACTCTCCAGTTGTGATGAAGGGTCATTGACCTGAAACGTTAACTCTGCTTTCTCTCCACAGATGTTTCCTGACCTGCTGAGATTTCCACATTTTTCTGTTTTTATTCCACATTCCAGATCCGCAGTATTTTGCTTTTGTAAAAGGGTTATGCGGAGCGGGCAGGGAAGTGGAGCTGAGTCCATGATCAGATCAGCCATGATCTTATTAAATGGCAGAGCAGGCTCGAGGGGCCAGGTGGCCTACTGCTGCTCCTATTTCTTATGTTCTGATTAGTTGATGGCACAAGGACGAGAGGACATAGATTTAAGGTTTTGGGCAACAGATATAGGGGGACGTGAGGAAGACTTTTTTTATGCAGCGAGTGGTAATGACCTGGAATTCGATGCCGACAAAGGTGGTGGAAGTGGAGACGATCAATGATTTCAAAAGGAAATGGGATAGGCACTTGAGGGAAATAAGCTTGCAGGGCTACGGGGATAGAACAGGGGAATGGGATTGAATTGTTCTACAGAGAGCCGGCATGGACTCGATGGACCGAACGAACTCCTTCTGTGCTGTAATGACTATGACTATTAACAGATATTTTGTCAAATGGAGCAGAAACGTTCCTTAAATAACTGGCTTGACATTCTATTTTGCCTGAAAACCCAGTATGGCGACACTAGTCTTTAATATGTTACATTCCACATATTTGACAGAACAAGATTCCCAAATTAGGTCACCATTATGCTGTTGATTAATTGGGTATATTTCCTTCTATTTATCAAATGAGAGTATAAAGCAGGGTTTCTCCATTTTATAATCATCCTGACTTTTTCCACCAATATTAATAAACGGAGGAAAATACACCCATATTTCCATTGGGAACATTGGTGCTGTCAGTACCCATTCTTTTGGTGATAAATATGTTGATGTCAATTTTTGGTAGAAGTACCAGAAGAGCTCACCACCATTCTGTTATGATGGTGTCGTTGTAAGCCACACAATGAAGAGGCCCTGTTTGAGGATAAATGAAAATTCAAACAAGACGGGACGAAAAGCTGCTGCCATTCGGACACAAAACTTTTTTCCATTATAAAGTGGTTCTTACAAAGGTTAATTGACCTATTATAGACTTATGATCTTTGTATGTACATTTATATATGAGTCTTTTGGTATTTGCTAAGTTTTTGTGCTTCATATTACTATTTAATTGTAAATACATATTAATTCATTTAATCCATAAACCTATGCCATTTCAAATAGAATTAGGTAGTTTGAATGGGATGTTAAATCCAGTAAGTAATGAAGTAAGTCTTAATTATTCAATTATATACCTCTCCAAAGAAAAGGTATGTGCAGATTGGATAGATTATCGAATTTGAGAGTCACAAAATTGATGGGGGAAACCCAAATTCATTCACCCATTTGATTGATAAGTGATTGTCAAAGCAAAACAGTTGAACTTAAATAACTATTTCTAAAAGGAACAAAATACTGTCCCAATTTTTCAACATATAAATTAAGTGACAAATGAGAGATGATAGAGCATAAACCACTGCTACAGCACAAGATGCTTATTTGGATGGCCACTGCCTATTCTATATCCACCATTTCAAAAGCATGGACACAACTAAACAGGAAACAATAAAGAATCAAGCAAAAAAAAATTTCCACCACTCAATTACTCGGAACATTCAATAAGAACTTGCATTTCTACAGTGCCTTTTACATAGAAATTGAGATATTTGGACAGTAAGGGAATCAAGTGATAATGAAATAGAGCGGGAAAGTAGGGTAGAGGTAGATGAACAGCCATGATCTTATTGAATGGTGGAGCAAGCTCAAGGGGCCATATGGCCTACTCCTGCTCCTATTTCTTATGTACTTATCTTAAAAAGGAAGTACGTACAGAAGCGTAGTCAGTCAAAAATGAAGACTGAGCCAAAGGAGATATTAGTACAGATAACTAAAATCTTGGTCAAAATGGGTTTTAAGGTTGCTCTTAAAAGGAGGAAAGGGAGGGGGAGGTGTAACAGTTTAGAGTGGGAATGGCAAAGTGTAGGGCCCAGACAGCTGAAGGCATTGCTGCCAATGGTAGAGCGAAGAGAGAGGCCAGAGTCAGAGGAACAAAATATTCTTGGAGGGTTGTAGAGCTGGAGGAGGTTAGAGAGATAAGGACGGGCAAGGCTATAAGGGATTTAAACATAAAGGTTAGGTGCTGGGGGAACTGAGAGCCAATGTAGATCAGCGAGCACAAGGGTCATGAGCGACAGAGGCTTAGTGTGGGATAGGATGTGGGCAGCAAGGTTTTGGATGAGCTGGTTTAGGGAGGGTGGATGTTAGAAGGCAATCAGGAGAACATTGCAATAGTTGAGTCTGGAAGTGACAGAGGCATTGATGAGACGTTCAGCAGCAGATGGGATGAGGAAAGGGCAAAGGTAGGCAATGTTAGAGGTGGAAGTAGGTGGTCTTTGTGATATGGAGTTTGTGGCAGGAGCAGAAAATAATGATCGGTTTTTCCAATAGATTAAGTGGAGGAAATTGCAGCAATTCCAGGACTGAGTGTTGAACAAGCAGTCTGAAAACACAGATGCAGTGGAGAGGTTAAGAGAGGTTGTGGAGATGTAGAGCTGGGCGTCATCAGTATATATGTGGAAGCTGACCCTATATTTTCAGATGATGCTGCCAAGTGTAACTGTGTAGATGAGGAAGAGGAGGGGCCAAGGATAGATCCTTGGAAGACTCCAAATGTAATGGTTTGGGGTGGGGAAAAAAAAAAACATTGCTGGAGATGCTCTGGCTACGATTGGATAGTGAGTGAAACCAAATGAAAGCAGTCCCACTGAGCTGAACAACGGAAGAGTGATTGCCTGCATCAACGTCTGCAGAAAGGTCGAGAAGGGACAGTGCATCACCAAGAATGTCATTTATGACTTTGATTATAGTCGTTTTAGTGCTGTGGCATGGGTGGAAACCTGATTGGAGAGCTTCAAACATGGGGTTGTAGGAAAGATGGGCAGGGATTTTGGAGGAGACAACATGTTCAAAGACTTAGGAGGAGAGGAAAGGGAGCTTGGAGATGTAGTCTGTAAGGACAGAGGGGATAAGGGTGTTTTTTTGAGGAGGTGGTGATGACAGATTTGAAAGGGGTGGAGTGGGCTGGCGACAGTACTTGAGAAGAGGGAACCATTTACAATGTGTTAACTAGCATGGGATCCATGAGGTGGTTCTCATGGACAAGATAAATTTGGAGAGGGCACAAGGGGAGACAGGGCAAGAAACTAGAGAAGGATGTGTGTTTAGGGCTAGGACAAGGAGGGCCTTAGGGGAGGTTTAGTTTGGTGGACAAGCAAAAGGGGGATGTGGGGACCCGAAGGCAAGTCAGTTGAGAGTTTGAAAGTGCATTTATTGCATACATTACTAAAGACCACTCATCAACTTTTTATATTAAGTTTAGTGAAAATCAAAAGTTTTTTTTTTAAAAGTTAGTGAGTAGGAGTCCAACTTCTTACAGCATGAAGGTAAATAGCATGCAACATTTTGAAAGGAAACTAGTAGTTTAAAATCTGATGAAGTATTAAGTTAAAATCAATATTTTTGCATGTGCATTCATCTTCAGGCACACATCAAGCACCAGACTCTCTCAGCAGTGTTTGTACTCTTGTGAAACCATCTCCTTCCAAAATCATACTGTACCGTTTCAGCCATTTTTTCAGCAGGTGTGTTGCAGAATTCAACTTGTTGGTTAGTCTTTTGTGCATTACTTATACTCAGTTTTCCAAGAAGGTGAGAATTAACTGCCTCTGCTAACTTAAGATTGACAGAAGCAAGCTCTGCAGTGGTGTGTGGTTGTGAACTAGGGTAGTAGGTTTGTTGCCGGCCCCACTGCAGGGACATCAATAGCTCCTCGAGGAATCTGTGAAGTACAATGAAAATGGATGATTTGATAGCTGTGTAGAACTAACCTGTCCAAGTTGGACACTTTATTCTAGGTAATTGCAAATGACAGTACAAAAATCTGCTCTTCTTGGAAGGGCACCTGATTATTACACGAGGATGATTGCAGTTATCAAAGTCTACTACTATTTATGAAATCTTTAGAGATTGTAAATCAGCTTCAAGTATTATAAGCCTTCATTACTTAAACATAATTGTAATCCAAGCTCAGTTTCCTCCAGGATTAACTTTCCTAATCAAATAGTGCTTATCAGGGTTTAACTTCATGGCCCAGATTTTGTGGCAAGAATAACGGTGAGGCTTACAGAGCTGAACTTCCAGCATCCGCACACGCACAATTAATTAAACACGGAAATCAGGAAGTTGCTGTCCGAGTTGCCCTGCTCCTCCACAAGCTTTAATGCACTGGTACTTCACTGAGAAACTTGGCATTCAAACACATGAAGGGTGTGAAGTTGCAATTCTTATCCACTAAACACACCAGAAAAAGTTAGGGCTTGTCCATTCAAGTGCAAGTGAATTTTATACGGCATAAGAAGTTTTAATTCTTGCCAGACAACCTCTCTGGCACTGAAAATTAACTTTTACAATTCGGAGAGTCTCATTCCTTCGGATTTTACTTATTGTTTGAGATAATAAAATAATTAAACATTAATACTTTTTCTTTCTCAAGCCCATCTTTCATTCCATTTCCATCACTTTTTGTAAATGATTTTACATAATTATAGATTATTAAATATTTTAAACTTGCACTTCCTGGCTCAGACTCCTCATGTCTCAGTAAGGATTCTTCAATCCGATTGGTTGTTTGCTCTGTTCACACAGGTCCAAGAACCCCTGTAGAGTGCGCTGCGCTACTTTGACTGTCTAATAACTGAAAATCGCAGTGTAAAAGTCCACAGAAATTCTGTGGGCAATTGTAAGCATAATGAATGACTAGCGACGTTCATTTGCCATATGTTTTTAAGAGCTTAAAGTTTTAAACGGGAACTAAAATAGAGTTGAAGTAACTGGAGCGCTAATATGACCACATCAACCCCCGGAGCTCAGCCAGCAAAAAGTGGTTTGCACAGCGCCCCTCGACTGGCACGCTGACCCCCTTATCACCCTGCGGGGGAAATTGTCCCGCGGGAGCAAGGTCTGGTCGGGGCAATGCCACCGAGAAGCGGTGGTGGCTGCGGCGCCCCTTAAAGGGGAGGGGCCATCGCGGCGGCTGCCATCTTTGTGTAAGCAGACTTTTCAGTCGGCCTGACAATGGCGGCTGCTGGTTAGGCCTGGCCGCCAACAGGCAGGTCGGCACCCCCTCGTGTGCTGGGTCACTGGCTCGTCCGACACCCTTCCTGGTGGAGCGTCCCTCCCCTTTAAGAGAAGCGCGGCGCAGATGTGCTGAGCGCGGCACTGAACGTTGTGCCCTGCAAACGCCGGGGAAATGCTGGGTTAGCACAGTCAGCATTTTTTTTAATACAAAGAGCCCAAATCCACACTGGGCTTGGCGCATCCCGCGCCAGCACCAAAAAAATCTCCATCAGCGAAATGACCGTCCCAAACCCAGCGCAGGGCAATTTCAGCCCCATGATGTACAGTTGACTCAAAAACTAGCTCTAAATGTGCTTTTTTACATTGTGGATCCCACCTCCTAAATAAACAGTGCATCCAAAGCACACAAAGTAAAGGCAAGGAAAAAAATGTTCTATTAAGTAGAATAATGTAATCAATAATTAGGTTAAAGTCATCAAAATAAAATGGGAGAGAGAAAAAAATGGAAGATATAGCAATTGTATTTGATTTAAACTGAAATATTTAAGAGTCATTATAAAAATAAGGATATTCCTGATAGGAGTACCTTTACTACTGTAATATATTGGGGATCATTTCAGTGACAGTTTTCTAGATTTAAAGGAATAGCTAGCCTAAAAAGACTGAAATTTCTTTGTAGCTGGTGGAAGTTTAATGGTTGAGAGTTTATTGCTCAATTGATAAAACATGATCAGACTAGACAGGATGAAAATATACCTATGGGAGTCAACCATATCCTGACGAAATTGTTCACGCTCACTAAGAAGATCCTGTATTGCACTTTGGGTTTCTCGAACATGGCGCTGTAGAGACGTCCTGGCATGGGCCAGCTCATCTGCCATTACTCTGGGTGGAAAGAAAATTAAAACAATTTCATAATTCAATTTTTAAATTTACAATTGATTCTTGTGCATATTAAATGGCAAAAATATATTTAATCAATTATTAAAAACTAGTAAGCATTTAACAAGGACAAAGAGCCATTTACCTTATGTAAAATCAATGTTAAAAAAGGAATTTTGAAGCTACAGTACACATTCCTTTTTGACAATAAAATTTAAGCTAATTTCATGAAACACTGGCTAAAATCTATTAAAATCAATAATTGCACAACATTGCTGCTTAGTGCAGATATCACTCTCTAGTGGTTCAAACAAAATTCCTCTTAGCAATTAAAATCCAGGCAGGTAAGTCTAAGTTGCATGGATACCTAATTCAGGTATTTCAGTGCTCTTTTACACAAAATACACAGCACAGAAACAGGTCATTCGGCCCAACGAGTCCATGCCAGTGCTTATGCTCTACTCGAGCCTCCTCCCATCCAACTATCAGCATAACTCTCTAATCTGTTTTCCTCATACGCTTATCTAGATTCCCCTTAAATGCTATTATCTATGCTATTCACCTCAACTATTCTGTGGCAGAGAGCTCCACATTCTCACCACTCTCTGGCTAAATAAGCTTCTGCTGAATTCCCGATTCAATTTATTGGTGACTCTTATATTGATGTCTTCTAGTTTTACATTTTCCCACAAGTGGAAACACGGTGTCTATTCTATCTAAAACTGTCAAATTTAAAGACCTCTATTAAGTTACCCCCGATAGGTAGCACCTAGTAGTTCTGGTATCATCCCTGTAAATCTTTTTTGCACCCTCTCCAATACCTCTACATCCTTTTTAGAATATGGCAACCAGAACTGCACATATTACTCCAAGTGTGGTCTAACTAAAGTTTGACAGAAGTTTAGCATAACTTCTCTACTTTTCAATTCTATCCCTCTATGGTCTTAACTTTTAGTGATTTGTGTATTTGTACTCGCAGATCACTTTGCTTCTCTACCTCATTTAGATTCTTATTTTCCCAAGTAATATGTGATCTCCCTATTTTTCTTACCAAAGTGTAATACTCACACTTATCTATGTTGAAATTCATTTGCCAATGATATGCCCGTTCTGCCAGTTTATTAATATCTTGCAATTTGTTGCAGTTCTCTTCAGTGTTGGCTATCCCTCCCAATTTGATGTTGTCCACAAATTGTTAAAATTGTGATTCCAAAGTCTAAATTGTTAATATAAATTGTGAACAACAGTGGTCTCAGCACTGATCCTTGTGGGACCCCACTTCCCACCTTCAGCCACTTTGAATAGCTATCCTTTAGCCCTTTCTGGTACAGTTCTTCTATTACTGGGAATGATTTATCTGAACACCCAGGACTCCACTGACCTTTGTTAAAAAAGGAGGGAGAGAGAAAACAGGGAATTATAGACCAGTTAGCCTGACATCAGTAGTGGGGAAAATGTTGGAATCAATTATTAAAGATGTAATAGCAGTGCATTTGGAAAGCAGCGACAGGATCGGTCCAAGTCAGCATGGATTTATGAAAGGGAAATCATGCTTGACAAATCTTCTAGAATGTTTTGAGGATGTAACTAGTAGAGTGGACAAGGGAGAACCAGTGGATGTGGTGTATTTGGACTTTCAAAAGGCTTTTGACAAGATCCCACACAAGAGATTAGTGTGCAAAATTAAAGCACATGGTATTGGGGGTAATGTATTTATATGGATAGAATCTTTTGATACAAATTGCTGTAGAGTAGGCACCTGCTTGCGAGGAACTTGCTGCGCCACACATCACATTGTATGGTCATCCGCTCCAGCTGCTCAGAGAGTTGAGCCAGATTTTGACCCAAAGTCTCATTTTCCAAGATTAGCTGATTTTTTTCACGGGCCATGCGCTCAAAGTGATACTGAAGGTCATTGCCAACTGAAGCTATAAGTAGTTTTTTCAGCTCACGGTTTACCTGAAACAGAAGAAAAAAAAAAAATCTGAGTTTTTAAACATACCAAATTATTTTTATAAAATATTAAAGGTACTATTATTGTTTATCCGACAGAGTTCATTTCTGTAGATTTCAATACAAGTACCCATTTGTTAACAGAAAAATACACCTGCAGAAGTGATTTTCTGTGTCTTTCTGAATAAATAATGTTTGAGTATAACTATCAGAGGACCTCAAAGGGTTAGTATTGCAGTCAGAAAGATGATATAATGAGAAAGTGCTGTGGAGACTTGGGCCCCTATTTTCGCCACAATTGTGCTCCATTTTTTAGCGTGAAATACTCCTTTTCCAACTTTCGCCAATGTTTGGACGCAGGCGCCAAATGTGTGAGGCAGTTTTTAAAAAAAAAAACGCAGCATTTTTTGGCGCCAACCAGAGTCAAAATGGGATCGGGCGCCGTTTTTGTGCATTTAATTGATTTTGGTCGTCCACAATGTTTTTCAGCGCAGCGCGCAATGGCCAAAAGCACCGCAAAAAAAAAACATCTGTTAAGTTAAGGAATCGGCACGGCGCACAAGACAGGAGCGAGGCAATAATACAAAATAAAATACTTTTTTCCCCCCCAAAGGGAACTTTTTGGAGCAAGGGAAGAAGATTTCCAGACCGAAAGGACTGCTCCTCCCGCTGCAATCCTGGGCCATAGGGCTGCTGCCCCCTGCCCATCACCCCCGCTGGATCCTTGTGGCCTTTTCGGCAGCGGTGGGTTTCCCCCCCCGCCAGACGAACTTCAGAGAGCACTGTGCCAAATTCAAATATTTCTTTGGCGAAAGTCCCGATTTTTTTTCTGACTCAAACGTACACAAAAAAATCGTACGTTAACATGTGCGGGCACCAAAAATCCAACAAGTGGAAAATAGGGGCCTTAAATGGTAAATTGAGCAGATCAAGATTAATAGTGTATATTGGCCTGGCTTTGCATGCCACCTACAGATTTCCTTTATGCCTGGGAAGGTGGAGGAGTGAAGGATTTTAAATAAATAAATAAAAATAAAATGTAATAAATATATATATTTCTATTAAACATTCTGCTGGTCATTCGACCCATCAACTTCTATCTGTAAGAAAAAGCAAAATACTGCAGATGTTGGAAACTCTCAGCATCTGTGGGGAGAGAAACAGCGAACATTTCAGCTCAATGTCATCAACCTATAACGTTAACTCTGTTTCTCTCCCCACAGATGCTGCCTGACCTGCTGAGTGTTTCCAGCATTTTCTGTTTTTATAACATCCTATCTGTGATTGAAGCAGCTGTTGTTTCTTCCATGACAATTCCCAACCCCACCAAGCTAGTTGCTTAACTCTGTTTTCAGTTCTGACAATGGCATACCTCGTCTTTTCTCTTCACAGATGACAACAGACCTTCTGTATATTTCCAGCAATTTGTTTTGCAGTATTTTATCTTTCATTTATAGGAGAAAACCCAACTGGTTTGAGAGATAACAGCCATATGCAAACACAAGATGAGAGCACAGCCTTCAAGTTACCATAATGCACTTTAAAAGTAGATGTCATCTCACCTCAGTCTGTACCCGGATTTGATTGGCAAGCCCTTCTTTATCCTGTAGAAGTTTTCTTTCTGAATTTTGAGATTTTTCAAAGGCAGCTTTTAATTCTGTCAGTTCTCTCTTGAGCTCGATTGTATTCTCTAACTGACTTGACAACTCACCTTTATGAGAACCTGCAGAGTCATTTAGCTTTGTGCTCTTTGCAGGAAGATCATGAATTACAGCAGCTTTGGGAACGAAGATCCTAATGGCTTCTACCTCAACTGCTTGGTCAGGCTGAATCTTCCCAAGCTGAAGAACGCCAGGCTTAGTGATACTTTGAGAAGAACTGGATATTACATTAGTGCGTGGAGCGTGATGACTTTTTTTATTTATTCCTGTGGTATTTTCCACAGGTTTGGCTGGTTCTTTCATTTCCATTCCATCTCCAGGTCCACGGATAGGTCGTACTATTTGAACTAAATGTAAAAAAAGGAAAGACCTTAATATTGTGAATACAAAATGGACAATTTAAACATTGGTAATTAAAAGTTATTACTCTACTTTAGATGATAGTTGTGGCAAAAGTCAATGCAAGCACAAAAATAAATGTAACAGTAATGGATTTGAAATGTTGAGTAGTAATAAGCACCAATAGGGCCTAGTTTCAAATTCATATCAAAATAAATAATCAACCACTTGAAAGCATCTGTATTCCCGAGTAAATGTCAAATTCCTGGGACATTGGAACCGGTTCTGGGGGAGGTGGGACCAGTACAAACCGGCCGGTCTGCACCTGGGCAGGACCGGAACCAATGTCCGAGGGGGAGTGTTTGCTAGTGCTGTTGGGGAGGAGTTAAACTATATGGCAGGGGGAAGGGAACCGTTGCAGGGAGACAGAGGGAAGTAAAATGGGGGCAGAAGCAAAAGTTAGAAAGAAGAAGTGTAAAAGTGGAGGGCAGAGAAACCCAAAGCAAAAATCAAAAAGGGCCACATTACAGCAAAATTCTAAAGGGACAAAGTGTGTTAAAAAGACAAGCCTGAAGGCTCTGTGCCTCAATGCGATGAGTATTCGTAATAAGGTGGGCGAACTAACTTCAAAGGCAGCTATTGACGAATATGATATAATTGGGATTACGGAAACATGGCTCCAGGGTGACCAAGGCTGGGAACTCAACATCCAGGGGTATTCAACATTCAGGAAGGATAGACAGAAAGGAAAAGGAGGTGGAGTAGCTTTGCTGGTTAAAGAGGAAATTAACGCAATAGTAAGGAAGGACATTAGCTTGGATGATGTGGAATCTGTATGGGTAGAGCTGCGGAATACCAAAGGGCAGAAAACACTAGTGGGAGTTGTGTACAGACCACCAAACAGTAGTAGTGAGGTTGGGGACAGCATCAAACAGGAAATTAGGGTTGTGTGCAATAAAGGTACAGCAGTTATCATGGGCGACTTTAATCTACATATAGATTGGGCTAACCAAACTGGTAGCAATACGGTGGAGGAGGATTTCCTGGAGTGTATTAGGGATGGTATTCTAGATCAATATGTCGAGGAAACAACTGGAAGGCTGGCCATCCTCGACTAGGTGATGTGTAATGAGAAAGGACTAATTAGCAATCTTGTTGTGCGAGGCCCCTTGGGGAAGAGTGATCATAATATGGTAGAATTCTTTATTAAGATGGAGAGTGACACAGTTAATTCAGAGACTAGGGTCCTGAACGTAAGGAAAGGTAACTTCGATTGTATGAGACGTGAATTGGCTAGAATAGACTGGCAAATGATACTTAAAGGGTTGATGGTGGATAGGCAATGGCAAACATTTAAAGATCACATGGATGCACTTCAACAATTGTACATCCCTGTCTGGAGTAAAAATAAAACGGGGAAGGTGGCTCAACCGTGGTTAAAAAGGGAAATTAGGGATAGTGTTAAATCCAAGGAAGAGGCATATAAATTGGTCAGAAAAAGCAGCAAATCTGAGGACTGGGAGCAATTTAGAATTCAAGAGAGGAGGACAAAGGATTTAATTAGGAGGAGGAAAATAGAGTATGAAAGGAAGCTTGCTGGGAACATAAAAACTGACTGCAAAAGCTTCTATAGATATGTGAAGAGAAAAAGATTAGTGAAGACAAACGTATGTCCCTTGCAGTCAGAATCAGGTAAATTTATAATGGGGAACAAAGAAATGGCAGACCAATTGAACAAATACTTTGGTTCTGTCTTCATGAAGGAAGACACAAATAACATTCCGGAAGTACTAGGGGACCGAGGGTCTCGTGAGAAGGAGGAACTGAAGGATATCCTTATTAGTCAGGAAATTGTGTTAGGGAAATTGATGGGATTGAAGGCCGATAAATCCCCAGGGCCTGATAGTCTGCATCCCAGAGTACTTAAGGAAGTGGCCCTAGAAATAGTGGATGCATTGGTGATCATTTTCCAACAGTTTATCGACTCTGGATCAGTTCCTATGGACTGGAGGGTAGCTAATGTAACACCACTTTTTAAAAAAGGAGGGAGAGAAAAATGGGTAATTTTGGATTGGTTAGCCTGACATCAGTAGTGGGGAAAATTTTGGAATCAATTATTAAAGATTAAATAGCAGCGCATTTGGAAAGCAGTGACAGGATTGGTCCAAGTCAGCATGGATTTATGAAAGGGAAATCATGCTTGACAAATCTTCTACAATTTGTTTGAGGATGTAACAAGAAGAGTGGACAAGGGAGAACCAGTGGATGTGGTGTATTTGGACTTTCAAAAGGCTTTTGACAAGGTCCCACACAAGAGATTGGTGTGCAAAATTAAAGCACATGGTATTGGGGGTAATGTACTGACGTGGATAGAGAACTGGTTGGCAGATAGCAAGCAGAGTCTGGATAAACGGGTCCTTTTCAGAATGGCAGGCTATGACTAGTGGAGTGCCGCAGGGCTCAGTGCTGGGACCCCAGCTATTTACAATATACATCAATGATTTAGATGAAGGAATTGAGTGCAATATCTCCAAGTTTGCAGATGCCACTAAGCTTGGTGGCAGTGTGAGCTGCGAGGAGGATTCTAAGAGACTGCAGGGTGACTTGGGCAGGTTAGGTGAGTGGGCAAATGAACTTTGGTGGCAAAAACACGAAGGCAGAATCTAATCTGAATCGTGGCAGATTAGGAAAAGGGGAGGTGCAATGAGACCTGGGTGTCATGGTACATCAGTCATTGAAGATTGGCATGCAGGTGCAGCAGGCGGTGAAGACGGCAAATGGCATGTTGGCCATCATAGCTCGGAGATTTGAGTATAGGAGCAGGGAAGTCTTACTGCAGTTGTACAGGGCTTTGGTGAGGCCTCATCTGGAATATTATGTTCAGTTTGGTCTCCTAATTTGAGCAAGGACGTTCTTGCTATTGAGGGAGTGCAGCGAAGGTTCACCAGACTGATTCCCGGGATGGTAGGACTGACATATGAGGAGAGACTGGATCGACTGGGCCTGTATTCACTGGAGTTTAGAAGGATGAGAGGGGATCTCATAGAAACATATAAAATTCTGACGGGACTGGACAGGTTAGATGCAGGAAGAATGTTCCCGATGTTGGGGAAGTCCAGAACCAGGCCTCACACTCTAAGGATAAGGGGTAAGCCATTTAGGGCCGAGATGAGGAGAAACTTCTTCACTCAGAGAATTGTGAACCTGTGGAATTCTCTACCACAGAAAGTTGTTGATGCCAGTTCGCTAGATATATTCAAGAGGGAGTTAGATATGGCCCTTAAGGCTAAAGGGATCAAGGGGTATGGAGAGAAAGCAGGAAAGGGGTACGGAGGTGAATGATCAGCCATGATCTTATTGAATGGTGGTGCAGGTTCGAAGGGCCGAATGGTCTACTTCTGCACCTATTTTCTATTTTTCTATACTGCCCTGGCTCTCTCAGTACAACATTTTTGAGTTAGTAAAAATTCTATTATAAATTGTTGTGTAGACCGCCGCATTCTATTTCAAAATTCTTGTGTCATACTATTTCAGTTGAAAAATGGCACTGCAATCAGGGTTTGCAATGTTAAATATCACATAACGTTAGCTGCTAAAACAATAAATGATCGATAATATAGGGAGATATATTTGAAACAAGCAGGTTGAATCTGCATGCATTTAAAAGCCCTAATCGTCAAGTGTCACTGAGCAGCTTGGGAATCGTCGCAGGCTAACTGTCTCCTCCACTGAGTAACAAACTGTACCCAAGCTAATACTACCCGATTAAGCAGAGAAACTGCCCAACCCACTATTTCTCCTTTCACATATCAACACGGGCCCTGGGAAATCATGTGCCCTCCCACCACTAATCAATCTCCTTTCTTCCCTGTTCCCTATATAAATACAAGTTGTTGTTGCTCCCTCATCCATTTCCTCCAGTCCCCAGTCTTCTCTTCCCAAACCCTTCCTTTCTTCTCATTCTGCCTTGTTCCCTCCTACTCGCTACCATATCCCATCAACATCCTCTTTATCTCACACTTCTCTCCCTCAATTCCTCTCCTTCATGTCTTCCTCCTCCTTCCCACCCGATCTGGGTCGAGTTGCCTCCCGTCCTCCAACTCTCTAATTCGGCTTGTCCTGAGCACTGCACTTGGTCTTCACTCCCCATGTGCAACACAAGGGAGATTGACGAGTATTATTAAAAACTAACCTATGTGAAACTTGTTTGTTTTCATCTAGGATGCTAGATGGATAAAAGTAATTTAATCTTTATAAGTTTAAAAAAAAGTTTGGACCTCAAAATTAATTACAGTAAATAATTTGGCGTTATGGCATTCTGTCTCTTTCATCCTTCCCACTTGCAATACCACACATGCTTTGCAGCTAGCTAAAATGCATCAAACTATTATAAAAGGAAGCATGTATCGGGCTTTTCTACTTCAACAATTTCTGAACCTTTTTTGGGGAGGGAGGAGAATGCTAAATTGGGTCCAATGCTTTAACATACTCCAGTGTTTGTCCAGAATGTAATTTTTTTTTTGCTAAATTGATCATGCTCGAGAGGGCTCTGCATCTTGCCAGTCTTACAAAGGGCCACCGTACCATTTTATACCACTAAGCTATGTGCATGAAAATTGATATTCGCTATGGAGTTTCTGCATCATAACTACATGTCTGCAAAAAGTACACCTGGAACTTAAGAAAACCAAGAAGCAGAATATATATATGTAGCACTCCACAATTCCCAGCAGTGACCGTCATTACCTGATATAGTATAACACATGAGAACAGCAAGGCAGAATGCTACATGTTATATCAAACTACATGGTAATAACAGGATGCAGGGAATTAAAATTTGGTGCAACTGGGATCAATTTCTAAGATGTTGTCTGACCAGTGCAAAAAGGACTGCCCATTACTTCTTTTATTATTTGCCCTAACAATACAGCAAAATCTTTGCATATTGATAAGGTAGTATTTTATAACTGTATACATCCATACAAACATCGTAAGGCCCAGACAAACAACAACTTGTATTTATATAACGCCTTTAACGTAGTGAAACATCCCAAGGTGCTACACAGGAGTATTAGAAGATAAAAATTTGACACTGAGCAGCATAAATAGAAATTGGCGCAGGTGAACAAAAGCTCGGTCGAAAAGGAATGTTTTAAGCAGCGTCTTGAAGGAGGAGAGATAGAGAGGCAGAGAGGCTTTGGCAGGAAGTTCCAGAGCTTGGGGCCTAGGCAACAGAAGGCACAGCCATTAATGGTTGAGCGATTATAATCAGGGATGCCCAAGACGGCAGAATTAGAGGAGTGCAGACATCTCAGTGGGGTTGTGGGACTGGAGGAGATTACAGAGATAGGGAGCGGTGAGGCCATGGAGGGATTTGAAAATAAGGATGAGAATTTTAAAATTCTAGCGCTGTTTAACCAGAAGCCAATGTAGGTTAGCAAACACAGGGGTGATGGGTGAGCAGGACATGGTGCAAGTTAGGACACGGGCAGCCGAGTATGGGATCACCTCTTGTTTACGTAGAGCAGAATGTGGGAGGCCAGCCAGGAGTGCATTGGAATAGTAAAGTCTAGAGGTAACAAAGGTATGGATGAGGGCTTCAGCAGCAGATGAGCTGAGGCAAGGGCGGAGACGGGCAATGTTTAAATAGGTGCAAATAGGCGGTCTTGGTTATGCTGCGGATGTGTGGCCAAAATCTCATTTCAGGGTCAAATGTGACATCAAGGTTGCGAATAGTGTGGTTCTTCCTCAGATAGAAGTTTGGCAGAGGGAGAGAGTCAGTGGCTAGGGAGTGGGAACAGAGTTTATGGTGGGACTGAAAACAATGGCTTCGGTCTTCCCAATATTCAATTGGAGAACATTTCTGCTCCTCCAGAACTGGATGTCAGACAAGGAGTTTGACAATTTAGAGACAGTGGCGGGGTCAAGAGAAGTGGTAATGAGACAGAGCTAGGTGTCATCAGCGTACATGTGGAAACTGACGCTGTGTTTCCGGATGTCGCCGCCAAGGGGCAACATGTAGATGAGAAATAGGAGGAGGCCAAGGATAGATCCTTTGGGGACACCAGATGTAACAACGCGGGGGCGGGAAGAGAAGCCGTTGCAGGTGATTCTCTATCTATGCCCCTGCAACATTGTGGGCCACTCACACCTGCGAGAGGACAACACCGCAGGTCGGGAGTAAAAAGAGCTGGAACGCCGGGCCCCTGCAACATCGTGGGCCACTCCGATCTGTGAGAGGACACTGCCGCAGGTCGGGAGTATAAAGAGCTGGAGCATTCCACGACAGCTTCCAGCACGAGTTGTTCCAAGTGTGCAACGACTTTGAGTTGGGTGACTGGGTGATGTCATCAATGCCCAGGTCGCCAGTTAGAGTGGGGGCTGGAACATCGGCAGGGCCCAGAGGCAGCACAGACCTGCCCACACTGCGATTTGTGTGCGCACTAGGTCTGTGCAGCAGAGCAGTTCTCCAGTTGTCCTGGTTAACCCTTGCCACTGGATAAAGGCCTAGCTCTGTCAAGCCCGTGTGGTGGCTGATGATCAACGGTCACCACACGTTAAAAAAATCCACGCACAGGCATCTTCCACCCCTGGAGTTCAGGACTGGAATGTCGGGTCCTTCATTGAAACATCTATGAACACATCCCTTTTGGTATGGAAGCAAGTGATCCTCGTTCGAGGGACCGCCTATGATGATGATCTATGATTAGATAAATGAGAACAGAACTAGACAAGTCCAGTCCCACCCAGCTGGATGACGGTGGAGAAGCATTGGAGAAGGATAGCGTGGTCAACCGTGTCAAAGGCTGCAGACAAATCAAGGAGGACGAGGAGGGATAGTTTGCCTTTGTCAGTCACAAAGGATGTCATTTGTGACTTTGATGTGAGTCGTTTCTGTACTGTGGCAGGCATGGAAACTGGATTGGAGGAAACATAAGAAATAGGAGCAGGAATAGGCCAATTGGCCCCTCGAGCCTGCTCCGCCATTTAATAAGATCATGGCTAAACTGATCATGGACTCAGCTCCACTTCCCTGCGCGCTCCCCATAGCCCTTTATTCCCTTATCTCTCAAAAATCTGTCTATCTCCGTCTTAAATATATTCAATAACCCAGCCTCCACAGCTCTCTGGGGCAGAGAATTCCACAGACTTACAACCCTGAGAGAAGAAATTCCTCCTCATCTCAGAATAAGGGGTCGCCCATTTAAAACTGAGACTATGCCCCCTAGTTCTAGTATTCCCTTTGAGTGGAAATATCCTCTCTGCATCTACCTTGTCGAGCCCCCTCATTATCTTATATGTTCCTATTTCCTATGTTACAATTACTACACCTGGTTATAAAGCGCTTTGGAGCATCCTGAGGTCGTGAAATGTGCTGTATAAATACAAGTTTCTTTCTCCTTCACTATTAATATAAAAAGTTAAATATGATATTTATATGTTTTCAACTCTTTAATCCTGATACATTTGTTTTAAACCAGTTTTAGACTTATGGCAGATTGAAGCCACAGTCTAAGTATTAATCCATGAGAAAGAAAGAACTGCCTATACATAGTGCTGTTAATGTCCCAAAGCATTTTGTAGCCGTGAAGTACTTAAAAATAAAAATGTAGTCACTGTTGGGGCAACTGTGGCAGCATAGTCCCATAAACAGCGATGAGATAATCTGTTTTAGTGGCACTGGCTTAGGGATAAATGTTGTCTGAAAGAGGTTTTAAACCCACAACCTTCTGACTCAAGGAGAGAGTAAAGAAAGAAACACAGAAAGAAAGACTTGGATTTATATAGTACCTTTCACAATCACCGGATGTTTCAAAGTACTTTACAGCTTTACTTTTGGAGTGTAGTACAACACTGAGCTAAGACAGCTACTTAGATAAAGATGGAGCAGGAGAGAAATCATGCCAGTCTCAATCTTCCTATTTAATCCTGCATGAAACAATTCTATCTCAATTTTTCATTGCTGATACAGTAGCCTTGCTGGAGCAGTTTACCCATCATGTTACAATGTCAGCCATTTGTGTATGTATAAAGTATATTGCGCATCTAATACAAAGTAAATGAAGGTCAGGAGTTAAGTGACAAACATGGACACCATGGATTAAAGATAACTCAGGGCCTCCTACACCTAATTCATTGTTGCAACTTTGTATACAAATAAATTTAAATAAAACTGATTTGGAAAGAATTTCATTATTTCTTTAAAAAACATTATTAAAATACCTTTATTCTCCATTCTGATAACTGATGCCAAATTCTCGAAGCTGTTTTGAATTTTTAATTGTCACTAATTTTCATCTGGAAAAAAATACAACAATTACTCTTCAGACACGTCGCCAGAACAGCACACAAACAATGGTTTATCAAATCATTCTAAGTAACCCTAAAATACTGCAACTATGGGACAACCAATGAATAAACAGAAATTGTATATCAAGAGTTTCATAAGCAGTCTTTGTTTATTTAAATTAACCCAAAACATATTAAATCACAGTTTTAGAAATGGAGGACAGCTGGAAGCCATCAACATTTTTATTTGTTATAGGTCTTTATTACTTGAATGGATAAGATTATTGTGGTAATTTATATGTAAATTAGCTGACTATATTACACTTATTTAAAACAGCAGCTCAAATGTAATGTGGACATATGTAAGGTGCAAAATTTTGGGTGGAAAAATAATATTCACTAAATGTTAACCTTTAAAAAGATTGGAAAGGCAGAGATAATTAGAGATTCAGATACACAAATCTTTAAAAACGGAAGTACAAGTTCATAAAGCTGAAAAATGTAAATGGAATCCTATGTTTATAAATTGAAATAGAGAGTATTAAATGCAAAGATTTAATGCTAAATCTATACAAACCATTGCTTAGGTCAAAGTTAGATTATTATGACTCCATTTAGGCACCCTACTTTAGGAAGGATGCCAAGGTCATTAGGAGGGCACAGTAGAGTTTGATTGTGACAGCAGGGATGTGAGGCTTTAGGTATGAGAAGAGACTAGAGAAACTTGGGTCTTTTCATCAGAACAAAAGTTAAGAGGGGATCTGATACAGTTGTTCAAAATGATGAAGGATTTTGATAAAGTAAATAGGAAAGAACTATTTCCACTGTATGGTCAAGTTGGTAGTTAGAGGGCATAAGTTCATCATTACCAAAAGAAGGAAGGGAGAGGTTAGAATTTTTAACAAAAAAATACTGTTTGGAAATGCATTGTCCAACCAGAAACAATTGTGGATACAGAATTCATTATAATATTTTTAAAAGGAAGTGAAAAGATTTTAAATAGGACTAAATGGATAGTGCTTTCAGACAGCTTGGGCAACATAATGGACCAAATAGCCATATTTTATTCAAAATTCTACAATACTCAGGATATTTTGTAAAGCTACTCAAAAACAGTTTTGCAACAAGCAGCCCAACAGAACTTAAACTCCAAAACACTTAAATTGTAACATTCAAAAAGCATATATGTATTTTAAACAAGAGCCAAATATCAAGCATCTCAAACAAATAGGAAGTCCAGCCATCTCCCCCAATCTTCAACTACCAAACAGCTGCAATGGTTCAAGAAGACCCAACACCACCACCTCACGCCAGCTATGGATGGGCAATAAATGTGGCCTTGCCAGTGGTGCCAAATCACAAGAAAAAAAAATAACGAAAAATTACCACTGAACATAAAACGGTATCCCTGCGTCCTGCCACTGTAATTTACTGCATATGGTAACTTAAACCATCCGATCATCATACAATAGTGCTGATGCATTTACAAAAAAAAAATGAATCACTTGAGCTTTATAATAACGTCTATTGTGCAACAGCAGTATGGGGAAATCAGCACAAGAGCATACAGACTCAACAGCTATCTAGAAAAATTACTAATTTAAAAACTGGCGAATGTATTCTTACATCCGCAACAAAAGCTGCGGATGCTCAAAATCATTGTTGGCAAACTTTCTACGTTCTAAATGAGAGTTTAGTCTGACTCTTATTAATGCCACTCCTAATATTTTTCCGATGTTCACAGCTCTGAGGTTATTTTGGAGTTTATGCACAACTGAGAAGCACCAAAACGTCTACAGATAAAATGAATTTACAGAGGCCTGGGGATCGAGTCTACCCCTGAAGCGGAGGTAGCAGAGCTTTCCTTCGATTTATTTACATTTTACCACTTACACTCGAGAAATGGTTTCCATTTAATAATTTAAAAAAATCAACCCAAACGCAAACACGTCTAGCAATAGTTCTGCCGGTCTCGAAGCTCACTTATCCGAAATGACAGCTCTTTCCTTGCGTGTCAGCCTGAAACGGATCCTGAGCCAACCTGGCAACCAAGAGAACTTCCGGCATCGCTGCCCGTTTCACCTTTGACCTCGTCGTCTCCTTCCTCAAAAATTGCATTGTTTTTGATTTTAAAATATTACCGCATGTTTCAAATCTTATAAAATCACAAAGTAAGAAACTAAATAAAACGTAGTGCTTCAATTTAAATAAAATATTTGGATTCAAATCAATTTGTGCGCGCGCCGTTGCTATGGGATAAGGCGCGTTCAGTTGAACAAAATAAAACGAGAGGAAGCGGCTGAGCGACCGGGGGTTTGTGAGCAAGGAAGGTTCGGGGGGGGCACGTTAAACATGGTGAGTGCCGCGTACTCGGCACGGATCGTGATGCGAGTGCAGGTTTTGTTTCCGTCACACGGTGTGGTGTATATCTCCCGAGTGACTAACAGAAACTCGACAAGTCCTGTTATAATTAGGGATGACCTGGGCTCTAGTTGGACCCTGGTTCTTTTGCCCTTGCAAGCCAGAAGGGGTTATCTTTTTGGTTGGAGTTTAATTGATAAGTGTTAGTGCTCTTGTAAAAATACAACAGCTAATATTCTTACAGCACAGTGGGCACCGATAGCATAAGTCGCCTGTCTGGAAATGGGGAAGGATGACTTCCTGTAGGATTGTTTGTTTTCTTAGTTTATTTGTTTTACTGTATCGGGAAAATAAATCTGTTAGTTCCAAAACGAGCTACAGTATACAAGCGTTAAACTTTTAAGCAGTCTACTGCTGCACATATAACAGGACACGTTTATAGAAATTAAATGTGCATTCATTTTAAAACTTTGATTATTATTCCCTGCAAATTCCTTGAACCCGTTGTAGCCTCCCAAATCCATACCCATCTTTGCCGCGATTCCATGTTTGAATCCGTTTTCTGCGTCTGCCACAGTACCGAACTGGCTCTCGTGAAAGTCACAAATAACTGTGACTGTAACAAAGACAAATTATCCCTCCTTGTCCTTCTTTACTTGTCTGCAGCCATTGACACGGTTGACCACTCTGTCCTTCTCCAAAGCCTCTCCACCTCGTCCAGCTGGGTGGAACTGCACTTGCCTGATTGTAGCCAGAGAATCACCTGCAACAGCTTCTCTTCCTGCCCCCACATTGTTACCTCTGGTGTCCCCCAAGGATCTATCCTTGGCCCCCTCCTATTTCTCATCTACATGTTGCCCCTTGGCGACATCATCTGAAAACATGGTGTGAGTTTCCACATGCATGCTGATGACACCCAGCTCTACCTCACTACTACTTCTCTCGATCCATCCAGTTCTGGATGAGTGGAAATTTTCTCCAGTTGAATATTGGGAAGACCGAAGCCGTTGTTTTCTCCGCCACAAACTCTGTTCCTTAGCTTCTGATTCCATCCCTCTCCCCAACTTCTGTCTGAGGCTGAACCACATTGTTCGCAATCTTGGTGTCATATTTGACCCTGAAAAACTTTCAACCACATATCCGCAGCATAACTAAGACCGCCTATTTGCACCTCCTTAACATTGCCTGTCTCTGCCCTTGCCTCAGCTCATCTGCTGCTAAAACCCTCATCCATGCCTTTGTTAACTCTAGCCTTGACTATTCCAACGCACTCCTGGCTGGCCTCCCACATTCTACCCTACGTAAACTAGAGGTGATCCAAAACTCAGCTGTCTGTGTCCTAACTCGCACCGTCTTGTTCACCCATCTCCTCCGGCCCTCCCCCCACCCCCCCCCCCCCGAGATGTCTGCACTCCTCTAATTCTGCCCTCTTGAGCATCCCTGATTATAATCGCTCAACCATTGGTGGCCATGCCTTCTGTTGCCTAGGCCCTAAGCTCTGGAATTCACTGCCTAAACCTCTCTGTCTCTCTATCGCTCTTTCCTCCTTCAAGACGCTCCTTAAAACATACCTCTTTGAACAAGCTTTTGGTCACCTGTCCTAATTTCTCCTTGTGTGGCTTGGTGACACATTTTCTTATCTCATAATACTCCTGTGAAGCACCTTGGGATGTTTCAGTATGTTAAATACAAGTTGTTATTGCAAGTTACCCACCTCCAAATATGAAGTTTTCACTATGCCTTTTTTGAAACATCATAGACATTAGTAAATTCTTCTGACATGAAATCATAGAATGTTACAGTTCAGTGGAGCTGAGCCCAAGACCAGAACAGCCATGATTTTAATAAATGATGGAGCAGGCTCGAGGGGCAAATGACCTACTCCTGCTCCTATTTCTTATGTTCTTATAGGAGACCGTTTGACCCGTCGTATCTGTGCTGACTCGTTGGTAGAGCTATCCAGTCAATCCCACTCCCCTGCTCTTTCCCCTTGGCCCTGTCAATTTTTTCACTTCAAATATTTATCCAATTTCCTTTTGAAAGTCCGTATTGAATCTGCTTCCACCACCCTTTTAGGCAGCGCATTCCAGATCACAACAACTCACTGTGTTTAAAAAAAAAATGCTTCCTCATGTTGCCTCTAGCTCTTTTGTCAATCACCTTAAATCTGTGACCTCTGGTTACTGACTCCTGCTACTGGAAATTGTTTCTCCTTATTTACTGTATCAAAACCATTCATGATTTTGAACATCTCTATCAAATCTCCTCTCAACCATCTCTGCTCTAAAGAGAACAACCCCAGCTTCTCCAGTTTCTCCACATAACTGAAGTCCCTCATCATTTGGCACCATTCCAGTAAATCTCCTCTGCACTCTATCCAAGGCCTTGACATCCTTCCTAAATGTGTGGTTTCCTGAATTGAACACAATACTCCAGCTGGGGCCTAAATTTTATAAAGGTTTAGCATAATTTTCTTGCTTTTTTACTCTATTCCTTTATTAATAAAACCAAGGATCCCATATGCTTTTTTTTAGCAACCTTCTCAACTTGTCCTGCCACCTTCAAGTATTTGTGTACAAACAACCCCAGGTGTTTCTGATCCTGCACATCTTTTAAAATTGTACCATTTTCTTCATATTACATCTCTTCATTCTTCATTCAAAAATTCACTTCCGACCTCTCTGCATTGAATTTTATCTGCCATGCGTCTGCCCATTTTACCAGTCTGTTTATGTCCTCAAAGTCTGTTATTATCCTCATTATTTACTACTTTGGTATTTTCCTAAAATATTATTACCTCTTCAATATATAGATGGCTGTAGGCATGTGTGTTATACCTGTGTATTGAAACTGATGTTTGGTCACAACATTCCATTTCAGAATGCATTGAAAATTCCTGTGATGAGTAGCAGTTGAGGTGTGCAGTTGTGGCAGCAGATGCAGAGGAATGTAGTGCTACCACTTTTCATGACTTTCTGCTATAGTTCTGTAGCACACTGAATTATAAAAGAGCATAGAGAGGGAAAAGATGATACAGACACGAACAGAACATACATAGACAATTAGAGGAGAGTGAGAACTTGCAATATATGGACATCAACAAGCTTGATATATGGTTCAACTTGCTGTGAACAGTACTATTCAATAGATGATATGGAAACAAGCATGTTTGCTAGTGCGCTTTGGGAGGAGTTAAACTGATATGACAGAGGGATGGGAACCTATGCAGGGAGACAGAGGGGAATAAAATTGAGACAGAAGCAAAAGATAGAAAGGAGAATAGTAAAAGTGGAGGGCAGAGAAACCCAAGGCAAAAAACAAAAAGGGCCACTTTACAGCAGAATTCTAAGGGGTCAAAGTGTGTTAAAAAGACAAGCCTGAAGGCTCTGCCTCAATGCGAGGGGTATTCGGAATAAGGTGGACGAATTAACTGCGCAGATAGCAGTTAACGGATATGATGTAATTGGCATCACGGAGACATGGCTCCAGGGTGACCAAGGCTGGGAACTCAACATCCAGGGGTATTTAGCATTTAGGAAGGATAGACAGAGAGGAAAAGGAGGTGGGGTGGCATTGCTGGTTAAAGAGGAAATTAATGCAATTGTAAGGAAGGACATTAGCTTGGATGATATGGAATCGGTATGGGTGGAGCTACGGAATACCAAAGGGCAGAAAACGCTAGTGGGAGTTGTGTACAGGCCACCAAATAGTAGTAGTGAAGTTGGGGACAGCATCAAACAAGAAATAAGGGATGTGTGTAATAAAGGTACAGCAGTAATCATGGGCGACTTTAATCTACATATTGATTGGGCGAACCTAACTGGTAGCAATGCGGTGGAGAAGGATTTCCTGGAATGTATTAGGGATGGTTTTCTAGACCAATATGTTGAGGAACCAACCAGAGAGGTGGCCATCCTAGACTGGGTGATGTGTAATGAGAAAGGACTAATTAGCAATCTTGTTGTGCGAGGTCCCTTGGGAGGTCCCAGAGGGTTGTGAATCTGTGGAATTCGCTGCCCAGGGAAGCAGCTGAGGCTAGCTCATTGAATGTATTCAAATCACAGATAGATAAATTTTTTACCAATAAGGGAATTAAGGGGTATGGGGAGCGGGCGGGTAAGTGGAACTGAGTCCACAGCCAGATCAGCCATGATCTTTTTGAATGGCGGAGCAGGCTCGAGGGGCTAGATGGCCTACTCCTGTTCCTAATTCTTATGTTCTTATGTTCTTATGAAGAGTGACCATAATATGGTAGAATTCTTTATTAAGATGGAGAGTGACAAAGTTAATTCAGAAACTGGGGTCCTGAACTTAAGGAAAGGTAACTTTGGTATGAGGTGTGAATTGGCTAGATTAGACTGGCAAATGATACTTAAAGGGTTGACGGTGGGTAGGCAATGGCAAACCTTTAAAGATCATATGGACGAACTTCAACAATTATGCATCCCTGTCTGGAGTAAAAATAAAACGGAGAAGGTGGCTCAACCGTGGCTAACAAGGGAAATTAAGGATAGTGTTAAATCCAAGGAAGAGGCATACAAATTAGCCAGAAAAAGTAGCAAGCCGGAGGAATGGGAGAAATTTAGAATACAACAGAGGACGACAAAGGGTTTAATTAAGAGGGGGAAAATAGAGTTCGAGAGGACGCTTGCCGGAAACGTGAAGAGAAAAAGATTAGTGAAGACAAACGTTGGTCCCTTTCAGGCGGATTTGGGTGAATTTATAATGGGGAACTAAGAAATGGCAGACCAATTGAACAAGTACTTTGGTTCTGTCTTCACAAAGGAAGACACAAATAACCTTCCGGATGTACTAGGGGACTGAGGGTGTAGTGAGAAGGAGGAACTGAAGGATATCCTTATTGGGTGGGAAATTGTGTTCGGGAAATTGATGGGATTGAAGGCCGATAAATCCCCAGGGCCTGATAGTCTACATCCCAGAGTACTTAAGGAAGTGGCCCTGGAAATAGTGGATGCATTGGTGATCATTTTCCAACAGTCTATCGACTCTGGATTAGTTCCTATGGACTGGAGGGTCGCTAATGTAACACCATTTTTAAAAAAAGGAGGGAGAGAGAAAGCGGGTAATTATAGACTATTTTAGCCTGACATCAGTGTGGGGAAAATGTTGGAATCAATCATTAAGGATGAAATAGCAGCACATTTGGAAAGCAGTGATAGGATCGGTCCAAGTCAGTATGGATTTATGAAGGGGAAATCATGCTTGACAAATCTTCTGGAATTTTTTGAGGATGTAACTAGTAGAGTGGACAGGGGAGAACCAGTGGATGTGGTGTATTTGGACTTTCAAAAGGCTTTTGACAAGGTCCCACATGTGAAATTGGTGTGCAAAATCAAAGCACATGGTATTGAGGGTAATGTACTGACATGGATGGAGAACTGGTTGGCAGACAGGAAGCAGAGAGTTGGGATTAACGGGTCCTTTTCAGAATGGCAGGCAGTGACTAGTGGAGTGCCAATGTGGATAAATGTGAAGTTTCCTAATCTGCCACTATTCAGATAATATTCTGCCTTTGTGTTTTTGTCTCCAAAGTGGATAACCTCACATTTATCCACATTATACAGCATCTGCCATGCATTTGCCCACTCGCCTAACCTGTCCAAATCACCCTGCAGCCTCTTAGTGTCCTCCTCACAGCTCACACCGCCACCCAGTTTAGTGTCATCTGCAAACTTGGAGATATTACACTCAATTCCATCATCCAAATAATTAATATATATTGTAAAGAGCTGGGGTCCTAGCACTGAGCCCTGCGGCACTCCACTAGTCACTGCCTGCCATTCTGAAAAGGACCCGTTAATCCCGACTCTCTGCTTCCTGTCTGCCAACCAGTTCTCTATCCACGTCAGTACATTACCCCCAATACTATGTGCTTTGATTTTGCACACCAATTTCTAGTGTGGGACCTTGTCAAAAGCCTTTTGAAAGTCCAAATACACCACATCCACTGGTTCTCCCCTGTCCACTCTACTAGTTACATCCTCAAAAAATTCCAGAAGATTTGTCAAGCATGATTTCCCCTTCATAAATCCATGCTGACTTGGACCGATCCTATCACTGCTTTCCAAATGTGCTGCTATTTCATCCTTAATGATTGATTCCAACATAGGAAGTCTTACTGCAGTTGTACAGGGCCTTGGTGAGGCCCCACCTGGAATATTGTGTTCAGTTTTGGTCACCTAATCTGAGGAAGGACGTTCTTGCTATTGAGGGAGTGCAGCGGAGGTTCACCAGACTGATTCCTGGGATGGCAGGACTGACATATGAGGAGAGACTGGATTGACTGGGCCTGTATTCGCTGGAGTTTAGAAGGATGAGAGGGGATTTCATAGAAACATATAAAATTCTGACGGGACTGGACAGGTTAGATGCAGGAAGAATGTTCCCGATGTTGGGGAAGTCTAGAACCAGGGGACATAGTTTTAGGATAAGGGGTAAGCCATTTAGGACTGAGACGAGGAGGAACTTCTTCACTCAGAGAGTTGTTAACCTGTGAATTCCCTACCGCAGAGAGTTGTTGATGCCAGTTCATTGGATATATTCAAGAGGGAGTTGGATATGGCCCTTGCGGCTAAAGGGATCAAGGGGTATGGAGATAAAGCAGGAATGGGGTACTGAAGGAATGATCAGCCATGATCTTATTGAATGGTGGTGCAGGCTCGAAGGGCCGGATGGCCTACTCCTACTCCTGCACCTATTTTCTATGTTTCTATTTTGCTGTTTATCCTCTGCAAGAGCAGTAACCCTCATCCCATATATCCACTCTGTCCCCTGCCCATTTATTTAAAATGTTATATCCATTATTCTAAAAAGTCTTTCCCAGCAGGTAAAATGATTTCCTTTACTGCCAAGATTTCATATCTATCACTTACCACTCTATCTCCTTGTTGCACTGTCTACCTGTCTAGTATATGTGAGAAATGCCACGGGAGGTATATTTGCATGTGGGAGTTTGGATTCTTCCTCACTTATTTTGGATGTTCAGCAGTGCTAGATTGAGAATTAACTCTCCTGATTCCACCCCAGCCTCCGTTCATCTGCTGCTGAAACCCTCATCCGTGCCTTTTTTTAACCTCTATACTTGACTATTTCAACGTACTTCTGAACAGCCTCCCACATTCTACCCTGTGTAAACTTGAGGTCATCCAAAACTCTGCTGCACATGTCCTAACTCACACCGAGTCCCGTTCACCCATCACCCCTGTGCTCACTGACCTACATTGACTCCCGGTTAAACAACGCCTCGATTTTATAAAAGTCATCCTTGTTTTCCTCCATGGCCACGTCCCTCCCTATCTCTAATCTCCTCCAACCCCACAACTCTCCGATCTGCGATCCTCTAATTCTGGCCTCTTGAGCAACCCCAATTTCAATTGCTCCACAATTGCCTTCAGCTGCCAAGACCCTAAGCTCTGGAATTCACTCCCGAAACCTCTCCGCCTCTCCTTCTTTAAAACGCTCCTTAAAACCTACCTCTTTGACCAATCATCTGCCCATATTTCTCCTTGTGTACCTCTGTCAAAGTTTGTTTGATAATGCACCTGTAAAGCGCCTTTGGGCGTTTTACCACGTTAAAGATGCTATGTAAATACAAGTTGTTGTTAACTCAAAAATCAATCAGATGTACATGGGGAATGACATTCAGTTTAATCTCACTGTTGTCTAGTATTCCTATGAAGATGATGCTGAGCTTGCTTACGAATGAGCTGTTCGACTTTCTGCTCTCCAATGGCTATTGTCCTGTTTTGATATTCAGACATTGGGCTGTATTAACTATTTTGATAATGAGCCACAGGTTCAAACTGGGACTCATCAGAAAATTCTGCAATGCAGAATGATAAACAGGTAGATTGTGGTGGTAAAATCCCTGGAGTCATTTGTGAATTTTTAATGAAAATTGGATACTGTGATGGAGGAGGATGGCTGTTAGCTCTTTTTGGATGCATACGCTATGATGCACTGGTTTTCCTGTCTTGTCTTGAAGCTCCAGCTTGACAGGATGATACATTCACTTTGGAGCAATAGTTTGCCTTGGATGTGTAGACCCCATTTCAGTTTTGCTGTAAGCAAAAGCAAATAATTGATTCCTCTCTCCAGAGAGGAATGGTCTATGTATTTGGGATTGGGCTCAACCTTGTCTAGAAGCTTGTTATTGATGTTTGGGTGATTATAGCTAATCGTGCACTTTATTATTACCATATGTTGTATGCGGTAGAATAAATACTGAAATAAAAAGAAAAGTAATAACGAAGGACCTACTACAACCATCAGTTTATCTCTAAATACTAAGTCAGTACTGAAAAGATAGAACATGTGTGTGCTTGCTTTGTGGATTTAAGAATGGAAGGCAAAAGTATACAACCTGTTGGGGAACTGGATAATGTATTGGGTTAATGCACTAGCCTTCTACCTTTTTTTGAGGGGTAGGATTGATTCCAGCCTAGACAAAATTTGCCTACCTTGCGCCTGTTTTTTGACCGATATTTCGCTGTTTTTGTTGGAAAAACGGTGAACCGGGAAATTCGGAAATAGAAGTCTTACACGGCGGTTTTTGGATACCGCTGGGGAGAGGACTGCTGGCGTGCAAGACTCGAAATAGCGCTTTCGTCAAAAATTTGGCTCACAGCGCACTCGTAGTTAGGTCGAAAAAAAACGCCCGGGAAAAACCTGCGTTGCAGCCCTTGGAACAGCAGTAGGTATGAAGACCTACAAAAAAGGTAAGTTAAAGTTTTTATTTTTTAATTCTTTTGCTGCGATTCAATATTTAAGTGTCTTGTGAATGTTTTGTCATTTTTTTTAATTTTTTTAATTTTTTTTTTGTTTTGCATTCTCCCAAGGCCCCTCTCGCAGTGTTATCGGCCTCGGAGAAAAGTTGCAGAAAATTTGCAGTTTGTGCCACGAATCCTCATACAACGCCAATTTTTACTGCTGGGCGAACTGAAGCCCGAATTTTAGGCTTTGTAGCGGAGTCATAGAGGTATTTTTGGCAAAAAAATACTGCTACCCTTTATCACCAAAAATTTAATTTCTAGCCCTGGGAATCTTGCAGGCAGAGGAGACTTCTCATCCTATATGCATTAAATATCTTTTTTAGGTTGGATAATCTGAACTCAATTAGGGGGTTGGGCCTGTAATTTAACAATGGGCAATGTCACTCAGGCTAATATAGAAAATGGAAAAGTGTCATGGCATTCTCCTGAGTTTGGTACTAAAGCATGTTGTTGGACCAAATTTGAGGAATCTTTTATCTGTATGTTATACTTGACCTGGGAATTTTTGATGTTGAAACTAGTACACAATGTGGGAAACCATTATTCCCAGTGCCAATATCCTTTACCATAATAAATTCAAATTCACCAAAAGAAAATATTCTGCTTCTTCTGACCCTGCTTGTTACATAGAATTACCTGTACATAGAATCGAGACTCCAGGATGGTATGTTGCCTCCCTGGTGCAAGGGTCAAGGATGTCTCTGAGCGAGTGCAGGACATTCTGAAAAGGGAGGGAGAACAGCCAGTTGTCGTGGTGCACATTGGTACCAATGACATAGGTAAAAAAAAAGGGATAAGGTCCTACAAGATGAATTTAAGGAGCTAGGAGTTAAATTAAAAAGTAGGACCTCAAAAGTAGTAATCTCGGGATTGCTACCAGTGCCATGTGCTAGTCAGAGTAGGAATCGCAGGATAGCACAGATGAATACGTGGCTTGAGCAGTGGTGCAGCAGGGAGGGATTCAAATTCCTGGGGCATTGAAACAGGTTCTGGGGGAGGTGGGACCAGTACAAACCGGACGGTGTGCACTTGGGCAGGAACGGAACCAATGTCCTAGGGGGAGTGTTTGCTACTGCTGTTGGTGAGGAGTTAAACTAATATGACGGGGATGGGAACCAATACAGGGAGACAGAGGGAAACAAAAAGGAGACAAAAACAAAAGACAGAAAAGAGATGAGTAAAAGTGGAGGGCAGAGAAACCAAAGGCAAGAAACAAAAAGGGCCACTGAATATAAAAGGGCTGCAGGAGGGGTAAAAACTAAAAATCATGGTTTAAAAACTAGGATGAAAACACTCTACCTAAATGCACGCAGCATTAGAAATAAAGTAAATGAGTTGACGGCACAAATCATTACAAATGGGTATGATTTGGTGGCCATTACAGAGACATGGTTGCAAGGTGGCCAGGACTGGGAATTAAACATACAGGGGTATCTGACGATTTGGAAAGATAGGCAGGAAGGGAAGGGAGGTGGGGTAGCTCTGTTAATAAGGGATGATATCAGGGCAGTTGTGAGGGATGATATTGGCTCCAATGAACAAAATGTTGAATCATTGTGGGTGGAGATTAGAGATAGTAAGGGGAAAAAGTCACTGGTCGGCGTAGTTTATAGGCCCCCAAATAATAACTTCATGGTGGGGCGGGCAATAATCAAGGGAATAATGGAGGCATGTGAAAAAGGAACGGCAGTAGTTATGGGGGATTTTAACCTACATATCGATTGGTCAAATCAAATCGCAGGGGGTAGCCTGGAGGAGGAATTCATAGAATGCTTACGGGATTGTTTCTTAGAACAGTATGTAACAGAGCCTACAAGGGAGCAAGCCATTTTGGATCTGGTCCTGTGTAATGAGACAGGAAAAATAAACAATCTCCTCGTAAAAGATCCTCTCGGAATGAGTGATCACAATATGGTTGAATTTGTAATACAGATTGAGGATGAGGAAGTTGTGTCAGAAACGAGCGTACTATGCTTAAACAAAGGGGACTACAGTGGGATGAGGGCAGAGTTGGCTAAAGTAGACTGGAAACAAGGACTAAACGGTGGCACAATTGAGGAACAGTGGAGGACTTTTAAGGAGCTCTTTCATAATGCGCAACAAAAATATATTCCAGTGAAAAAGAAGGGCGGCAAGAGAAGAGATAACCAGCCGTGGATAACCAAGGAAATAAAGGAAAGTATCAAATCAAAGACCAATGCGTATAAGGTGGCCAAGGTTAGTGGGAAACTAGAGGATTGGGAAGATTTTAAGCAACAGCAAAGAATGACTAAAAACGGAATAAAGAAAGGGAAGATAGATTACGAAGGTAAACTTGCGCAAAACATAAAAACAGATAGTAAAAGCTTTTACAGATATATAAAACGGAAAAGAGTGACTAAAGTAAATGTTGGTCCCTTAGAAGATGAAAAGGCGGATTTAATAATGGGAAATGTGGAAATGGCTGAGACCTTAAACAATTATTTTGCTTCGGTCTTCACAGTGGAAGACACAAAAACCATGCTAAAAATTGCTAGTCATAGGAATGTGGGAAGGGAGGACCTTGAGATGATCACTATCACTAGGGAGGTAGTGCTGGACAGACTAATGGGACTGAAGGTAGACAAGTCCCCTGGTCCTGATGAAATGCATCCCAGGGTATTAAAAGAGATGGCGGAAGTTATAGCAGATGCATTTGTTATAATCTACCAAAATTCTCTGGACTCTGGGGAGGTACCAGCGGATTGGAGAGCAGCTAATGTAACGCCTGTGTTTAAAAAAGGGGGCAGGCAAAAGGCAGGTAACTATAGGCCGGTTAGTTTAACATCTGTAGTGGGGAAAATGCTTGAAACTATCATTAAGGAAGAAATAGCGGGACATCTGGATAGGAATCGTGCAATCAAGCAGACGCAGCATGGATTCATGAAAGGGAAATCATGTTTAACTAACTTACTGGAATTCTTTGAGGATATAACGAGCATGGTGGATAGAGGTGTACCGATGGATGTGGTGTATTTAGATTTCCAAAAGGCATTCGATAAGGTGCCACACAAAAGGTTACTGCAGAAGATAAAGGTACGCGGAGTCAGAGGAAATGTATTAGCATGGATAGAGAATTGGCTGGCGAACAGAAAGCAGAGAGTCGGGATAAATGGATCCTTTTCCGGTTGGAAATCAGTGGTTAGTGGTGTGCCACAGGGATCAGTGCTGGGACCACAACTGTTTACAATATACATAGATGACCTAGAGGAGGGGACAAAGTGTAGTGCAACAAAATTTGCAGATGACACTAAGATTAGTGGGAAAGCGGGTTGTGTAGAGTACTCAGAGAGGCTGCAAGGAGATTTGGATAGGTTAAGCGAATGGGCTAAGGTTTGGCAGATGGAATACAATGTCGGAAAGTGTGAGGTCATCCACCTTGGGAAAAAAAACAGTAAAAGGGAATATTATTTGAATGGGGAGAAATTACAACATGCTGTGGTGCAGAGGGACCTGGGGGTCCTTATGCATGAAACTCTTTTTGGAGCAAACAAAAAACATTAAACCATGCCCCCCGATCTGGGGGAAACACCAAACATTTACAGGCCCTTTTATTTTTTTTTGTGTTTTTTTTTGGCACAAAAACATATTTTTTCTCCAAGTGCCCCCTATAAAAGGGGAGGGGGACACTAACAGCACCGGCAATGAAAACAAATTAACTTAAAAAACATAAAATCAAATTAAAATTTGGTTGCCGGGCGTGATGATGCACTCCAGTCCCTCCGGTGCCCACCTCTCGCGGAAGGCCGCGAGCGTACCGGTGGACACCGCGTGCTCCATCTCCAAGGACACCCTGGACCGGATGTATGCGCGGAAGAGAGGCAGGCAGTCCGGCTGAACGACCCCCTCGACTGCCCGCTGCCTGGACCGGCTGATGGCCCCCTTGGCCGTGCCCAATCCCAAAAGGTTAGTTTGCAGGTGCAGCAGGTAATCAGGAAGGGAAATGGAATGTTGGCCTTCATTGCGAAAGGGATGGAGTCGGGCAGTTCGAGCAGTCAGTCGAGGAGGCGGGAGCTCGGAGCAGCGCGAGTCCGGGGTCGGCGAGAGGCCTATAAAGGCCAGCGGGAGTCGAGCAGTTCGAGCAGTCAGTCGAGGAGGCGGGAGCTCGGAGCAGCGCGAGTCCGGGGTCGGCGAGAAGCCTATAAAGGCCAGCGGGAGTCGGGCAGTTCGAGCAGTCAGTCGAGGAGGCGGGAGCTCGGAGCAGCGCGAGTCCAGGGTCGGCGAGAGGCCTATAAAGGCCAGCGGGAGTCGGGCAGTTCGAGCAGTCAGTCGAGGAGGCGGGAGCTCGGAGCAGCGCGAGTCCGGGGTCGGCGAGAGGCCTATAAAGGCCAGCGGGAGTCGAGCAGTTCGAGCAGTCAGTCGAGGAGGCGGGAGCTCGGAGCAGCGCGAGTCCGGGGTCGGCGAGAGGCCTATAAAGGCCAGCGGGAGTCGGGCAGTTCGAGCAGTCAGTCGAGGAGGCGGGAGCTCGGAGCAGCGCGAGTCCGGGGTCGGCGAGAGGCCTATAAAGGCCAGTGGGAGTCGAGCAGTTCGAGCAGTCAGTCGAGGAGGCGGGAGCTCGGAGCAGCACGAGTCCGGGGTCGGCGAGAGGCCTATAAAGGCCAGCGGGAGTCGAGCAGTTCGAGCAGTCAGTCGAGGAGATGGGAACTCGGAGCAGCGCGAGTCCGGGGTCGGCGAGAGGCGTACCGGTGCAGCTACAGGGAGAAGGCAAAGAAAGAAACAAAGGTGACGTCACAGCCTAGGGGGTAAGTGATTGGCTGGTGATTGGTGAGTAGTTTTTCTTTTTCTTCTTATATTAGTCAGTAACTTTTAACATTGTTGTTGCCAATTTAAGTGTATCTAAGGGTTAAGTCATGGCAGGAGAGCTCGGTCGGGTGTTATGCTCCTCCTGTACCATGTGGGAACTCAGGGATACTTCCGGTGTCCCTGACGACTACGTGTGCGGGAAGTGTGTCCACCTCAAGCTCCTGACGGTCCGTGTTGCGGAGTTGGAGCTGAGGGTGGATTCGCTCTGGAGCATCCACGATGCTGAGAATGACGTGAGTATCACGTGTAGTGAGTTGGTCTTACCGCAGGGAAAGGGTCCACAGCCAGCTAGGGAATGGAAGACCAGCAGGAAGAGTAGTGCAAGGAAGGTAGTGCAGGGGTCCCCTGTGGTCATCCCCCTGCAAAACAGGTACACTGTTTTGAGTACTGTTGAGGGGGATGACTCATCAGGGGAGGGCAGCAGCAGCCAAGTTCATGGCACCGTGGCTGGCTCTGCTGCACAGGAGGGCAAGAAAAAGAGTGGGACAGCAATAGTGATAGGGGATTCATTGGTGAGGGGAATAGATAGGCGTTTCTGCAGCCGCGACCGAGACTCCAGGATGGTATGTTGCCTCCCTGGTGCAAGGGTCAAGGATGTCTCGGAGCGGGTGCAGGACATTCTGAAATGGGAGGGAGAACAGCCAGTTGTCGTGGTGCACATTGGTACCAACGACATAGGTAAGAAAAGCGATGAGGTCCTACGAAATGAATTTAAGGAGCTAGGAGCTAAATTAAAAAGTAGGACCTCAAAAGTAGTAATCTCGGGATTGCTACCAGTGCCACGTGATAGTCAGAGTAGGAATCGCAGGATAGCGCAGATGAATACGTGGCTTGAGCAGTGGTGCAGCAGGGAGGGATTCAAATTCCTGGGGCATTGGGACCGGTTCTGGGGGAGGTGGGACCAGTACAAACCGGACGGTCTGCACCTGGGCAGGACCGGAACCAATGTCCTAGGGGGAGTGTTTGCTAGTGCTGTTGGGGAGGATTTAAACTAATATGGCAGGGGGATGGGAACCAATGCAGGGAGACAGAGGGAAACAAAAAGGAGGCAAAAGCAAAAGACAGAAAGGAGATGAGGAAAAGTGGAGGGCGGAGAAACCCAAGGCAAAGAACAAAAAGGGCCACTGTACAGCAAAATTCTAAAAGGACAAAGGGTGTTAAAAAAACAAGCCTGAAGGCTTTGTGTCTTAATGCAAGGAATATCCGCAATAAGGTGGATGAATTAATTGTGCAAATAGATGTTAATAAATATGATGTGATTGGGATTACGGAGACGTGGCTCCAGGATAATCAGGGCTGGGAACTCAACATTCAAGGGTATTCAACATTCAGGAAGGATAGAATAAAAGGAAAAGGAGGTGGGGTAGCATTGTTGGTTAAAGAGGAGATTAATGCAATAGTTAGGAAAGACATTAGCTTGGATGATGTGGAATCTATATGGGTAGAGCTGCAGAACACCAAAGGGCAAAAAACGTTAGTAGGAGTTGTGTACAGACCTCCAAACAGTAATAGGGATGTTGGGGAGGGCATCAAACAGGAAATTAGGGGTGCATGCAATAAAGGTACAGCAGTTATAATGGGTGACTTTAAATATGCACATAGATTGGGCTAGCCAAACTGGAAGCAATACGGTGGAGGAGGATTTCCTGGAGTGCATAAGGGATGGTTTTCTAGACCAATATGTTGAGGAACCAACTAGGGGGGAGGCCATCTTAGACTGGGTGTTGTGTAATGAGAGAGGATTAATTGGCAATCTCATTGTGCGAGGCCCCTTGGGGAAGAGTGACCATAATATGGTGGATTTCTGCATTAGGATGGAGAATGAAACAGTAAATTCAGAGACCATGGTCCAGAACTTAAAGAAGGGTAACTTTGAAGGTATGAGGCGTGAATTGGCTCGGATAGATTGGCGAATGATACTTAGGGGGTTGACTGTGGATGGGCAATGGCAGACATTTAGAGACCGCATGGATGAACTACAACAATTGTACATTCCTGTCTGGCGTAAAAATAAAAAAGGGAAGGTGGCTCAACCGTGGCTATCTAGGGAAATCAGGGATAGTATTAAAGCCAAGGAAGTGGCATACAAATTGGCCAGAAATAGCAGCGAACCTGGGGACTGGGAGAAATTTAGAACTCAGCAGAGGAGGACAAAGGGTTTGATTAGGGCAGGGAAAATGGAGTACGAGAAGAAGCTTGCAGGGAACATTAAGGTGGATTGCAAAAGTTTCTATAGGTATCTAAAGAGAAAAAGGTTAGTAAAGACAAACGTAGGTCCCCTGCAATCAGAATCAGGGGAAGTCATAACGGGGAACAAGGAAATGGCAGACCAATTGAACAAGTACTTTGGTTCGGTATTCACTAAGGAGGATACAAACAACCTTCCGGATATAAAAGGGGTCAGAAGGTCTAGTAAGGAGGGGGAACTGAGGGAAATCTTTATTAGTCGGGAAATTGTGTTGGGGAAATTGATGGGATTGAAGGCCGATAAATCCCCAGGGCCTGATGGACTGCATCCCAGAGTACTTAAGGAGGTGGCCTTGGAAATAGCGGATGCATTGACAGTCATTTTCCAACATTCCATTGACTCTGGATCAGTTCCTATGGAGTGGAGGGTAGCCAATGTAACCCCACTTTTTAAAAAAGGAGGGAGAGAGAAAACAGGGAATTATAGACCGGTCAGTCTGACCTCAGTAGTGGGTAAAATGATGGAATCAATTATTAAGGATGTCATAGCAGTGCATCTGGAAAATGGTGACATGATAGGTCCAAGTCAGCATGGATTTGTGAAAGGGAAATCATGCTTGACAAATCTTCTGGAATTTTTTGAGGATGTTTCCAGTAGAGTGGACAAAGGAGAACCAGTTGATGTGGTATATTTGGACTTTCAGAAGGCTTTCGACAAGGTCCCACACAAGAGATTAATGTGCAAAGTTAAAGCACATGGGATTGGGGGTAGTGTGCTGACGTGGATTGAGAACTGGTTGTCAGACAGGAAGCAAAGAGTAGGAGTAAACGGGTACTTTTCAGAATGGCAGGCAGTGACTAGTGGGGTGCCGCAAGGTTCTGTGCTGGGGCCCCAGCTGTTTACATTGTACATTAATGATTTAGACGAGGGGATTAAATGCAGTATCTCCAAATTTGCGGATGACACTAAGTTGGGTGGCAGTGTGAGCTGCGAGGAGGATGCTATTAGGCTGCAGAGTGACGTGGATAGGTTAGGTGAGTGGGCAAATGCATGGCAGATGAAGTATAATGTGGATAAATGTGAGGTTATCCACTTTGGTGGTAAAAACAGAGAGACAGACTATTATCTGAATGGTGACAGATTAGGAAAAGGGAAGGTGCAACGAGACCTGGGTGTCATGGTACATCAGTCATTGAAGGTTAGCATGCAGGTACAGCAGGCGGTTAAGAAAGCAAATGGCATGTTGGCCTTCATAGCGAGGGGATTTGAGTACAGGGGCAGGGAGGTGTTGCTACAGTTGTACAGGGCCTTGGTGAGGCCACACCTGGAGTATTGTGTACAGTTTTGGTCTCCTAACTTGAGGAAGGACATTCTTGCTATTGAGGGAGTGCAGCGAAGATTCACCAGACTGATTCCCGGGATGGCGGGACTGACCTATCAAGAAAGACTGGATCAACTGGGCTTGTATTCACTGGAGTTCAGAAGAATGAGAGGGGACCTCATAGAAACGTTTAAAATTCTGACGGGTTTAGACAGGTTAGATGCAGGAAGAATGTTCCCAATGTTGGGGAAGTCCAGAACCAGGGGTCACAGTCTGAGGATAAGGGGTAAGCCATTTAAGACCGAGATGAGGAGAAACTTCTTCACCCAGAGAGTGGTGAACCTGTGGAATTCTCTACCACAGAAAGTAGTTGAGGCCAATTCACTAAATATATTCAAAAGGGAGTTAGATGAAGTCCTTACTACTCGGGGGATCAAGGGTTATGGCGAGAAAGCAGGAAGGGGGTACTGAAGTTTCATGTTCAGCCATGAACTCATTGAATGGCGGTGCAGGCTCGAAGGGCTGAATGGCCTGCTCCTGCACCTATTTTCTATGTCTATGTTTTCTAAAAGCAGGGAGGTGTTGCTGCAACTGTATAAGGTATTGGTAAGGCCGCACCTGGAGTACTGCGTGCAGTTTTGGTCACCTTACTTAAGGAAGGATATACTAGCTTTGGAAGGAGTACAGAGACGATTCACTAGGCTGATTCGAGAAATGAGGGGGTTACCTTATGATGATAGATTGAGTAGACTGGGTCTTTACTCCTTGGAGTTCAGAAGGATGAGGGGTGATCTTATAGAAACATTTAAAATCATGAAAGGGATAGACAAGATAGAGGCAGAGGGGTTGTTTCCATTGGTGGGGGAGACTAGAACTAGGGGGCACAGCCTCAAAATACGGAGGAGCCAATTTAAAACCGAGTTGAGAAAGAATTTCTTCTCCCAGAGGGTTGTGAATCTGTGGAATTCTCTGCCCAAGGAAGCAGTTGAGGCTGGCTCATTGAATGTTTTCAAGTCAAAGATAGATAGATTTTTAAGCAATAAGGGAATTAAGGATTACGGGGAGAGGGCGGGTAAGTGGAGCTGAGTCCACGACCAGATCAGCCATGATCTTATTGAATGGCGGAGCAGGCTCGAGGGGCTCGATGGCCTACTCCTGTTCCTAATTCTTATGTTCTTAGAAACAGGCCATTCAGCCCCACCAGTCTATGCTGGTATTTATGCTCCACTGAAGCCTCCTCCAATCCTTCTTCATCTAACTCTATCAGCATAACCCTCTGATCCCTTTCTCCTCATTTGCCTATCTAGCTTCCCCTTACATGCATATACACTATTCACCTCAATTATTGCATGTATTACCATAAGAATATAAATAACATAGTGAGTTCCACATTCTCACCACTCTCTGGGTAAAGAAGTTTCTTCTGAATTCCCTATTTGATTTCTTGCTGACTATCTTATTTTGTTGTCCTCTGTTTTGTTCTTCCCCACAAGTGGAACCACTCTCTCTGTGTCTAGACTCTGTGGGGCTGAAATTCAGCCTCCCAAAAAGATCTCATACCGCCAGAAAACGATGGCCGAGTGGCGGAGTCCAGTGACCGCCGATTTTCGGTCAATTGACCGTCGATAGCGAAATTCACCTTGGTGGATTTTCCAGTGGTTCCCACTTCACCCCGCTGCTGCCGACCGGTCCTACGTGCATCATCAAAGGGCATACCACTGATCTCCCACACCTCCAGCCAAATTCAGCTTCAACAATCCACGATCTGCCGAGTGATGTCCCCGACAAGTTTTTCTGTCGGTGTACCTTGGTCTATGTACCCCGCGGCCGCCATGGTTTTTTTTTGACAGCTGGCCAAATATATCCCTGGGTTTGGCACCCCTTCTTGGGTGCCAGGCTGCTGGCCCGGCCGAAACCCTCCCCAGTGGACCTAACTAAAATGTTCGCAGAGCTCACAATGGCTCTCCCCTTTAAGTGACGTTATCACCACTCCGCTGACATTTGACGGATATGGTGATTCTGTCCCTCCTCCACTTCCGCCCCTCCTGTTGGCAATCTGCTGCTTACCGCCCCGTTTCCACCCCCATTATGACCGACTTCCGGTCGGCTTAAAAAAAACGACGAAGAGCTGAATTTCACGAAAGAGGCAACCTCATCCGACGCGGTGGTGAAAACATCTCAAAAATGGTAGGTGCGCCAGCTTTCGAGCGGGCCTGAATTTCTGTCCCTGTGTGTCTACTCTATCAAAACCTTTCAGAATTTTAAAGACCCCTATTAAGTCATTCCTCAGTCTTTTTTCAAGACCCAGCCTGTTCATCCTTTCCTGATGGGTATAACTTCTCAGTTCTGGTATCATCCTTGTAAATCTTATTTTCACCCTCTCCACTGCCTCCAGAACTGTACACAGTAATCCAAGCGTGGTCTAACCAAATTTCAATATAAGTTTAGCATAATGTCTCTACATTTTAATTCTGTCCCTCTAGAAATAAACCCTAGTTCTTGGTTTGCTTTTGTTATAGCCTTATTGGGCTGTGTCACAACTTTTAGTGATTTGTGTATTTGTACTCCCAGATTCCTTTGCTCCTCTACCCTATTTAGATTCTTATTTTCCTTATTTTTCTTACCAAAATGTAATACCTCTCATTTATGTTGAAATTAATTTTGCCAATTATATTCCCATTATGCAGGTTTATGAATGTCTCCTTGTAATTTGTTACAATTCTCCTCAGTGTTGACTATCCCTCCCAATTTGGTGGTGTCTGCAAACTTAGTAATTGTGTTTTTGATTCCAAACTCTAAATCGTTAATATAAATTGTGAACAACAGTGGTCCTAGCACTGATCCTTGTTGGACCGCAAATCCCACACTTTGCAAGACAGAAAGCAAAGAGTAGGGGCAAACAGCAAGCTATCCATTCTGCGAGTTGTCCCCTGACTTCACATGCTCTAGCCTTATTCATTTGTTTATAATGTGGTACCTAATTGAAGGCCTTTTGGAAATCTAGATGTATTACATCTACTGCATTACCCTTGGCTACTCTCTCTGTTTTACCTCTTCAAAAAAAATGTTGATGTTATGTCTGGTCACACATTATAGATTATTCATGAGTGGAATGACATCAGGAAGTGGTGCCACTTTCAGTTACAAACAAATTTACTCACTATGTATGCAACATTCCTTAAATGACCCACTACATCTGAGGAGACACTTTTGCTTCATCTGTCATCAGTGATAGAAACCACAAACCAACCTTTTGTAGTTTGACTGTAACACCATGTAATGCTGCAATCTTTCGTCCTTACAAATAATTTTGAATGTTTTAATGAAATAAGAATGTTTTTAGACACTAAATAAGCAGCATATTTTAGAATGGCCTACAGAAAATCAAATATTCAGGGCAGGACACCTGAATAATTCAGAAGTTAGAGTTATTAGGTTGTTTCCTTTATTAGACATTTTTTCTACTCTGAAAGGTGTGTTATTCTCTATTGTAAATACACAATCCTTTTGATTAAGGATATTTTACAGTTAGACTTTGGGGACGGAATTGTGTTTCAATGCCTCCAATGTTTTTTGGTTCTCCCTGATCCAACCTCTTCCGAAGGCATATCCATTGCTGAGGTATTTTTCCACGAGTGATGCTCTCCAGTAACTCCTAAGTGGTCATTTTTCAGGTAAAGGCTTAGATACGGATTCTTTTTCCCTCAATCTGTTTCAGTGAATATACTGAGGCGAACACCAAAGCAACTTATAACAAAGCAGTCTTTATTAATTGTTTCACCAGCCGGGACTTATCAGAACAAAGGAACGCTCTCCCTCAGAGTGCGCCCACTTCCCTCGGACAAGCCCCGTTACAATGTAGGGGCGCAACGGTTATACACTTTCAGTATGTAATACAATTGAGGGACATTCAGTTCACCCTATCCTTTGTGATCCCTCCTTGCCTTTGTCCACTCATGAGCCAATACCTGGCCTTCCTTGCCTAATTAGATACGGGCAAGTGGTTATAGCAACTTTTTCTCACAAAGAGCTTTCTCACCCATTGCTTGTAAATGTTACAATTTTACTGGCGTGACTAGTAACTAAGACCTTGAGCAAGTCTGTTATTTGTGCTGATGTTGTAATATTTGCAGTCTGACATTCTTTGTTATTTTTCCATGATTCCTTTGTTCACTTCACTGTCTCTATTGCTTATACATTTTCTCACATTCACAGTGAGTGCTGAAGAGTCACTTAACTACATAGCTTTCATAGATGACCCTGTCCTCCTACACTTCAATTAGGGGTCAGCGAACAGTTATTGAGAATGGGATACCAGGCTAATTTCCCCCCTATTCCTCATGTGAAATCAACTAACTCAGCACAGGACAGGGATTGACCATTAGCCTGTTCATTAAATATGTAGATTGAACTCCTACTGACATCAAACTCCTCTTGCTAACGTTACACAAATATTAATTTTAGGAAAAGGAAAAAAGATTTTCTGTCCAACAATACTTCAAAGTTAAACTCCTGCTAAAGCTAAACTCTACACTCTTCTGGGCTTTCACTCTCCACAGCTTGGATTCAATGGAGGGTTGCAAGAGAGAGATGGGCACAAGTCTGGGAGAAGACAACAAGTTCAACAAGAACCAGGGGAGGAAAGGGAAATTTGAGTTGGGGTGGAGTTAGTGAAGACAGAGGGTAGATTCTTTCAGGTAGGAAATAAAGGGGGGGGGGGCAACACCTGAGGAGAGTGAACTGGTTGCAATGTCAGTAAGAATGGGATCCAGATAGGAGTTTTGAATGGTCAGGTGTTTTGTGGGAAAGCAGTTGAAGGAGCAAGAATGAGGTCCCGGGTGAGATGAGTTTGGAGGTAGGAGATGGACAGAAATAAACTTATATATATATAGAGAGAGTGTTCTGGGCTAGAGTGGGAAAGGTTTGACTTGATGGCAACAGGAAAGGAAGAAAGCTGTGGATGCAACTAATCCGATGGTCTCTATCTTGATTACAAAGAAATCTGTGGACCCCTTTTGTACCTGGTAACTGTGAGGGTCGAAGGCGATGAGCGAGAAGCTGAAGAAGGCAGTTAGTAGTGGATAAGAGAAGCCTGGGATTATCTTTTTCCTCTAGGATGATTGTAGAGTGATTATTTTTGGAAGAGGAGAATAAGACCAGTCGCGCTTGATGTGATCAAGGCAGATCTGGCGATAGATGGCTTAGTTATTTCTGCATCACCAGAGTTTTGCTCCTGTTGACTTTATTGCAGCCACTGTTCATTGTTATCAGTATTCAACCATCACTTCCAGATGCTCATGCGCATCGGTGAGCTGATTGCATTTATTTGTTTTGGTCTTCAGCTGGCACCCAAGAGGTCACATCATTGATGCCAAAAGTGCAGAATAAAAGCAGTATTCATGGCTGAATGAATTGACAAATTTGCCTGGATATAGCATTTGAAGAAGTCAGTGATATGGGGCACAGAGAAAGCCAGTGGTGTATCCTCAAGAGTAATTTTCACAGATAATTTGGTATGAGTAGTCTGTTTGGATCAAAGCTTTATGCTCCATGTCATGTCTGCACAATGTTGTATGAGTATATGTTGAATATGTTCTATATGTGTTTCTCAGCATTTTGTTTGCCTTGGGGCCAAAAGGTCACATTTTGGAAGGGCAGTTCAGCCTTTCACTGCCAATACCTAAATGACATGTTTACATATCCTACAAATGGCTGATGTGTCCAAAGGCTAGGAAGGGAAAAATTTGAATCGGGTTCCTGCTCTTGATTGTTGTCAAGTGATCCCTGCTTCGATGTGTGTGTAAGCATACATGCACAGATATTGGATGAGGAAAAGATTCGGCTCAGTCCAAATATCCTGCCAGCACTAATTTCCTGGTTGATATGAAGAATAAGTACGTGGATGAGGTACCAGAGGGTTACTGAAATTTATTGAACTGAATGGCAGCATGAATCTTTGTCTGCAGTGGAAAAAGCCTTCTAGATGGCCTAGAACAGACTTTTGTGTGAAAACTGCACCAATGATTTTTTTTACCCCTTTTTCAACTACTTTTTCAAGTGTTCATCGACAATAAGATATATTTTTCTTTTACCAAAGGGTGAATAAGCCTGATCATGATTGGGTCTGGTTTCCAAAATAATTTAATAGTATATTGCTGCATTTTAAACTGGACTCTGTTTATATCACTGGATGGCAGCATTTGCTAGTTTTATAAGGGACCTAATTCCTCACAAAGGATCACTTTGCCATGCAGTTTGTCTCAGCTTGAAGGTCATTTGAAAATAGCTGATCGCTGAAACGTGTCGTTTTTTTTGCAGGAAGTTGTGAGATCGGAATGAAAATGAATAAAACTGAGAGCACAACCATATTGTTAATTGACTAAAATTTGTTGGTATTAAATGTTTTCTTTAGAGCAGTAAAGGTAGTGTGCTTTTGAAAAAATAAAGTACAATGCTCTTTATTTTATCTTCTGGGAGTTTATTATAAATCAGTTTAGCAATAAATAAATTAAGTAATCAATCAATCATATCTGAACCTAATGCCTTTCAATGAGGAAATATATTGGGGAAGTAATTGCGATGCGTCTCGCATGTTTTCGGGGTCCAAAATGAGCACCACAAAGTTGAATTCAGGAACATGACTTTAAGCGGTGGAAGGGTGTGCGGCATCAGATTAGTCTGGGTGCTCGATAGGCTTCCACAAATGTAGGCATAATTTAAATATTGGCCTAGTAATTGCGGTCGGAGGCGTATCTCTGGAGTACGCCTCCGAGCTGCAAAATTATTCAAAAGTACTTCCTGGTGTCCAGTCTGCGAAAAGTTGCAGTCTCCGGTCTCTAGGAGGCAGCATAAAGGTCCATGGATCCTAGGGACACAAGTGGTTCAGAAGTGTCCTTGGGATCACCTGAGCCCAGTCCTCCAATGACAAATGAGAATTCCATTGCAATCATTTACAGAGAATCCCCTAATGATATGCAACGGAATCACCAAATAATCATACAATGATGGACACGTTTATTTGCAACAGCAATATGCCCTTGATGGAATGTGTAATTAGAACTGTCTAGCCTATGTAATCAGTGACTTTGCAAAGTGTAATTCGAGTCATTCTGACTGCCGACTCGACGGGAGAGAACTCTCTCAAAGATTAAGACCTCTTTTCCCCCCCCCCCCCCCCCGCATCTCCTGTCCAAGTTTCTGCTCCATCTCCAGCAAATGTTCCTGTCCCATCCCCAGCCCAGGATCTGCCCCCCCTCCAAGTTCCTTACCTACTACCTCTGCCCAAGTTCATCCCCCCGCGGATCCATGACCTTTTTCACCCCCCAACAAGTTTCTGACCTTACCCCACCCCCTGTCACCATTAATGGAGCATTGTGTGTGGGTCAACAGGTCTATTGGGTATGAATGGAATAGTGACAGTGTCATGACTTCCATACATCGTCCACTCCAATGATGTTACTTGTCAAACATGCACCGAGCTTTCTGAGAAATCAACCAGGTATGGGGGAGGAGAGGGACAATGTGGTGTGGGTGTAAAGGTGGTGGAGTTGGAAGAAGGTGATCATCTTCCTGAGTTTCCCCCCTCTCTCTCTCTCCCCTCTGATCCTCTGTCTCTGCCCCCAGCCTCTCTCTCTCCCCCCTCTGATTCCCTGTCTCCGCCACGGTCGCGCCCTCCCCGCCCCTGTGTGTCTCTCCCCCCGCGCACCGTCACCAGACATAAGTGCACCCAGCACCAGCGCAGATACACACACCTCCGTGGGTCCACGCGAGATAGAGTAGTATTGTCACCTGGTGTGTCACAAGTAAGCAAGAAGATATGGTGGAGACCGGGTCAGCAGTGGTGACTCCTCGCCAGCTCTGCTCAACTGCATGCAGACGCTGAGCCTCAGACCATTGAGAGGGAGGCCAATCCGGGATGTGCAGCAAGAATTGCAGGAGGCTTTGTCAGGTTTTGCGATTGCGATATCTGCAAATGTACAGTGATTGGAGGAGTCCGTCTCCAATATGACCATCACTGTGTCGCAGGCGATGGTGACTAGGCTTTTCCATGGAAAAGATGGTCACCTGCATGGAGCAGCTAATGCGCCACTCAGGAGAACATGGAAACTATGGAGAATAGATGGCTATCTTTGGAGAATAGATGGCAGACACTCATAGACCTCTCTAGGAGGGATGTCACCATGGAAGGCTGTCAACATAGACTTGGGTCCTCATGTCCCCACTACTGTGCAGCAAGGTGCTCGCCAGGTCCTTGCTAGCAGGGAAATGCAGCTGGCCCATGAGAGGGACGACAGTGAGAGGGGACATGGAAGTGTGGTTCCCTCTCAAAGTGCTCACACTTCTCCCCCGTTGCCTTTTCGTCAGTCTAAGCCCCACATGCCTCCTGGCATCACAATGGTCCAGTTTGCCCCTGCACATTTGCAGGAGGAGCAGACTTTGGCGGGGCCATCACAGGCTCCAAGACCCAGAGGACATCCGCCAAAAGTGTCTGTGCAGTCGCAGCAGTGAAGTGAGCAAATTGCTTCTACCTCGGCTGAAGCCACCGGGGTAGCACCTCGTAGAAGCACGCTTAAGAGAAAGATTACACAGAAGTAGATGCACAAGGGTAATCATGTGGGTGTTTTAATAACTGTGTGTGATGTTACAGCTAAAAATTCTTCTTTTAACCACTTTCCGGTCATGGCAATTGTGTTTGCAACTTTGGAAGTGGCTTAGTGAGTTGGAGTGAATGGTGAGACAAAATGTTACCTCCAGCAATGGTGGTCAGTATGAAAGGAATGGCCTGGCCATTGTAGTGATGCTTTATGGTGTTGCTGTATGGTGTTGGGAGCTTGGTGCAGCATATGGCAGCCATATATGTGCAATACCTGAAGTAAATCTAACCATGATGAGGCTATCCCTGGCCTCCCGGGCAGCAATGTGCTCGGCTGCTGGTGGGATTTGAACTGCAGTTTCCTCCTGTTCTTCCTCCTCATCTTTCAGCTGATGCTCCTCCTTCTCCTCCTCTGAAAAGGCTGTACAGTTAGAGACATGCTCCTCATGCAATGTTAATCGTCGCTGCTGCGCTATGTTATGCAGGGCGCTGGAGACCCTGGCTGGTGTGTACAGAATGCTCTTCCAGATGTGTCAAGGCATCTGAAGTGCATTTTCAGCATGTCTATTGATTGCTCTATTTCACATCTGGTGGAAATATGGCTTATTATATCTCTCTTTGGCCTCGGTAGTTGACCTCCTCAAGGATGTCATGAGCCACATCTTCAGTTGATATATCTTGTCTCCAAGCAGCCAGCTGGAAAGTCTCTTTGGAGGAACAGAAAACTGAGGGATAGTGAACTGGCACAGGATGAAAGAGTCATGGCAGCTGGCAGGGAATTTGGCGCATATATGCATGGTGGGCTTCCTATGGTTGGAGATGAGGTGCACATTGAGGGAGTGCAAACCCTGCAGTTGACGAGCACTCCTGAGTGATGATGGGGTGGTCTGATGGCCACATATGTGTAGTTGATGATGCCATGCACCCGTGGGAAGCCAGCCAGAGTGGCAAAGCCGAGCGCCTGTTCATTAACACTGGCTTCATCAGTGGCAAAGTTGATATAATTGGCTAACTTGTCAAACAGGGCATCGGTGACCTGGGTGATGCATCTGTGGGCGGCCGACTGCGAGATGCTGCAGATGTCTGGAAGGAACCTGAGGCAAAGAAGTTGAGGGCGGTAGTGACTTTGACGGCCACTGGTAAAGCATGGCCACCCACTCCACTGGACTGCAGGTCTTGCTCCAGCAATCTGCAAATGTCTACGATGACCCGCCGCGATAGCCTGAGCTTCCTTTGGCAGTATACCCTGTATTGGAGGTATCTCCTCCAGCATGGTGCAGTCCTGCCGTTCACTTCTATTTCCATTTCCTTCTCCTGCTTTTTCTTTTCTCTCTATCCCTCCCTGACCAATCTCTCCTGTCATCATGCCACCTTTCATCTCTCCTCTCTCGGATACTCTGTCCTCCCAAATACTTACCCCAACCCTTCATTACTCTTCGACATTGCTACTCTCCTGCCGCCAGGCTCGAATCCCTTTTAGACGAGCCTGCAGCTTCCCTCTATGCCTCTCCTCATGAGCAGCAACCCCAACTGTCCCATCCTACTCTCTCACCGACCTTGCCGCCCAGCTTGCCCACGGGGGACTAACCTTGCCAATCTCCTCCCCATCCAACTCATCCCTCCAAACGCTGATCCTGTGTATGCTGGCAGTGGAACAGCCATCACCGATCCTCTCTGGATCTCCTTGCAGAATGTCCGTTCACTTGCGAACAAGGCCCTTGCCACCCCTGAGCTTATCGTTGATGATTGCATTGACGTCATGGTCCTGATGGAAATTTGGCTGAGGGGTGATGCCACCTTGGGGCCGAAATTCAAGTGCGCCAGCTATGATTTTTAGAGTGGTACTTACCGCTGGGAGCTCCGATGTGGTCAGAAGAGCTATTTTCAGGACTTTGAGTCCCACAGGAAATGATGTAACGGGGGCGGGTCATAGATTTAAAGCCAGGCTGACTGGTTGAAAATTGGTCAGACAGGAACTTCGCCACTGTCAATTAGCGGTGGAGCAGTGGTGACATCACAGCGCGTGTGCGTCACCATGCTCTCTCCCCTCCATTAAAGGGGAGAGATTCTGTTATTTTAAATCTTCAGCCACTGGGCCACCAGGGAGGTTTTCAGCCAGGCCAGTGGCCTGGCACCTAAGAGGAGGTACCAGGCTGCCCGTTGGCGGCCCGGCCGAACCCGGGGGCAGTATTTTGCTGGCCGATTGGGAAGTTGACCGGCAACATTTTTTACATTGTGGTCGCAGCAGTGGGCCCTCCCCTTTAAGGGCCGCCGCGCTGCTGCGCCGCACTCACTCTGCAGAGGGTGCACTCACAGAAAAACCTGTCGGGGGCACCGCGCGGCGGGGGATCGATGGATGGAGCTGAATATCGGAAGGTAAGTATTTTAAATAAAATTGCTGGTGCAACCCCTGATGACTGTTTTTTTGGCAGTCGTCAGAATCGGGCGGGATCAGATCTAGGCCGAAAAATCACCGACCTGAATTTAGGTCGGGTCAACCAGTTGACCCCAAAGCGGCGATCATTCGATTTTTAAGAATGGTCGCTGCAAACGGGGCCCCTTACCTTTTAAACGAAGTCTCCCCGCCTGGCTTTACATTCCGCCACTTGCTTCGCCCAGACTGCCATGGTAGCGGTGTGGCTCTCATCACCAAATCACAACTTGGTCTGTCCCCTACTCCTCTGGCACTTTCTCCTTCTTTGAACATCTCATCTTATTTCACCGTTCTCGCCTCTCATTTAAAATTCTCGTTCTCTACTGCCTAACCAAGTGTGATAAAAATGTTATCACAGAGATATCTTCACTGCTTTCCTCCCTCAACCTCTGCACCGAGCAACTTCTCATCCTCGGTGATTTCAACCTCCGTCTCAATTCATCATGCTCTCTCTCCTCTGAGTTCACTACCCTCTTGTCTTCCCTTAATCTCACTCCGTGTGAATTCCTCAACCCATATTCACGGCCACCCCCTTGACCTTGCTTGTTATTCCTACCGTGTCAATTACAGATAAGGCCATTTCTGACCATTTCCTTGTATCGCTCTCCACCCACATCCCCCTTCACCCACCAACCCTACTTCCTTCTGCATCTGCCCCTGGAGAAAACTCTCTTACTACTGCATTTATCAACTCCAAACTGTCTAGCTTTTGGCCCTCCTTTCACCATGACATTTCTGCAGCCACCGCCCCCACCTTTCCTTCAACGACTACCTGTCCCACCTGCGACAGAGACTGTAATTCCCATATTGGACTGTTCAGTCACCTAAGAACTCACATTTAGAGTGGAAGCAAGTCTTCCTCGATTTCGAGGGACTGCCTATGATGAGTCCCTATTAAAACCAATACTCTCTCTCAACCTGGCTGTTCCCCCTGGTACAGCTCTCATCTTTGCTCCCTCAAGTCCAAAGGGCGCAGACTTGAACAGATGTGGCGGACAACTGGTTTAGCCATTCACTGCCAGATCTGGCTGGACCACATAAAGTGTTATCGGGTCTATTTTGGTCTATTCCAGAATCATTCTGGAATGCAAAGATAATCCCCGACTACTATTCTCTACTGCTAACCGTCTTCTTAAACCCCTCTCCCCTGTCTCCACACTCACCTCCGACAACATCATGGACTTCTTTGTCTGAAAGATTTAGACCATCCGATCATCTGCCTCTTCAAGTTTCTTTCCTTCCCCTAGCCCACGGGGCAAAGTTCCACTGAGGGTTCCGCCTTGCTCTAGTTCTAAACTCACATCTTTCTCTAGTTTCACTCTGATCTCCCCTCTTGACCTCTCCAAGATCCTCTTGTCCATGAGACCCACTTCCTGCTCCCTTGACCCTATTCCCACTAAACTGCTGACCACCCATCTTCCTTTTCTGGCTCCCATGTTAGTTAACATTTTTAACGGTTCTCTCTCCTCAGGTACTGTCCCCCTCTTCTTTAAATCTGCGGTCATCACCCCTCTCCTCTCTCCTCAAAAAACTAACCCTTGATCCCACTGTGCTTGCTAACTACCGCCCGATCTCCAACCTCCCTTTCCTCTTCAAAGTTCTTGAACGTGTTGTCGCCCCCCAAATTCATGCCCATCTTTCCCAAAACTCCACATTTGAATCCCTTCAATCTGGTTTCCACCCCTGCCACAGTGCTGAAATGGCTTTCATCAAAGTCACAAATAACATATTTGTGATTGACAAAGGTAAACTACCCCTCTCAAAGATAACACATCGTCCACCTCGACCTGTCTGCAGCCTTTGACACAGTTAACTACTCCATCCTCCTCCAACGCCCCTCCACCATTGTCCAGCTGGGTGGGACTGCACTCGCATGGTTCCATTCCTATCCATCTAATCGTAGCCAGAAAATCTCCTGCAATGGCTTCTCTTCCCAATCCCGGATCATTACCTCTGGTGTCCCCCAAGGATCTATACTTGGCCCCTCCTATTTCTCATCTATATGCTGCCCCTTGGCGATATCATCTGAAAACACGGAGTCAGTTTCCACATGTACGCTGATGACACCGAGCTCTATCTCTTCACCACTTCTCTCGACCCTTCCAGTCTCTAAATTGTCAGACTGCTTGTCTGACATCCAGTACTGGATGAGCAGAAATGCTCTCCCAATTAAATATTGGGAAGACCGAAGCCATTGTCCCCTAGCCACTGAGTCTATCCCTCCCCCTAGCATCTATCTGAGGCTAAATCAGACTATTCACAACCTAGGTGTCATATTTGACCCTGAAATGAGCTTCCGGCCACATATCCGCGGCATGACTAAAACCGCCTATTTCCACCTCTGTAATATTGCCAGCCTCCACCCCTGCCTGAGCTCATCTGCTGCTGACCTTTCTTTTCTTGTTATCATCCAAAATCCAGAGTTCCAGAAAGATCCGGACACCGGACTGATCCATGGCAGGGTTGTCCGGAACCTGACCCCCCACCCCCGGTCTCAGTCCAGGCAAAGACGTTCCGGATTTCGGAACGGCCTCGGTCCCGAGATTTCCGGGTTTCGGACATCACACCTGTATACATTGTAATGTTAGATTGCTGTCTTCAAATTTTTACTTGATTAGTTTCAGTGGTTATTTAGCCCCTTCCAAGTGCGTAATTTGGGGAGAGTCCATGATAATGCAAATTACATGTGTTCTGTTGGAAGGAGCAATTTTGATGGACTAAATGAGTTTAAATAAAATCTAATTTCATACACTTTTTTCTTGTGTGGTTATGTTTATCATGTTACCTTTTTAAAAAAAATAGCAATGATGTAACTACTATTTTCTGCCAATCTGCAGTAACTAACCTATTCATGTCTGCTTGTGTTTTTCATGACCTCACTGATGCTAACCTAATAAAATGTCATTGCTTTGTGCTCATTTCAGGATCTTGTGAGTATAACTGAAAACATAATACAATCTAATTGGTTTGGATATGCATTCATTGTACTAACAATGTTTACAACTATGGCTAATATTGTCTCTGGAAATGGAGGTATAATTTTATCGGGCAGGAGTGCAACACGGGATAGCTAATCAGCAACCTGTTTTGTGCTCTACACTATTTTCTTTTTCATTGACCAGCTATTTTTTTTGTGATGGTTGAGAGATAAATATGGACTCACCCACAAACTTCTTCATGAGCTCCTAGGTCAACAACTGCTTCATATTTTAAGCTGAAATGGTAAGTTAGAGTGAATTGGCTTTGGTGAAATCAAATGATGGTAAAACATTGATCTGTGTAGCAGGTTTAGCAACCTTCAAGCAGTCTGTATTTTAGTTTGAATGATGTAGAGCACATAATTCTGCAACAGATCAAAACTTGGGCATTAGGGAAGTTTCTACAGAGCTAAAGAGTCAGTCTGCAAAAAGGTTAAGGAGTATTACTTACTGCCTGCCTATCTGCTGCACAGGAAGACCTGTTATAATACATATCTAACCTCAAAACTTAAGACTGTTTGTGGTCTGTTAATCAGTGAGCTCCTGTGCAGATTTTTACTGTAATTTTAGTTTAACCAAGTTATACTCTCTCCCTCTCCATTTCCTTTCCCGATTTATATGATTATTTACACACACATTTACCTATGGTAGGTAATCTGTCATTATCTATAGGGACCAAGTACCAGTATACCGTTGCCACTTTGTCTTTTTGTGCACTTCATTTAAACACACAAGCCCTGATTTTTTAACCCATCACGCCTGACGAGAAGAGGGTGAGTGTGATGCTTGCTGCCATTTTCATTCCTGGGTTTCAGGAGGCATATGAAGCCCATCCTGCAGGCAGGCGAAGGCCTCATAAATACTCAAAAGTCGGGGCCATTGACTTAATTCAGACCCGACTCTGTTGTAATCCCAGGCCGCATGAGTGGTGCACAGTCCTGACTGTGCCCGTGAAGTTACTGCGGATTGGACCTAGGGCCAGAAAAGGCCCCAGTTTAGTGCTTTACGAAATGTTTTTAAAGGTTGCCTTGTGGACCAGAAGGAGCAGGACCTCTTCTCCAGGCCTCACAAGGAATCCTTGGACCTCCCTTACCCCGGGTATCCCATCTCCTTCCTGCCACCACAATCACTTGCAACCTCCTCCGAAAACTTACCTTACTGTGGATTGTTTATTTGGGTCCCTGGCAGGTCCCTTGCGGCACCCTTCTGCCATGTGATTTCCCGCTCCTGCTATTGTGACATTCCGCCGGGTTCAGGTGGGAGTCAGTCTGGGACTTAGTAATGAAGCCTGGTGATCAAAATGAACTGGGACTCTTGCCAGCGAGTCGGTTCTTGCCCCACTGGCCCGATGCTCGACAGTTGCCCCAGGTTAAAATCAGGGCTATATATAACTATTACATGCTGAGCCAAGGCTGTTGTAGCATGAATTGCAATGTGGGAAGCTTTAACTTTCCATTGGCACCCCAGTACCCTTTCTCCAAGTCTTTTTCTGGTGTGTGCGCAACCAGTAGGATCAGTTTTATTCACGATCTATCGTTGTTGTTGACTCCAGCTGCTCCCTATTATGCCATCTTTAAAATTTGCTTCTTCTAGTTGTTACAGGTCAAATTTTGAATCCTTTGAAAGTGAATCTGATCGCTTGTATTGCCAGCAAGCAGCTCTAAAGTGGATGAGGGTGTTTAGAGGAACTAATACATTGGGCTCAATTTTCCCCAGTGACTTGCGCCGCTTTTTTTGGCCTAAATTTTTAAAAATCCAGGTTTCCCCAAAGATTGTTATGATTTTTTTAGGTTAGTTTTTTTTTGCGTCATAGGGAGCGCAACTTGATGCCTGCGCCAGTTTTTCACAATTTTGCAAGTTTGGTCAACTTAAATTTCTCCTAGGATGGTGTATGTTACCACTCCCGAAAAACCTTCTGGGCAGTTAAGAAAAGCAGCGCACATCAAAAAATCGACGCAGAAAGACTCCATTGTTTTTAGACAAAGTTTTGGAGGGAGTCAAGAACACATAAATATGCATCATCAAGCTTAAATTTTTCATGCAGAAAATGGAAGTTTCATGGAATTCTTTAAGTTTTGATTTTTTTTTAAAGTGCCATGCCACCACCGAACATCTCCAAACCGGGCTCGAGGGTCAGAGCGTTGGCCGGCAGAATCGGTCCCTCGCCCAGACACAGACTTGGGGCTCGGCTTGAAAAGAAGCCCAGGGGGGAAGGTGGGGGGTTGTGGAAGGCGAACTGAAGGCATGAGAAGCCTTACCTTATGCCACTATGCATCAAATGAAGGCCCGGGGGCAGGGGGGGGGGGGTTCCCGATCATCGCGTATGCTCAGACCTGCATGTGGTCCATACTAGGGCGTCGACCTTGGGGGGAGAGAGAGAAGAAAGAACCTTGTCCTGCCTGCCGTTTTGAGCTTCTTGCAAAGGTACAATTTAATCATGGGGGCAATACTGACAATGTCATACCTTGTGCAAGCCTTCTGCATGATGGTGCTGCGGAGGAGACAATTGATTCGACAGCATTCCATGAGGAACCTCAGAGCACGTAGGATGATGGGCAGGAGGCCTTACCTATGTCAGGTATAGCGAAACAGGCGTTCATATCTGCACCTGAGTGATGCAGATTGTGTCAGAAAGCTGTGTTTCCGCAAAGAAGTTGTAACTGAGACCTGTGAGTTGGTGAAAGTAGACCTGCAACCTAGAAGTGCCAGGAGGACTGCTTTGTCAGTTGAAGTGAAGGTTGCAGCTGGACTTTCATTCTGTGCATCTGGATCATTCCAGGCCACAACTGGGGATGTGTGCACCATTTCTCAACATGCAACACACATCTGCATTCGGCAGACGACTGCTGCACTATATGCCCGGAGAAATGACTACATAACGTTCCCCATGACCGCCCAGGCAATGCGTGATAGGGCTGTGGGCTTCTCCAGGATTGCTGGCTTCCCAAAGATACAGGGCTGCATTGATTGTACCTACATCGCCTTGCGAGCACCTTTGGAGGATTCTGAGATGTACAGGAACAAAAAAGGCTTCCACTCAGTTAATGTGCAGCTTGTGTGTGACAACATGCATCGCATCATGTCAGTTGATGCACGATACCCATGCGTTCATCCTATGTGAGAGCGCTATATCTGCCATGTTTCAGCAGCAGCCAGAAGGGCAGAGCTGGCTACCGGGAGACAAAGGGTATGGCCTTGCCACCCTGCTCATGACGCCCCTACGCGTAACCCGGATGGAAGCTGACCGGGAATGCGACGTGTCGCACATTGCGACCCGCAGCATAACAGAGAGGATCATTGGCATCTTGAAACAGCGTTTCCGATGTCTGGACCATTCCGGGGGCTATTTGCAATACTCCCCTGAGATTGTCGGTCAGTTCACTGTTGTATGCTGCATAACTTAGCCATCATGAGGCAGCAGCAGCTGGTAGTAGACGACCCACCTGAGGTGAGAGTGGCTGATGATGATGAGTAAGATGCAGATGATGAGGACGAGGAAGCCATGCAACTACCTGAATCTGGAACACAACGGCGGAGGAGGGTGTGCCGTCGTTCCCCTTTAACAATTGCTCGAGCCTTGCACCAGCAGCTCATCAGTGAACGCTTTGGTGCCTGAAGGCTCAGCGGCAACTATTCCAAATGGACCATGTTTACTGTTTGGACCTGTTCCATAACGTTGTATTATGTTAATGGAACAAATGATGGAAATGATTCTTGTTTACTTCAAAACATTGTGTTAATAATGGAACAAATAATGGAAATGAGTCAGTTACAATATAAAATATATTTTATTCGAAAGTTTAACAAACATTTGTACTTAACTTTAATAAAAATATTCTTGTAACAGACTTTAAAGTTTTTAGTTAAGATCACTTACAAACTTTAGCATCATTTACAAACTCTAAGATCACTTACAAACTTTTAAACTTGTAAATTTACATAACTTACAAAAAACTTTTAATTTGAGAACAGTTACAAGTGTAACAGCAGGTGACAATGTGGAGGGCCCGGCATTGGCCTCTTCAGAGGCTGGTCTGGGGATTGGAATGGAAGTGACAGTTGATTCTGTCAATGGGCGCAGGATCTGGGCGTGTTCCCTTATTGCAGCAGCTAACTCCGACATTCCCTCCGTTATGTGCCCTGACAGTGTGTCAACTACCTGCAACATTCCCTCCTTCATGTTCGCCGACAGTGTCTCAGCTACCTGTGACATGCCCTCCCTCATAACATAAGAAATAGGAGCAGGAGTAGGCCATACGGCCCCTTGAGCCTGCTCCGCCATTTAATACAATCATGGCTGATCCGATCATGGACTCGGGTCCACTTCCTTGCTTGCTCCCCATAACCTCATAACCCCTTATTCCCTTATCCATTAAGAAACTGTTTATCTCTGTCTTAAATTTATTCAATGACCCAGCTTCCACAGCTCTCTGAGGCAGCAAGTTCCACAGATTTACAACCCTTTGAGAGAAGAATATCTTCCTCATCACAGTTTTAAATGGGCGTCCCCTTATTCTAAGATTATGCCCTCTAGTTCTAGTCTCCCCTATCAGTGGAAACATCCTCTCTGCATCCACCTTGTCAAGCCCCCTCATAATCTTATACGTTTTGAAAAAATCACCTCTCACTCTTCTGAATTCCAATGAGTAGAGGTCCAACCTACTCAACATTTCCTTGTAAGTCAACCCACTCATCTCTGGAAACAACCTAGTGAACCTTCTCTGAACTGCCTCCAAAGCAAGTATATCCTTTCTTAATTATGGAAACCAAAACTGTAGGCAGTATTCCAGATGTGGCCTCACCAATACCCTGTATAATGGTAGCAAGACTTCCCTGCTTTTATACTCCACCCCTTTTGCAATAAAGGCCAAGATTCCATTGGCCTTCCTGATCACTTGCTGCACCTGCATACGCGCTCACGGCCTTCCACGAGAAGTGTGCACAGGAGGGACTGGAGTGCATCATCACCCTGGCAACCAAATTTTAATTTGACCATAGTTTTTCAAAAGTATAATTTGATTATTTGTTGGTTTTAGTGCCTCTTTAACAAGGGGGCACTTGATTTAAAGTTTACTTCAAAATAGTTGTACCTGCATACTAACCTTTTGTGTTTCATGCACCAGGTCCCGCTATACTGCAGCACTTTGTAATTTTTCTCCATTTAAATAATAACTTGCTCTTCGATTTTTTTTCTGCCAAAGTGCATAACCTCACACTTTCCAACGTTATACTGCATCTGCCAAATTTGTGCCCACTCACTTAGCCTGTCTGTGTCCTTTTGTAAGCTTTTTGTGTCCTCCTCACACATTGCTTTTCCTCCCATCTTTGTATCGTCAGCAAGCTTGGCTACCTTACACTCGGTCCTTTCATCCAAGTCGTTAATATAGATTGTAAATCGTTGGGATCCCGGCACTGATCCCTGCGGCACCCCACTAGTTACTGATTGCCAACCTGAGAATGAACCATTTATCCCGACTCTCTGTTTTCTGTTAGTTAGTCAATCCTCTATCCATGCTAATATATTACCCCCAACCCAAGAACCTTTATCTCGTGCAGTAACCTTTTATGTGGCACCTTGTCAAATGCCTTCTGGAAGTCCAAATACACCACATCCACTGGTTCCCTGTTCGTTACATCCTCAAAGAATTTCAGCAAATTTGTCAAACATGACTTCCCCTTCATAAATCCATGCTGACTCTGCCTGACTGAATTTTGCTTTTCCAAATGTCCTGCTACTGCTTCTTTAATAATGGACTCCAACATTTTCCCAACCACAGATGTTAGGCTAACTAGTCTATAGTTTCCTGCTTTTTGTCTGCCTCCTTTCTTAAATAGGGGCGTTACATTTGCAGTTTTCCAATCTGCTAGGACCTCCTCAGAATCCAGGGAATTTTGGTAGATTACAACCAATGCATCCATTATCCCTGCCGCTACTTCTCTTAAGCCCCTCCATGTTGAGTAACAGTGTGTCAACTACCTGCAACATTCCCTCCCTCATGTTCACCGACAGTGTTTCAACTACCTGAAACATTCCCTCCCTCATGTTCACTGACAGCGCATCAGCTACCTGCGACATTTCCTCCCTCGTGCACCGCCATTGTATCCGCTGCCTGAGTCGTTCCCGGACAGTGTTCCCATTTCTTGTGATAATGTTGTTACATCTACTGACAGTCCCGTTACCTCATCACCCACTCCACTGATGGTGTCCAGGAGTGATCATATAAGGTCAATGCTTTCAGCACTCATTGCCATCATCTGAATTGGCTAGAATAGACTGGCGAATTATACTTAAAGGGTTGACGGTGGATATGCAATGGCAGACATTTGAAGATCACATGGATGAACTTCAACAATTGTACATCCCTGTCTGGAGTAAAAATAAAACTGGGATGGTGGCTCAACCGTGGCTAACAAGGGAAATTAGGGATAGTGTTAAATCCAAGGAAGAGGCATATAAATTGGCCAGAAAAAGCAACAAACCTGAGGACTGTCGAAATCTCGGCCTCCGATAAATGACTCGGACACCTTCAGCTCCGGCGGAAGTTTCTTTAATTTACTTGCTAGCAAGGGAAAGGTCACACTCCGTCAATGGCTAAGTGAACACCTTCGAAATGGTACAGTTTCACGAGATGTTTATACAGTAAAACCCAAGTTATGGCCTCTCCCTGTGTATTGGCTCTGTCTCGCAGTCAGTGAATACAGATAAAGAGTTAATTACTACATCCTTGTCCTGACATGGTTTCCAGATATTTTCTTTTGTCAGCGTTATTCGTTGGCCAGCCGACCATCACTCGATGAGAGTGTGGTAATGAGCTATTACCTGCATTGCATTGTCAGGATTGTCCAGTTTCCTGGTCAGTTATCTTTTTGCATCAAATGGATGAGGTCTGTAGAAGAGATAATGGCTGGTGGTTTGAGTACTTCGAAAAGGGTGGGGTGGAGTGGAACTGGTGTCGTACAGACAATAGGAGAGCACCATGGTGGGGGTACTCAGCAGGACTTGCCTCTCAGCTATCTGGTCGCTATCAGCCATTTTAAGCCAGGTTTAGCTGTTTATGCAAACCGACTGCTTGTTGCCGAAATTCCTGGAAGGACCAGGACTCCATTTATTTTTATATTAAAAAGGGCACAACAATATAGTGTGGTACAGCTTAGATAAAAATACATTTCCACAGGACTGGGAGAAAATTAGAATTCAGCAGAGGAGGACAAAGGGTTTAATTAGGAGGGGGGGAAATAGAGTATGAGAGGAAGCTTGCTGGGAGCATAAAAACTGACTGCAAAAGCTTCGATAGATATGTGAAGAGAAAAAGATTAGTGAAGACAAACGAAGACAAGTCCCTTGCAGTCAGAATCAGGTGAATTTATAATGGCGAACAAAGAAATGGCAGACCAATTGAACAAATACTTTGGTTCTGTTTTCACAAAGGAAGACACAAATAACCTTCCGGAAATACTAGGGGACCAAGGGTCTAGCGAGAAGGGGGAACTGAAGGAAATCCTTATTCTTCAAGAAATTGTGTTAGGGAAATTGATGGGATTGAAGGCCGATAAATCCCCAGGGCCTGATAGTCTGCATCCCAGAGTACTTAAGGAAGTGGCCCTAGAAATAGTGGATGCATTGGTGATCATTTTCCAACAGTCTATCGACCCTGGATCACTGGAGGGTAGCTAATGTAACTCCACTTTTTAAAAAAGAAGGGAGAGAGAAAACGGGGAATTATAGACTGGTTAGCCTGACATCGGTAGTGGAGAAAATGTTGGAATGAATTATTAAAGATGAAATAGCAGCGCATTTGGAACGCAGTGACAGGATCGGTCCAAGTCAGTATGGATTTATGAAAGGGAAATCATGCTTGACAAACCTAGAATTTTTTGAGGATGTAACTAGTAGAGTGGACAAGAGAGAACCAGTGGATGTAGTGTATTTGGACTTTCAAAAGGCTTTTGACAAGGTTCCGCACAAGAGATTGGTGTGCAAAATTAAAGCACATGGTATTGGGGGTAATGTATTGACGTGGATAGAGAACTGGTTGGCAGACAGGAAGCAGAGAGTCGGGATAAACGGGTCCTTTTCAGAATGGCAGGCAGTGACTAGTGGGGAGCCGCAGGGCTCAGTGCTGGGACCTCAGCTATTTACAATATACATTAATGATTTAGATGATGGAGTGTAATATCTCCTAGTTTGCAGATGACACTAAGCTGGGTGGCGATGTGAGCTGTGAGGAGGATGCTAAGAGACTGCAGGGTGACTTGGACAGGTTAGGTGAGTGGGCAAATGCATGGCAGATGCAGTATAATGTGGATAAATGTGAGGTTACCCAATTTGGTGGCAAAACCAGGAAGGCAGAATATTATCTGAATGGCGACAGATTAGGAAAAGGGGAGGTGCAATGGGACCTGGATGTCATAGTACATCAGTCATTGAATGTTGGCATGCAGGTGCAGCAGGCGGTGAAGAAGGCAAATGGTATGTTGGCCTTCATAGCAAGGGGATTTGAGTATAGGAGCAGGGAGGTCTTTCTGCAGCCGTGCAGGGCCTTAGTGAGGCCTCACCTGGAATATTATGTTCAGTTCTGGTCTCCTAATCTGAGGAAGGATGTTCTTGCTAATGAGGGAGTGCAGCGAAGGTTCACCAGACTGATTCCCGGGATGGCAGGACTGACATATGAGGAGAGACTGGATTGACTGGGCCTGTATTCACTGGAGTTTACAAGAATGAGAGGGGATCTCTTAGAAACATATAAAATTCTGATGGGACTGGACAGGTTAGATGCAAGAAGAATGTTCCCGATGTTGGGGAAGTCCTGAACCAGGGGTCACAGTCTAAGGATAAGGGGTAAGCCATTTAGGACCGAGATGAGGAGAAACTTCTTCACTCAGAGAATTGTGAACCTGTGGAATTCTCTATCGTAGAGAGTTGTTGATGCCAGTTCGTTAGATATATTCAAGAGGAAGTTAGATAAGGCCCTTACTGCTAAAGGAATCAAGGGGAATGGAGAGAAAGCAGGAAAGGGGTACTGAGGTGAATGATCAGCCATGATCTTATTGAATGGTGGTGCAGCCTCGAAGGGTTGAATGGCCTACTCCTGCACCTATTTTTCTATGCTTCTATCTGTTAGATCCTGCACCTCGAGAGTGGTGTCGAGCTCTCCTTCCCCTCCTCATCCTGGGTGTGCCTCGCTGCATCCCATTGGGACCCACAGCCTCGGACGGTGGGGCCCTGGGTGTGCCTTGCTGCACCTCACTGGAATCCCCAGCTTCAGACTGTTGGAAACCATGGAATGTCCCAACAACACTCATACCACTTAGGAAAGGGCTTGGCTCCTCAATGGGCGGCACCTGCACCTCCTCCAGAGTGAGTACAGCAGTGGGGGCTTTATCCATCACCTCCCCCTCACCCCCATGCTCTTGGTCTGGAATGTGCATTGGAAGATGTTCTTCTTCAGGCTCGTCCGTGTCTGAATCTTCTTCTGCATCGTCAGGGTTGGCCTCAAGTTCTGCAAAATATAACAGGATAGACAAATGCTTAGCAGAGGAGGGGGCAGGGTGGGTGGCATGAGTAGGCTCACACAGCACAGGCAGCAGGCTGATTTGAAGGACCACAATGAATGATAGCACATTGCACCAACCAAAGTGTAGCTGACGGAGACATCCCCAGGAACCGAAGCATAGCTAGCCCGCACAGTACTTAACATTTAGCAAAGCCAGACTCTGGAATTTGCAGGACTTGCCCTCTCTCTCTCTCTCGAGTGTGCGCCCAGATTGTTCAATGGTGGTTGCCTTTCTCCAGGCAGGACCCATTAAAGCAGCGACCCTCTCTTCCAGGGGTGTCAGTGGCTGAAGATTTGCCGGGTCTCCTCTTGTTCAAGTTCTCTCTCTCTTGTTGTGTGCCACCTTCCTCTGCAAAGGTGAAAATATAACTTTTTAGAGAGAGTGTCTTTCAGCTGGTCACATTTACAATTGCAATTCCATTGAATAAATGAAAATATTACCTACACTAACTACTTGACCAAGATCCTGCCACTTTTTGCACTTGCTTCCAGACCTCGGAGTGGTCACCATTGCACAGTAATCTTCTGCAAGTTGGTGATGGCGTTTTTTCATTTCTTTTGGTGAAACTTTTATGTGAGCTCTGCTGGTGTCCAGCTCATGCCATCTGGTCTGAATTACTTCAGCCTGTAAAAAAATTATTGGTCCTTGAGCCGTGTTGCATATTGTGTTGCAGCTCTGATTTTTCCAATGAGATTTAATGTTCTCACACACAACTGGCTCTTTAAGACTGGTCGAATGCAGACCGGGAGCAGTACTGGGCATGCGCGCCCATACCAATCATGTCCAAAATGTCCTTTTTTTCCCCCCGCACATTTCACAGAAGGGGGAGGGGGTCATTGTTTTTTCGGCACAGACATTAGGCTCCACCCCCCTGAAGCTACTGGACAGGCTGCACAGCACTAGATTCAAAAAATAGAACGGGGAAATTTGCTACTTATTTTTTTGGAGTAGTTGGGGGCCAAGAAAAACGGGCGTAACTTTGGCAATATGCAAAAATGTGACATTGGGGAAAATTGAGCCCTTATAGAGGGAGTTTCCATGTAGCGAATGTATCTTATTTTTCATACATAAAAAAAACCCGACAGTTCTCCTTGCTTATCTGATATGTTTGTCCTTTATTGTTTTGTAGATTCTCTTGCTCCCCCTCAATTCACATGGTCACATATTCCTCTCTTCTGTTTTCCCAGCCGTTGACTTTATCTTGGTTTTCTCAGCCTTCAAACTTATATTTTGTTTTGAACTTTGAAATGTTTCCCAACATTTCGGTGTTAATTCCTGGTTGTCACGACACCGAATGTGCTGGCTCTTCAACAAAGCACGTTATGTTTTTGAGTATGGAGATTCGATGCAGGTTTTAAGACTTGAGATGTGTCTCATGCTGGTAATTTTTATAGCTGATTCGTCTTGGTGACACAATGGTTTGTAGTGCTATTTTAACTGTTAAATTATTAAAATATTCTTAATTTCACATTTGTATTTTGATTTAATAAAGCTGTATAACCATTCTGAATTTATATTTTATTCAGAAATCCATTAAAAAGGGAATAATCCAGTAGGTTTTATGCTCGGATAAGGGACAAGAGTTCATTTGAAACAAAATGTAATAGTGAAGTATTTTAATTGGAGGTTTGAAGTTCCACATGACATCAACTTTTGTAATTAACTGGTAGAATCTGGCAGTTGTGCTTTTGAAATTCAAATAACACTCTGATAATGTAGGAGAGATTTCAGTCCAGATTACTTCACATTTAGTTTTTTTAGGTACTGCGATCAGTCATAAATTTAAAATTAATATATTTAAAAAAAAATTCTGAATCTCTGACAAGATCGCCATACACATGATATCTGACAAAATTGAAATAATCTTTGAAATGCAGCATTTTGACTGACATATATTTAGTATTTCAGAGAAAAGATTCTCTCATGCAGTTAAGCACTAAGGGAAATGTTACTAAAAAAAGAAAGCTGAATATAGAATCTTCCTGTACTAACGTAACTGCCAGTGGGAGGGTGCTTATTACTTTTTCAATTGCTGCATGTAATCTTTTTCTTCTAATATGTAGCTTTCCCATACACTTCTGAAAATGTGGCGCTGTATTTACATAGTTTGTTATTTTCTGAAGGACAGCTTACTGATCGAATATGTTGGAGAAATATCGAATACTTTTTAAAAACATTAAACATCAGGTTGAATTTTAAAGTTGTATTCATCAGCACCAAGATATAAAATGCAAGTCTGTTCAACATGCAACAAAAATAATTTATGGTCAATACTCAGTATTTTGCTGCCAAATCAATATCAATGTCAGTACTAGGAATATAGCATATTTCTGCTTTTGCTATTCTTGCAAGCATCTGAAATATTTTGATCATGTATAGTACAGGGCGATGTATAGAAAAGTACCTTCAACAATTTGCCTTAATAGGGCGATGTATAGAAAAGTACCTTCAACAATTTGCCTTAATTTGAGCCTCAGAACAGCTCTGCTTGCTGCATAACTTTCTTGTCACATTTTCCACAACAGCCATCCATACAAGTTCTGTATACCATTTGATTCTTTTTGACATTATTTATTAATGTGTCTCGTGTAATGGAATGAATGGTAATAATTTATTTTTTCAGAATTTTAGTTTTGGCCATGGAATTATTTTGTGGAAAACTAGTCTATGAAATGTAACTGATTTGTCTAACATTTCTCTCTCTCTGCTATTTTAGCAGAAGCGTCAACCCATTTAATATAATAGACAAATGAAAAATAGCAGATAAAAGAATTTCAGGCACATGTTAATTTATTCATCCGCAAGTATCCTACAGCATAATGTTCCTTCTAATTTTTTTCGTGCTTCGTCCCTTTAAATTTGCTGTGGCCGCGGTATCTTTTCCAGCAGCAACTGCTGGTAAGCAGCCTGCACGGGAACTCCCGATCGATGCATGACTGCACCCCTTGCACCTTAAGGGGAACGTTTTCAAAGCATTTGAAATTAAATAAAAATAACAATTGAAACCTATTTCCATTGGTATGAATGTTAGACAATTTAATTTGTATTCTTGTCTTTTTATTCCTAATTCCAGTTTTCTCGGTGTGCCTCACACATCAAAATATGCTTTTTATTTGTTTCCCTCGGATAGAGATTTTTTTGAATTTCATGATCATAGCGTCCTCAGCTGCACCATATTCTCCATTTTCTTTTGGAGCAACTTGATTTTTCTGGAGTATCTTAAAAATCCCCATTCTGCACATTCAATTTGCGCCAGTATAAGTGAGTTAGTTAGGATTTTTTTTAGTTTCGTTTTTTTTTTCAAAAGGGGGCGTTACCAGCCACCTATGCCTGTTTGGCCATTTAAGCCAGTTTGGACAGCTAGTAGTTGCTCCAAACTAACTTAGGCCAGCGTATGTGGCCAATTGTGGCTGCACAGAAAACCCCTGCGGAGAGTTAAGAAATCAGCGCAGGTTGCCTCCAAATGACAGTGTTATGATAGGAATGCTAGTTTTTTTTTAAAATCCCAAGCAGCGAGACTGGACAGGGTGTAGGTGCTATCAGCCTGATTAAACTGAGTATGGGGTTTTTACAAGAATAAAAATGATCTTGTAATAAAGGCTGAAGTATAGGGGCCACTTAAGCAAGGGGAGGGTTTTCTTTGTAAATAATAGATCAAGAGCACCAATGCTCTCGCCTAATAGATTCGTGTGCGGCATCACACCATATTGGATTTTGACTTCTGCAGCACCAAAGAATTGCCCTGACTAGGTTTAGAAATTTAAAGCTCTTTCCCCCCCACCAACCTGTTTCTTGTAGCCCTCCGCACGGGAAGGCAGCGGCCGGCCTGTGTGGCAGGCCACTCGTCCCGGGATAGGGGCGGGATGTTGCAGGCATCATCATCACTGTCATGGGAGGAGCTACTGCACATGCGCGAAAGCTCTACTGCGCATGCGGATAGCTGCCGGCACTGTTTTCGGCGCAGGGCTGTAGCTCCGACCTCCTACTCCACGAGAAATGCCGCGCCAGGACGCGGGACACACAGCAGAGCGGCCAGAATTGTTAGTCAGTTTTTTGCCGCCGTTTTGAGCACACAAAATCGGCGCATCTCGGGAGAGTGCTCCGGATAAAGGGGTTGGGGAAATTTGGCCCTATGTGTTATCTAATAGCTACTTGCTGATTTACATTGTCTTCTCTTCTACACTTTGAGAGTATCTTGCACAATAGGCCTTAGCCCTTTAACTTGGATTCTTTACTAGTTTAAAAAAAAAAGTGTTTTGTAATTGAAGAAATATTCTTCAGTTACAAAACAGAGTGGTAGCAAGGATTATTATGAGTAAAGATGTTTAATTGCTAATTATCTAATTGATTTTTCTGTAGCATTTATTTATTTTATTGCCTGTGCAACTTTTGAGGTACTATATTTTACCTTTCCCAATTCTTGGGTCACCAAAGACCTTTGCAGCTGGGAGATTGGCCAGGTGATCTCCTCCCAGACCTTCACCAGCATTATTTTGTTGGGTTGCTAGAACATGTACATGACATAGTTAGGATAACGTTCCAGGATTTTGTCTGTTTCCCTACAGGAATGATTTAAGGAGATTGTTGCTATGTATATAATGGTCGCATCAAGGTCCTAATGGCAAGATTAATATTTTTAACCCATTTCCTAGAAACGTGTGCAATAAATGCTGAACTGATTCAGAGAGTGACAGTGCGACCAATTGTTGTAATAGTAGAAATAAAAAGAGGACAAATGAAACAAATTGCTCGTGTTGCACAACAGGTCAGTCAGCATCTGCAAAGCGAAAAGACAGGTTAATGTTTTGGGTGCAAGACCTTTGTTCAGAGCTGAAAACTGAAAGTAAATTGAGCCCCTTTGTAGGGTGGAAGAGAGAGGGAATATGCTGAAAACAAAATAGGGGGGAGGAATGTATAACTAAGGTCTAAATTTACTATGTTTGTTCAGATTAGAAGGCTGTGAACTGCCTAGAAAGGTGAGTTACTGTTTTTGAGGCTTGCATTGAGCATGGTTGGTTGGAGCACAGCAAGAAGCCGAAGTCAGGTCAGAGTGGTGAGCCCTAGGGAGGTCAGCATCACATTTGTGGACAAAATGAAGGTATGTGCTAAAATGGTCATCTAAGTTACGTTTAGTCTCCCCAGTGTAAAGGAGCTAGCCCTACAAGCACCAGTACAGTATACTAAATTTTAGCAAATATCTGTCTTATCATTGATAGTGCTATCAAGCGGCACTTACTCGCCAATAACCTACTCACTTATGCTCAGTTTGGGTTCCGCCAGGACCACTCGGCTCCAGACCTCATTGCAGCCTTGGTCCAAACATGGATAAAAAAACTGAATTTCAGAGGTGAGGTGCGAATGACTGCCCTTGACATCCAGGCAGCATTTGACCGAGTGTGGCATCAAGGAGCCCTAGTAAAATTGAAGTGAATGGGAATTGGGTGGGAAAATTCTCCACTGGCTGGAATCATACCTAGCACAAAGGAAAATGGTGGTCAATCATCTCAACCCCAGGACATCACGGCAAGAGTTCCTCAGGGCAGTGTCCTAGACCCAACCATCTTTAGTTGTTTCATCAGTGACCTTCCCTCCATCATAAGGTCAGAAGTGGGGATGTTCGCTGATGATTGCACAGTGTTCAGTTCCATTTGCAATTCCTCAGATAATGAAGCAGTCCATCCTCGCATGCAGCAAGACTTGGCTTCCAGGCTTGGGCTGATAAGTGGCAAGTAACATGTATGCCATATAAGTGCCGGGCAATGACTATCTCCAACAAACAAGAGTCTAACCACCACCCATGACATTCAACGGCCAAATCATTACCATTGCCAAATCCCCCACCATCAACATCCTGGGGGTCACCATTGACCAGAAACTTAACTATTGGAGCAAGAGTGGGTCAGAGACTGGGTATCCTGCGGTGAATGTCTCACCTCCTCACTCCCCAAAGCTTTTCCACCATCTACAAGGCACAAGTCAAGAGTGTGATGGAATAATCTCCATTTGCCTGGATCAGTGCAGCTCCAACAACACTCAAGAAGCTCGACACCATCCAGGACAAAGCATCCCGCTTGATTGGCACCCCATCAGCCACCTTAAACATTCATTCACTCCACCACCGGCACACCATGGCTGCAGTGTGTACCATCTACAAGAAGCATTGCAGCAACTCACCAAGGTTTTTTTTGGCAGCACCTCCCAAACTCTACCACCTAGAAGGACAAGGGCAACAAGCGCATGGGAACACCATCACATGCAAGTTCCCAGCCAAGTTACACACCATCCTGACTTGGAAATATATCCCCGTTCCTTCATCGTCCATGGGTCAAAATCCTGGAACTTTCTCCCTAACAGCACTGTGGGAGTACCTTCACAAGGACTGCAACGGTTCAAGAAGGCGGCTCATCACCACCTTCTCAAGGGCAAATAGGGATGGGCAATAAATGCTGGCCTTGCCAGCGACACCCACATCCCAGGAATGATTTTTTTTTAAATCGCATAGCAGGAGTTTTGTTGGGTTCTGTGCAGTGGTTTGAGAAGATGTAAGTGAACTAGTGTTTGCCAGGGGAAGAATGGTTGGAAGTTAGTGGTGGGGGCATGGAGCAATGAAAGAAGTATAATGTGGAGAAAAGTGGTCTCTGGAAAGAAGGGAGACTAAACATGTATGGTGTTGAAATTGTGTTATAGAAGGTGAAAGGTGTTCTGTAAATGCTGGTTAAGTTTATATTCTTGCCTATTAAATTTCAATTGATCACTCTCTTGCTCATCCCCCTCTGCTCCGAATTCCCACTCTAGCCAAATTTCTGTTTTGGAAGACCTCTTTTCAATCTGTTATCAACTCATCCTATTATGTGCCCTCTGCTTGAATTGATGCGTTCTCGCTAGGAACAGGAATAGGAAAAATTTGGTGAAAAACATATATGCAACATAGGAAATTAGCAGAAGCTCACCAGATGCTTCTGGAAGACTGACTCAGACCTTCGCCCAAAAACTGGCAACTCTAGTATTGTTCTGACTTAAGGACTATGGGTTATAAATTCGATCGGCCCCAACAACGGGCACGGGGATCACATTAACCCGCACTTATTCAAAGTATTGCAGGCAGCATGCACACTTGGTGCTCCTGCCAATTTAAATGATAGTGCCGTTCAGCCCAGTTCTAAATTCGCTGCTGACTGGCTGCATGCTTAGCAGGGGGCACAAGTTTGTGTGAGGCTAGCACCAATTAAAGCTATCCTGCACTTCTTAAAGCCAGCTTGCACCTCTAAAAGAGGAGGTGCAGTTTGACAACACCAGGTGCTGGAAGCCATTCCTAAAGTGGGAAATATTCAGTAGTGGCACAACAGGCCAGAGAGAGGGCTCCAAAGTTCTCTGATGCAGCACTGGAGGCATTAGTACAGGAAGTGGAGAGGAGAAAAGAGGTCATGTTTCCACAGGGGCAAGGAGGCCCTCCAGACATACACTGCAAATGTAGTGGGAGCAGATAGCCATGGAGGCCAATGCTAATAGTGGTGCCCTGAGGATTTGGATGCAGTGCCAGAAGAAGTTCAATGACCTCTCACATTTAATCAAGGTCAGTGAAGGCATCTTCAAATGCCATATCCCACAAACTGCACCACTAGCCTCATACTTTGCTCAATTCACCGCACTCCCATCACTCACCTACCAACAATGTCTATCAATCAAGACTCATACCACACATTCATATGCTCCATCTGACACTCACACACTCAGCATTGCTGCAAGCCTCACATCTACATCTAACCACTTGCAGGTACTCCCAGCTATTCAAGCATGACAGCCAGATCAGCTAAACACTTGAAGCACACTCACTGACACACTTCCCTGTCTCTTGTAGGTCAAGTTGGCGCACAACTGTGGGCAGCGGTAGCTAACAGGAGGGGAACAGGCGTGCCTCCATAACCTGATCCCGCTCGAGGAGACTGTGCTCGACATAATTTAAGTGACTGTGACTGAGCCTGTGGCCAGTGGTGGCGCTGAACCATTGTACATGACGGTATGCTCATACCTAATCCTCCTTCTCCCATCCCACAATCTCTTCTGACTTACAAGCTGCACATGGTGTAAGCATGCATCTCTTGCTTCCTCCCTCCCCCCTCCCCTCATCACAACCCTACCCATGTGTCTTTCTCATTTCAGAGACCCAAGAAATCCAACCTGACCAGGCAATGGTGGAAGAGGAGAGTGATGATGAAGAAGAAACACCGTCACTCGCAGCCATCAGTTCAGCTATCAGCACTTCAGAGAGCCACTTAGTGGTGGGATCTGCACGAATGGGCTGCAGCCAGGGTCCCCGGAGGGCAAGGACGCATGTAAGTTCTGCTGCACAGGACTTGGACAGGCCTAAAGAACAAAGCTGATGGGTATGCACAACAAAATGCTTTGTGCATTGACAGGCTTGCCAGAAAACCTGAATACAATGTCAAGGAGCATGGAGGGGTCCAGCTCCAACCTTGCACAGGGCTTTGCGTAGAACCTGAATCCCAACCTTTCCAGCGTGGAAGGGGTGGGCAGATCCATTAGCATATTTGTGGATCCAACCATCATGCAGTGTCTGATGTCTCGGCTTCCTTTGCAGCACAAACAGAAGCCACCAATGTCCGAGTGCTGTAATGGAAATGCAGACTCAAGTCATGCAAGCTCCGACTACTGCCATCATAGCTATGGTTAGCAGTCATCCTCTTCACAGCCGTCGCTCTCCAGCACGCACTGTACCTTGAAGTGGTATGCTCCTTTGAAGGCCCCGACCTGCTGATGGTTCTTGCAGGTCGGGGCCGCCGCGCTGAATGCCGGGTCAGGTCGCACGTGTTCGAGGCCCAGGAGAGGCATGAGTTCGGGGCCCAGAAGAGGCGAAGGCCCAGGGGCAGCACGGGCCAGCCCACACTGCAATATGTGTGCGCATTAAATCCGTGCAGCAGAGCTGGTCTACAGTCGTCTTGGTTAACCCTTGCCACTCGACCAAGACGTAGCTCTGTCAAGTCCGTGTGGTGGCTGGTGTCCAACGGCCACAATAAGTTAAAAAACAAAATCTATGCAGTTCAGGACCTGGAATATTAGGTCCTTCATTGAAACACCTGTGAACTCATCCCTTTTTGGCGTGGAAGCAAGTCATCCTCGATCCGAGGGACCACCTATGATGATGATGATGGTTAGCAGTGTTGAAAGGGGCTTGCATGGTGTCCCAACAGTCTCTACAATCTGTCCACCAGCAGATTGCTAGGATAACTGAGGTGCTGCCTGGGGGAGTGGCTTTGGCTCTGTGGAGGACAAACCTGCTTTCCTCTCCCAGGGTGGCAGCATTTGTCCTTCCACTACTGCTACTCTGCCTGTGCCCTTCCTGTTGCCTGTCAGCCAGCTAGCCCAGACTACTGCCATGTTGAGGTGGTGCAGCCTAAAGCCGGGCCTACTAGGCCCAGAGCTGGAGATGGGTGCAAGGCCATCTGCAGTCTCCCCCACTGCAACCACTAGGGTAGCACTACATAGGAGCACTAGGATAGGCAAAGGCACACGATAGATAGGCACCAAGGGAATGCACAAGTCTGGTTAGTTGATTTTTGACTGAGATTTTGATTCATTTAATTGAATTGGAATGTTTGTGTAGTGGTGGCTTTTATTGTAGCATTGTGTCAAGGGATCGCAATGATGGTCAGTAACACAAAGAAGGTAATGTGTGGGACTATTGCTGAATGGAGAATTGATGTTGAGTTCACTGGTACGACGATCACGGACAGCCTGGGCAGAAAGGGGCTGTCTGGGTTGCCTCCTCCTTTCCTCCTCCTCCTCAGCTGGTTGCCGTATGCTTGGTGGCAAGGGCTGTGCCTTTATGATGGTGAGGTTGTGGAGCAGGCAGCTGGAGACATGCTCTGGCGAGTACTGAAGGGCTCCTCCAGAGCAGTCTAGGCAGAGGAAACATTGTTTAAGGACGCCAATAGTCTACTCTATCAGATTCTGTGTTGCAGCATGACTTTCATTATATGCATGCTGCCCACATGTGTGTGGGTTGTGCAGTGGAGTCATGAGCCAGGTGGTCAGCAGATAGCTCTTGTCACTCAGTAGCCACACTCTGGTTTATTGGGGTGGCTCAAATGCTGATGGTACAGAATGAAGGCATCATGACTGCTACCACGATACCAAGCATTGACCTGCATGATGCACTCAGTATAATCGCACACCAGCTGGATATTGAGTGAGCGGAATTCCTTCTGGTTGCGGTACATCTCTGAATTGAAATACGAAGTCCGCAAAGCGATGTGTGTGCAGTCAATGGCACCCTGCACCATGAGAAAGTATACCATCCTGGCACAGCTGCGTGCTCGCTCTGTCTGCTTCTCTCTGGCAAGGGAGAATGAAATGTATTCAGTTCTCTTTGCACACAGAGCCTCACTCACTTCACTTGTACAGGAGTGGATGGTGAACTGGGAGATGCATTGCCTGCTCCAGCCTGGAAGGAGCCTGACGTGAAGAAGTTCAAGGCCACAGTCACCTTTACAATCACTGGCAATGCCGTCTTCACCCTGTACTGAGGCTGCAGGTCTGCCTGCAGCAGGTAGCAGATTTCAGTGAGCACCTCCTTAGTAAAACGGAGACGCCTTGTGCACTGTTCATCGCTGAGGTTGATGTAGGAGAATTGCTCCCTAAAGACCCTGGGTGTACCTGGCCTGCTGAGAGCCCTTCTCTTCCTCCCCACCCCCACCTGCTCCTGCCTATTCTAGCAGCTTGTCCTGCTCTGTGTTGCTTCTGCTCATTCTCTCATGCTGCAGGCCAAATGGGATTCAATCTATTGCACCTGTGTCTGAGCAGACCCCTTGCCAGCCAGTACCAAGTCCTTGAGCACATATCACACCACTCCTTGTCATCTTTAAGCAACTTTAAAGAAGTCTATAAAGCAGCAAACCACTTCTACAATGGCTGGTAGAAATCAATCAGCAACTAACCTGTAAGTAGGTGATGATCCCTTTAAATAGCGCTGGTTGGTGATCGTTCCTGCAGCTGAACACACCTTCAACTGTGGGAGAAATAGAGGACGGCTCCAGCATTGAGGTCAAAAATGGCAGCGCTGGCGTCAAATCAGCATTACTCGCTGATTTGACATCACAATTTGCATACTCTGCATACCTCCAGCGCGTGCTCCCAGCGCCGATGCTAATGCCTTAATCAAAATGGATTCCGGCGTGGCCCACACTAGAATTATGCACATGCTGCTCGGAAGGCATCTTCAACCTAAAAGGACACCCGTCGCGCCCAAACAACGGGCACTACGCAATCAAATTTTTAGCCCATAGATATGTGAAAACAAGTAGTTACACTGGCTGGTAACTAAGTTGTAGATGTACTTAACATTCCTTATATTGGAGTAAATAAATAAACATGAGTATCTAAAATGCTGAAGCACAATTTCTTTGGGTGGTGGTGGGGGGAGGGGGTGGTTGTCCAGTGGCATGTCCTGTGAAAATGTTAGATTTTTTAACATTAGAAATGTACATTTTTCACCATTGTTAAGGTTTTTAGTCTTAAAGAAAAAATAAGATCACATTCCAAGTTTTTCAACAGACCAGCTAGACCATCACTTCCCCCAAACTTGCATCAACAGACATTCTGCACATATTCTCCCCAGTTGCAGTTCATGGAGGCATTCCATTTTCTCCAGTCCCAGTTTAGAGACACTGCACTCTCTCTCACTTTCCTCTCTGTCACACCAAACCTCTCAGTTCATACTCTTACTCTTGTCTCTCTCTTTTCTTTCCCAAATTCAACTCTTCTCCATCCCCCCCCCCCCGCCCCCAGCTCATTTCAAGCTGATCTTTTTTCCCTCTCACACACCTTTATGTTTGGGATGAGAATTCTAGTTCTCGTTCGAGTTCCTGCCTACAGTATGCTGTGGTAGGAATCACTATAACAGGGCTTGAGGAGCAGCAGTAAGGGGGTCAGAGGCCTGGTCCACACTGGTTTTTGTCAGCAAGCCCTGGCTTGTGAACTGTCTGCTTTAAACGCTGACAGTTGACATGGAATAAATTATCATGCTTCACTCACTTGAGTACTTGAGTCTGGGTCATGAGTGGTATTGGTGAGGTCACAAACACTGATCTTTTTCTTGGCTTTGGGGAGGATTCAATTTAGAGGGCAAGAAAAAGCTTTAGTAGTTTATCTTGTGATCTTTTTATAATGTGGCATTTATGTAAAAGTAAAAAAAAGCAATCCCTCTTTAAATGTTTAAGTCTTTTTGAAGCTGAAGAAAATTGTGGTTAATCCCTAACAGTATGACCTGGCATGAGATCACACATTAATTGTAAAGCAGTTGAGGTGGCAGTTGAGAATATTTCTGATGTATAAACATGTTTAACTCTTAATCATTTTCAACACCATCTGGTCTTGAATCTGTAAGATTTGAGGGATCCAGTGTATTAAGAAAAAAGTAGTCATTAATTACTAAACTAAGTAGAAGATGAGAGCATAAGGTTAATGTTTTACAATTGAGGGCAACATGAAGGTCAGTGGGAATTACTTCTTTGCAAAGCACCTTTGGTGTTTCAGCACATTTATTGCTTATTAATATGATGGGATAAAATTGATTGTGATAATTGAGCACACTTATACATGTCTCTTTTTTTTGTCCTTGGTCTTCACATGGTATATTTTTAAGCTATGCATTAATAGGCTGCTTTTAAATGGCATATTCCTTGAGGGTAATATGTGGAGCATTTGGTTTCATTGCCTAGTCATTCTACAGACTGATAGATTTTAACGTGACATTGTAATGTTTGTGTCAATTCTCTCAACCAGCTCTTTTCTAGTTTTCTCTGGTACCAGCTTGCCAAGGATCAGATTGTTAATATTCCTCAATCACTGGGTTCAAGTGCAGCTTTTATGTTAATATTAATACTATTGTGATGGTGCTGTACTTAGATTTTCAGAACATTGGTGCTGTGAGCCCAAAATAAAATTACCTTTATCAGGCCATATTTACATAAAATGAGACAATCTCCAAGAGAATCATAGAATGATACAGAACAGAAGGAGTCTATTCAGCCTTGAGAACCAGAGGACACAGATTTAAGGTGATTGGCAGAAGCACCAAAGGTGACATGAGGAAAAACTTTGTTACGCAGCGAGTGGTTAGGATCTGGAATGCACTGCCTGAAAGGATGATGGAAGCAGATTCAATTGTGGCTGTCAAAAGGAAATTGGATAAATATCTGAAGGGAAAAAAAATTGCAGGGCTAGGGGGAAAGGGCGAGGGGAGTGGGACGAGCTGAAGTGCTCTTTCAGAGAGCCAGCATAGTTCGACAGGCCGAAAGACCTCCTTCTGTGCTGTAACTATTCAACCATTCTATGATTATGTCTGTGCCAGCTCTTTGAAAGAGCTATCCAATTAGTGCCTGCCCTTTCCCCATATCACTGCAAATTTTTCCCCATCAAGTATTTATCCAATTCACTTTTGAAAGTTATTAATTAAACTGCTTTAAATCTATGTCCCCTGGTTATCAACACTTCTGCCATTTGAAGCCATTTCTCCTTATTTACTCTATTAAAACCCTTCGTGATTTTGATTACCTCTATTAAATCTCCCCTTAACCTTCTCTGCTCTAAGGCGAAAAATTCCAGCTTCTCTAGTCTCCACGTAACTGAAGTCATTCATCCTTGGGACCATTTTAGTAAATCTCCTTTATACCCTTTCTAAGATCTTAACATCCTTCCTAGAGAGAGAAAACAGGGAATTATAGACCGGTTAGTCTGACATTGGTGGTGGGGAAAATGTTGGAATCAATTATTAAGGATGTAATAGCAGCGCATTTGGAAAGCAGTGACAGGATCGGTTCAAGTTAGCATGGATTTATGAAAGGGAAATCATGCTTGACAAATCTTCTAGAATGTTTTAAGGATGTAGTAGAGTGGACAAGGGAGAACCAATGGATGTGGTGTATTTGGACTTTCAAAAGGCTTTTGACAAGGTCCCACACAAGAGATTAGTGTGTAAAATTAAAGCACATGGTATTGGGGATAATGTATTGACATGGATAGAGAACTGGTTGGCAGACAGGAAGCAAAGAGTAGAAATAAACAAGTCCTTTTCAGAATGGCAGGCAGTGACTAGTGGGGTACCACCAGGTTCAGTGCTGGGACCCCAGCTATTTACAATGATTTAGATGAAGGAATTGAGTGTAATATCTCCAAGTTTACAGATGACACTAAGCTGGGTGGCAGTGTGAGCTGTGAGGAGGATGCTAAGAGATTGCTGGGTGACTTGGACAGGTTAGGTGAGTGGGCAAATGCATGACCGATGCAGCATAATGTAGATAAATGTGAGGTTATCCACTTTGGTGGCAAAAACAGGAAGGCGGAATATTATCTGAATGGTGACAGATTAGGAAAAGGGGAGGTGCAACGAGACCTGGGTATCATGGTACATCAGTCATTGAAAGTTGGCATGCAGGTACAGCAGGCGGTGAAGAAGGCAAATGGCATGTTGGCCTTCATAGCGAGAGGACTTGAGTATAGGAGCAGGGAGGTCTTGCTGCAGTTGTACAGGGCCTTGGTGAGGCCACACCTTGAATATTGTGTACAGTTTTGGTGTCCTAATCTGAGGAAGGGCATTCTTGCTATTGAGGGAGTGCAACGAAGGTTCACCAGACTGATTCCCGGGATGGCAGGACTGACATATGAAGAAAGACTGGATCGACTAGGCTTATATTCACTGGAATTTAGAAGAATGAGAGGGGATCTCATAGCAACATATAAAATTCTGATAGGATTGGACAGGTTAGATGCAGGAAGAATGTTCCCAATGTTGGGGAAGTCCAGAACCAGGGGTCACAGTCTAAGGATAAGGGATAAGCCATTTAGGACCGAGATGAGGAGAAACTTCTTCACTCAGAGAATTGTGAACCTGTGGAATTCTCTACCACAGAAAGTTGTTGAGGCCAGTTCGTTAGATATATTCAAAAGGGAGTTAGATGTGGCCCTTACGGCTAAAGGGGTATGGAGAGAAAGCAGGAATGGGGTCCTGAAGTTGCATGATTAGCCATGATCATATTAATGGTGGTGCAGGCTCGATGGGCCGAATGGCCTACTCCTGCACCTATTTTCTATGTTTCTAAAAGCGCAGTGCCCAAAATTGGACACAATACTCCAGCTGGGGCCTAACCAGTGATTTATAAAGGTTTAACATAACCTTGCTTTTGTACTCTATGCCTCTATTTATAAAGCCATGGATCCCATATGCTTTTTTTAACCGCTTTCTCAACTTGTCCAGCCACCTTCAAAGTTTTGTGTACATATTAGCCCCAGTCTTTCTATCCTACACCCCCTTTAAAATTATACCATTTTGTATATATTGCCTCTCCTCATTCTTCCTACCAAAATGTATCACTTCACACTTCTCTGCATTAAATTGCATCTGCCATGTGTCTGCCCATTTCACCAGTCTGTCTATGTCTTCCTAAAATGTTTACTGCATTTCCAAGTTTTTTGTCATCTGTAAACTTTGAAATTATACCCTGTATACTCAAGTCCAGGTCATTAATATATATATCAACAAGAACAGTGGTCCTAATACTGATCCCTGGGGGACACAACTGTATACTTCCCTCCAGTCTGAAACTACTTTTCAGCGCTACTCTCTGCTTTCTGTCTCTTAACAATTTTGTAGCCATGCTGCCACTGCCCCTTTAATCCCATGGGCTTCAGTTTTGCCAACAAGTCTATGGGCTCAATTTTCCTCAGTGATTTGTGGTGTTTTTTTTTTACGTACGCCGCTTTTTTTGGCCTAAATTTAAAAATCCAAGTTTCCCCAAAGGTTCTGCGCCACATAACTTAGTTACGATATTTTTTAGGTTCGTTTTTTTTTTTGCGTCATAACCTGATGTCTGTGCCAGTTTTTCACAATTGTGCAAGTTTGGCCAACTTACAATTCTCCTAGGACGGTGTATGTGACCACTCCCAATAAACCTTCTGGGCACTGAAGAAAAACCAGCACACATCAAAAAATTGGCGCAGAAAGATGCCATTGTTTTTGGGCAAAGCTTTGGAGGGAGTCAAGAACACATAAATATGCATCATCAGGCTTAAATTTTTTAACTGAAAATGCAGAAAATGGAAGTTTCATGCAATTCTTCAAGTTTGGATTTTTTTTTTTAAAGTGCCAGGTCACTACTGAACGACTCCAAACCGGGCTCGAGGGTCGGACCGTCGGCCGTCAGAATCGGTCCCTCGCCCGGACACAGGTGCTCGGGGCTCAGCTTGAAAAGAAGTCTGAGGGGGGGGATGGGGGGCTGTGGAAGCTGAACTGAAGGCATGAGAAGCCTTACACTATGCAACAAGCAGCATCAAATGAAGCTGCCGGGGGGTGGCGATGGGGTGTGTGTGGAAGCCGAACTGAAGGAATGAAAACCCTTACGCTATGCAGTGAGCAGCATCAAATGAAGCCCGGGCCCTTTAAAAATGGTCGAATGCAGACCGGGAGCTGTACTGGGCATGCACGCCCATAGCAATCACGTCAAAAACATCCTTTTTTTTCTGCGCGTGCGAGGGGGAAACTTGGTACTTATTTTTTTGGAGTAGCTGGGACCAGAAAAAAAACGGGTGTACCTCTGGCAGCACGCCAAAAAAACGACTGGGGAAAATTGAGCCCTATTATGTGGTACTTTATGAAAGTCCATATATGCATCAGCCACAGTACCTTCATCAGCCCTCTCTGTTACTTTATCAAAGCAATAGTCATACATTGCTTTTGTGTATTTATAGTTACTTAAAAAAATAATCTGATCATACACCACACTGCTTTTCAGTTTTTACTAATGGAAGAGAGCCGGCTATTGCATCATCTCTCCTCAATTAAAAGAAAGTGACTGAAATTGGAGGCGGGAAATGCTGCAATATTGTGTGCATCGTTAGTTACAATAACTCATCAGCCAGTAGGCTTTTATGTATAAGTAACATTAATAACATTAAAAAATGTGTTGCTGTTACAGACATTCTCCCAGATTCAGCATCGCTGGTCACTCCTGTAAGCAGACCTTGCATATTAGCAATGTAACTTTATGTCATGAGCTTAACATACTTTGCAAGTCTGTAGTGGCTGATGCTAATGTTAAAAAATTATACCTCACTACCTCACTCACTGTTCCAGACTTCAATCGACTTCTTCCTTGCTACCTACCTCCCTCGGATCATGATCCCACTACTGAACACCAAGCAATAATTTATAAGACCATTATTGTTCATATCTCTGCCTCTGCCCCCCATCCCACTCCCACAACCTCACAGACCTCCCCGCTCCCCCCAACTCCACACAGCCCACTTCTGCCTCGTCCCGAAGATCCAGCAAGACTGTCCTGGTAGACCTATTTCAGCATGTTCTCCTCTTCACAGAACGTATTTTTGCTTATCTCGACTCCATTTTTCCCCCCTTCTCCAGTCCTTACCTAATTCCATCTGCAACTCTTCCGATGCCCTCTGTCACTAAAAAAATAGCAGTTTTCTGGCTTTATGTCTCCTATTCACTGGGTGTGCAGTTACTCTACACCTTCGTCCCTCACCCAGATGTCCTGCAGGCTCTCCGTTTCTTCCTTGAAAAGGAGCCCAACAAGTCTCCTCTGCCTGACCTGTGCTCATCTTGAACAACTTTTCATAGAAACATAGAAAACAGGTGCAGGAGTAGGCCGTTCGGCCCTTCGAGCCTGCACTGCCATTCAATGAGTTCATGGCTGAATATGCAACCTCAATACCCCATTCCTGCTTTCTCGCCATACCCCTTGATCCCCCTAGTAGTAAGGACTACATCCAATTCCTTTTTGAATACATTTAGTGAATTGGCCTCAACAACTTTCTGTGGTAGAGAATTCCACAGGTTCACCACTCTCTGGGTGAAGAAGTTTCTCCTCATCTCGGTCCTAAATGGCTTACCCCTTATCCTAAGACTGTGACCCCTGGTTCTGGACTTCCCTAACATTGGGAACATTCTTCCTGCATCTAACCTGTCTAAACCCATCCGAATTTTAAACGTTTCTATGAGATCCCCTCTCATTCTTCTGAACTCCAGTGAATACAAGCCCAGTTGATCCAGTCTTTCTTGATATGTCAGTCCCGCCATCCCAGGCATCAGTCTGGTGAACCTTCGCTGCACTCCCTCAATAGCAAGAATGCCCTTCCTCAAGTTAGGAGACCAAAACTCTACACAGTACTCCAGGTGTGGCCTCACCAAGGCCCTGTACAACGTGTAGTAACACCTCCCTGCCCCTGTACTCAAATCCCCTCGCTATGAAGGCCAACATGCCATTTGCTTTCTTAGCCGCCTGCTGTACCTGCACGCCAGCCTTCCTTTAACTCCACTCACTTCCTTCAGATAAAGGTATCACTATCGGAAAATAAATAGTTCCTAGCTATGCGTGTCTTTTTGTAGGATATGCTGAATATTCTTTGTTCCAGTCCTATTCCAGTCCATCTCTCTAATCTCTTCTTCTGTTACATAGATGTTTGTACTGTTTCCTGTTCTCACCCTTGACAACTATTGCAAGACTGTGGTGCCTTTTAAGTGGACAGGAAAACTTGATGTGGGAGTCACATCTGGGCAAGTGGGACTGTACATTGTGGTTTCTCGTAGCTGAGCAAAGGGGATATTGATGGAGGTCTGAAAATGAGAAATACATCTGCCCTTTAAAGTCATAAGTTTGGAGAAATTTGGACATAAAATACAATAAAAAGATGAAGTATTGCATGAAAAGTTACAATGTACAGGGTAATATTACTTAAGATCTGTTTTATATTAGCAAAATTAAATTGAATTTAAGAAGGCTGCATTTCAATTTAGTGTCTCTGATGATTGAATATGTTTGTTTAGATGCACTCATCAAATTTTAGATATCATTGGTATATTACCTGCAGCATTGCTCAGATTTATATGGATGAGAATCTTGACTCTGTACTGCTTAACATGCAATGTGTAGAGTATGTGGAATGAAGTTGCCTAGCTCATAAGGTAGTCTTTTTTCTATAAGTAAAGTTGAATCTCCCATGCAGCACAATATAATTCCCACAGGAGCATATTTTTGTGGGGCTTAGTGTTAAGTGGTTTGTTTGTTCTAGTTTAGTTTCAGATTAAAGTTTGCGTTTCAGGCAATTAAAATTTTGCTTTAACAACTTAAGGAATCAATTGTGAAAGTAGCAGTTTATAAATTACAGCAAAAACTGAAAGTGTGTGTGTTTTTGTGTTGATAACTTCTGTCTGTGATTTTTCTCCTTTCCTTTTAGAATCGTGAAGAACAATTTTCATTTATAGCAGAATGGTATGATACAAATGCTAGTCTAATTCGGCGTTACATATTTCTGTTTTATCCAAACGATGGATCTATTGAAATGGTAAGAGATTTGTTTTGCTTTTTGGTTTTGTATTTTTTTTTTCATGAAGTGCCAGATTGACCCAAATTCAATCCCTGGTCTCTGCTGTGGTGGTCAATATTGGCTTTGGCGGAGATAGCAGAACTTCAATTAGTGTCAGTACGCAAGTGAGTGGAATGTTGAACCAAAATATCTATATAGAGCTAAAATTCAATGTTACAAGTACAGGGGAACCTTCATTATCAATGTCCTTATTATTCACCATTCTGATTATCTACCAAAACCTTCTCAGGACAAAGCCTAACACAAGGCATCACTCCATTGCGCAGTTCTCTTTGTTATTTGTATTTCATATTTTTTTCATCTGATTTTATTTTTCTTTCTTGATCAAATAAAACAAAACTGTTTCTTTAAAAAGAAATTATGATCATTGTATTAATTTCCATGCTTGGAACTCGTGATTATCTGCGAATGTTATTATCCCTTGGGGATTCTTCAATTTATGATGATTAATTGAGGTTCCAATATATTGATGTATAGGTTAAGACTGTGAAATTGAATTTTAAAATATTGATATTTTGTTGGCTGGCACCAGGAAAAAGTGATCATGAAAGCTATTGCATTGCCTTTTTATATTAAAAAAATCCAACTGTTTTATTACTATCCTTCCAAAAAAACGATCAGCCGCCCCTGTATGGTCTGCACATGTTTCCAAAATACATAGTTAATTTTAATGCCCTCTAAAATATCCGAGTAAAGCTACTCACTCACTTTATAAAATAGCTACGACGCCAACTAGGGATGAGGCCTTCCCTTTGCTGCCCACATCCCAAGAACAAAAACAAATCTTCACCTAATGAGTATTACAAGACAGTAACATACTTTAGAATTGAGAATACCTTGGTAAACCACAACAGTAAAGATTGAATGATTTACTGACATAGGGCTAGATTTTCCCCAACCCCTTTTCTTGGCGTACTCAGCCGAGATGCACCGACTTTGTGCGATCAAAACAGCGGCAAAAAACTTACTGAGTATCCTGGCCCCTCTGCTGAATGTCCCAGGTCCTGGCGCGGCGTCCATGGTGAAGTGGGGGGCAGAGCTACAGCCCTGCGCCGAAAACACTGCTAGCAGCTGTCCGCATGCGCAGTAGAGTATGTGCATGCTCCTCGCCCTCCCAGTGTGTCCTGCAAGCTGTCAGCAGGACCCGACGCACATCGCCCCCATCCCTGGCCGAAGGGACGCCCTGATGTTCACCTCCCCTATCCCTGGCCGAATGGTCTCCCGCACCGGCCCGCGAGCAACTTTCATCTGGCGATTTGAGCCCCTGAAAGGAGTTGATCCCAAGTTTCTGAGGAACATGCAGTTTACCAAGAAGCACAACAAGAAAGGAACGGGGAAGGTTGAAGGCAAAAAATAAAAAGGACCAACTGTCTTGATGAGCTAACATCTACTGTCCTTGAGAATAGCAGCCCTGTGCTATATTGTATTCCCAAATTGTTTATTTTGAATAAAACCCAAGTGGTTGGAACTTTAAAAAAAAAACTTGTTTCTGGCATAAAGGTAGGACTTCTATTTGTTATTGATTAATTGCTTATTACTTTTTGTGCTTTGTAAGTCTTGGTGCTTTAAATGTACTAACCTGCGCCAATTTCTTAACTGACTGCAAGGTTTTTCAGAGCTGGCCACATACGCTGACCTAAATCAATTTGGAGTAAGTTTTAGCTGGCCAAAGTGGCATAAATGGCAAAACTGGTGTAAGTGGCTGGGAACACCCTCTTTTGGAAAAAAAACTCAACTAAAAAAAATCTTTCCTAACTGTGTTACTCTGGAGCAAGTTGGTTGGGGAAAATGGCGTTTTTTAAACTTAGACCAAAAAGATTGGAGCAAGTCATGGCTAAAAGTGAGCCTGTAATTTTGGCTACAACCCCTTGCTAATGTGCAAGTCTCTTTATGTATTTTATAGCTTTCTGGAGTCTTGAGATCATTCCAATGGACTAGGGAGGTTCATTCTGTATCGATGTTTCAAAAAGAGCAGCTAATCAGAACCAGGAATTTATAGGTCCATTACATTGACATCTGTTAATAGCAATTTGTTAGAAGGGATCATTAGGGATACTCTGTACGATCACCTTGACAGAGAATGGGTTATTAAGGACACGCAATGTGGCTTTGCGAATAGAAGGTCATGTCTTACCAACCTGGTTGAATTTTTTAAGAAGGTTACTAGGTTGATGAATGACGAAATATTATGGGAGCCAGGAATGTGGCAGATTGGGGTCTGATTGCTCGATCCCGATATGTGAATTGACCGTTTCCAGAGTACTTGCGGTCCTGGAGCGGCGTAAGATTGATTTCGGATGAGGCAACTCGGGTGAATGCGATTTCTACTGTTTGTACACTTAAAAAAAAAAAAAAAAATTGCTACCGCTAAATTTCGATCAGCCCGCTCATTTGCATACCAGCGCCTGTTAGTCAGTAACTGATGCGAGTTTTCTGTTTTTGTAACCCAATTCTTATAGTCAGGCAGTCCCCCGGAATTGAGAATGACTTGCTTCCACACTAAAATGAGTTCGAAGATGACTGATGAGACCAATGCGGGATCTACAGACTCTGTCGCAGGTGGGGCAGATGGTGGTTGGAGGGACTGGTGGGTGGGGTGCTTGATTTGTCGTACGCTCCTTCCGTTATTCGTACTTGGCTTCCATATGCTCCCGGCGAAGAGACGCGAAGTGTTCGGTGTCTTCTCGGATGCTTGTCTTCCACTTTGAGGGGTTTTGGGTCAGGGATTCCCAAGAGTTGGTGGGGATGTTACATTTTTTCAAGGAGACTTTGAGGGCGTCCTTGAAGCGTTTTCGCTGCCCTCCTGAGGCTTGCCTGTCGTAACGTAGCTCGGAGTAGAGTGCTTGTTTCAGAAGTCTAGTATCGGGCTATGCACTCTAGGGTCTTAAAAGAGGTGGCTGCAGAGATAGTGGATGCAATGGTTGCAATCTACCAAAATTCCCTTGATTCTGGAGAGGTCCCAGCAGACTGGAAAACCGCAAATGTAACGCCCCTATTTAAGAAAGAAGGGAGACAAAAGCAGGAAACTATAGACCAGTTAGCCTAACATCAGTCATTGGGAAAATGCTGGAGTCCATCATTAAGGAAATAGTAGCAGGACATTTAGAATATCATAATGCAGTCAAGCAGAGTCAGCATAGTTTTATGAAAGGGAAATCATGTTTGACAAATTTGCTGGAGTTCTTTGAGGATGTAACGAGCAGGATGGATAAAGGGGAACCTGTAGATATTGTGTTTGGATTTCCAGAAAGCATTCGATAAGGTGCACGTAAAAGGTTACTGCATCTACTGAGTTGGGATAAATGGGTCATTTTCAAGTTGGCAAACTGTAACTAGTGGGGTGCCACAATGATCAATGCTGGGGCCTAAACTATTTACAATTTATATAAATTACTTGGATGAAGGGACCGAGTGTAAGGTAGCCAAATTTGCTGATGATACAAAGATAGGTGGGAAAGCACATTGTGAGGGGGATGGAAAGAATCTACAACGGAATATAAATAGGCTAAGTGAGTGGGCAAACATTTGGCAGACGGAGCATAATGTGGGAAAATGTGAGATTATCCACTTTGGGAGGAAAAATAAAAAAGCAAATTATTATTTAAATGGGGAGAGATTACAAAAGCTGCGTTACAGATGGATCTGGGGGCCCTTGTACACGAAACACAAAAAGTTAGCATGCAGATACAGCAAGTAATTAGGAAGACAAATGGAATGTTGGCCTTTATTGCAAGAGGGGATGGAGTATAAAAGTAGGGAAGTCCTGCTACAACTGTACAGGATATTGGTGAGACCACATCTAGAGTATTGCGTACAGTTTTGGTCTCCTTATTTAAGGAGGGATATACTTGCATTGGAAACAGTTCAGACACGGTTCACGAGGTTGATTCCTGAAAAGAAGAGGTAGTCATATGAAGAAAGGTTGAGCCTATACTCATTGGAGTTTAGAAGATTGAGAGGTGATCTTATTGAAATGTATAAGATTCTGAGGGTGCTTGACAGGGAAGATGTAGAGAGGATGTTTCCCCTCATGGGGGAATCTAGAACTAGGGGGCATAGTTTCAGTATAAGGGGTCACCCATTTAAAATGGAAATGAAGAGGGTCATGAATCTTTGGAACTCTCTGCCCCAGAGAGCTGTGGAGCCTGGGTCATTGAATGTATTTAAGGTGGAAATAGACAGATTTTTGAATGATAAGGGAGTCAAGGGTAATAGGGAACGGGCGGGGAAGTGGAATTGAGGCCAGGATCAGATCAGCCATGTTCTTATTGCATGGTGGAGCAGGCTCGAGGGGCCAAATGGCCTACTCCTGCTCCTATTTCTTATGTACTTGACATTTATCCTCCCCTCCTTTTTAAAAAAAAAAATCTTCAGGTAGCATAGGTCCTATGAGATCCTCTCTGAGAAGCTCTGTGCCTGAAGGGTTAACTTTTCCAAAGCTGCAGTTGGCCATCTCTTGTGACCTAGAAGATCTGAAGCCATACTCACTTGCAAGTGCTATTTTGTCTGGCTATGAAGCTCACCACTGCTTTCAACTTTTATGGCTTAGGCTCTTTTCAGGCAGCCATAAGGGATCTCTGAAACATAAGTCATTGAGCATTTGTGTGTTTATATATGGTGCATGGTATATACAAAAGAAATAGCTGTAAATAGTCTGTGTGTGTTCGAGCTGAGAATTAAAAGTATATGGTATAGGACAAAAGTACTTGTACAATTAGGATTTAGGCTGGAATTTTGGAATGAAGTAGGGCACCTATTACTGCTTTTGACCTTCGTTACACTATGGATGGAATAAAAATGGTCTAAAATTTATGGATTATAAATATCTCCCTTATCTTGTACAAATTACGTTGACTATGAACATTAGACTTTAGAACTGGAACAAAATTGTATATTTTCAAGTTCCTTGTACATGGATGCTTAAGATTCAAATTTGCATAGTTTGCAACCTGGTGCTTTATTTAATTTTGCAGTTTCATGGAAATGTGTTTATTTCTTAAAGGTAAATTATTTGCTTATCAAGATGCCCCCTCCCCAAGGGGAGAATACCAATGGGTAAGAATGGTACAGTTTTCATAGAATACACCAGTTGATGCTATTTTATATTTATGCAAAATAACTTTATTTTATGCAACATATTTCTGACTTAGAACACAGTTGCCTCATCTTCATTTAGTTTTATCAGTATGATGTCACTTTTGAATTACTCTCCTCAAGCATTGTTATGTGACATGATGATCATTTAAGTATCAACTCTTCACTCGCCAAACATGCCCATTTTCTTTGTCCAGACAATGATTTTGGATTTATACCAACTTGGTGAAATGCTGTTGTTACTCACAGATGGAGCAGAGAGCTTAAAATATCTAGTCTGTTAAAAGGATGAAACAGTCAATCACTCTTTAATCCCGAGAAAATGGGATGATGCAAATAGACTTTGAAATTGGATTTTCATTACAAATCATTGCAATACAATGTGGTCACCAGCCACAACAGATATTGTTAACTAAATCTGCATTAGTTCTCATACCAACTTGGAACATAGAATACCTTTCAGTTTTGCCTACACTTAACAGTGACAATACCTACCAATTGCACTAAAATATCCATGATCCTATGGGACCAATACTGTAATGTTCGGTGCTCCCAGTGCTGCTGTGCATTGGGCAGTGGTGCCCACATTATTGCCACTTTAAGCAGAACTATCCTGCTGCATACCAGGTCTCTGATTCTGCTTTAGGTAGAACCTCCAAACCCTCTTGATGTTCCATTTGGAGCCTAAATCCTACATCTTACTCAGTTTTATGCCCCCTCAGTATATCTGAGGTGTTGCAGACTAGATGTAGACAGCTTGCTCGCCTCTGCATATGTCAGTTTGCTAACACTGCAATTATTGGTGCCATTGGTAGCACAAGCTCATGATGAGCACCGGTCCTACTTAACCTGAGCACGAATCTATTGCCTCACTAAGGTTTTATTGGATTTAACGCATACAGGATAAAGAAATTGCACACGTGGTTTCTTAGCCAAGTGTGCTACCACTCTGAAAAGTGCATGATTAAAATGGTGGCAGCTATGAGTGCTTCTGGAACGTAGCAGTAAGTACTCTACTGCTATTTTAACCACTTGCCTCCTTCATTCCCATGGGGCGGGCAGGGTTAAAATAGGGGCTTAGAAAACAGTCAAGCAGCAGAAAGACAGCAAGGTAGTTATAACCTCTGCATTGTAGGCATGACTGGTAACAGAGCAAATCTATCTTTCTATGTTAATTAAAATCCCTCTGGGTAGGCTAGTGAATGTGTTTTATTTTGTAACACAAATTATACTGATTGTACCAAAGTTAATTTTGTCATACTCAGCATCTGCATGTTTTGTCTACCATGGAATGAAGCAGCTAACGAATCAAACCCAACAATGCCTCGCCTAATGTTAACTTGGGCTGCTTTCAAAGATAATAAAGCAATATATGTGCTTAAGTAACAAAGCTCCAGTTCAGATCACAAGGGTGTTACACTCCTGGGTCCCACTCATGAACATAGTAGGAGTTGACTTCTGTTTATTTTTTTTAAAAAGCAGGCAACTCTATTGCTTAAGGGAATGACTGACGCCACCGAACTAGTATAGATGCCTGTGGCAGAATGGCAATTCTTAGCAGTCAGCCTCACTTTTTCTTCTAGCAATGTGAACACTTTGCCTGATTGCAGAAAGTGTTTGTATTTATCCATGCACTTCTATTTTGACCTTTTTTAAATTTGTTTTATTTTATGAATAGATGTATTGATGTTGTCCATTCTTGACACATTTCACAGTTTGACATAAAGAACCATCGTGCCTTTCTGAAACGGACTAAATATGAGGAATTGCGGCCAGAAAACTTGTTCGTTGGCGGCGTGATTACTGTATATGCTCGTCAGCTCCATTTGGTAGGCTATGGGGACCAATACACAGCTCTCCGACTGGGAAGTAAGAAACAAAAGTAAGAATTTAGTTCCTAAATGTATTCAGAGTTCACGTCAGTTACTGAAGGTCAACTTGGTCAAAACATTATTTAAATCTCTTCCATACAAATAAGGTTCTTAATAGTGAAATTGCCATTCCACCTAGTATTGTGATGATGAAACTGATCACTTTTAGACTGGGGCAGTTCCAGTATTAAGCAGATCACTTAATTGCTTACATTAAAAAATAGTGTTGTAAATATGTGGATTATTTGTTTCTTGCAGTCAAATTTAGATATAGCTTTATGTACGTAGATCCTCGGTAGCTGATTTGTATTGCAGATAGTAAGTAGTAATAGTTTCCTGTAAATTGAAAGAACTATATTTAGTTGTCCATCGTGAACATTGAGCTATAAATATAGATTTTCTACGTTGGTTGTATACTCACTAGAGTGTGAGAGAGAGAGAGAGACTTAAAGAGGATCTGGTCCAGGTTTTTAAGATTAAAGGCAAAAAGATTGATGTGATGGGGTCAGCTAGAACAAGCAGCCATCCATATGAAGTGAGGAAGCAAGGAACGAAGTTGGACGTCATAAGTCTTATTTTTCTTGAGGGCAGATTTGTAACTCTCAAACTGAAACATGGAATGTAAATTTGTAATGACCGTTTTACTGGTAACTGGCGGTGGAATTTGCACAACTTTTTCTCCCTGTTTTTTTCCAGGACACTGGGTGTAATAAAGCCAAATGCTGAGGTAAAATTAGGAAAATTGATAGACCAGATCTACAGCTCAGGGCTGGTAATAACCAAGGCAAAAATGGCTAATGTAACACGGTAAGTAGTTCACTATTGTTTCAAGCTAATGCTTTTAAAATCTCTTAATGTGTTGAATTTCTACACCTTCTTTGTGGAGCAACACCGCTGCATTAACAACTTATTAAGAATGAGACCGGGAGCCAATGTAGGTCAGTGGGCACAGAGGTGATGGGTGAACGGGACTTGGTGCGAGTTAGAAAATGGGCAGCAGAATTTTGGATGAGCTCCAATTTATGTAGGGTGAACAATGGGAGGCCGGCCAGGAGAGCATTGGAATAGTCAAGTCTAGAGGTAACGAGGCATGGATGAATGTTTCAGCAGCAGATAAGCTGAGGCAGGCAATGTTATGGAGGTGGAAGTAGCCAGTCTTGTTGATGAAGTGGATATGTGGTCAGAAACTCAACTCGGCATCACATATAATACCAAGGCTGCGAGCGATCCGATTCAGTTTCAGACAGTTGCCAGGGAGCGGGATGAAGTCGGTGGCCAGAGAACGGAATTTCTGGTGGGGACTGAAGACCATGGCTTTGGTCTTGCCAATATTTAGTTGGAGCAAATTTCTGCTCATCCAATACTGGATGTTGGACAAGCAGTGTGACAACTTAGACAGAGGTGAGGTCGAGAGAGGTGGTGGTGAGTTAGAGCTGAGTGTTGTCAGTGTACACATGGAACCTGACTTTGTGTTTTCAGAGGATGTCGCCAAGGGACAGCATGTAGATGAAAAATAGGGGGCTAAGGATAGATCCTTGGAGGGACTCCAAAGATAACGGTGCGAGAGTGGAAAGCCAAGCCAATGCAGGTGATTCTCTGGCAACGACTGGACAGATAAGAATGGAACAAGGCGAGGGCAGTCCTACCCAGCTGAATGACTGAAGAGAGGTGTTGGAGGAGGAGGATAGTGTCAACCATGTCAAAGGCTGCAGATAAAAAGGAAAGACGCGTTTATATAGAGCTTTTCATGACCTCAGGATATCCCAAAGTGCTTTACAGCCAATGAAGTACATTTTTTTTGTGTAGTCACTGTTATAAGGAAACACAGCAGCCAATTGCGCACAGCAAGTTCCTACAAACAGCACTGATAATGACCAGATAATCTTTTTTTCAGTAATGTTGATTGAGGGATATATATTGACCAGGACACTCTGGCGATAACTTCTCTGCTCTTCTAAATAGTGCCATGGGATCTTTTACATCCTCCGTTTGACATCTCATCCAAAAGACCACACTTCCGACAGTGCAGCACTCGCTCAGCACTCAACAGGAGTGTCAGCCTAGATTTTTGTGCTCAAGTCTTTGGAGTGGGACTTGAACCCACAGCGTTCTGACTCCGAGGCGAGGGTGCTACCCACTGAGCCACGGCGACGGCTGACAGGTTGAGAAGGATGAGGAGAGATAGTTTACCACAGTCAAAGTCACACAGGCTGTGATTTGTGACCTTGATAAGGGCCGTTTCAGTACTGTGACGGATGTGGAAACCGGATTGGAGGAATTCAAACAACGAATTGCGGGAAATCTGGGTAGGAAAGATAGAAGTTAATTATCATCGCACTGCCCTCGTTAAAATCAATGTGATCGTAAATTTGCTGAATTTAAGCCAGTCTTCATGTCACTGACACATAGACTGAAAAATAATGATGCTGGAGACCTGGCAGTGGCGTGATTTTGTGTTTATTCAAAATGGTTGCAGCAGGGGTGTTCGTTCTGCTCTAATTCCAGACCATAATCATAAATGGAATCATAGTTACCACTTCTGTCTGCATTCAGTTCATTTTGGTATATATTCACCAGTGGAGGATTTGGGAGCATAACTGTCTAACTTATGGCGTTTATCATTGTTACAACGAATTCCAGGTTGTTGTACTGTGGTGAAACTGCAAATTGCAATGTTGTCTATTCTGCAGAGAACAATGAATCATCTATATACAAACATTGGATTTGAAATTTAGCAGGTAAAATTCAACTTTGGCCGGGACACAAAACTGGTGCTATCATATCAGCTGCCCGTTGTATACCCAGCTCAATTCTTTTTTCCTTTCTATTGAAGTCAATGGAAAGGACAATCAGGCGGGGGGAGTATGCTAAATTGTTACCCTTTAGACTCTACTGAGCAGTTGGTTTTCTAGCTAATACCTGAAACTGCCAGCAGCACTAAATTTAATGGGGGTGAAATTGCCCTTCTTTATAGCCCCACCAGCATCTCCGGGGAGCGCTAATGGGGCGCAATGAGGTTATTGCCCAGGGAAAGGGGTCCATAGCGCCTCTGGGGAAATTGCCCCGGGGGTTTGGGGGAGGTGTTGTGTCATTAGCACCACGATTTGCGCCCCGGGCTGGCGCACGCATGCGGTGACGTAATTGCCGTGCACGCTGACCCCTGCGCCGTGAGTCGGCCTATTTTTCTGTCGGCTGGCACTTCTGTTGGCTTGTCAATGATGACCCTCGCATCGACAAGGCTGCCAACCTGCAGCCCGGCAGTCCATTATGGATGCTGTTGGCCCGGTCGAGGGCATCCCTGGTGGCCCAGTGCATAACGCGCAGTGGCCCTCCCCTTTAATTGAAGGGGAGGGGTGTTCCACTGCATCAGGGCACTGGACTCAGCGCCACGCTACTGTCTCTGGAGCGCTCCTCCAGGGATGCAGAGCGCCTCTGATAGTGTCCTTCTCCGTTGAGGGCGGAAGGGCTTAATTCTGTGCCGGGGGCGGAACTTCGGGGCAGGGCGATAAATATACCGACCCTGAAAGGATATTGCCTCCAAATGGGACACGGGGCAATTTTGACCAAAGAACAATCACTAAGGAGGTGGTACTCAGTAAGATAATGGGACTAAAGGTGGAAAAATCCACTGGACCTGATGGCTTGCATCCTAGGGTCAAGAGAAGTAGCGGCAGGGATAGTGGATGCATTGGTTGTAGTTTACTAAAATGTCCTGGATTCTGGGGAGGTCCCAACAGATTGGAAAACTGCAAATGTAACGCCCCTATTTAAAAAAGGAGGCAGACAAAAAGCAGAAAACTATAGACCAGTTAGCCTAACATTTCTGCTGGGAAAATGTTGGAGTCCATTATTAAAGAAGCAGTAGCAGGACATTTGGAAAAGCATAATTCAGTCAGGCAGAGTCAGCATGGATTTATGAAGGGAAAGTCATGTTTCACAAATTTGCTGGAATTATTTGAGGATGTAACGAACAGGGTGGATAAAGGAGAACCAGTGGATGTGGTGTATTTGGATTTCCAGAAGGCATTTGACAAGGTGTCACATAAAAGGTTACTGCACAAGATAAAAGTTCACACGGGTAGGGGTAATTTATTAGCATGGATAGAGGATTGACTAACTAAAAGAAAACAGAGAGTCGGGGTAAATGGTTCATTCACGAGTTGGCAATCAGTAACTAATGAGGTGCTGATGGAACCCCAACTATTTACAATCTATATTAACGACTTGGACGTAACCAAGTTTGCTGAAGATACAAAGATGGGAGGAAAAACAATGTGTGAGGAGAGCACAAAAAAATCTGCAAAAGGACATAGACAGGCTAAGTGAGTGGGCAAAAATTTGGCAGGTGGAGTATAATGGAGTAATAGTGAGGTTGGGGGCAGCATCAAACAAGAAATTAGGGATCCGTGCAATAAAGGTACAGCAGTTATCATGGGCGACTTTAATCTACATATTGATTGGGCTAACCAAACTGGTAGCAATGCGGAGAAGGAGGATTTCCTGAAGTGTATTAGGGATGGTTTCCTAGACCAATATGTCGAGGAACCAACGAGAGGGCTGACCATCCTGGACTGGGTGTTGTGTAATGAGAAATGACTAATTAACAATCTTGTTGTGCGAGGCCCCTTGGGGAAGAGAGACCATAATATGGTAGAGTTCTTTATTAAAATGGAGAGTGACACAGTTAATTCAGAGACTAGGGTCCTGAATTTAAGGAAAGGTAACTTCGATGGTATGAGACATGAATTGGCTAGAATAGACTGGCGAGTGATACTTAAAGGGTTGACGGTGGATAGGCAATGGGCAAACATTTAAAGATTACATGGATGAACTTCAGCAATTGTACATCCCTGTCTGGAGTAAAAATAAAATGAGGAAGGTGGCTCAACCATGGCTAACAAGGGAAATTAAGGATAGTGTTAAAGCCAAGGAAGAGGCATATAAATTGGTCAGAAAAAGAAGCAAACCTGAGGACTGGGAGAATTTTATAATACAGCAGAGGAGGACAAAGGGTTTAATTAGGAGGGGGAAAATAGAGTATGAGAGGAAGCTTGTTGGGAACATAAAAACTGACTGCAAAAGCTTCTATAGATATGTGAAGAGAAAAAGATTAGTGAAAACAAACGTAGGTCTCTTGCAGTCAGATTCAGGTGAATTTATAATGGGGAACAAAGAAATGGCAGACCAGTTAAACAAATACTTTGGTTCTGTCTTCACGAAGGAAGACACGAATCACCTTCCAGAAATACTAGGGGACCGAGGGTCTAGTGGGAAGGAGGAACTGAAGGAAATTCTTATTAGGCGGGAAATTGTGTTAGGGAAATTGATGGGATTGAAGGCCGTTAAATCCCCGGGGCCTGATAGTCTGCATCCCAGTGTACTTAAGGAAGTAGCCCTAGAAATAGTGGATGCATTGGTGATCATTTTCCAACAGTCTACCGAATCTGGATCGGTTCCTATGGACTGGAGGGTAGCTAATGTAACACCACTTTTTAAGAAAGGAGGGAGAGAGAAAGCGGGTAACTATAGACCGGTTAACCTGACCTCAATAGTGGGAAAATGCTGGAATCTATTATTAAAGATGAAATTGCAGCACATTTGGAAAGCAGTGATGGGATCGGTCCAAGTCAGCATGGATTTATGAAAGGGAAATCCTGCTTGACAAATCTTCTAGAATTTTTCGAGGATGTAACTGGTAGAGTGGACAAGGAAGAACCAGTGGGTGTGGTACATTTGGACTTTCAAAAGGCTTTTGACAAGGTCCCACACGAGATTGGTGTGCAAAATTAAAGCACATGGTATTGGGGGTAATGTACTGACGTGAATAGAGAACTGGTTGGCAGACAGGAAGCAGAGAGTCGGGATAAATGGGTCATTTTCAGAATGGCAGGCAGTGACTAGTGGGGCTCAGTGCTGGGACCCCAGTTATTTACAATATGCATTAATGATTTGGATGAGGGAATTGAGTGTAATATCTCCAAGTTTGCAGATGACACTAAGCTGGAAGGCGGTGTGAGCTGTGAGGAGGACGCTAAAAGGTTGCAGGGTGACTTGAACAGGTTAGGTGAGTGGGGAAACGCTTGGCAGATGCAGTATAATGTGGATGAATGTGAGGTTATCCACTTTGGTGGCAAAAAATTATCGGAATGGCGCAGATTAGGAAAAGGGGAGGTGCAACGAAACCTGGGTGTCATGGTACATCAGTCATTGAAAGTTGGCATGCAGGTACAGCAGGCGGTGAAGAAGGCAAATGGTATGTTGGCCTTCATAGCTAGGGGATTTGAGTATAGGAGCAGGGAAGTCTTACTGCAGTTATACAGGGCCTTAGTGAGGCCTCACCTGGAATATTGTGTTCAGTTTTGGTCTCCTAATCTGAGGAAGGACGTTCTTGCTATTGAGGGAGTGCAGCAAAGGTTCACCAGACTGATTCCTGGGATGGCAGGACTGACATATGAGGAGAGACTGGATCGACTGGGCCTGTATTCACTGGAGTTTAGAAGGATGAGAGGGGATCTCATAGAAACATATAAAATTCTGACGGGACTGGACAGGTTAGATGCAGGAAGAATGTTCCCGATGTTGGGGAAGTCCAGAACCAGGGGCCATAGTCTAAGGATAAGGGGTAAGCCATTAAGGACTGAGATGAGGAGAAACAACTTCTCTGAGTTGTTAACCTGTGGAATTCCCTACCGCAGAGAGTTGTTGATGCCAGTTCATTGGATATATTCAAGAGGTAGTTAGATATGCCCTTACGGCTAAAGGGATCAAGGGGTATGGAGAGAAAGCAGGAAAGGGGTACTGAGGTGAATGATCAGCCATGATCTTATTGAATGGTGGTGCAGGCTCGAAGGGCCGAATGGCCTACTCCTGCACCTATTGTCTATGTTTCTAATGTTAGAAAGTGTAAGGTCATGCACTTTGGCAGAAAAAAATCGAAGAGCAAGTTATTTTTTAAATGGAGAAAAATTGCGAAGTGGTGCAGTTCAGCGGAACCTGGGTGTCCTGGTGCATGGAACATAAAAGGATAGTATGCAGGTACAGCAATTGATCAGGAAGGCCAATAGAATCTTGGCTTTTATTACAAAGGGGATGGAGTATAAAAGCAGGGAAGTCTTGCTTCATATGTCAGTCCTGCCATCCCAGGAATCAGTCTGGTGAACCTTTGCTGCACTCCCTCAATAGCAAGAACGTCCTTCCTCAGATTAGGAGACCAAAACTGAACCCTTTTGGTTTCCATCGTTAAGAAAGGATATAATTGCTTTGGAGGCAATTCAGAGAAGGTTCACTCGGTTGATTCCAGAGATGAGGGGGTTGACTTACAAGGAAAAGTTGAATAGGTTGGACCTCTACTCATTGGCATTCAGAAGAATGAGGTGTGATCTTATCGAAATGTATTAGATTATGAGGGGGCTTGACAAGGTGGATGCAGAGAGGATGTTTCCACTGATAGGGAACTAGGGGGCATAATCCTAGAATAAGGGGCCGCCCATTTTAAACTGAGATGAGGAGAAATTTCTTCTCTGAGGGTTGTAAATCTGTGGAATTCGCTGCCTCAGAGAGCTGTGGAAGCTGGGTCATTGAATAAATTTAAGACAGAGATAGACAGTTTTTTAACCGATAAATGAATCAGGGGTTATGGGGAGCGGGCAGGGAAGTGGACCTGAGTCCATGATCGGATCAGCCATGATTGTATTAAATGGCGAGCAGGCTCGAGGGGCTGTATGGCCTACTCCTGCTCCTATTTCTTATGTTCTTATGTTTCTGGATATGACCCGAGTTGATTTTGTGCCCAGTTAGTTAGTTGATTATTCAAATTTATATTTATCAACCATAGAAATTTATTTTCCATCCTATCTCTGTTGGGGCTCTTTAAAAGGGTGATCTGCAACTAATCCTACTGCTTTGCTCTCTTTCTCCCCCCTCCATAGCCATGAATCTGCTTTCAAATATTTTTCCCTTACAAGATGCAATTATCTATGCCTCTTCCAATTACTCCCTATTGCAAAGCATTCCATTCTGCAATAATACCCTGAATAATTTTTGTGTACAGCATCTTAGGAGACAATAGACTTCATAGAATCATAGAGCACAGAGGAGGTCATTCAGCTCATTGTGCCTGTGCCAGCTTTTTGAAAGAACTATCCAATTAGTTCCATTCTGCTGCCCTTTCCCCATAGCCCTACAAATTTCTCCTTTCCAAGTATATATCCAATTCCCCTTTGAATCTGCTCCTACCACCTTTTCAGGTAGTGCATTCCAGATCATAACCACTCGATGCATAAAAAAAATTCTCTTAATTTCCCCCCTGGATTTTTCACCAATTATTTCTTATGTTCACAGAAGATGTCAATTCTGCCCATTGTGCATGTGCCAGCCCTTTGATAGAGCTATCCAATTCATTGCAGACACTACATTCCAGATCATTAGAACTTGCTGCATAATTTTTTTTCCTCTGGTTCTTTTGCAAATCAACTTAAATCTGTGTCCTTTATTTACTGATCCTCCTGCCAGTGGAAACAGTTTGTCGCTATCTACTCTTTCAAAACCCCTCATAATTTTGAACACATGTATTCCCCTTAACCTTTCCTGCTCTAAGGAGAACAATCCCAGCTTCTCTAGTCTCTTCACATAACTGAAGTCCCTCATGCCCAGTACCATTCTAGTAAATCTCCTCTGCACCTTCACCAAGTCCTTGACATTCTTCCTAAAGTGTAGTGTTCAAAATTGGACACAATACTCCAGCTGAGGCCTAACCAGTGTTTTATAAAAGTTTGCTTTTGCACTCTGCCTCTTTTATAAACCAAAGATCCCCTATGGTTTTTTAACAGCCTTCTCAACTTGTCCTTTCACCTTCAAAGATTTCTGTATGTGAACCCTCTGTTTCTGCACCCCTTTAAAATTGTACCATTTAGTGTACATTGCCTCTCATGCTTCCTACCAAAATACTTCTGTGTTAAATTTCATCTGCCACGTGTCTGCCCATTTCATCAATCTGTCTAAGTCCTCCTGAAGTCAGTTACTATCCTCCTGCTTACTGCAAACTTTAAATTGTGCCCTGTATAAGCGGCCAGGTTATTAATATATATCAAAAAGAGCAGTAGTCCTAATATCAACCCCTGGGGGACACCACTGTAGACTTCCCTTCAGCCTGATAAACTATTGTTCACCACTACTCTCTGCTTTCTGTCTCTTAGACAATTTTGTACCCACTGTTACTGCCCCTTTAAATGCATCGGCTTCAATTTTGGTAACGACTCTATTATAAGGACATAAGAAATAGGAACAGGAGTAGGCCATACGGCCCCTCGAGCCTGCTCCGCCATTCAGTAAGATCATGGCTGATCTGATCATGGACTCAGCTCCACTTCCCCGCCGCTCCTCATAACCCCTTATCCCCTTATCATTTAAGAAACTGTCTATTTCTGTCTTAAATTTATTCAATGTCCCAGCTTCCACAGCTCTCTGAGGCAGCGAATTCCACAGATTTACAATCCCCTGAGAGGCGACCCCTTATTCTAAGATCATGCCCTCTATCTAGTTCTAGTCTCCCCCATCAGTGGAAACATCCTCTCTGCATCCACCTTGTTAAGCCCCCTCATAATCTTACACATTTCAATACAATCATCTCTCATCATAAGTCAACCCCCTCATCTCTGGAATCAACCTAGTGAACCTTCTCTGAACTGCCTGCAAAGCAAGCATATCCTTTCCGTAAATATGGAAACGAAAACTGTATGCAGTATTCCAGGTGTGGCCTCACCAATACCCTGTATAGCTGCAGCAAGACTTCCCTGCTTTTATACTCCATCCCCTTTGCAATAAAAGCCATGATTCCATTGGCCTTCCTGATCACTTGCAATACCTGCATACTATCCTTTTTTGTTTCATGCACAAGTACCCCCAGGTCCGGCTGTACTGCAGCATTTTGCAATCCTTCTCCATTTAAATAATAACTTGCTCTTTGATTTTTTTTCTGCCAAAGTGCATGACCTCACACTTTCCAACATTATATTCCACCTGCCAAATTTTTGCCCACTCACGTAGCCTGTCTATGTCCTTTTGCAGATTTTTTGTGTTCTCCTCACACTTTGCTTTTCCTCCCATCTTTGTAACGTCGGCTACGTTACACTCAGTCCCTTCTTCCAAGTCGTTACTATAGATTGTAAATAGTTGGGGACCCAGCACTGATTCCTGCGGCACCCCACTAGTTACTGGTTGCCAACCAGAGAATGAACCATTTATCCCGACTCTCTGCTTTCTGTTAGTTAGCCAATCCTCTTTCCATGCTAATATGTTACCCCCAACCCCGTGAACTTTTATCTTGTGCAGTAACCTTTTATGTGGCACCTTGTCAAATGCCCAAATACACCACATCCACTGGTTCCTCTTTATCCACCCTGTTCGTTACATCCTCAAATAATTCCAGCAAATTTGTGAAACATGACTTCCCCTTCATAAATCCATGCTGACTGCCTGACCGAATTTTGCTTTTACAAATGTCCTGCTACTGCTTCTTTAATAATGGACTCCAACATCTTCCCAACCACAGATGTGAGGCTAACTGGTCCATAGTTTCTGCTTTTAGTCTGCCTCCTTTTTTAAATAGGGGCGTTACATTTGCAGTTTTCCAATCTGCTGAGACCTCCCCAGAATCCAGGGAATTTTGGTAAATTACGACCAATGCATCCACAATGCCTGCCGCTACTTCTCTTAAGACCCTAGGATGCAAGCCATCAGGTCCAGGGGATTTATCTGCCTTTAGTCCCATTATCTTACTGAGTGCCACCTCCTTAGTGATTGTGATTGTGTTAAGTTCCTCCCCCCCCACCCCCCCCATAGCCCCTTAACTATCCACTGTTGGGATATTGTTAGTGTCCTCTACCGTAAAGACTGATACAAAATATTTGTTCAGAGTTTCTGACATCTCCATGTTCCCCATTACTAATTCCCCGGTCTCGTCCTCTAAGGGACCAACATTTACTTTAGCCACTCTTTTCCTTTTTATATACCTATAGAAACTCTTGCTATCTGTTTTTATATTTCATGCTAGTTTACTTTCATAGTCTATTTTGTGGTACTTTATCAAACGCCTTTTGAAAGTTCATATACATGTCAACTACACTTTGTTCATCAATCTCCTTCGTTATTTCATTGAAGAATATTCTCTTTACTTGATCTCCAGCTCCACCGTATGCAAACACCTACTCATCGCGAATTCTATTCCACACAAAGACCCACATACTTATTATCACATATGTTCTTGTTCACCAGTGATAAGTCGGTGACATTTAAAAAAAACATGAAAACATCCATTTTATACATATTTAGTTGCTTGTAAGATAATCAAACCTGATCTAATTTCCTGGTTTAAAATGATTAAGACATTAACCAGGATTTTATTTGGTGACCAAATCTACTTCAATGTTTGATTAACCATTACAAGAATGACTACACTTCAGAATATACTTTATTGGCTGTAAAGCACTTTGGGACATTCTGTGGTTGTGAAAGGTGCTTTTTAAATGCTAGTCTTTTTTTTAAAACCTTCCTCTTTGACCAAGCTTTTTGTCACTTGTCTTAATATCTCCTTGTGTGGCTTGGTGTCATATTTTGACTTAATAATCCTCCTGTGAAGCGTCTTGGGACGTTTTACTTTGTGAAAGGCGCTATATGAAATGTGAAATTCTCTACCGCAGAAAGTTGTTGAGGCCATTTCGTTAGATATATTCAAAAGGGAGTTAGATGTGATCCTCACGGCTAAAGGAATCAAGGGGTATGGAGAGAAAGCAGGAATGGAGTACTGAAGTTGCATGATCAGCCATGATCATATTGGATGGTGGTGTAGGCTCGAAGGGCCGAATGGCCTACTCCTGCACCTATTTTCTATGTTTCTATATAAGAACATAAGAAATAGGAGCAGGAGTGGGCCATTTGGCCCCTTGAGCCTTCTCCGCCATTTAATAAGATCATGGCTGATCTGATCATGGACTCAGCTCCACTTCCCTGCCTGCTCCCCATAACCCTTTATTCCCTTACATAAATGCAAATTGTTGTTAAGTGACATGATTTAGAAGAGTTGTGTCTGAAGGTGACTGGCATTGCCCAAGGGTATCCTGTATTATTTGTTAATAGCAATCTCCGAAAGGCGAGAGGCAATGACTTTTAAACAGAACACCAATCAAAATCTTCAAGTGAGCACTTCCTGGGTTATTATTATTGCCAGAAAAAGGGCAGCAATCATAAAGGAAGGACAGAAATGAATCAAGCAACATCCATCAGCAACACTGTTATTCTGTGACTTTGCTGTGACATTGCAGTAATACATGATTGTGACTGAACAAAATATTCATGCTGTTTAAATTCAATTTGTTTGAATTCATCATAATATAGATTTGCATTAGAACAGATTCCTAGGTCTTAACACAAAATAGTGTGTACACATTTAGTCAATCAGATTGAGAAAGATTAAGCCAAAATTTTCCATGAGGTTAATAAGATTGCATAGGGTGTCCTCTGCCATGAATATTGAAGGTGTCATTAAATGGCTATTTTGTTGAAACTAAATCAGATATACCTAATTATAGCTTGAGTGCAGAATAATTAGATTTCTTTACTCTATTTCAGTGATCTTCTTCAGTACATGACCTGTGGTCCTGCTGTTGCATTGGAAATTTTGGGAGACGAGGCTGTGTCTGCTTGGAAGAAGTTAATTGGATCTTCAGATTTAAACAGAGCACAAAATGAAGCCAATGTCCAGGAACTTTATGGGATTGACAACATCAAGAATAATATTCATGGCTCTGAATGTGCTGCAAGTGCAGCTCAAGTAAGTTTTTTTTTGTGTGGGGTTGGGGTGGCGGTTAAAAGAAAATTGAACTGAGTTGGGTCTTTAATCCCTGCCATGTTTAACAGTCTAACTCATACATGTATGCAAGTAGGCTGGTGAAATTGATATACATTTTTCTGAGACAGATTTATTTAGTCAATAGTTCTTTCAGTCTTAAAAGTATGAATGAGCCTATTTAAATACCAGAAATGCTGGTTTAGTCATTTAATTATTGAACTTGGGTTTTACTTTATCTTATGGTTAAATTTAGTTTGTCAAAAATTGTTTAAAATTTCTTGCCTGTTGATTGATTCAAAAAAGTGTTTTAAGTATGTCTTTCTAGTACTTAATTTTAAATCTTACAGTGCCGCAAATAAGTTTACATACTGAGCCCTGTCAGGCTATAAGGGCCACCGTTGAGCTTATTCCCTTCATGTATTCAACCAATGCAAACATGTAAATCTTTACAATCTGCATGAAAAACTGGTCCATTCCAGAATGGACTGTGGGAGCTAGGAGAAAGGAAACAAAAACTAATAAGTAAAAGATTTTAAAGTTAGAAAAGGTTTAGAAAAATGGGTTACATTGACTGGAAGGAGTAAAATTAAAATTAATAAAAGTAAGACATAGAATAGGGGAGAAAAGGACAACAGGGCGAGCTAAGCTTTTAGTTAATTTTGAAAAATGATTTTACTTTGGGATAAATGCAGTTATTATGTACTGAAATAAGAGACTACTTCAAATTCCAAGATATCAGGATAGTAGCCCTGGACTTGTCTGCTGATCCTTTCACTCGCATGACAAACCATTTGAGATTCAAACAGAAAAAATAATAGCTATTAGCATCCTAGAATCATAGAATAATATAGCATAGGGAACCAAGGGATATGGGGATTCATTTCAAGCACTGCATTCCAGATCATCATAACTCGCGGCATAAATTTTTTTCCTCTGGTTCTTTTGCCAGTCACCTTAAATCTGTGTCCTCTGATGACTGAGCCATCAGCCACTGAAAACAGTTTCTCCCCATTAAAATCATTCATGATTTTGAACACCTCTGTCAAATCTGCGAACCTTCTCTGCTTCAAGGAGAGCAACTGCAACTTCTCTAGTCTCCACATAATTGAAATCCTTCAACTCTGGTACCATTATAGCAAACCTCTTCCCCATCCTCCAAGTCCTTGACATCTTTCCTAAAGAGTGGTGCCCAGAATGTACACATTACTCCAGCTGAGGCCTAACCAGTGTTTTTTAAAGGTTTAGCATAACTTCCTTGCTTTTTATACTCTCTTCCTCTATTAATAGAGCCAAAACCCCCCATATGCTTTTCTAACAGCCTTCTCAACTTGTCCTGCAACCTTCAAAGATTTGTGAACATACACCCCCAGGTCTCTATGTTCCTGCACCAATGTTCCCGGCTGCGTAGCTGTCTGGAGCTCCCTGGCAGGCTGCTTGCTGGCTTTACAATAGGAAAAACAGCACATGCACGGGAATTTGAATGGGTCACGCAGCCCGTTAAAGGGGTCGTGCATCCCCCAAAAATTTAAGGGAACATTGTCCTGTAACCCTTTAAAATTGTACCTTTTAGTTCATATTGTCTCTACTCATTCTTCCTACCAAAAGTCATCACTTCACACTACTCTGCGTTAAATGTAATTTGCCATGTGTCTGCCCATTTCACCAGTCTGTGTCCTCTTGAAGTCTGTTGCTATTCTCCTCATTGTTTGCTACATTTCAAGCTATCTGCACACTTTGAAATTATGCCCTCTATATCCAAGTCCAGGTCATTAAAACATATCTCAGAAGAGCAGAGCACCTAATACTGACCCCTGGGGAACACCACTGTACACACCCCTCCAGTCTGCAACGCAATTGTTCACCACTACTCTCTGCTTTCTGTCCCTTAGCAAATTTTGTATCCATTCTGCCACTGTCCCTTTAAGCCCATAGGTTTTAATGTTGCTAACAAGTTTCGTGGTCCATCCCAATTTGCCAAGGAATAAATGTTTCTCAGATCTCTGATTGGCTGGCCTTTCAGAATAATCTACAAGGAGGCCCTTCTACCTGAAAGGAATAGTCAGATCTGACACAATGATATCCAGAGCTTCAAGCTAATGGCACAGCTCTAGCGAGGGTCAACTTAAAGGAAATAGAGTTTCAAGAGTTAGTTGCAATAATGATGCATGATTCCAAGAAATCCTGGACTTTAAAGGCTTACAATTACCCTGTGAGCTCTTGGTTCACTGGTGCTAAGAGAATTGTTTATCTACTGTTTTCAGCTTTTGTGATATCCTGTATTTCTGTCCTTAGCTCTTCACCTAGCTTTCTCAATTAAAAAAAAAAACAGCTTGGATATTAACTCCATGATGATGAGGGTGGGGGGGGGGTGGGCGGCGAAGGGAATTAAATCCTAAAAAATGGAGAACGGGTCCTCAACCCGTTGTGTATGCACGCGTTGCTGTTTTCATAGTAACAGTTTTCGAGCTGGCTCCAGAAGTTAAGTGCTTTTTATAGTACTCATAGTGAGCCAGAAGGAGCAGGAATGCTCCCCCCGGACCCTCAAGGAAGCCTTCGTCTTTTTCTGTCAATCGCTGCCTCTCTACAGCCTCTGCCGCGATATGCAGCCTCTTTCCACCCCCGTCCCTCCAGCCCCGATTTATAACCTGCCCTACAACTGCTTGGAGCCGTCCCCAAGTCTGCAGCCTCCTGCCACTGGTTTTCCGCCCGGTAGCCTGTCAATTTGGTTTGCTGTTGAGCGGGAAACGGAAGAAAATAATTCTAATGAGGTCCTGCCGTTAAATTCGGCAGGTCCTCCGTGCCCCCAGCCTTGCCGGGTTACTCTTGCACTACTGCGTTCCCTGCACCCTCCCTGTAATTATTGGGGCTCATGTTTCAACACTTTTAATATATTTTGAAAAGCTGGGATCAGGTACTCTCTCAGACTGTTGCGAGTTCCTATTGTTTCCATCTCATCATTATCATCTATCTTTGTAAGAGACAACAGTGGGGAAGCATGGTGTCTTGGTTCATAATGGTGTTATTGATATTAAAATTTACCTTATAAGGGGCTTGAATCTGGTTCTGAGAAAATGAATGATGAAACCTTATCAGCCTATAGGTATCTGTGAAATTTAGTTTCTTCCACTCAGGATTTTGCTCGTCTTTCTCGCACTAGGAAAATTAGTGAATTGTACACATGGTGGTTGAACCATCATGCATCTTCTTTGACAACCAGTGCCTAATAATGGGCTCAATTTTCCTCAATTATCTGCACTGTTATTTTTAGAGTAAATTAAAATCTCCAAGTTTCCCCAAAGTTTCTGCGCTAGCGTAATTCACTTAGGTAGGATTTTTTTTTAGGATACGATTTTTTTACCTCATTGGGGGCGTAACCTGCCACCCGTGCCAATTCTGGTCATTTAAGAAAGTTTGGCCAGCTCTGATTTACTCCAATTTTCTTAGGACGGCGTATGCGGCCACTCTAGAAAAACCTTCTGGACAGTTAACAAAATCAGCTTAGGTAAGAAAATCAGCACAACAGATGCAGTTCCACGCCCGGACAACAACAGCAGAGAGGGGGTGAGGGCTTTCGGCCAGGGTTAGGAACAGCACCCGGCACTGGGAGGGGAGGGAAGCCTTAAGATCAGAGTTAGGAGCAGCACTCGGCATCGGGAGGGGAGGGAAGCCTTTCATCCAGAGCTAGGAGCGGCACTGGGAGGAGGGAGACCCTTCGGCCAGGGCTAGCAGCGGCAACCGGCTCCGGGAGGCCTTTTGACCAGGGTTAGGAGCGGAGTGGGGGGGATAGACTTGTCATAAACACTTTAATAATTTAATGATGGAATGCTGCTGCAAGGTGCTTGTGCAGGTTGCTGTGAGCTGGCCAAAATGTGTTGTATGTTTCACTTTCCAGCCTCAACCCGCAGTGTGTCCCTCGTTACCCTGCCAACCCGATCTTTTTGGCGCAGATCTTAGGCTCCACCCCCAAAGCTAAGTGAATAATTCAAACAGGGAAAGTTGGATGTTTTTTTTGGTGTAGTTGGGCCCCCCAAAAATTAGCGTAACTCTTCAAGTACATCGAAAAACGGCTTTGGGAAAAATTGAGCCCATGCCTCATTTTAGCCATTTTTTTTTGTTAAGCTCCAATTTAAATGTTTGGGAAAAAAATACACAAGCAGAGGAATATGTTTATGATTAGAAATCTTACTAGCTCATCCTTTTATGTTGGTTTGTGCTGTTTCAGCAAGGCATGAAATTCCATGCAGCCTATATTGCATAGTAAGGTAAAGGGTGCAATTTCTAGCTTTTTGATCTGGAAAATGTGTGAATGATGTATTGCAATACCACTATGCACATTTTTTTTTAAAGAAATAATCAATGCATGAGGTTGAGAGCCAACCTGAAATGAGAGCCGATCTGAAATAACAGATATTAGATAGATGAGATATATTCCTGTAAAATGGAAGCGGAGCATTCAATTGTTGCTGAATTTCCTGAGAATGAGGAGTAGTTGCAGAAGTCTTGATGGTGTGTGTAAAACCTTAAATGATGTCCGACAATTTAAAGTAACTTGTGTCTCTCAAAAATATCGTAAAACTTATGTTTGCATGGAGGAGGAGGGACAAGCAAATGGCTGTATTTGACAAAGAGGCAACTGTGGGTGCTTTTGAAGGTAAAGGAAAAAGGGAGGGGAAAACCTGTGGCTGTGTGTAGGGAGGAACCAAGAAGGAAAAATTGTCCTTTTTTATCCACGTAACAATTTGTACTGTGGAGGATCAGTGGAGTCCCCGCCCCTGATCCTCCCGCCCAGTCAAGTCCCTGCCTCCCGCCCGAATCAGAACTGCCAGACCGGAAGTGTCATTCCGATCATGTTGACCAATCCAAGCGGCCCTGTCCTGAGCGGCAGCGGCCCCTGTGAAATTTCAAATCCTGTTTTGTTTCATGTTTTACGACTCCGATAAAGCCAAGAGGGCGTGGGGGGAGGAGAGAGAGAGAGAGACCTGGGGGGGAGAGAAAGAGAGACCTGTGGGGGGGGGGGGGGTGGAGAGAAAGAGAGACTGGGGGGGAGGGGAGAGAGAAAGAGACGGGGGGGGGGGGGGAGAGAAAGAGACGGGGGGGGGGGGAGAAAGAGAGACACGGCGGGGGGGGGGGGGAAGAGAAAAAGAGAGACTGGGGGGGGGAGGAGGGAGAGAAAAAGAGAGACTGGGGGGGAGGGGGAGAGAAAAAGAGACGGGTGGGGGGCAGAGAAAAAGAGAGACTGGGGGGGGGAGGGAGAGAAAAAGAGAGACTGGGGGGGGGGGAGATAGAAAAAGAGACGGGTGGGGGGGAGAGAGAAAAAGAGAGACTGGGGGGGGGAGAAAGAGAGACTGGGGGGGGAGGGAGAGAGAGAGACTGGGGGGAGGGAAGAAAGAGAGAGAGACGAGGGGGGAGAAAGAGAGAGAGACTGGGGGGGGAGAAAGAGAGAGAGACTGTGGGGGGGGGGGGGAGAGAGAGAGACTGGGGGGGGGGGGAGAGAGAGAGAGACTGTGGGGGGGGGAGAGAGAGAGACTGGGGGGGGGGGAGAGAGAGACTGTGGGGGGGAGAGAGAGACTGGGGGGGGGAGAGAGAGACTGGGGGGGAGAGAGAGAGAGACGGGGGGGGGAAGAGAGAGAGAGACTGGGGGGGGGGAAGAGAGAGAGAGAGACTGGGCGGTGGCGAAGAGAGAGAGAGAGAGAGAGACTGGGGGGGGGGGAGAGAGAGAGAGACGGGGGGGGGGGCGAGAGCGAGAGACTGGGGGGGGGCGGAGAGAGAGAGAGAGAGACCGGGTTGGGGGGGGGGGGGAGAGACTGGGGGTGGGGAGAGAGAGAGAGACTTGGGGGGGGAGAGAGAGAGACTGGGGGTGGGTGCGGAGGGGGGGGAAGAGAGACTGGGGGTGGGGGGGGGGGGAAGAGAGACTGGGGGGGGGGAGAGGGAGAGACGGGGGGGGGGAGAAAGAGACTGGAAGGGTGGCAGAGAGAGAGAGAGCATTGAGGGGAGGGGGAAGAGAACCTGGGAGGGAGGGAGGGAGAGAGAGAGTGAGTGTGGGGGGGGAGAGGAGAGAGAGAGTGTGGGGACGGGGGAAGAGCTTGGGGTGGGAGGGAGAGAGAGTCTGGTGGGGGTGGTGATGGGGGAACGTGGAGGAGAGAAGAGAGAGAGTCGGGGGGGGGGGGGAGGAGGAGAAGAGGTAGAGCCTGAGGGGGATGGGGAGAGAAAGAGAGAACCTGAGGGGGTGTGGTGGAGTAGAGAGAGTCGGGGGGAGAGAGAGAGAGAGCACGGGGCGTTGATGGCGAGAGAGAGAGCGTGGGGGAGGTAAAGAAAGCCTGGGTGGTGGGCAGAGAGGGAGCCTGGGGTGGGAGGGAGAGAGAGCCTGACCGGGGGTGGGGGAGGGAGAGAGGGAGTCTGGGAGGTTCGGAGGGGAGAGAGGAAACTCTGGGAAAATGGATCACTTTCTTACAACCCCCTACAAGGGACATCGTTGGAGTGGATGAAATCCAGAAGTCACTACACTGTTACTAATCACCATTCCCAATAAACCTGTTAACAATCTGTATACAATGCCTCATCTATGGTTGGGGGTGCGAGGTGGGGGGAGTAAGATCATGCGCTGGTGTAAGGAGGGACTTCGGATGCCGCACTTGCGCTGGGAGAAGGCACTTTGGCTGGGGGAAGGCAGCACTTGCGCTGGGGGGTAAGGGACTTTGGTGGTGGGGGGACACACACTTGTGCTGGGGTAAGGGACTTCGGCTGGCACTTTGTGACTTCTGGGGAGATCTATCCTCTGTGGCTTCTGGAAATCAAAGTGGATAGAGTTACAATTTGCGAAGTCAGTGACAACTTGGGATGGGCGGTTCCAGTTACACATTCCAGAGAAACTTCAGGGTGTGGCTTATCCTCCAAGGGGACCAATCGGAGACCAGGAGCGGTCATTTTTACTGTAGAAATAAACGTGTCCTTTTTTATAGGCCCATTAGCGCTCCCGGAGGACGCAGAAAGTCCCGGCCCCAGCTGCTTCCCGCCTGCATTTATGGCACAGGGCAATTTCCTTCCCCGCCCCCCCCGGGGCAGTGTGTAGTTTTGTTTCAAAATAAGCGTGATTCTGAAGCACATCACTGCATGAAATTGTGGCCCATGGGGAAAAATGTGTGATTATTCCTGAGTCTATTTATATACACAGGGAGCAAGTATTTTATGCAGATATGACGAGAGAATTTTGTCCATTCAGGCAGCTGTTAATTTCTTTTAGGACAAGAATTTGGGTCAACCTATCTCTACATACAGATTGTCATTTTTGTAGTGAACTGTATCTCTATCTGCTACTTCCTGCAGTGTGAGCCCTATAGAGGAAATTTAGGAGCTTATTCTGCTCATATAAGCATTTCTTGGATCAACATGCAAATAATTTTCCTAAAGGCTATCTGCAAGACAGCAACATGGAGCAGTATATGTGCTTTTATCAAAAATAATTGTTTTATCTTGACCTCTTAAAAACAAAAAAAATGCTTCAGTATTGCTGCGCTCCAAAGAGGACAGAACATGTTGGTCATCAGAGCACACCAGAAGTACTTGTCTTATTTTGGTATGTGGAGATTTGACAACTGAGAATGTTTAATAACTTGTTCTTTTCAACCGTAAACATTTTTTTTTTAATCCTCTTTCCTGGGTTCCATGTGTTCTTTTTTTTATGGCAGAGCTTGGATGTGCCGTTTATTGCTCTGTTTCTGTTCTCTTACTGTTGATTGATATCCCAGTGCCTTTTCTGATCAAAGAACCAATAGTGCATCCCTGCACAAGGGTCTATGTGAAAGAATGGGGAAAGATCCCCTAATGATAGCGGCTCTTATTTGTATGTGGATGTTTGTCTTCTTTAAAAGTGTGAGGTGTATTGTAACTATGATTGAAGTTGTCCAAATTTTGAAGTTAGTATTTCTTTCAAAATATGAGAAAAAAAAGCTCCTTAGATACAGGTCAAGTAACTATACATGCCAACCTGTACTTTGAATGTGCTGCTGACCAGTGGAGTTGATCAACGGCAGAATCATTTTCTACAGAAGGATTGCTGCTAGTTGGAGAACAAACAAATCAAATCAGGTCATTAATTGTGAATAGGAGTGCACCACGACCATAGATCTTTTGTTTGCTTCCTAGCCACAAGTTGCCAGATGAGGAAATTTCAGTGGTATTTGACAGCTATGCAAAAATAGAATAGTTACCAAATGATGGATTGTAAACTGCAGCCAAAAAAGCCTTTCTCGCCTTGAGAATTATTTCCTTCAAAAGAGATTCAAAGATGCTTTGATCTAGATCTTTGGAGGGAGGCTTTGAGCCAATGCTTAGAATGTAAGGCAACTTTACCATCATCTCCCCATATTTCTGCCAATGACTATGACTACAGCTTCTTTTGAAGTCTGTGTCATTAAGAATGAATCACATCCACTATACAAGAATTCATACAGCTTTAGTAGCAGCAAGACAATGCTATTGTCTGGAGTCCATGTAAACAACAACAACCTGTATTTATATAGCACCTTTAAGATTTTAAAACTTCTCAAGGCACTTCGCAGGAGCGTTATAAAACAAAATTTGACACCGAGCCACATAAGGAGCTAATGGGGCAGATGACGATAGGTTTTAAGGAGCGTCTTAAAGGCGGAAAAAGAGGCAGAGTGGTTTTGGAAGGGAGTTCCAGAGCTAAGGGCCTTGGCAACTGAAGGCATGGCCACCAATGATGGAGCGAATTAGGGGAGCCTAGATATCTTAGGTGTGGGGGTGGGGGTTGTGGAGCTCCAGGAGATTAGAGATAGGGAGGGGCAAGGCCATGGAGGGATTTGAAAACCAGGATGAGAATTTTAAAATCGAGGTGTTGCTTAACTGGGAGCCAATGTAGGTCACGGGAGCCAATGTAGGTCAGCGAGCACGTGGGTGATGGATGAACAGGACTTGATACGTGGTTAGGACACGTGCAGCAGAGTTTTGGATGATCTCAAGTTTACGGAGGGTAGAACGTGGGAGGCCGGCCAGGAGTACGTTGAAATAGTCGAGTCTAATGGTAACAAATGCATGGATGAAGGTTTCCGCAGCAGATGAGCTGAGGCAGGGGTGGAGTCTGGTGGTATTCCGGAGGTGGAAATGGGTGGTCTTTAGTGATGGCGTGGATTTGTGGTTGGAAGCTCATTTCGGGATCAAATATGATACCAAGGTAGATTAGGCAAAGTAGATTTAAGATTTAAGATCTGTGTGTCAGTTCACTGACAGACATAGCCAACTTATTTGAGGCCAGATCATAGGTCAGATCCTGCTATGCACTTGGGATCCCTCTTTCATAGGAATAAGGGGGAGGTCATTCAGCCCCTCAAGCCTGCATTCAATTAGATCATGGCTGGTCTGTACCTCAACTCCATTACAAGCCATGTTTATGCAACCTTTCCTCAATTTAACCCTCTAAATTAGCTATAAGTATTAGTCAGAATTGAAGTTTCTTATCTGTTCAAAAAGCCTGATCCATGATGCTGGCTTTTAATTGGTATTATTCAGATGAATCTGCACCTCCATGGTCAGCATATCCTTCCTGAGGATCAGGCGAAAGATGCCAGTCTCAAAGTCGATTGCTCTTGTTATACAGGTACATGTAGAGCATGCCAGCCTGGTCAGCTAAACAGAAACCATGAATGGGAGTGATAGGGTTGGGGATAAGAAGTTGAGTGTGGATGGATACCCAGTATCCACACACCTCTGCCTAAGCTTATGTCCATCTTTATAAGCTGGCCGTCTGCCAAGAGGGAGTTGGTTGAGGCAGTTTGTTATTTTATCCTTGTCCAATGTGCTGATGCTGATAAATATCCAACAAAATTGGCCCTATGGATTCTTGTATGAGAAAGAAGTTAATTAATGTGAAATTCAATCGTGTCATTGGGATAGTTGACCAACTGGACTCAATTGACAGAAGTTTCTTTAGGTGGAGGTATTTGCAGATATGGATTATGTTTTGGCAAAACTGTTCTAGCCAGATTTGTTCAGGAGAATAAGGAAAATCAAAACTTTGTGTTGAAGACATATCAATAGGCTTGAGTGAGGTCATAGATTTTGGATTGGTAATTTAGTTTAAATATTACAGCACATCTCTAAAATTGTCTACCGAGAAAAATGTAAAATTCTTAATGGACTTCCACCAGTCTTGACTGCCCGATTCAGATGATTTTCACAATTCACATGAGACAGTGGTTTCTTTCTTAATTTTGAGAAACATATAAACATAGAAAATAGGTGCAGGGGTAGGCCATTCAGCCCTTCAAGCCTGCACCACCATTCGATAAGATCATGGCTGATCATTCCCTCAGTATCCCTTTCCTGCTTTCTCTCCATATCCCCTGATCCCTTTAGCCGGAAGGGCCATATCTACCTCCCTCTTGAATATATCCAATGAACTGGCATCAACAACTCTCTGCGGCAGGGAATTCCACAGATTAACCACTCTGAGTGAAGAAGTTTCTCCTCATCTCAGTCCTAAACGGCCTACCCCTTATCCTAAGACTGTGCCCCCTGGTTCTGGACTTACCCAACATCGGGAACAATCTACCCGCATCTAACCTGTCCCGTCCTGTCAGAATCTTGTTTGTTTCTATGAGATCCCCTCTCATCCTTCCAAACTCCAATGTATAAAGGCCCAGTTGATCCAGTCTCTCCTCATATGTCAGTCCAGCCATCCCGGGAATCAGTCTGGTGAACCTGCGCTGCACTCACTCAACAGCAAGAACGTCCTTCCTCAGATTAGGAAACCAAAATTGAACACAATATTCTAGGTGAGGCCTCACCAAGGCCCTGTACAACTGTAGTAAGACCTCCCTGCTCCTATACTCAAATCCCCTAGCTATGAAGGCCAACATACCATTTGCCTTCTTTACCGCCTGCTGCACCTGTATGCCAACTTTCAATGACTGATGAACCATGACACCCAGGTCTCGTTGCACCTCCCCTTTTCCTAATCTGCCACCATTCAGATAATCTGTTTTCGCATTTTTGCCCCAAAATGGATAACTTCACATTTATCCACATTATACTGCATCTGCCATGCATTTGCCCACTCACCTAACCTGTCTAATTCACCCTGCAGCCTCCTAGCGTCCCTCTCACAGCTCACACCGCCACCCAGTTTAGTGTCATCTGCAAACTTGGAGATATTACATTCAATTCCTTCATCCAAATCATTGATGGATATTGTAAAGAGCTGGGGTCCCAGCACTGAGCCCTGCGGCACTCCACTAAATCACTGCCTGCCATTCTGAAAAAGACCCATTTATCCCGACTCTCTGCTTCCTGTCTGCCAACCAGTCAGTATATTACCCCCAATACCATGTGCTTTGATTTTGCACACCAATCTCTTGTGTGGGACCTTGTCAAAAGCCTTTTGAAAGTCCAAATACACCACATCCACTAGTTCTCCTTTGTCCACTCTACTAGTTACATCCTCAAAAAATTCCAGAAGATTTGTCAAGCAGGATTTCCCTTTCATAAATCCATGCTGACTTGGACCGATGCTGTCACTGCTTTCCAAATGCGCTACTATTTCATCCTTAATAATTGATTCCAACATTTTCCCCACCACTGATGTCAGGCTAACCGGTCTATAATTACCCGCTTTCTCTCTCCCTCCCTTTTTAAAAAGTGGTGTTACATTAGCTACCCTCCAGTCCATAGGAACTGATCCAGAGTCGATAGACTGTTGGAAAATGATCACCAATGCATCCACTATTTCTAAGGCCACTTCCTTAAGTACTCTGGGATGCAGACGATCAGGCCCCGGAGATTTATCGGCCTTCAATCCCATCAATTTCCCCAACACAATTTCCCGCCTAATAATGATATCCTTCAGTTCCTCCTTGTCACTAGACCCTTGGTCCCCTAGTACTTTCGTAAGGTTATTTGTGTCTTCCTTCGTGAAGACAGAACCAAAGTATTTGTTCAATTGGTCTGCCATTTCTTTGTTCCCCATTATAAATTCACCTGAATCCGACTGCAAGGGACCTACGTTTGTCTTCACTAATCTTTTTCTCTTCACATATCTATAGAAGCTTTTGCAGTCAGTTTTTATGTTCCTGGCAAGCTGCTTCTTGTGCTCTATTTTCCCCCTCTTAATGTGAAACTTCTGCCAGGATGTTTATGCTCATTGCTATGTATAAAATCAAGTGTTTCCCGCCATTTACGTTGTTGAAATACGAGAAGCCAGCGCCACCTGTTAGGAAATTGCGTCCAGCGCTCAAAGTTCAGTGTCTTAATTTAAATTAGCTATAAGTATTAGCCAAAATTGAAGTTTCATATCTATTTGAAAACCAGCATCTTGGATTAGGCTTTTTGATTGGGAATTATGCTGAATTGGGGCTGAAGTTTGCTGCGGTAGACCTCTGAGACATCCCACAGAGCTGGGAAGAGGCAGCCGAAACTAGGTACGTTTTAACCATTAAAATCATGAAAGCTGCTCCTGGGGCCTGTGCACAGCAATGCTTTTGAGAGCAATTCCCTCTGAGGAAAACCATCTACGCCCCCTTAAGTTGAACTTTGAGCACTGGACGCAATTTCCTAACCGGTGGCTCTGGTGCCTCATATTCCAATAATGTAAATGGCGGGAAACACTTGATTTTACACATAGCAATGAGCATAAACATCCTGGCAGAAGTTTCACACGACACAGAATACAGATGTACATTAGAAATACATTCCTTGTGTATAAAGGATGATCGTTCATGGGTTTAAAATAAGTAAATTCATATATTTAGAAAGAAATATTAATTATAGTGCAGAATTATGCAATATAAAAATGTATTGAGTAACTATTAAATTTAAGGAATAAAATTGCTTAAATGTAGTGCCTTATTTTTTGAAAGTAGACAGTAAATTAATTGTAGAATTGTGAGTAATTTAATAGATTATTAATTTTAGTGAAATATAATCAGTAATTTAGTTAATTATAAAACAGATAAACTTACTGGTTAAGATTTGGTTGAACTGCTGTTGTCCGTCTGCTCCATTATTGGGGCTCATTGTTGGATATTGAGAACTCCATCTGTGGGGAAAAAACCTCTTACAATCAGTAGGACTTCTTTCTGGTGACTATAAAACACTAGCAGGGCTTGGGGCTGTTCCTAAACTTGGAGGGCAGGGAGTGAGCATGGGCTGGACAGTGACAACAGTGACTGGTCAAATGGGAAATAATAATAATCCAAGTTAGGAGGGCAGACATTGCCAATTTTCAATACCTGCAATTGCATACAACATTAAGAGGCACATTGTGTACATGTGTAGATGGTGGGAAAGCCAGTATTGAGGGCCAGAGAAGTTGTGCATACCTACAACCTGAACCAGATTGGACAAAAGTTTTGAGTTCCTAAAGCTCCCAAGCAAACTCCAGGAAAGGAGCAAAAGTCACTCTGAAGCACATACCATATATTTAACGAATGTTTTTCCGTAAGTTTAGTGATTTTGTTTCACGAATTGTTTAATTTTTATGTGTGTATTGTTAGAAGTATTTTTTATAAGGTTATGTAAGAGGATGGATGTAAACCAATGTGGCTGCTCAAAGAACTTTGAAAAATGTTTTTAGGGATATGATTGGTTGCTTTTGTGGTGGTTTCTGGTTGTTCATTGGTTGCTTTTTAGTCAATGGAATTTTTAAAATTCAAGATTGTGAATTTGTTATTATAAATAGTGGGCAGGATTTTCTGCTAGAATTACATTAATTTGCTGGTGTAACTCCAATGGAATGTGGAGTGATTCAACATGCTGCACTTAACTACAGTGAGTTTGCACAATAAAATGTGTGTGAATCTGGAGCACTTTCATACCTTCTTAATTTTGAGAATGTTGCCTATATTTAACTTTTCTATTGATATAATTGCAAATAGCTAAATGATTTAATTAATTATATAAATAAGATATAAACAAGATACTATATTACCATGACGTGCGCTGCTTAAAATGTATCTTTGATGGTTGACTAGGTGACTTATTTATATGTTTTTTTTTAAAGTAAGCTTCCTCTCGTGGAGGAAATGGATAATATATTGAAGGTGCTTGGGTGGACCCGGCTTTGTTAACATGAAACCTGGGGTGGGGGGGGGAGAAATTACTAGAATAATGTGAAATATTTTGAAAATGGAGATAAAAAGAATGATTGGATGATCTGATTAAATTTTGCTAAATAGCTCCAAAATGGTTTATTTTGCAGTATTCAGAAAAGACTACCGTGGAGAAGAGTCACGGCAGTATGAGTCTAGGAGCTATTGTAACTCTGAACGTTTTGTAAATATTGCCTCTGGGCTATTTAAACTCTGAACGTTTTAATAGAAACAAATGCCACCAGGCATTCTACTGATGTAACTGGAAATAGCTAAATATTTTCAAGTATTTGGATTCCTGTGGTAGTGCCAGTTTGGATCAGTTGCTGGTGTATTCACCTCTGAGTTAAGAGTTTGTGTTCACAAGTCCCGTTCCAGATCTGGACCATGCAGGCCAATAAATTTGGTTGTAATGATAGAAGAAATTCAATGATCGCACCAGAGCTGGTAAGGTAAGACTCTTGCTCGCACTTCTCTTGCTTTCTCCTTACCCCTGGACCAGCTGTAGCCCCAGCACTCACAAGCTTGCCGCTGCTGCTGCTACTGACACAATATTCACCTACTGCTGGCCTCACAATTACTCCCCTCGCCTCTCACTTCCTTATGCCTGTGCCAGCTTTCACACACCAGCCACACTGTTCTACCCTAACAGGTATATCTTTTCACCAGGCCTCACACTAAACCATTCCCTTTCTTCTTGCAGGAGAAGCTTCCACATAACAGCAGGGATCAGGAATAAAGACAGAAAATGCTGGAAATACTCAGCAGGCCAGGCAGCATTTGTGGAAAGAGAAACAAAGTTAACATTTCAGATCGATGACCTTTCATCAGAATTGATAATAGTTAGATAAGTAACAGGTTTTAATCAAGTACAGAGGCATGGAAAGGGGGAGGGGAGGAAAGAACAAAAGAGAAGGTCTATGATAGATGGAAGGCAGGAGAGATTAAATGACAAAAAGGATGATGGTGCGAGATAAAACCGTGTCCGTCCCATTTCCTGCTATTCTGCGCTCACCCATCTCCTCCCTCCCAGAACCACAATAGGGTTCCCCTTGTCCTCACCTTCCACCCCACTGGCGCCTCCATTCAACGGATCGTCCTCCGCCAACTCCAGCGTGATGCTACCACCAACCACATCTTCCCTTTTCAGCATTCCGAAGGGACCATTCCCTCCGCGACACCCAGGTCCATGCACCTACCCATGCAAGCACAGGAGATGTAACACCTGACCTTTTACCTCCTTCTTTCCCACTCAACAAGCACAAAGACAGCGGGAATAGGATGGCCAAGAGACAGCTCTCTGGAAGGCGAGCTCAAATCTGACTCTGCTACAGACTGAACTGATGCTGACTTAAATGGCCCAGCATATAGAAGAAGACTGATGGCACTGGAGATCCTGTGTACCATGTCAGGAGTATAGAGCAGTCCAACTCATAACTTTGTGGGGTATTCCAGGGGGGCATAGAGACACTATAGTCAACCATTGTCCCATGTGGTCAGCACTATGAACACTGCAGAGGATCCACAGTGTTAGAGCCTCTGGTGACAGCCTGACAGGCTCTGACGGCTTTGATGGAAGCTCAGACTGCTGCCATCTTGGTTCTGGGTTGCTACGTCTCTCCTGCTTTCAAAACAGAATGGAGGCTAGAGAGAGAGGGGCTTCCAAAGGTCATCTTACTTCTGTGTTCTGATCTCACATAGAGCAGTAATTGCTATGTGATAGGAAGATGATGTGTTCTCTCATGATGACTGTAAACCTGCTGGCCTGCCTGCCTCTGAACCAATTGCCAGTGTTGGTGCCAGTCATCTGGGCAAGTCTACCCTAGCCACTGAGATTCTGCAACTGGGCCCTCTAAGGCCAGAGCTCCTTGAGGTCACCCACCACGATCATCCCTAGAGCCCTCAGTATACACTCAGCAGCCTTCCACCTACCATAATGTTGCCACCAGGGGAGCATCAGAATAGGCAAATATACATGGAAGACAGGCACTAGGGATTTGCACAAGAATGATTTTTATTTCTGAAACATCACTGTTACATAACTTGAAATGAACTGATCAACCAGTTTGCTGCTATACATCAGATTCTTTGTATTGGGTGTTGGTGTGCAAGATTAGGGCATTAATCAGCTGAATAAAAGAAATGGATGTAAAGATGGTAGGAAGGACTGTTAGAACCATTTAATGATTATTTGCTATCGTAGAGCTCTGTCAGCATTGTTGGCCCTTGCTGTTTATGTTTATCCTTAGCTTCCTGGTCTTGCTTCTCCACATTTTCTTCAAGGTGGCTCTGAGGGCTGGCCCCTTTGCAGAGCAAAGTGACGAAAAATGCAGCTGGCCACGACGATTCAGCAGACCCTACTGACTGATCCCTCCAGATTTGTTCAGGCAGCAGAACCTCTGTTTTAGAACGCCCATGTTTTGCTCAATTAGAGCTCTGATTGTGGTATGGCTTTGATTGTACTGCTCCTCAGCATGTCTTTTAATTCCTGACAGGAGTCATAAGGCAAATGATCAGGGGCTAGCCCTTGTCCCTAAGCAGCCAGCCTGAAACCCGATGGTCTGGTAGAAGAAGGGGGATTGACGAATGGTGCAGGACAAAGGCATCATGACTATTGCCAAGAAAGCGGGCACAAACCTACATGATCTGCTGCTGTGGTCACACACGAGCTGCACATTTAGAGAGTGGAAGCCCTTTTTGTTCACAAATGCTCAGCATGCAGGGCAATGTACATGCAGTCAATGATTCCCTGGACCTGTGGGAAGCCAGCAATTTGGGCAAAGTACAGAGCTTGCTCCTCTTGCTTGGCAGCCTCCAGAGGAAAGGTGATGAAATGGTTCCTCTTGGCGAAGAGGGCATGTATGACCTACCTTATGCAACAGTGCACTGCAAATTGCCTGATATTGCTGATGTCAGCTGTTGCAGCATGGAATGATCTTGGGCATTGAAATTGAAGGCCACAGCCACAAACACTACTGTGCATGACCTGCTGCTGGGCTGCAGATGTTGTTGCAGCAGATGACATAGCTCAGTCAAAGCCTCCCTGGTAAAGCAGAGCCATCTGATACACTGTTCCTCACTGAAGTTGAGGTATGACATTCTGCTGCAGAACACCCTTATGCTGTAAGGCCTCCTGCATCCTGCCTTCCTTCGCCTTTTTGTACCAGCAGTTGCAGGCGTCTGCTGTCTTGCTTTCTGCTCCTCTTCCTCCTGTAGCTCCACTGGCAGACCCACAACATACCCATTGTTCAACAATAAAGAGCTAAAGCCGTGACAGACGACGTGCTAAAGATGAGAAAAAAACACTTTCAAACAAATCTCTCGACCATGGATGCCTAGAAAATTCCTTCGACAAAGCAGAGACTTGTATCAATGCAGTTGAGGATCCGTTTAAATATCATTGATGCAATCTGCTTGCTGACTGTTGGCACCAACAATCAGGCCTAGGAACCAGTGAACCTGGTGCTGCCACAATTCAATTTTGCAGAAGAATCTTTTAACAAGTAAAGAACCCTTATTTACATATTTTAATGACCCCAGCACGACTAAAAGTCACATGAATTTCCAGGGAAGATTGGGCATGAGACACTGCCAGCTGAAATTCATCCCTCGAACACTCATTTAGTGCCCAGAAATCAGGCATGATGCAGCCCAATTTCTCCCCATAACTTTAACATGATACTTCAGTGCAGTACTGAGGGAGTGCTGCATTATTGCAGGTGCTATTACTCTAATGAGATCTTAACTTGAGATATGTATACGTGTGTATTTGTCTCTCTCATAACTTTTCTTTCTCGTAGAATGCTACTAAAACCGATCAGTTGGACATTGATCTCAATGTTGTTTGTAGGATTTTGCAGTGCACAAAATGGCTACCACATTTGCCCATCAAATAACAGCTTAAATTTATATAGCACCTTTCACATAGCTTTACAGTGAGAAAGTATAAAATGGAACAGTTGTTGGGCCATGATGGGAGTGTTAGGAAATCAAAAGCTTTGTCAAAAGGATATTGAGAAAGCTTTTAAAGGTGTAGAGAGAACTAATGAAGTGACTGGGTTTTGTATTTCCTAATTTTCATTTGAAGTAATTTTGACTCACTCATGACTTAATATCAGGCAGACTGAAAACTGAGATAGATGCGGGAACAGGATAAGAGTTGGTGAGAAACTGTCAGCATACATATGGAAGCTGATGCCATGGCTGCAGATGATGGCACCAATGGGCAGTCTGTAGATGAGGATGTGGATGCGCAAGATGTATCCTTGAGGGACATCTGGGAATGACTACAGGGATGGCAGTGAAGTTAGTAGTAGAGATGTGCTGGTTGCATTGGGATACGTAGGAATGAAATGATGCAAGACAGTCCCATGGAACTGAAAAATAGAAGAGATGTGATTGAGGAGGGTAGTGTGATCGGTGGTGTCAAATTCTGTGGAGGGGCCAAGGATAGAAAAGGAATGATAAAGCACTGTGGTTGCAGTTACAGATAATGCTATTTGTACCTTTGGCCAGGGATGTGAGCAGGGTGAAAATCTGACTGCAGACATTCGATTAGGAATCCTTAGAGATGGTATAGGGCTGGGAGGTGCCAAAACATTCAAGCACCCTGGAAGGAAATGAGGTTAGGGATGAGGTGGTAGTTTGAGAAAAACATGGCTCCGGTTGGGGTAGAGTGTAGAATGTTGCGGTGCAGGAGGTGTCACACTTGTGTGTGGCAGACTGGTTGGGCCAGATGCTCTTTACCTTTCCGCCATTGTTCATTTTTCATAGGTTTATATGTAACCTTCAGGGCTGCTGACTGAGGGATGTGTAGCTCTTTGTTGGCCGGCGCGGACACGACAGGCTGAAATGGCCTCCTTCTGCGCTGTAGATTTCTATGTTTTTATGTTTCTATGTTTCTAAGAACATAAGAAATAGGCCATTTGGTCCCTCGAGCCTGCTCTGCCATTTAATAAGATCATGGCTGATCTGATCATGGACTCAACTCCACTTCCCTGCTCGCTCTAAATAACCCTTTATTCTTTTATCGTTCAAACATCTGTCTATCTCCGCCTTAAATATATTCAATGAACCAGCCTCCACAGCTCTCTGGGGCAGAGAATTCCACAGATTTACAACCCTCAGAGAAGAAATTCCTCCTCATCTCAGTTTTAAATGGGCGGCCCCTTATTCTGAGACTATGCCCCTTAGTTCCAGTTTCCCCTATGAGTGGAAATATCTTCTCTGCACCAACCTTGTCGAGACCTCCCATTATCATGTGTTTCGATAAGATCACCTCTCATCCTTCTGAACTCCAATGAGTACAACCCCCTAGTCTCCGGAATCAACCTAGTGAACCTTCTCTGACCTGCCTCCAATGCAAGTATATCCTTCCTTAAATATGGAGTCCAAAACTGAATGCAGTACTTGAGGTGTGATCTCTGTAGGATTGTAGCAGGACTTCTCTGCTTTTATACTCCATCCTCCTTGCAATAAAGGCCAACATACCATTTGCTTTCCTGATTACTTGCTGTACCTGCATACTAACTTTTTGTGTTTCATGCACAAGGACCTCCAGGTCCCTCTGTACTGCAGCGCTTTGCAATTTTTCTCCATTTAAATAATTTGCATTTCTATTTTTCCTGCCAAAATGGATAACCTCACATTTGCCCACTCACTTAGCCTGTCTATATCCCTTTGCAGATTTTTTGTGTCCTCCTCACAATTTGCTTTCCCACCCATCTTTGTAGCATTAGCAAACTTGCCTACGTTACACTTGATCTCTTCATCCAAGTCATTAATTTAGATTGTAAATAGTTGAGGCCCCAGCACTGATCCCTGTGGCACCCCACTAGTTACCGTTTGCCAACCGGAAAATTACCCATTTATCCCGACTCTCTGTTTTCTGTTAGTTAGCCAATCCTCTATTCATGCTAATATATTGCCTCCAACCCCGTGAACTTTAATCTTGTGCAGTAACCTTTTTGTGGCACCTTATCGAATGCCTTATGGAAATCCAAATACACCATATCCACTGGTTCCCCCTTATCCACCCTGTTCATTACATCCTCAAGGAACTCCAGCAAATTTGTCAAACATGATTTCCCTTTCATAAAACCATGCTAATTCTGCTTGACTGAATTATGTTTTTCCAAATGTCCTTAATTATGGACCACAGCATTTTACCAATGACAGATGTTAGGCTAACTGGTCTATACTTTCCTGCTTTCTGTCTGCCTCATTTTTTAGATAGGGGCGTTACATTTGTGGTTTTCCAATCTGCTGGGATCTCCCCAGAATCCAGGGAATTTTGGCAGTTTACAACCAATGCATCCACTATCTCTGCAGCCACTTCTTTTACGACTCTAGGATGCAGGCCATCAGGTCCAGGGGACTAGTCCGCCTTTAGTCCCATTATTTTACCGAGTGTTGGTGATTGTTTTTTGTTCCTCCTTCCCTATAGCCCCTTGATTATCTACTATTGGGATGTTTTTAGTGGCTTCTACCATGAAGACCGATATAAAATATTTGTTCAAAGTCTGCCATTTCCCTGTTCCTCATTATTAATTCTCCAGACTCATCCTCTAAGGGACCAACATTTACTTTAGCCACTCTTTTTCTTTTTATGTACCTGTAGAAACTCTTGCTCTCTGTTTTTATATTTCGTGCTAGTTTACTTTCATAATCCTTCTTCCCCCTGTTATTATTTTAGTCGTTCTTTGCTGGCTTTTAAAAGTTTCCCAATCCTCTGGCTTCCCACTTATCTTGGCCACTTGGTATGCCCTTGTTTTCAATTTGATACTGTCCTTTATTTCCCTAGTTAGCCACGGATGGTTATCCCTTCTCTTACAGTCTTTCCTTCTCATTGGAATAGATTTTTGTTGAGAGTTATGAAATATCTCCTGAAATGTTTGCCATTGCTCATCAACCATCCCACTCTTTAATCCATTTTCCCAGTCCACTTTAGCCAACTCTGCCTTCATACCTTTGTAGTCTCAATTATTTAAGCTTAGGACACTGGTTTGCGATCCAACTTTCTCACCCTCCAACTGAATTTGAAATTCAACCATGTTATAGTCACACATTCCCAGAGGATCCCTTACTAGGAGATCGTTTATTAATCCTGTCTCATTACACAGTACCAGGTCTAAGATAGCTTGCTCACTGCTTGGTTCCGCTACGTACTGTTCAAGGAAACAATCCCGGATATACTCTTATGACCTCTTCCTCAAGGCTACCCTGGCCAATTTGCTTTGTCCAATCAATATGAAGGTTAAAATCGCCCATGCTTATTGCTGTTCCTTTTTTTACAAGCCTCCATTATTTCTTGATTTATACTCCGTCCAACAGTGTAGCTACTGTTAGGGGGCCTATAGACTACGCCCACCAGTGACTTTTTCCCTTTATTATTCCTTATCTCCTTCCAAACTGATTCAACATCTTGATCTTCTGAGCCAATATCGTTTCTCACTAACGCACTGATCTCATCCTTTATTAGCAGAGTTACCCCACATCCTTTTGCTTTCTGCCTGTCCTTCCGAATTGTCTCATACCCCTGAATACTTAGTTCCTAGCCTTGGTCTCCTTGCAACCATGTCTCTGTAATCACTATCAGATCATACCTATTTGTATTGTCAACTCATCTATTCAGATAGAGGTTTAAAAACATTTTTTACCTTTTTTTTTCCTGCTTTGACCCCACTTTCTGATACACTTTTATGTTTATACATTCTGTCTTGCTCTGGTTTTCATTTCCCACGGTGCAACCCTGCTCTATTGCCGCCGCCTTATTCTTTGACTTTTTAATTTTCCGCTCACCTGAACCCTCCCCCCCCCCCCCCTCATTAATTAGTTTAAAACCCTCTCTACAGCCATTATTCGATTCGCCAGGACCCGAATCCCAGCACGGTGTAAGTGGAGCCCGTCCCAACGGAACAACTCCCTCTTACCCTAAGTAGTGGTGCCAGTGTCCCACGAACCAAAACCAATTCCTCCCTTTGAGCCACGTGTTTCACTCTCTGATCTTATTTACCCTATGCAAATTTGCTCGTGGCTCAGGTAGTAACCCAGAGACTATTTCCTTTGTGGTTCTGCTTTTTAATTTGGCCCCTACTGCTCATAATCCCTTAGCAGAACCTCTTTGTTTGTCTTACCTATGTCATTGGTACCCACGTGGACCACGACAACTGGATCTTCTCCCTGCCACTCCTAGTTCGTCTCCAGCCCTGAGGAGATATCCTTAACCCTGGCACCGGGCAGGCAACACAGCCTTCGGGACTCACGCTCTCGGCTGATTTATGGGTCAACTGTGAGCTTTTTGAGGAGTGGGATGATCACTGTTCTATTGAAACAGTAATTGCACAATGTATTTCATTCTATATGGAACACTATAGGATGTTTCTCAGGGATATGATGAGAATCTACGTAAATGCAGGTTAGTTATTTATTTTCAAGCTGTTGACTCCTAGAGACTGTTATCCAGCAGTGCAGCACAACAGAGACATCTGATTTAAATGCCATGTTCTAGAAATTCGGCTGTTCAGTGCCTGTTTTTCAAGTGCTAAACAGCCTCCTAATATGGTGAGCAGGAAGCGCTCATTACAAGCTGGCAGTGCGCGCCCGTCATATTGTAAAGGGCAAAAAATCGGCATGCAGTGCTCATGCTTGAAACAGCATGAGCCTCTTCACATATGTAAGTAAGAGGCCTAACACAAATCTTTGAAGGTGGCAGGATGGGTTTACAAAGCAGTTAATAAAGCACATGGGATTCTGGGCTTTATAAATAGAGGCATAGCGTATAAAAGCCTGGAAGTTTGCTAAACCTATCTAAAACACTAGTTCAGCCCCAGCTGGAGTACTGTGTCGAACTCTGGGCATCACTCTTTAGGAAGGATATGAAGGCCTTAGAGAAAATACAGAAGAGATTTACTAGAATGGTCCAGGGATGAGGGATCACAGTTACGTGGATAGACTAGAGAAGTTGGACTTGTTCTCCTTAGAGCAGTGGTTAAGAGATTTGATAGAGGTGTTTAAAATCATGATAGAGTAAATAAAGACAAACTGTTTCCAATGGCTGAAGGGTCGATAACGAGAGGGTACAGATTTAAGGTGAATGGCAAAAGAACCAGAGGTGACATGAGGAAAAGCAATTTTTACGCAATGATTGGTTAGGATTTGGAACGTACTGCCAAATAGGGCGGTGGATCATCATCATCGGCAGTCCCTTGAAATCAAGGAAGACTTGCTTCCACTCTAAAAGTGAGTTCTTAGGTGACTGAACAGTCCAATATGGGAATTACAGTCTCTGTCACAGGTGGGACAGTCGTTGGAGGAAAGGGTGGGTGGGATTGATTTGCCGCATGCTCCTTCCGCTGCCTGCGCTTGATTTCTGCATGCTCTCGGCGATTAGACTCGAGGAGCTCAGCGCCCTCCCAGACGCACTTCCTTCACTTAGGGCAGTCTTTGGCCAGGGACTCCCAAGTGTCAGTGGGGATGTTGCACTTTATCAGGGAGGCTTTGAGGATGTCCTTGTAATGTTTCTGCTGCCCACCTTTGGCTCGTTTGCCATGGACGAGTTCCGAGTAGAGCGCTTCCTTTGGGAGTCTCGTGTCTAATGTCTCATGAGGTAGCCAGATTTTAAAACATACTTATGTGAATGTGGAGTCGGGAGGAGCAGGAGTGCACCTCCTGACCCCACATTCAAAGTACGCAGACCACTGCTGGCCACCATCTTTGGCCTGCCCTTCCATCCTGTTTCAAGGCGAGCTGCCTGTTCTTGTCTGCCACTCACCAGCATGATGGTAATGAGGCCCGGAGTCCAATCTCCGGAGTCTCTTGGGCCTCATCTTTCAGACACAGCGATTATTCCCACCACGTGCTCAAAAGTTGTTGTGCCTAAATTTCAGGTTTTCAAAATGTTTGTAAATTTTTATATTTTAAGTTTCCTTACATGTTAACAGTAACAGCATCTCAAAAATAATTCATTGGCTATAAAACACTGATATGTCCAGAATAATGAGGCTATACAATTGCCAGTACTTTTAAAACATTTTTTTTTGTTGCTTTATGAGTAAATACATTGTGTGCTATGGTACTGACATGTACAGACCTGTAAGATTCAAGGTTCAATCATTAGTCTGTGTTAAACTAGGTGACCTCACCTGGGGGGTTGTTGAGGCCAGCACAACTTAACTCTGTGGGTGGAGTGAAAGAGAGTGAGTGAGTGAGTCAGGAATATAGAAAATGGAACAAATTGATTGATCTGTTCAGTTAATTTTATATTTTTATATTTGTAGGAGCTAAAGGTTTTCTTCCCATCACCTGGTAGAGGACCTGCAAATACCGCAAGTTGTGCTGATTGCACCTTGTGCATTATCAAACCTCATGCTGTTGCTGAAGGTAAGCTTCAGATTTGTCTTTTTGAAGGAAAGCATTCCTTTTATCATAAGAAAATGAACAATGTAGTTAGCTTTATAGAATTAACACAAAGACTATCCTTTGGTTTCATAGAATCATAGAAATTTACAGCACAGAAGATGGCCATTCGGACCATTGTGTTCGTGCCGTCCAACAAAAAGCTATCCAGCCTAATCCCACTTTCCAGTTCTTAGTCCGTAGCCTTGAGCATATCCAAATACTTTTTAAATGCTATGAGGGTTTCTGCCTCTACTACCCTTTCAGGCAATGAGTTCCAGACCCCTACCGCACTCTTGGTGAAAAGATTTCTCCTCAAATCCCCTCTAAACCTCCTACCTCTTACTAAATCTATGCCCCCTGATTATTGACCCCTCTGCTAAGGGAAATAGATCCTCCCTATCCACTCTATCTAGGTGCCTCATAATTTTATACACCTCAATTAGGTCTCTCAGCCTCCTCTGTTTCAAAGAAAACAACCTCAGCCTATCCAATCTTTCCTCATAGATAAAATTCTCCAGTCCAGGCAACATCCTCGTAAATCTCCTCTGTACCCTCTCTAGTGCAATCACATCTTTCCTGTAATGTGGTGACCAGAACTGCACGCGGTACTTTAGCTGTGGCCTAACTAGTGTTTTATGTAGTTCAAGCATAACCTCCCTGCTCTTGTATTCTATGCCTTGGCTAATAAAGGCAAGTATCCCATATGCCTTTTTAACCACCTTATCTGCCTGTCCTGCTACCTTCCGGGATCTGTGGACATGCACTCCAAGGTCCCTCTGTTCCTCTACACTTCTCAGTGTCCTACCATTTATTGTATATTCCCTTTCCTTGTTGGTCCTTTCCTTGCCCATGTTTTTATAAAATTACCTCCAAAAGGACTGCTAGTGTATTTACAACTTCCTGAAACGCTGTGGACCTTATTTGATCATTTTATGTGAACCAAGCATGATCTCGCCAGAATTCATTATGGAAAGTTGTATAGAGGTGCAGGCATCATATACTGCTTGTGATAAATGAAAGTTGTTTTTTTGCACTTAAAAAACGTTAAGTTACCAATGATCTGAATGAAGCAATGTAAATAAAGAACACAGCAAAGTAGAAATTTAATGCTGAAAATGCGAATTGAGATAAATTGAATTAAACAACTAAGTATTAAACCATATTAAAGCAACACTAAAATTGATTTTTTTTCAATGCCAAGGTGAAGGATCGGGGACAGTACAAGTTTGGGGACATGTGCCCCTTGTTACAAAGTCACATCCGCTTTGGGAATAGGAGTGCTTCATATGCAAGTGTTTGTGTGTGTTCACTCCCACCTCTGCCATCTCCAGAGTTGTGAAAACTTGTGTTAACATAGTAAAACTTCCCAAGGCACTTCACAGGAGCATTATCAAACAAAATTTGTCACTGAGCCACATAAAGAGATAATTGGGCTGAAAATTGCTGTCGGAGACTTTCTTCGGACGAACGCTTCCAACCCGAAAAAAATTTACTAAAATACTTGGTGGTCCCGGAGGAACGTAGGATTCCGGTTGGAGGCCTTAATTCGCTGTGCAGTGTACGGGAACATGTCTCCCACGTACGGACGCATTTACTGGAATCATGTGGGCCTGGACCGCCAATCACTATCTAGTATTTTTTTAAATTTCAAAATATACTTTATTCATATAAAAATTTGTACAGTACATTCAAAAGCAGTTCAGTACATTTAGCTGCGGTCAGCAATCCCATACACTACATTTGGGTGCTGACGGCAGTTCCGTTCGATACATTTCCTTGCTTTTTAGTTCAAGTACAATTCGGTACAATACGGGATACATTGTAGTACATTCAACAAATTACGTTACATGTGTCACTATACAGTACACAGAATGGGTGACGGTACATTTACACTTTTCCTTTCCTACGTGCAACACGAAACAAACCTTGCATTGTACATGGCACTACATAGGTGTTTAGAGATCATGGTGCTCCATATACACAAAAAAGAAGTTACTACAAGTACAGCCCGAGGGGAGTTTTGTACTGATTCCTGCCCCCGGGTTTACCGTGGCAGAAGGGCTTTAAACTGTGGCATTTCCCCACCGTGCCTTTGCGGCGACTGCACCAATTTTAAGTGCGTCCCTCAGCACGTAATCCTGGATCTTGGATTGCGCCAGTCTGCAACACGCAGTTGTGGACATCTCCTTGCTCTGGAAGACCAGCAAGTTTCGGCAAGACCAAAGAGCGTCTTTGACCGAGTTGATGGCCCTCCAGCAGCAGGTGATATCTGTCTCGTCCTTCGCAACAATGGGGACAGGTAGAACCTCAGCACGTAGTGACACTTGGTGTTTGCGTACCACGGGTCTGTGCACAGCTTGATGCAGCCGCACACAAAGGTGGCCATCAGGATGAGGGCCACGTTCGGAACATCCTTTCCTCCACTGTCCAGAGATTTGTACATTGTGTCTCTGCGGACACTTTCCATTTTGGACCTCCAGACAAAGTGGAAGACGGCCCGGGTAACTGCCGCGGCAAAGGAGTGAGAGATGGGCCAGACCTGTGACACGTGTAGCAATCCCGAGAGCACCTCACTCCTGATGACCAGGTTCTTTCCTGCCATGGAGAGGGAGCGCAGCTTCCACCATCCCAGTTTTTGCTTCACTTTGGCGATACGCTGGTCCCAGTTTTTGGCGCACGTCCCGTCCGCTCCGAACCATATTCCCAACACCTTCAGGTAATCTGGTTTAACGGTGAAGGGAATAAAGGATCGGTCGGCCCAGTTGCCATGGCCTCGCTTTTGCTGTGATTGACCTTTGTTCCTGAGGCCAGTTCAAACTGGTCGCAGATTGCGAGCAATCTGCGGACCGACTGCGGATCCGAGCAAAAGACGGCGACGTCGTCCATGTACAGGGAGGTCTTGACCTGAGCGCCTCCGCTGCCTGGGATCGTCACCCCTCTAATGCCCGCATCCCTCCTGATGGACTCGGCAAAGGGCTCGATACAACACACAAACAAGACAGAGGAGAGAGGACAGCCTTGCCTGACTCCAGATCTGATTGGAAAGCTTTCAGTTTCCCACCCGTTGATTTGAACTGATGTCTGTGTGGAGCTGTTGGACCCAATTGCGGATACCCTCCCCAAACCCCATTTTGGAGAGCACGTCCATCAGGTAAGTGTGTGATATCCTGTCAAAGGCTTTCTCCTGGTCTAAGCAGGTGTCCACCCTCCTGTCCTGCACGTAGGCAATCGTCCTACGCGAGGCTATCAGAGATCTTCCTGCCTGGGACAGCGCAGGTCTGGTCCGGGTGAATCACCAGCTCAAGAGCAGACTTGACCCTGTTGGCGATGACCTTTGACAGGATCTTGTAGTCCACATTGAGCAGCGAAATGGGCCGCCAGTTTTTGATTTCCTCCCTCTTCCCCTTCTGCTTGTAGATGAGGGTGATGATGCCTTTCCTCATCGATTCTGACATGCTGCCGGCTAGAAGCATACCCCCGTACACTTCCAACAGTCTGGGCCCATCCAGTCCCACAGAGCCGAATACAAACTCGACCGGTAAGCTGTCGCTTCTGGGAGTTTTATTCATCTCGAAGGATTGGACGGCCTTTGTCAGCTCGTCCAGAGTTAGCGGGTGGTCCAGACTCTCCCGCTCACTGTCGTCAAAGACCTCCGAAATAGACGACAGGAAAGACTGGGAGGCCACGCGATCTGTGGGCTTGCCGTCGTACAGCCCGGCATAGAAGGATTTGCTGATCCTCTGCGAAGACGTCACAGAACCGTCTTCTTCCTTTAGGCTGGTGATCACAGAGCTCCCCCTGTGTACCTTTTGGAAGAAGAAGCGCGAACACGTCTCATCCTGCTCGACGGAGCGGACTCTGGAGCGGAAAATGATCTTGGAGGACTCTGAGGCAAAGAACGAGGCTTGCTGGCCCTTCACCGCTTCGAGTTCCTCCGCGACATCGACCCCCATCGACTGCAGCAGGAACAGGTTTTGCATATTCGTCTGGAGTTGGGACAATTTCCTCTTTTTCCCTCTCGCCTCCTGAACACCTTTGAGGATGAAGAACCTCTTGATGTTCGTCTTGATTGTTTCCCACCAGTGCATCGGGGAATTGCAGAGGGGTTTTACGGTTCTCCAACCTTTGTAATCCCTCTTGACTCCGGAAAACGTTGAGGAACTCAACAGTTTCACTTTCAGCTTCCATATCCCTCTGCCAACTTTCTGGTTTTCCTGTGGTCGACAGTCGGCCAGTAGGAGGCAGTGGTCAGAGAAGAACACCGGCATGACGTCAGTGGATCTGACCTTGAGCGTGTGGGACACAAACAGGAAGTCTATTCTGGAACGGACGGACCCGTCTGGTCTCGACCAGATGTATCTGCGTGGTGCTCCGTCTGCAGGGTTGCTGAAGACGTCGCACAGCTTGGCATCTTTTTACCGCATCCATCAGGAGTTTGGACGTGGCGTCCAGTTTGCTGTCGGCTCTGCTGGATCGTCCAGCCGCTTCGATGATGCAGCTGAAGTCACCGCCCAGAATGACCGGCCTGGACGTCGCCAGCAGCAGTGGGAGCTGCTGGAAGAGGGCCAGCCGCTCGCTTCTGAGAGGCGAGACATACACGTTAATTAGCCTTGGAGGGAAATTTTTGTACATTACATCTGCTACGAGGAGGCGGCCGCCCACCACCTCCTTAACTTCGGTGATGGTGAAGTGGCCTCCCCGCAGCAGAATGCCTAGGCCGGAAGACCGGCAGTCGTTGCCTCCTGACCATATGGATGGTCCATGGGCCCACCATCGTGACCATTGCCGGTAACTGCTGGAGTGCGGCAGACCGCATTCCTGCCAGAACAGCAGGTCCGCTTTGACCTTGGCGAGGTACCCCAAGGTGGAAACGCATTGCGTAGTGGATTTTACGCTACGCACGTTAATAGTAGCAATTTTAAAATCCATTTTAAAGTTACTGTTTACAGTTACAAACATTACACTTCAAATAAATCGTCCTTTAAGTCCGAGGTCTGCCCAGTGGCCAGTTCTGTCATGCATAGGTTTAAACTATACAAGTCTACTGCACCTGGGCTGGCGTGGTCATCATCCTCTGCAGTGGGAGTGTTTTGACAGGGGGACTGCTGCAGTGCTGTTATAAGGTCCGATATGTCCTCTGCACTGTCCTCGCCTGGTGTTGGTGGTTCTCTCTTTTCATCAGTCACGGCGGTCTCGGGCTGGTGTGCTTCGATCGCTGCGTCGCTCCCGGTATTCCGGAGGTGGGGTGTGCTGGGCACTTCGCTGCTCCCATTCTCCTGGAGCTGGTCTGCGTTGGTCTCTTCTTCGCTCCCGGTATTCCGGAGCTCGTGTGCGTTGGGCGCTTCGCTGCTCGCGGGTTCCTGGATCGGGGCTGCACTGGTCGCTTCACTGCTCCCGGTCGCCTGTGGCTGTGGGTTGGCGTATTGCCTCTTGTTTTGGTGGCGGTAGTAAGGGGCTTTTTCTCGCCTTTCCTCATCAGACGAGCTGCCGTCGCTGCTGTCTGTCGTGGTTGTTAGCCGCCTCTTCCCTGTCGTTTCCGCAGGGGCCCTTGCTCGCCTGTTCTCCGTACGCTTGCGGGCCTTTTTCTTGATGGTCTCCCATCCTGCTTCATGGTCTGCTGTCTCCTCGTTCCTGGACTCGGTGCACTGGGGGAGAGCTTCACTGCTGGCTGCTGGTGTCTCGCAGCTCGTCGTAGCAGGCTTCTCTTCCTCGCCGACTTGTTCCGAGTCCACGGGAGCAGTTGCTTCTTTGCCCAGGGCGTTGGTCGGGGGAAGGGTGTGGGTCTCCTCTGGAGTGTTGTGTTCCTCAGCTTCCTCCTCCTCTCGTGCAATGTTCTTTGCTGCCTGCGCATAGCTGAAGTTGCGTTTGGGGCAGTTTTTGTAAAGGTGCCTAGCCAGACCACAGAGGTTGCAGCACTTGGTCTCCTTACAGTCCTTTGTCTGGTGGCCTTCGTTCTTGCAGTTTCGGCCGATGACAGTTTTGCAGCTTGCCGCCACATGGCCTGCCTTCCCGCAGGTGCGGCACATGTTGGGTTGGCCAGCGTACACCATGTAGCCTCGACTTCCTCCGATGGCGAAGCTGGAGGGGGGTGCAGGATGGTTCCGCTGGCGTCCACTTTCATGGTGACCTGGATCTGGCGCTTGCTGGTCCAAATCCCGTGCAAGTCTTTCAAGTCGCTGCTGTTTCCTGCCCCATCGACATACCTGGCGAGGAAAGTCAGCACATCAATGACCGGGATGTGGGGGTTGTAGATCTGCACTGTGATAGTGCGTCTTCTCTGCGACGGGAGGGTGAACAGTGGCTCCCAAGTCAGCACTGAGCGCAGCGGTTCACTCACCTCCTTCAGTCCCTTGAGGAACTTCAGGCATAGGGTGACGGTTCTGAAGGTCACATCAAAGTAACCTCTCTTCGGGAGGTCCTGCAAGGCGAAGATGTCGGTGACTTTCATGCCACATGTTCCCAGCAGGATTTTCTTCATGAAAAGGTCCCGGTTGATGGTTGTCTGTCCATCCACTTTCTTTACCGTCACTCGGATGGTGTTTCGGACGCCCTGGTTCGCCGCTCGGCTGGCCGCCATCTGGGTTGCAGAGTCCTCCTTTCGATATGTATTTTGGCCGAAGCCTTCAATCTGTTGTGGTGTCAGGCACCTTGGCGGGCCTCCGGGCCCACCCAATGGTCGATCAACATGCAGATTTTTCTCTTCTCTCCAATTGGTGCTTGGCCCAAGCCAAAGGGCCAGAGCCAGCAAAACCGGAAAAACGAGTTTTCTGCAATCAGTCAATTTGCATATGAATGCCCAATCAACAGATACTACGCTTGATCTTAGCCAATAGGCCGAGAAGTGATAGCCTTTTAACGGCCAGGTGTCAGTGATGATGTCGCACTTTACCAGGGAGGCTTTGAGGGTGTCTTTGTAACGTTTCCGCTGCCCACCTTTGGCTCATTTGCCGTGAAGGAGCCAATTGCCTGCATAGAGCAATTGCTTAGGGCGTCTCTGCGTGCAGTTTTGGTCACCTTACTTAAGGAAGGATATACTGGCTTTGGAGGGGGTACAGAGACGATTCACTAGGCTGATTCCGGAGATGAGGGGGTTACCTTATGATGATAGATTGAGTAGACTGGGTCTTTACTCGTTGGAGTTCAGAAGGATGAGGGGTGATCTGATAAAAACATTTAAAATAATGAAAGGGATAGACAAGATTGAGGCGGAGAGGTTGTTTCCACTGGTCGGGGAGACTAGAACTAGGGGGCCTCAAAATAAAGAGGAGCCAATTTAAAACTGAGTTGAGAAGGAATTTCTTCTCCCAGAGGGTTGTGAATCTGTGGAATTCTGTGCCCAAGGAAGCAGTTGAGGCTAGCTCATTGAATGTATTCAAGTCACAGATAGATTTTTAACCAATAAGAGAATTAAGGGTTACGGGGAGCGGGCGGGTAAGTGGAGCTGAGTTCACGGCCAGATCAGCCATGATTTTATTGAATGGCGGAGCAGGCTCGAGGGGCTAGATGGCCTACTCCTGTTCCTAATTCTTATGTTCTTATGTTCTTATGTTCTTATGTCTCGTGTCTGGCATGCGAACTATGTGGCCTGCCCAGCGAAGTTGATCGAATGTGGTCAATGCTTCAGTGCTGGGGATGTTCGCCTGGGCGAGGACACTGATGTTGGTGCGCCTGTCCTCTCCAGGGGATTTGCAGGATCTTGCGGAGACATCGTTGGTGATATATCTCCAGCGACTTGAGGTGTCTTCTGTACATCGTCCATGCCTCTGATTCATACAGGAGGGCGGGTATTACTACAGCCCTGTCGACCTGAGCTTGGTGGTAGATTTGAACATTCTTTTCCTCAGGCGGCCAAAGGCTGCACTGGCACACTGGAGCGATGTTGGATCTCCACATCTATGTCTGCTTTTGTTGATAAGAGGCTCCCAAAGTATGGGAAGTGGTCCACGTTATCGAGGGCTGCGCTATGAATCTTGATGACTGGGGAGCAGTGCTGCGCGGCGAGGACAGGCTGGTGGAAGACCTTTGTCTTACGGATGTTAAGCGTAAGGCCCATGCTTTCATATGCCTTGGTAAATACTTCGACTATTTACCTCATGGACAACTCCAACAGTGACAGGCCGGAACGCCGCACCGCCATAGTTGCCCGGGATCTTAGGTGCTTTAATGTCGACATTGCCGCCCTAAGCGAGACCCGTCGGGCTGGGGAAGGCCAGCTCAAGGAACAAGGTGGAGGTTACACCTTCTTCTGGAAAGGGAAACCAGAGGATGAACGCCGCCTCCATGGAGTCGGTTTCGCCATCAAAAACGAGCTGGTCAACCGCCTCAAAGACTCCCCCTGCAGGGTTAACGAACGTCTCATGATTCTCCGACTCACCCTATCCCAGAATCAATGTACCACAGTCATCAGTGCATACGCCCCAACGCTCGATGCGACAGATGAGACCAAAGAGGGCTTTTACCCCAACCTTGCAATATCCCTGTTCCGCGTCCCTGCCGATGACAAACTGATCCTCATTGGTGACTTCAATGTCAGGGTCGGCAAGGATACAGCCCTCTGGGGAGGCGTGATTGGCAGAGATGGGGTAGGGAAAACCAACTCCAGCGGTACCCTACTCCTGACAAAATGTCTAGAATCTGATCTTGTCATCACCAACACCTCGTTCCGCCAGAGGGACAAGTGCAAGGCATCGTGACAACACCCTCGCTCCAACCACTGGCACCTGCTCGACTATGTCATCGTCTGAGCCAGGGATCGCAAGGATGTGCGCATCACCCGCGCCATGACAGGAGCTAACGACTGCTGGACGGACCACCGCCTAATCCGATCCATCATTGACATCAACATAGCCCCAAAGCGGCGAGGGCAGCAGAAGCAGTGCAGCAAAAAGGTCAATGCTGGGGCACTCAAAGACCTTTTTGGGTAGAACGTTCCAGATCCCAACAATTCTGTGTGGGGAAAAAAAATTCTCCTCATCTCTCCTCTGGATGTTTTTCTAATGATTTTGAATCTGTGACCACTAGGTATTGACCCACCCGCCAGAGGGAATATTCTTTGGCTATTTACTCTATCAAAACCTTTCATGATATTGAAAACCTCTGTGAGGTCACCTCTTAACCTTCCTTGTTCCAAGGAGAACAGTCCTAACTTTTACAACCTCTCCTCATAACTGAAGCCCCTCATCCCTGGTAACATCCTCGTAAACCTCTTCTGTAATCTGAAAAAAATTGCTGAATGTAGAGCAGTCATTAGCAAAAGAGGAGATACGGTTGGGTGATGTGTGGAGATGGTCATTGCGAAGAAGAAACTGAATAGAAGAAAGGACAATGCTCTGGGAGACTCCGAATTAATTGAAAAAAAATCTGAGGATGACTTGTCAACTACAACACAGATGGAGTGATGTGAAAGGAAATTAGATAGCCAAGAGCACAGCTTTGATGGGATACCATATGATTGTAACTATTTAGAAGTGCATTTGGAATGTCATACTGGAGGCTTTGGAAACATCCAAAACAATGGCAAATTATTCACCAAATGTTCAAGAGCAAAGTTCTAAAGACTTTGGAATATCCAAATCAAAAACCATACAGCAATTAATAGCAACTAATCCAAATAATTTAGAGATACTCTCCCATGTAAAACAAATAGTTTTGGGCACCAGTCCTGTAAAATTAATCAACTACACAAATTAGCAGGAAACCACTTGCATCCCAACACCTTCATGGGTAAGGCAGGAAAAATGTAGTCTCTTTTTATTTCTAAGACAGCTATTAATTATTCCTCTTGCTGCATATTCTGGATAGGATGACCTGTGCTCAGTTGCCATCTAATGTCACTTCACGTAGAATTCTGGTATACAAACAAAACCTCCTTGTTACTTTTACATTAACAAATTGAAATTAGGTGGAGTGTTATGGCTTTACTCACACTCAGTGCTAAAACTCTCCCTTGTTTGGGCAAATTTCCTAAAAAGGCTGTAAAAAGGATTCCCCTCTTCGATGAAGAGGTGGAACAGTAGGCAACCCTGGAAGCTAATAAGGCAGCACCGCAGGAGATTCAGACCCTCGTACAGATACCCAGCTACCAGGGTGAAGAGACCGAGAAGATCTTCTTTGAATATCTGTCTGGATTTGTGTATAAGGAGTTTGTGGTTCACCCCAAAAGCCCTGGAAGAGCTTTGCACCACCTATACAGGTAGATGAGCAAACCAGGAGAGCACTTGCTGTGACTCAGGAAATCACTAGTTGAATAAACAGCATGCAGCTTCAGCCAGGCCTGTCAGTTTGCTGTTCATTCTTGTGCAAGGTAAGATATTAATGCTCTATTTGCCAGGACAGATCCGTTAATTGTGTTTGGCACAGAAGTAAGACAATTGAGTGAGTGGGTCATTCATTTTCAAATGATCACTGGATTTCTACAAGTTTCTTGGAGCTCCAGAATGCACTCATGACTGTACAAGCTCCTATTGCCAAATCATACCATTAGGTCAACTGATTAGTGTGCAAATAGAAGTACAGATTTCTGCGTGTCATAGCCCTGTATGCAAGGAGCTGCCATAATGCCTTAATTCATTGGCAGTCCAGTGTCTCTGCACTCTTTCAGAAGTTACCTGGCTTCTTGAAGACCAAGGGGCTGAAATTGATGGCCTTACTGCCCACTACCGCTGAGAGCCGCCGACATTCCTCTCCGGGTTGCACCCAGTGCCAGTTTGCACTTGGGCGGGAGGGGAGAACCGCTGGGAACCGCCCGCTGACGCCAGCTGATATCCAAGTGACCTCCCGCCCGCCGAGATGCCAGATTGGTGCGGGCGGGAGTCGGCGCCAACAGGGGAAAGGACTGCCACGAGGAGGCTGGTCTAACCCCCAAGATAAGTTTTTTAAAAAACTGAAAAAAAGGTTAATGAACTTTTTAATACATTTTTTTTTTTCACAGCGACTTACCTTAATGCTCCTGTAGGTCTTCCGGTAATTTTTTTTTCTAATCATTTTTATTTGAACGTCTTTGACCCTCTGTGGGCCCGACTCCATCCTCGGAGGCAAGAGCCTTTGCCGCCGAGATTGGGAGCTCCTGCCCAGTTTGACAGCGTACGTCGCTCGTTTGCCACCGGCCCAATTTTAAAATTATTTTTCATCAATTTCTCGCCCAAAGTGCCGTCCGGTCTCTCGTCAGCCTTTTGGGCGGCACTTGGGCGGGACTTGGCCTTCACCAAGTTCGGCCCCCAAGGGTATATAATAGTACTGCCCTCCATAATTTTGCTCTTCAGAAAGTCCTGGAATTTGAGATTCCGAAGGAGGAAACAGAGTTCAGAGCTGAACCCATCTCTCAAGCCTGAAATCTAGAAAGTTGCACATGAGGAGGACCACAGCAGGGTCACAGGCAGCTGTGAGACAAACCTATCAGACACACTTTCAGCAATTTGTGAGCAGATTATTGTTATACAACATCTGTAATAACCAGGAAGCTCAACATAATTTACATTTGCAACATTTCACAACACTTCATTCATCATTAAAAGCTCAAATCCCATGAGAGTCTAAGTCTACAAACATTTTTCACTTTTCCGTGTAACTTGATATTTTCAATCACAAGGCTTCTGGACCTTTATAACTGAAAAGTGATTTCAAAATTTTGAGAAAATGGCAACATTCTTCTCCCCCCCTCCCCACCCCCTCACTGATAGCAAATTGTCTATGTCCATGGAAAGGAAGCAAAAGGCTGAGATGAAAATCTGGGCCTAGTGGAGGGAAGGGAAGTTCCTCCCTTTCCGACTGAAAACGTTGGCCAGTCTCCTTTCCTGTAAAAATAATTTCCCTGCCTTTGCTCCTCCCATCTCCATCTTTCTTCCATGTTACTGCCTACTTCACCCCTACCCTCTCTTGTCCCACCACATCCATCTTCAGCATTAGCATAGTAAGTAGTGTAGACGGAAGCATAAAATTACAAAGAGACATTGATAGACTAAGCGACTGGGCAAAACTGTGGCAGATGGATTTTAATGCAGGTTAGTGTAAGGTTATCAATTTTGGACCCAAAAAGGATAGATCCAAGTGTTATTTAAATGGTGAAAAGCTAGGAACAGTGGAGGTCCAAAAAGATCTGGGTTTCCATGAACACATCACTAAAATGTAGTAATCAGGTACAAAAATAATCAAAAAGGCTAATGGAATGTTAGCCTTTATAACTAGAAGGCTAGAATATAAAGGGGAGTAAGTTTTGCTACAGCTATACAAAGTCCTGGTTAGACCGCACCTGGGGTACTGTGTATAGTTCTGGGCATCACAGCTTAGAAAGGATTTTATGGCCTTGGAAGCAGTGCAGTGCAGATTCACCAGAATGTAAGGGCTCCAAGGGTCAGATTAGGAGGAGAGTTTACATAAATTAGGCTTGTATTCCCTGGATTATGGGAGGATAAGGGTGATTTGATTGAGGTTTTTAGGATTTTGAATGGAATTGATAGGGTATATAGAGAGAAACCTTTTTCGTTGGTGGGGTAGTCTAGGACAGTGACGACGAGATTCAACATTGCCTCTAGTGTGTCAGAGCAGCCTTCAGCCGCCTGAGGAAAAGAGTGTTTGAAGATCAGGCCCTCAAATCTGCCACCAAGCATATGGTCTACAGGGCTGTAGTAATACCGCCCTCCTGTATGGTTCAGAGACATGGACCATATACAGTAGACACATCAAATCGCTGGAGAAATACCACCAACAATGTTCCTGCAAGATCCTGCAAATCCCCTGGGAGGACAGACGCACCAACGTTAGCGTCCTCGACCAGGCCAACAACCCCAGCATTGAAGCACTGACCACACTCGATCAGCTTTGCTGGGCAGGCCACATTGTTCGCATGCCTGACACAAGACTCCCAAAGCAAGTGCTCTATTTGGAACTCCTTCGCGGCAAACGAGCCAAAGATGGGCAACGGAAACGTTTCAAGGACACCCTCAAAGCCTCCTTGATAAAGTGCAATATCCCCACTGACACCTGGGAGTCCCTAGCCAAAGACCGCCCTACGTGGAGGAAATGCATCCGGGAGGACGTTGAACACCTTGAGTCTCATCACCGAGAGCATGCAGAAACCAAGCGCAGGCAGCGGAAAGAGCGTGCGGCAAACCAGTCCCACCCATCCTTTCCCTCAACGACTGCCTGTCCCAACTGTGACAGGGACTGTGGTTCTTGTATTGGACTGTTCAGTCACCTAAGGACTCATTTTTAGAGTGGAAGCAAGTCTTCCTCGATTCCGAGGGACTGCCTATGATAATGATGAGTCTAGGACAAGCAGATATAATCGTAAAATCGGAGCCAGGCCATTCAGGAGAGAAGCTAAGAAACAGTTCTTCACACCAAAGGTGGTAGAAGTGTGGAAAACTCCCACAAAGAGCAATTAATAATTTTAAATCTGAGATTGATGGATTTTAGCTAGTTAAGTGTATTAAAGAGATGTAGAGCCAAGGCAGATAGATGAAGTTAGGATACAGATCAGCCATGATCTCACTGAAGGCGGAACAGGCTCGAAAGGCTGAATGGCCTATTCTTGTACCTTTAAGAGGTTAGGAACCAGTTTCATTCAGAAGAATGTTCGACCTTATTTTGTTACATTGGGGCCGATTTTGATGAACTTACCACCCACTGCTGCCAACTGCCACCCAATGCCACCGACATTCCTCTGCTCGAACTGCCCAGTGCCACTTTCAACATGGTCTGGAGCAGGCAGGAGGGGAGAAGGTAACTAGTCTCCCGCCCGCCAAGATGCCAGATTGGTGCGGGCTGGAGTCGGCGACAGGACGATGGTGGACCGCTGCGTGGAGGCTGGTCTGTCCTGAATGGTGAGTGTCAAGATCCTATAAAAAAGGTAAGTGGAATGTTTTCAAATAATTTCTTCACAGGTACTTACCTGGATGGGGTCCTCAGATGGGTTTTTTTGTTGCTGATGATTTTTATTTTTACCTCTTCGACCCTCCGTGGGCTAGGCGGCACTTGGGTGGCAAGCGCCTCTGCTGTCGAGAATGAGAGCTCCCGCCCGCTGCCACCCAGATTGGCGGCGTACATTGTTGATTTGCTGCCCGCCGACCTTCGAGAGTACCTCAGCGGCACTTTGGGCGGTACTTAGACGGGCGGAGGCCTTGACCAAATTCGGCCCCATTTATTGCAACAATTGGTTAATGTTTCTCAAGGTAGTTGTCGGAGGATGGGTCTAGTCCAATCCTTGTGATTTGTTCAGATATTAACTTTTTTGACTAATTTATTTAAATTTTGCTCAGTCTTGATTATTTTTGAAGCGATTTATCAAATCAGTAAATCTGTCTGAAGCATTTGACAAGAGATAGTCAGGTCATTTAGCTTCTGTGAATGGTGCATAAAGGAGAAAAACAGCTACGGAAGCATATTGTATTGTAGTTTAGCACAATGGTTGGAAGTCGAAATCTACTACGGGTACTTTGTTTTTACATAAGAACATAAGAAATAGGAGTAGGAGTAGGCCGTACGGCCCCTCGAGCCTGCTCCACCATTTAATACGATCAAGGCTGATCCGATCATGGACTCAAGTCCACTTCCCCACCCGCTTCCCATAACCCCTTATTCCCTTATCGGTTAAGAAACTGTATCTCTGGCTTAAATTTATTCAGTGACCCAGCTTCCACAGCTCTCTGAGGCAGTGAATTCCACAGATTAACAACCCTCAGAGAAGAAATTCCTCCTCATCTCAGTTTTAAATGGGCGGCCCCTTATTCTAAGATTATGCCCCCTAGTTCTAGACTCCCCCATCAGTGGAAACATCCTCTCTGCATCCACCTTGTTAAGCCCCCTCATAATCTTATACATTTCGATAAGATCACCTCTCATTCTTCTGAATACCAATGAGTAGAGGCCCAACCTACTCAACCTTTCCTCATAAGTCAACCCCTTCATCTCTGGAATCAACCTAGTGAACTTTCTCTGAACTGCCTCCAAAGTAAGTATATTCTTTCTTAAATATGGAAATCAAAACTGTACTCCGTATTCCAGGTGTGGCCTCACCAATACCCTGTATAACTGCAGCAAGACTTCCCTGTTTTTATACTCCATCCCCTTTGCAATAAAAGCCAAGATTCCATTGGCCTTCCTGATCACTTGCTGGATCTGTACTGCAGCACCTTGCAATTTTTCTTCATTTAAGTAATAACTTGCTTTTTGATTTTTTCTGCCAAAGTGCATAACCTTTCCAACATCATACTCCATCTGCCAAATGTTTGCCTACTCACTTAGCCTGTCTATGTCCTTTTGCAGATTTTTTGTGTCCTCCTCACACATTGCTTTTCCTCCTATTTTTGTATCGTCGGCAAACTTGGCTATGTTACACTCGGTCCCTTGTTCCAAGTCATTAATATAGACTGTAAATAGTTGGGGTTCCAGTACTGATCCCTGCGGCATCCCACTAGTTACTGATTGCCAATCCGAGAATGAACCATTTATCCCGACTCTCTGTTTTCTGTTAGTTAGTTAATTCTCTATCCATGTTAATATATTACCCCCAACCCTGTGAACTTTTTATCTTGTGCAGTAACCTTTTATGTGGCACCTTGTCAAATGCCTTCTGGAAGTCCAAATACACCACATCCACTGGTTCCCTTTTTTCCACCCTGTTCGTTACATCCTCAAAGAATTCTAGCAAATTTGTCAAACATGATTTCCCTTTCACAAATCCATGCTGACTCTGCCTGACTGAATTATGTTTTTCCAAATGTCCTGCTACTACTTCTTCAACATTTTCCCAATCACAGATGTTAGACTAACTGGTCTATAGTTTACTGCTTTTTGTCTGCCTCATTTTTTAAATAGGGGCGGTACATTTGCAGTTTTCCAATCTGCTGGAACCTCCCCAGAATCCAGGGAATTTTGGTAAATTACAACCAATGCATCCACTATCCCTGTCTCTACTTCTCAAGACCCTAGGATGCAAGCCATCAGGTCCAGGGGTTTATCTGCCTTCAGTCCCATTATCTTACTGAGTACCACCTCCTTAGTGATTGTGATTGTGTTAAGTTCCTTCCCCCCCCCCCCCCTCTAGCCCCTTGACTTATCCACTGTTGGGATATGTTTAATGTCTCTCTACCGTAAAGACTGATACAAAATATTTGTTCAGAGTTTCTGCCATCTCCATGTTCCCCTTTACTAATTCCCCGGTCTTGTCCTCCAAGGGACCAACATTTACTTTAGCCACTCTTCCTTTTTATATACCTGTAGAAGCTCTTTTCTGCTGTCTCCCATAGACAAGGAAGATCATGGGAGGACAAGTGATAAACTAGTAGCTAAAATAAACTGAAAAAGGTTTTTGTTCTTTTCCTGAGCACACTGCAAATTTACAGAAATATCTGAGCAAGTGAAAACAGTCCGTGATGTCTGAAGCCAGAGCTCACCTATGCATGTATCTGAAACATGGAAGCCAAAAATATCTAGAGTAAAGAGGAAGGAAACCTCATAAACATAATATAAGCCTTCCTAGTCAGTCCTCCACACAATTTGACAAATTCTGCTAATACTATAGAAACTGACCTACCAGCTTTCAGCAGTTTAATCCCCACTCTCTGGCCCCAAGTTTCCACATGATTTGCTCCTGATTTTTAGGAGCAACTGGTGTAGAACGGAGTATCTTAGAAATTGGAATTCTCGACATTTAGTTTGCTCCAGTTCTAGTCAGTTAGAACAGTTTCACTTTGGAACAGAATTTTTTTTTCAAAAGGGGGTGTGTTCGGCCACTTATGCCTGATTTCAAAGTTTCGTGAGTGAAAACTTACTCCAAACTAACTTAGAATGGAGTAAGTGAAGATTTTTGTACGCTCGAAAAAACCTTGTCTACACTTTAGAAAATCAGGCGTAGGTTACAAATTAGGCGTAGGGAACGAGGTGGGGGGGGGGAGAAGGGAAGTCATTAAATTCTACAATCAATCCTTAGTTATACTTATACAAATATTATACAAATAAATCCAACCTGAATAAAAATTTATAAGCAAAGAAAAGATTAAATAAACCATGTTCCTACCTGTGTGAAAGTGCTTCAGGCAGGCCTTTCATGTTGGAGACAGGCAGGGGTGTGGCGTCAGTGTCTCGACAGCAGCGGCAGCAAGCTTCGAGCTGAGCTGCAGTGCTTGAGGCAGGCCTTCATTCTCTTCGTGGCTGGCCACGAAGAAGCAGCACCGGACGGACCCGACGCCATTCGGCCATGAGATATCAGCGGCGTCAGTGGCTGGCCGACAGCCGAAGAATCAGCGGACCGATGTGAAGCCATTCGGCCATGAGATAGCAGCGGCTGGCCGGCAGCCGAAGAATCAACGCAGGACACACGCAGCTCATTAAGGTTCTTCAGGCCATTCGGCCACGCTTTAGGGGCGGCGTCAGTGGCTGGCTGGCAGCCAAAGAATCAGCAGCGGACGGATGTGAGGCCATTCGGCCATAGGATATCAGCTGCGTCAGTGGCTGGCCGGCAGCCGAAGATACAGCAGCAGCCTTCGAGCTGTGAGGGGGACTGAGGCCATTTGGACGGGGAGAGGCAGCCACATCGACAGTTTTATATTTAAATTTGCAGAATGGGTGCTGCATTGTCAACACCACGTATTATTGCAAAGTTGAATTGGCACTCTTATTTCTCCAAACACACAGTCCTTAATTTGCATGCACCAATGCAGCACCGGTTCTGCAAGTTTAGCAGTGAAAAGCTGAACTCACTGATTTCAGCAGGTGATTTATTCAGCAGTGCTGCTAAAAGCACTCCCTCACACACAGAAATATCAAAAAAAAATTAAATTACAAGCCTTTGCAGGGGTCCAAGAAACAAATCTTTATTTTTTCTGCAGTATTTTAAAAAATGGCCGAGTGCCAATGTTTGTGTGAGACTGCGCGTGCGCGCATGCTCCAACGCGCACGCGCAGGGTTGCCGGCACCACAAAGGCTAATTTAAATTGTACCCGACCCCTGCTACTTAGAAAATCGGCGCGAGTGTTAGGCTCCGCCCCCTGCTGCGAAGAGCGCGCCGCGCCAAGCAGACATCGAGAATATCGGACTTTTTTTTAGGCGCAGTTTTCGGCGCGAGAAACAGGCGCCCAGCTCGGAGGTGCGCCGTTTTCGCTGCGGGACGAAACTTGGGGCCTCTATATCTGGGAAATCCCCAGTGATGTTGGAAGGAGTCCTGACTAAAACATTAATCCTGTCTGCTAACCCGCTCGCTTAACCTAGATCTTGTGCTCCTGCCATGATCCAAAATGGGAGTCCCACAGTGAAAGCTGAGTGCTGCTGAAGTGCACTTACCACTCAAGATCCTAATGATTCAGTGCCTCCTTTCCTCATAGAGCTGCTGATATGCTCTCCCACTAGCAATGTTGATGCCTGAGGGACTAAACATGCCTCTGGTCCTTGTGCTGAGAGGATAGGAGTAGAAATACTGCTCCCAACAATTTCATTCCCAGAGAGGAGAGTATACAAAGAATACACTGAGAAGATCTTCTCTCTCTCTCCTGACTGCTCTACTACACCCATACAATGGGCCAAGTCCCCTTCTGCATGACCAACCATTGACCACTACTACCCAATGCCCAGAACAACTGCAGTAATGCAAACCTCAATGTCACCCGAGGAAGACCAGGACTTGTAGCCTGCAGCGCTCCCCCTCCGCCCCCCCCCACCCAAAAAAAATAGCAAATTAACTGGCTGAATTTTCTTCTGTTTTGGTGGTCAGTTTTTAAGCTTACTGGGGTATGCAATGCAATAAATTTGAGGGCCACAACATTGTAGAAACTTGCTGGATTTTCCTAGAGCCTCTCTGGAGGTCGACATCTTCAACTTCTGCAGTCCTGCCCTGCAGCATGTAAAAGACAGCAGGAAGATGAAGATTGCTGCAGGGCCATTTTTTTTTGTTTCCACCCTGAATCCATCAGGGGTAGAGACCATCTCAAGGGACAAAGCCTGTATGGGGTGGGTTTGAGGCATTCCATCGCTGAAATTCATAGGGACATTTATGTTTTTTACGGATATTATTTAAGGTTGATTTTTGATTATTTTTATGTTTTTTGTAATTTTTAAATAAAGCTCACTTATGTTTTTAAAAATGTATTTAATGTTATTTACTTTTTTTTAAAAAGCATTTTTAACGTACCTGTAATGATTTTTAAATTATTCAAAATTATTTTAAAATAACTTTAGTGTATTTATAAATTTTACGATTGGTCAGGGCCTCTGTCACCAACCTCCCCGTTCCTGTGCTGGAGGAGGATCAGAAAGCCCACTCCGGGGATGCCAGGCTGAAAGGGCATTATAGGTGTCCTCTACCTCCTGCCCACTGATAATCATGTCTCTCAATCTGCAGATACATCTCCTTCATGAAGCAATGAATGAGTTGTGCCAGCTGCCAGACAGCTATAAGCATATGCCTGTCTTTATTGGCCGAGCCAGGAGGTTATGCTTAAGTTGTATAATACTCTGGTTAGGCCACAACTGGAGTACTGCGTGCAGTTCTGGTCGCCGTATTATAGGGGCCCAGAAGAGGCGAGGGCCCAGGGGCTGCACGGACCAGCCCACACTGCTATATGTGTGCGCGCTCAGTCCGTGCAGCAGAGCTGGTCTCCAATCGTCTTGGGTAATCCTTATCACTGGACCAAGACCTAGCTCTGTCAAGCCCATGTGATGGCTGGTGTGCAACAGCCACCACACGTTAAAAAAATCCACCCTCTAAGATGTAGTTCGGGATCTGGAATATTAGGTCCTTCATTGAAACACCTGTGAACTCATTCCTTTTTGGCGTGGAAGCAAGTCATCCTCGCTTCGAGGGACTGCCTATGATGATGATTAGCACTTAAGGAGACCTTCAGCTGACCAAGATATGAAGCCATTGCCAAATAAGTTTTGCTATTACATTCCAATTTTGGCCACAATCTCAACTTAGTTGCTGGCTGACATGTAGTTGACATGTAGCCTTCCTGCCAAGGCTCCCATTTGGAGATCATTATGCCACTCGTTTGCATAAGCATTCCTCTATCTTGCTCCAAATCATTTGGCATGTGTCCCATTAGTGGCAACAACAGCTCGCTGGCAACACATCTGACAACCTTCTTGCTGTTTAAGGCCGCTATGGCTCTCATTGGTGCTTAGTCTTGTGTGCCCTTTCAGTCTTAGCCTCCTACTTCTCCTGCAGTGGCAGGAGGTGCTGAAGTAATAGCCTGATGATTACACCAGAAGCCTTGGATGACCAAGCTGGTCATATGGAAGGTTTGAAAAGGTATTGCTAAATGGGGGTGAGGAAAGCTACCTCTTTCCACAAGCCTGGATCTTGCCCTTCAAGGCTCTCTTTCTCTTGGGTCCTCAAAGTTTGAGTCCTCCTTTATTGGATTACAGACAATAATACGTCAACTGAAGAGTTTGGTACTCTGAAGAAGCAGCAGCCTCAGATATTGCATTGCATTGAGTAACATGGTAACGGACACAAATTGGCTGCCGTAACTTTTTCAGCTGCTGCAGCAGCACTGCACCCCCTCCCCACCTTCCTGGCTTCACATTCGGGTAAGTATTTTTTTTCAGGACGACTGGTTAGGCTGTATGTCGACCTGATTTTCCTGAATGCAGCTCCCTCTCTGCAGGCTGCGTTCAAGGCAAACTGATCTGGAAAGGAGGTATTAAATAGGTGTTGGCCCTTTATTTGTATATACAAAGGACATAACACCTGTTCAGATGTGGCTTTGGATACCTCTTTTGATACCTATGCAATATGGCGTGCGGCACACTTCTGGCTCAATGCTTTGGTGACATCGTGTTTCACATATCTTTCACTGCCTCATCCCACTACAGTATTGAACGTTGTATAAAAATAGTCGACTACTAATAATTTTCAGTTTTGTTAGTGCTAAAAAAAAACTCCACTAATTTAAAATGAGCACTATAATTAACACAGCAAAGTGGAAATTTAGTGCTCAGAAAATTGCAAATGATCTAATTATTCAAATTAGGCAGAGTACACTATATCTACAATGACATCAGGAAACTGGTGGAAAAGAAACAAAAGTAGAATTGAAATGTTGACTTGGTGTTACTAATAGTTCAGCCAAATTGGAAGTAAAGTTCCCTTTAGCTGGTCCTTCTGGTACAATAATATTTTGCTTACAGTATATCATAAGATTTATTTTGCTATGCCCTAGTGTTACCTTTGCATATAATAATTTTGGTGTGAATTTAACCCTCGGCAGCAGGATTGAGCCAACATTAGCAGTTTTTTTTCTTGTAATCATGTTCTATCTTATTTTGTTACTGATGCCAATGAAATGCTGGCAGGGGCAATGGCCAGTACAGTACAATCAATTTAATTGGGCAGAAGTGAGAAACATTGTGGAATCAGTGAAGCAACATTATTTTTAACTAATAGATGAATCATTATACTATTGATCGAGAGATAGATTTAAGAGCTGAATGTCAGGAGGGTGAGAGTAGCTGCGATATTAAGGCAGCATTCGATTGTTTATGACCGTAAAGAGTCCAAACAAAACTAAGGCCAAAAATGATCTGTAGGTGCACCTTGGAGTAGCTGGAGTCTTCATACACAGGAAGATAGTCGTGGTTATTGGAGGCCAATTGTTCCACAGGGCAATGTCCTTGGCCCAATCATCTTCAGCTGCTTCATCAATTACCTTTTCTCTCATAAGTTAGGAGTTGAGCAGTTCACTAACAACTCTACAGCATTCAGCTTTGTTCATAACTCCTTTGATAATGAAGCAGCCCTTGCCAGCCTATAGCAGGACCTGCACAATATTCAGACTTGGGCTGACAAGTAGCAGGTCACATTTGTGCCATGAAAATGCCAGATACTCCATTATTTTAACAAGGGAGGGAGTGAGAAACCAATTAACTACAGATCTGTCAGTTTAACATGAATTGTGGGAAAGTTATTGGAATCTATTATCAGAGACAGAGTGACTAAGTACTTGGGCACATATTATCTGATCAGAGAGTCAGCATTTGATTAATTCAGTTGAATTTTCTGAGAAGGTCACTAACCTGGTGGATAGGGGAGAGTCTATGGATATTTTCTATATGGACTTTCAGAAGGCATTTGATAAGGTACTTCACATGAGAATCTTAGCAGAAATTAGAGCGCATGTAATTGGAGGTAACCTTGTGACATGGGTTGGGTGGTCGGAGACCGAGTAGGAATAAAGGGTTTGTTCTCTGGCAGGATGTGACGAGGTGTCTCAGGAATCTGTGCTGGGGCATCAGCTTTCACAATATATATTAATGATTTGGGTGAAGGAATAAAAGTTATGTATCCAAGTTTGGAGATGACACTAAGTTAGGATTTCAAAGGAATATACACTGACCAAGTGAGTGGCAGATGGAATTCACAGCGGGGAAGTGTGAGGTTATCCACTTTGGATCTGAGAACGGTAAATTGAAATAATTTCTTAATGTGAGACACTAAGAACTGTGGAGGAACAAAAGAATTTAGGTGTCCATGCACAGAAATCACTGAAAACTAGTGCACAGGGACAAGAAGTATTCAAAAAGGCTAATGCAATATTTGCTTTTATCTCAAAAGAATTCAAAAGTAAGGAAGTGGTGCTTCAGTTGTACAGAGTATTGGTCAGACCCCCATCTGAAGCACTGCATTTAGTTTTGGACACAAAACCTCAAAGGGATACAGGGCAGATTCATCAGAATCATGTCTTTATTTTATTTGTTCATTTGATGTGGGCATCGCTGGCAAGGCCAGCATTTATTGCTCATCCCTAATTGTCCTTGAGAAGATGGTGATGAGCTGCCGCCTTGAATCACTGCAGCCCATGTGGTGAAGGTACTCCCACAGTGCTGTTAGGGAGGGAGTTTCAAGATTTTGACCCAGGGACGATGAAGGAACGGCGATATATTTCCAAGTCAGGATGGTGTGTGACTTGGAGGGGAAATTGCAGGTGATGGTGTTCCCATGTTGCCCTTATCCTTCTTGGGAGTCGAGGTCACTGGTTTGTGAGGTGCTGTCGAACAAGCCTTGGTGAGTTGCTGCAGTGCAACTTGTAGATAGTACACACTGTAGCCACGGTGGTGGAGGGAGTGAATATTTAAGGTGGTGGATGGGGTGCCAATCAAGCAGACTGCTTTGTCCTGGATGGCGTCGACCTCCTTGAGCGTTGGAGCCGCACTCATCCAGGCAAGTGGAGAGAATGCCATCACACTCCTGACATAGAAACATAGAAACATAGAAAATAGGTGCAGGAGTAGGCCATTCAGCCCTTCTAGCCTGCACCGCCATTCAATGAGTTCATGGCTGAACATGCAACTTCAGTACCCCCTTTCCTGCTTTCTCGCCATACCCCTTGATCCCCCGAGTAGTAAGGACTTCGTCTAACTCCCTTTTGAATATATTTAGTGAATTGGCCTCAACTACTTTCTGTGGTAGAGAATTCCACAGGTTCACCACTCTCTGGGTGAAGAAGTTTCTCCTCATCTCGGTCCGAAATGGCTTACCCCTTATCCTCAGACTGTGACCCCTGGTTCTGGACTTCCCCAACATTGGGAACATTCTTCCTGCATCTAACCTGTCTAAACCCATCAGAATTTTAAACGTTTCTATGAGGTCCCCTCTCATTCTTCTGAACTCCAGTGAATACAAGCCCAGTTGAGCCAGTCATTCTTGATAGGTCAGTCCCACCATCCCGGGAATCAGTCTGGTGAATCTTCGCTGCACTCTCTCAATAGCAAGAATGTCCTTCCTCAAGTTAGGAGACCAAAACTGTACACAATACTCCAGGTGTGGCCTCACCAAGGCCCTGTACAACTGTAGCAACACCTCCCTGCCCCTGTACTCAAATCCCCTCGCTATGAAGGCCAACATGCCATTTGCTTTCTTAACCGCCTGCTGTATCTGCATGCCAACCTTCAATGACTGATTTACCATGACACCCAGGTCTCGTTGCACCTCCCCTTTTCCTAATCTGTCACCATTCAGATAATACTCTGTCTCTCTGTTTTTACCACCAAAGTGGATAACGTCACATTTATCCACATTATACTTCATCTGCCATGCATTTGCCCACTCACCTAACCTATCCAAGTCACTCTGCAGCCTCATAGCATCCTCCTCGCAGCTCACACTGCCATCCAACTTAGTGTCATCCGCAAATTTGGAGATACTACATTTAATCCCCTCGTCTAAATCATTAATGTACAATGTAAACAGCTGCCTTGTAGATGGTGGAAAGGCTTTGGGGAGACATTTACTACAGAATACCCATCCTCTGACCTGCTCTGGTAGCCACAGTATTTATGTGGCTGGTCACTCTCACCTCACCTCTGGAATTCTAAGTTTGTAATGAGGTCTTGAGCCGAGTGGTCCTGGCAGAATCCAAACTGAACATCAGTGAGCAAGTTATTAAAAAGGAAAGTGGTGGAAATTCAGTTGTCTAGCGCCTCAGTTAGCGGCCCGGAGGGTGTTAATGCAAGCATAATAGCTTACCGACCGGACGCGCAGCTTGTAGCGCCCTGCCGGAAAATTTAGTTGGGGTTTACCGGCAGCACAAAGCGCTGGTGCCTGGCTGCTGACTATCAGTCAGATCATGATATCAGTCCTGGTGCAATGACCACGCTTGTGCCCCGCTCGCTAAATTATGTGCGGCCGCCTCATTTAGCGACCGTCACTAATCACGTCTGAAAAAACAGTCGGTACAGTCGTTAACTGGTGGCTACTTAAAGGGATGAGGAAGCGCTTCCCTCGGAGGTCACAGTGCAACGTTTACACAGAGCACGGTGCATGAGCCTCCGAGTTTGCAGCAGCAGACAGACATAACAGTACAGCTTGATATCTAGTGAATTTGTAAACTTTGATGGGTGTGTTACTATGCCGCCAGCATCGCATTCTACATGCTCTAGCAAGGCGGCATCAAGAGAGAAGGGCTGTTGGTCATAGAAACATAGAGATCCACAGCGCAGAAGAAGGCCATTTCGGCCCATCATGTCCGCGCCGGCCGACAAAGAGCCGCACGGCCCTTGGTCAGCTGCCCTAAAGGTTACGTATAAACCTATGAACAATGACGGAAAGGCAAAGACCATCCAGCCCAACCAGTCATGTCGACGGCCGAAGGAGGAGGGCCCATAGACGTTGGGGCAGGAGGCCTTATCCCGCCACGGCTTTACCGGCAGCAACGCACATACCTGGACATGTCCGGGGAACAGTGTGTCAGAAAGCTGCGCTTCCGAAAGGAGGTAGTTACAGAAATATGCCATCTCCTGCATGCAGACCTGCAGCCTCACATCGGCACCAGGACTGCGCTGCCTGTCACAGTGAAGGTCACGGTGGCACTCACCTGCTATGCCGCTGCATCAGGGGACATATGCAGCGTCTCACAATTCACAGCACATCGCTGCATCCGCGATGTTACACAGGCTCTCTACACACGTAGAATGGACTTCATTAACTTCACGATGACTAGGGAGAAACAGAATGAGCGCGCATGTGAATTGCCAAGATAGCGGGCTCTCCAAGGGTTCAAGGAGCAATTGACTGCCGCACGTGGTCTTGTGAGCACTATTTGAGAATGTAGAGGTATTCAGAAACAGAAAAGGATACCACTCCCTAAATGTGCAGCAGGTGTGCGACCACATGCTGCACATCCTCGCAGTCAATGCTCGCTATCCTAGAAGTGCACATAATGCATTTATCCTGCGGGAGAGCACTGTGCCACAACTGTTTCAGTCACCACGGGAAGGCCGAGGCTGGCTGCTTGGGGACAAGGGATGTGGCCTGACCACCTGGCTAATGACCCGCCCCCCCTTCGCAACCCCACCACAGAACCAGAGGAATGCTACAATGAGAGCCATGTCGCCATCCACAACATCATCGAGCAGACAATAGGGCTGCTGAAGTATTGATTCCGATGCCTGGACCGCTCTGGAGGCAGCCTTCAATATTCCCCTCACCAGGTCTCGCTATTCCTTGTGGTGTGCTGCATGCTTCACAACTTGGCCATCATGAGGCCCAGGTCTTGCCAGTGGGGATCGCAGGCCCACTTGAGAAGGAGGAGGAGGAGGTGGAAGAGGAACAGGAGCTTGGTGAGGCCCCGAATGTCCAGCAAGACGACGAGGAGGCAGTGTGCCAATGTTGCTGGCGCAAGGGCAATTTGGCAGTGGCTCATAAGGCATCGGTTTGCTTAAATGGAGGGAGCTGAGGGACGCAGCTAATAATGACCGTGCATTGTGCAATGAATATGCCACATCTTCGTCACAAGTCCATAGTCATACACCAGAGGCTGAAGGAGATGGTCAAATAACATTTTATTTATTTACATCCTGCCAATAATAAAAACTGGAGCTACCGCCCCTTCAAACAGCAGAAGACATAATGATCATCAACAACATATGTATAAAAGTCTCACACCTACAAATAATAAAAACTGGAGCTACCACCCCCCTCAAACATCAGAATACATAATAATCATTAACAACATATGTACAAATACCCCATGGGGACACATGTCATTAATGCGTCTTGCGGAGCCATTTGCCACCCCTCTTCCTCACCCCACTCCCACACCTACTGTTTATTCTCAATGTGACCTCAGTGCCTGCAGCAAGGCTGCTTGAGGTCTGCTCTGTGTCTAGGGGAAACAGGACAGACGGCCTACGAGAACACCCTGGACCAGCTATTGGCCTTGAAAGCCTGGCTGCTGACTGCACAGCCTCAGAATAGGCAGCCTTGGATGGCTGGGGTGCAGGCCGTGGCAGGTACAAAGGTGGACTGGCAATGGTGGGAGCCGGAATGCTGTCATCATGAGGAAGGACAGCACCTTCCATTTCCAGTGGCCTACTGCCACTCCGCCGAGGCGGAGCCAAAGCATCAGGAGCAATATGTGTGAGCACAGATTGCTGCGCTGCTGTGACACTGTCAGTTCCCCGTCGGACTGTGGGGTTGATAGAGGATGGCAGCAGTCACAGCTTGCATTACATCACTCATCAGAGCAGACTGAGATTCAAACGCAGCAGTCTCTGAGTGCATGCCAGCAACCAGTGACTGCATGACATCACAAAGACCTTGCGTGGCTTCGGCCTGTCATGTCATGGCTTCTGCTACATAAACCATGGAATGCGCCATCACCTCTGGGACCCCACTGTTGCTCGTTGAGCCCACTTCCCAGTTTAGCTGGGCAAGGATGGGCTCAGTGGACTGTTGAGAGGCATAGGCAATGCTTGAGGCAGCCTCCGCCACACTCACAAGTGCATCCACGCTCTGCAGCACCATCCCCAAAGCACCCATAAGCTCACGGTGCATCTGCGTGGACTCCCTGAACATAGCCTCCAAATCCAGGACCTCATCTGCCTGTCTCTGAGCAGGACTCCTGGGCCGACTTACCCTCCGGCGAGCTGCAGGCTCTTGGGGCCAGTAGTGTCCGGATCTGGGAACCCCTGGAAGGCGGGCTCCTCCACCGAGCTGGTCTCCCCACTCGCTGGCATTGAAGATGGGTCCCATTCTGGTCATACTCGTTTCCAGTTCCTCTTCATCTTCCCCGTCATGTGATGACACCTTCCATCACTTTGCTGATGATTGAGAGTAGACTGATGGTGTGGTAATTGGCCAGATTGAATTTGTCCTGCGTTTTGTGAACAGGACATACCTGGGCAATTTTCACAAGTCTGGGCTGAAAGGGTTTTATTTTGAGGACAGTTTGTATTCTCTTGAGTTTAGAAGGTTAAGGCATGATCTAATTGACGTGTTAAAAATGATAAAGGGGTTCAATAGGATAGATACAGAGTAATTATTTCCTATGGTGTGGTAATCCAGAACAAGAAGTCATAATCTTAAAATTCGAGCTAGGTATAAAAGTTAAATCAGGAAGTACTTTTTAACACAAAGGGTGGTGGAAATCTGGAAATCGTTCTCCCAAAAGGTTGTGGTGCTGTGTCGATTGAAATTTTGAAGACTGAGCTTGATAGACTTTTGTTGGGTAACAGGATCAAGGGATATGGAACAAAGGCGAATAAATGGAGTTGTGGTACAGAGAAGCCATGATACAGCCACAAGGGACTGACTGGCCTATTCCTGTTCCTATGATCGTAACTCCAACAAAAGAAGGTTAATCACCTGTCCCTTCAGTGGCATCACCATCGCTGAGTTCCTGGGGGTTCCTGACCAGAAATTTAACTGGACCAGCCATAGCAAAACTGGCTACAACAGCAGGATAAAGGCTGGGTGGCTCACTTCCTGAATCCTCAATGCTGCATGGGAAGGCTCAAGTCAGGAGTATGATGGAATAGATCACACTCGCCTAGTCGGGTACAACAAGATTTAAAATGTTTGATATCATCCAGGCTAAGGCAGTCTGCTTGATTGGACCTCTGCCAATGTACTCACTATCCATACCTCCACCACAGGTGCTTTGTGGCTGCTGATGCACTATTTATAGGATGCACTGCAACAATTCACTTAGCTTACCTCTACAGCACCTTCCAACCTATAATCTCTGTCCTCAAAAGGCAAGAGCAGCAAAAATTTGGGAACACCATTAGTTTTAAGTTCCCCTCTAAGTATCGCACCATTCTGACAACATATATCATTGCTTCTTCATTGTAACTGGGTCAGAATTCTGTACCTGAAACCATTGTGGAACTACCAATACCACATGGACTGCAGTGGTTCAAAGAGGAGGCCCTCCTTCATCTTTCATAGAAACTAGAGATGGTCAATAAATGCGACCTTTCCAAGGATACCCGAGGACAGGTCAGAAAAGGAGGTTAATAAGTGGGAACATTGGGACTGGTTCTGGAGAATTGGGAGGCCAGAGACTGGCAATGTTGGGATTTTTTGGGTTCTAGCAGTATGACAGGGGTAGGTTCTAGTTGTCGTGTGGAGAAGAGGGGCCCAGGAGGATATTTACCCTTTTATGCACTAATAGTCTGTTTCCTGACTATGTGGGGTAGGTTTTTAACTTGTTGCTTGGGCAGAAAACTGAAATCAATAGAAATGAAAATTGGGCAGTTTATATAACAGATGGCTGATCCGCAATGCCAGTTTTAGCATTAAGTGGCAAGTTGAAAATACAGTCTTCCGTAAACAAAGTATAAGTCTTGAAATAACAACATGCATTTATGTAGCACCTTTTAATGCTATTACAATATACATCAATGATTTAGATGAAGGAATTGAGAGTAATATCTCCAAGTTTGCAGATGACACTAAGCTGGGTGGCAGTGTGAGCTGCGAGTAGAAATCCAAGAGGCTGCAGGGTGACTTGGACAGGTTAGGTGAGTGGGCAAATGCATGGCAGATGCAATATAATGTGGATAAATGTGAGGTTATCCACTTTGGGGGCAAAAACACGAAGGCAGAATATTATCTGAATGGTGGCAGATTAGGAAAAGGGGAGGTGCAACGAGACCTGGGTGTCATGGTACATCAGTAATTGAAGGTTGGCATGCAGGTGCAGCAGGCGGTGAAGAAGACAAATGGCATGTTGGCCTTCATAGCTAGGGGATTTGAGTATAGGAGCAGGGAGGCCTTGCTGCAGCTGTACAGGGCCTTGGTGAGGCCTCATCTGGAATATTGTGTTCAGTTTTGGTTTCCTAATTTGAATAAGGACGTTCATGCTATTGAGGGAGTGCAGCGAAGGTTCACCAGACTGATTCCTGAGATGGCAGGACTGACATATGAGGAGAGATGGATCGACTGGACCTGTATTCACTGGAGTTTGGAAGAATGAGAGGAGATCTCATAGAAACATATAAAATTCTGACGAGACTGGACAGGTTAGATGCAGGAAGAATGTTCCCGATGTTGGGGGCGTCAAGAACCAGGGGTCACAGTCTAAGGATAAGGGGTAAGCCATTTAGGACTGAGATGAGGAGAAACTTCTTCATTCAGAGAGTTTTTAATCTCTGGAATTCTCTTCCGCAGAGAATTGTTGATGCCAATTCGTTAGATATATTCAAGAGGGAATTGGATATGGCCCTTATGGCTAAAGGAATCAAAGGGTATGGAGAGAAAGCAGGAAAGGGGGACTGAGGTGAATGATCAGCCATGATCTTATTGAATGGTGGTGCAAGCTCGAAGGGCCGAATGGCCTACTCCTTCACCCAATTTTCTATGTTTAGATGTTTCTATGTTCCAAGGCACTTCAGGAGTGTAATCAGACAAAAATTGACACAGAGCCAAAGGAAGAGACATTAGAACAGGTGACCCAAGATATAGGTTTTAAGGAACGCTTAGAGGAGGAGAGGAAGGTGCAGAGGCGGAGAGATTTAGAAAAGGAATTCCGGAGCTTAAGTCCTAGACGGCTGAAGGCACGGCTCCCAATGGAGGAAGTGGGGGGTACATGAGATCAGAGTTGGAGTACCAGAATTCTTGGAGGGTTATAGGGTCGGGGGAGGGTACAGAGATGGAGAGGGACAAGGCCTTAGATTTTTAAATCGAGGCATTAGTGGACTGGGAGCAAATGTAGGTCAATGTAGCACAGGGGTTGGATGACTGGGATGCTCAAAAGTTTATTATTTACACAATTTCTAAGTTTTTACATAAAAATATCTAAGTTTTTTTTTTAAGTTCAGCTAGTTCAGAAGACTTTTTAAAACAAATATACAACTAAAATATAAAAGAAGCAAGTGACAAAAAAATTCATTACTCGGTGAACAATCTGTTGTTTTCTTTTCTGTTAACAAAGAAACCATGATCATTGTTGTTGCTGATTACAGGTGTTGCCTGTCTGAACATTTCACAGAAGAATATGGCATTTGTTAATGGCCTACTCCTGCTCCTATTTCTTTTGTTTTTATGTTAATGAAATTTTAAAATGCATAACTTGTCTGAATAAAAGCTTTGAGAATTCAGTCTCAAGTTTCCAATATCTTTTGGAAAAAGCAAATAAATTCTCTCGCCCCCCAAAATGAGGGACTCACCAGTCTACCCTTCAATTCTTGTTCCCAGGCAGGCGAGATGGAACAGGATCCCCTCCTCCTCTCCATCGTCTGCACTTGGGCCTCCAAAGTGACATCAGCAAACCTGGGTGCCTGATCTACAGGTCTTGCATCCAATTCTCTGTTGACGAGTGTTCCCTCCTTCTGCAGTCACAGTGCACCTCCCCTTTGAGATGTTCTGGCTGTCTTTAAATGTTGTCAGAGATGCCCTATTTCCCACCCCTCCAAGCAGATGCACAGCCAATAAGCAGCATTTTGAAGGTAGCGCTGGCTGCACGTCTCACCCATGATAATGAGCTGCCAACACTAATTTCGTGTGGTCCCTGTGTGACCATACTCTGGCGCGATCGAATTACTTGGCCTTTGAATTGATATAGCACTCTTTCACGTATTCCAAGCACTTATCAATCAATTAATTACTTTTGAAGCATAGTTTGTTGTTTTATAGGCAAACGCAGTAAGGAATTTGTGAACAGCATGGTCCCACAAACAGCAAATTGAACGTTTAATCCATTTTGGTCGTGTCAGTTGAGGAAAGAATGTTGGCTAGGACAGTGGGAGAAGTCCTGCTCTTCCTTAAATAGTTATGTAGAATCTTTTCTGTCGACACAAATAGGCAGCTGGGGCTTTTATTTGATGACTTCTCCAAATAACACCAATTCTGATAATACAGCATGCACTCATTACCTTGCTGAAATGTCAGCCCAGATTATTTGCTCAAGTACTTGAGTGGGACGATTCCATAACTTGCTGATTCAAGGACAAGTACTAGTACTGAGCCAAGAAGACACTAGTGAGATGACCATCATAAGCCCAATCCTATTATATCCCAGCATTCCTTAAGCATGTTTCCAACTTAGTCTTTTGGATAGTCTTTAGAAATGATTGCATAGTGTGGAGAGTAATTGTGTTGCCATTCCTGCCAACCTGGCTAAGATTAACTACCATGGCACAGACCAGGGACTTCGCTGGACTTTATGGCTCAGCTAATTGCTGGATGAGCTTGGTGAGTCATCGAGAAGATTAAAATTCTTCTGTGCTTTATTTTTGGTGCCCTGGTTTAAAGTCTTTGCACCAAATTCCTGTTTGCACTATCTTAAGGTCATTTATCTATTTAAAGTAATCAGATTAATATCCTTATCAAAGCAGCACGCATAGATATTTAACATGAGCATGTTAACTAGTGCACTATAAATACTGCTCGGAGGAATTTTAACTCCTTGATGTTCATGGGAAAAAACGTGAAGAAGGCAAAAGGCAGTAAGTATGAATAGTGTGAAAAATACAAGTCAGAGCACAGGATGAACTGAGTTCAAGAAAGTTTTTAGTGATTGAGCTAGGATGATTTTCAGTGCCAAAAGATCCCATCATCTATCCTTTGTATGCAATGTGTATAGGGAGTTCTGGGGCTTGCTGTTTGCTTGAAAGTAAGAGTGGAATGGTAAAATGAAACAGCTTAGTCTCTGATAGAAAGAACTTAGAAGGGCCACCAAAACATGTTAAAGGACATACTCCCTAGTCTAGAAATTCCAGTGGCACCATTGTGGCTATGAAATGCAGTGGTGTAGGAATGCTGCTTGCTCCTATGGTGCCTGCCTGGCTGGCTTAATGACGACGGCATCTCAAATTCTGGAACTTCAAAAAAGCAGACTGGGAAACCTTCCAAAGGTCAGTTGACACCAACATCCGGTTGGTTCCACCAATCACCAATGCCTTCAACAAATTTATAGGAATTATTAAAGCTATCACAAAAGACAGTATACCTCGGGGGTTTAGAAAGACATATATTTCTTGTTGGACAGAAGAAAGCGGGGCTCTCTACAAGGAGTATTCGCTGAACAAGAACCCAGCCACCGCAATGCTGAAATTCTTGAACTCAGCGCAATGTGAAAGGTGGAGGAGCTTTATGGAGAAGACTAACTTCACTCACTCCAGCAGAAAAGCATGGGCTCTGCTCCGTCAACTTGGTGAGGTAAACCCCGCCTATAAACACAGGATGACCATCAGAGATGATGCCATTGCATTCCACTTGATACAAACATCAAAGGCTCCGGTGGACAAAGAATTTCGATGCCAGTTGAAGCGGCAACTTTCGACAAACTTGATGGCGGCACCAAGATCGTCAACTATGTCTGATCCATTCATCTTGGACGAACTAATCGCAGGCCTGTCGAGAACCCAATCTGGAAAAGCTGCTGGCCCAGATGTTGTTTACCCAGAATTCTTAAAAGCACTGGGACCCAAAGCGAAGAGATAGTTGACCTCTTCTGAAGTACTGGTAAAATCCACCTATTTGGCGAGAGACTAAAATAATTGCAGGGGAAGATTGCTTGTGAATTCTCCGACTATCGCCCGATCTCCTTACTTTGCACTTGTTATAAAGTGCTGGAGAGGCCATTACTCCACAGACTTGCCCCCATCATCGAGCCAACTATTTCAAAGGAGCAAGTGGGCTTCCGGACCGGCCGTAACTGCTGCGGCCATGTAATAGCTTTAACAACGCACGTTGAAGCAGGCTTCCAGTGCCAGCTCAAGACCGCTGTAGCACTTGCAGACCTGTCAGCGGCGTATGACACAGCATGGAAGCTTGGACTGCTTTTCAAGCTCTCCACCATTTTACCCTGCAGAACAGCAATCCATCTTCTCAACTCCATGCTCAAACAACCGACGCTTCCATGTGTACCTTGGCACCCAGAAGAGCAGATATAGAATATTGAACAACGGACTCCCACAGGGTTCTGTCCTGGCACCCATGTTATTGAACGTTTACACTAGTGACCTGCCCGAAACAGAGTCCCGCAAGTTTGTGTACGCTGATCACATTGCCTTGACCACACAAAACGTGAATCTTTCATCATCAAAGAGACCCTGACCAGTGATGGACAGAGGATGGAGACCTACTTCCACCGATGGCGACTTCGGCCTAATCCGCAAAAGACCGTCTCCTCTATTCCACCTCAACACCCATCAAGCAAACCAAGCTTTGAAAGTCTTCTTTTGCAATGCAGAGATAAACCATGCTAAAACCCCCTCTATTTAGGAATCATGCTTGATTGCACCCTGTCATATAGATAACATCTCCAGAATCTTGGGAAGAAACTAAAGAGTAGGGTCAAATTGATCCAGACCGAATCCAAATCTGGAGCAGACGCTCAAACCCTCTCTATGGCAGTACTCGCCCTGGTGTACTCTACAGCGGAGTACTGCTCGGAGTACTGCTGTCGGGCTTGGCTATCAAGTTTGCATGTCAAATCCGTTGATGTCCAGCTGAATTCTGCTGAGAATTATCACCGGTGCTCTTTTATCAACACCAATACTTTGGCTGCCCGTGCTTGCATCATTACACCACCACAGCTACGCCGCGAATATGCAGTCTCCAGAGACTATAACCGCTACAGCAGCAAAGACCTACCGATCCAGGCCAACTTGAACAACATAGCACCAGCCCGTCTCAAATCTAAAAGGCCATTTTGGACCGTCGCCGAAGCCTTTCAGCAATCTCCTCTCAGCCTTGATGACCGATGGCAAAATGCTTGGAAGATCTGCGACATACGGAATAGATTCCTTATAAAGCGAGGACCCCACAGTACAACCTGAAAGATCAAACCTTCTTCGCAAACAGTGGACAACCATCAACCACCTCAGAACTGGTCATGGTAGACACTGCCACCTTCTCTATAAATGGAAGAATAGAGCATCCCCATCATACGACTATGGAGCTCCTAATCAGATCCTGGAGCACATCATTGAGCACTGCCCTCAGAGGAAATTTGCAGGCAGCCGACAAAATATCCACGCTGTTGCACCGGAAGCTTTGGCCTGGAAAACCAACTTAGATATTGACATTTGATTTGCTTTGCTACTGCCATACGAAAGAAGAAGAAGAATATCTGCTGGGGAATCCACTCAACAGACCCAGAGATATTTTGGAGCGGCAACTTCCTACGCCAACGATGGGGGAAAGACAGCCCTGTCTGGCCAAAGGCTAAAGTGGCTTCGAACTACTTCCGTGCTGCTCCTGTGGTAGTGGACCTCAACTTTAAATATCATTTTGGGGATGTTTGCCATTTGAGTACAGCATTGTGGTATATGGGCCCGTACAGCTAGTATGCCTTCTTCATGTAGTGTAACTGCAGGACTTCAGGGGGAGCCCAAGATCCTATCAGATACACTCCCAAAAGTGACATCGGGACAGAAGGGCGCATTACTAAAGAGCAGAAGTTTTAGACTCATGCCAATGAATTCACTATCTCCAGAAAATTATAATTTGGGAGAACCAAAAGAACATACATATTTAATTGCCATTTACTGAGTCAACTTTTCAATTATAGTATTGAGTTACATCATCAGCAAAATGCTTTCAGCATTAGCTTGTATAAGTATTTTGAATATTTTCCTGTATATGTTACCTGTAATCAATCCATAATTAATCTCAGCAACTCAAAGTAACAAAACCCGAAAGATATGCCATAATCTATTCCAAAATTAAAGTCCTTGCTCTTTTTAGTCTTTTTCTCATGGGAGTATTTTGTTCACATTCAAAAGCTTCTTACTTAGCTAACAGTTAATGACAAGTTTTATGTGTATTCTAATTTGTTCTCACTAGTACACTCCAAAGTCCTAACTATAATTTTTGTTTTATGCCTGCCTGCCAATTTCAAGGTCATAGTCTTTTCCTTGGAGATTTTAATTTCTTTATTGCAGTAGATCATTTACAGATTCCCTGAACAGAAACACAGCAATGGAAAATCACAGCACCCTTTATCTCTGGCAGCTTGGGCATGCTGATCAACCAGAGACTAGAATAAAGGAACAGCTGTTGCTAGGCAGTGGGAACCATGTATCCTAGCAACCCACATACTTACAATGGAAACATAAGGAACGTGAAGTGATCTTAGGCATGTGGCTGGTTACTGTTGAGACAGTTTAATGCTGGACTGTCAAGAAATGTGAGATATAAAGGAAGAGCAAGTGGAAAATAGTGAAATAAACTATTTGTAACTTATAGGTGCACAGAAGCAGCTCTGAAATGTAGTAGTTTCTAAGGAAAAGATCGTGTTGCTGATCTCTTCTGAAAGGTTTGCTGTAGAAAATAATGGCTTTCCTGTTTAATTACATTATTTTTAAAATTTGTTTTAAAACCATATTATCAAACTATAGATAAAAAGGAAAAGTGTTAATGTTAAAAATTTGAATAAAAAAACAAAAATGGTGGAAGTGCACAGCAAGTCAGTCAGTACCTGAAAGAGAAAGATAGGTTAACATTTCACCTCGAAATACACCACCTGAAACATTAACCTATTTTTCTCTTTCAGGTGCAGATTAATCTAGATATCTTCAGCATTTTTGTTCATATTTAGTTGAAGCTAATAGTGTATTAGAGGATACTTGTATGTCCTGGTGGGTCCATGAATTGCATTGAACATTGTCTTACTACAAAACCAGTGTGTAATGTTTATATAGTGCTTTAATTTAAGATGTATATATTGAATTGGAGAAATAGACTTTGTGGTTTATGAGAAGGACTCAGTTATTTTCCAGTGACAGATAAATAACTCTCCGAGATCAGGCCATACCAATACTGTTGGCATGTGTAGTGCATTTGAGTATCGACAACGATCTCAGGATAGAAACTTGAGAATTGAGCATGATAGTGGCCAGTTCAGAAAGAAAAAGCAATGTGAAGGAAGTTAAATGATAAAGCAGGTATAGAGTAGATGAGAGAAAATGTAGGAAATAAAATAAGTTGGAGAAACAGACAGGAACAACTTTGGAGAGAGAGAATAATATTGCAAGGTAGCCAGACTGGGCAGAAATAAATTCAAACAACAACTTGTATTTATATAGTGTCTTCAACATTGTAAAATGTCCCAAGGCACTTCACAGGAGTATTATCAGCCCCAAAATTTGACACTGAAACACAAAAGGAGAAATGATTGCAGTTGACCAAAATTTAGTCAAAGAGGGAGGTTTTAAGGAGCATCTTAAAGAAGGAAAGAGGCGGAGAGGTTTAGGCAGGGAATTCTAGAGCTTAGGGCCTAGGCAACAGAAGGCATGGCCACCAATGATTGTGATTTTAATCAGGGATGCTCAAAAGGGCAGAAGTAGAGGAGCACAGCTATCTCGAGTGGGGGGGTGGGGGAAGGATTTGAAAACAAGGATGAGAATTTTGAAATCGAGGCATTGCTTAACCGGCAGCCAGTGTAGGTCAGCGCGCACAGGGGTGATGGGTGAATGGGTCTTGGTGCGCATTAGGACACGGGCAACCGAGTTTTGGATCACCAAGTTTACATAGGGTAGAAAGTAGGAGGCCAGCCAGGAGTGTGTTGGAATAGTCAAGTCTAGAGGTAACAAAGGCATGATGAGGTTTTCAGCAGTGGATGAGCTGAGGCAAGGGCGGAGACAGGCGATGTTACGGGGGTGGAATAGGCAGTTTTAGTTATGCTGCGGATATGTGGTCAAAAGCTCATTTCAGGGTCAAATATGACACCAAGGTTGCGAACAGTGTGGTTCAGTCTCCGACAGAAGTTAGGGAGAGGGATGGAGTCAGTGGCTAGGGAACGGAGTTTGTGGCGGGGACTGGAAACAATGGCTTCGGTCTTCCCGATATTTAATTGGAGAAAATTTCTGCTCATCCAGAAAATTTGGAGACTGGGGAGGGGTCCAAAGAAGTAGTAGCGAGGTAGAGCTTGGGTGTCATCAGCATACATGTGGAAACTGATGCTGTGTTTTCGGATGATGTCGCCAAGGGGCAACATATAGATGAGAAATAGGAGGGGGCCGAGGATAGATCCTTGGGGGACACCAGATGTAACGATGCGGGAGCAGGAAGATGTCATTGCAGGTGATTTCCCGACTATGATTATATAGATAAGAATGGAACCAGGCAAGTGCAGTCCCATCCAGCTGGACGACGGTGGAGAGGCGTTGGAGAAGGATGGAGTGGTTAACCATGTCAAAGTCTGCCGACAAGTCAAGAGGGACGAAGAGGGATAGTTTTCCTTTGTCACTCTCACAAAGGATGTCATTTGTGACTTTGATGAAAGCCATTTCGGTACTGAGGCAGAGGCGGAAACCTGATTGGAGGGATTCAAACATAGAGTTGCGGGAAGGATGGGCACAGATTTTGGGGGAGATAACACGTTCAAGGACTTGGGAGAGGAAAGAGAGGTTGGAGATGGGGTGGCAGTTTGTAAGAACGAGGGGTCAAGGGTTGTTTTTTTGAGGAGAGGGGTGATGATGGCAGATTTGAAGGAGAGGGGGACAGTACCTGAGGAGAGAGAACCGTTAACAATCTCAGCCAACATGGGAGCCAGAAAAGGAAGTTAGGTGGTTAGCAGTTTGGTGGGAATAGGGTCGAGGGAGTAGGAAGTGCATCTCATGGACAAGATGAACATGAAGAGGTCATGAGGGGTGATAGGAGAGAACACAAGACCACAAGAAATAGGAGCAGGAGTAGGCTATTTGACCCCTCGAGCCTGCTCCGCCATTTAATAAGATCATGACTGATCTGCTCATGGACTCAGTTCCACTTCCCTACCCGCTCCCCATAATCCTTTATTCCCTTATCGCTCAAAAATCTGTATCTCCGCCTTAAATACATTCAAAGACCCAGCCTCCACAGCTCTCTGGGGCAGTGAATTCCACAGATTTACAACCCTCTGAGAGAAGAAATTCCTCCTCATCTCAGTTTTAAATGGGCGGCCTCTTATTCTGAGACTATGCCCCCTAGTTTTAATTTCCTCCATGAATGGAAATCTACTCGCTACATCCATCTTGTCCACCCTCTCATTATCTTATATGTTTCGATAAGATCACCTCTCATTCTTCTGAACTCCAATGAGTATAGACCCAACCTACTCAACCTATCTTCATAAGTCAACCCCCCCATCTCCGGAATCAACCTAGTGAACCTTGTCTAAACAGCCTCCAATGCAAGTATATCCTTTCTTAAATACGGAGACCAAAACTGTACGCAGTACTCTAGGTTGTGGCCTCACCAATACCCCGTACAATTGTAGCAGGATGTCTCTGATTTTATATTCTATCCCCTTTACAATAAAGGCCAACAATCCATTTGCCTTCCTGATTACTTGCTGTACCTGCATACTTTTTGTATTTCATGCACAAGGACTCCCAGGTCCCTCTGTACTGAAGGACTTTGCAATTTTTCTCCATTTAAATTATAATCTGCTTTTCTATTTTTTCCGCCAAAGTGGATAACCTCACATTTTCCTACATTATACTCCATCTGCCAAATTTTTGCTCACTCACTTAGCCTGTCTATATCCTTTTGCAGATTTTTTGTGTCCTCACAATTTGTTTTCCCACCCATCTTTGTGTTATCAGCAAACTTGGTTACGTTACACTCGATCCCTTCATCCAAGTCATTAATATAGATTGTAAATAGTTGAGGCACCAGCACTGATCCCTGCGACACCCCACTAGTCACAGTTTATCAACCGGAAAATGACCCGTTTATCCCGACTCTCTGTTTTCTGTAAGTTAGCCAATCCTCTATCCATGCTAATATATTACCCCCAACCCCATGAACCTTTATCTTGTGCAGTAATCTTTTATGTGGCACCTTATTGAATGCCTTCTGGAAATCCAAATACACCACATCCACTGGTTCCCCCTTATCCACCCTGCTCATTACAAATTGGAAAAATATGCAAGTTCAGGGCTAGGGCAGGGGAGATCCTTGGAGGAAGTTTTCTGAGTGGGCAGGGAAGGGATGGGAAGTGGCAGAGGCAGCTGAATGAAGGGTCTCAATCTTGGAGACAAATAATCCCATGAACTCCTCACACTTGTTGTCGGAAGTGAGGGTGGAGGAGACTGGTGAAGGGTTTAAGAAGACTGTTAGCAGATGAGAATACACGGCGTGTTTTATCTTTGCATTCCAGAATGATTTTGGAATAGTGAGCAATTTTGGTAAATGAGGGCAGGATTCAATAATGCTTTATGTGGTCCAGCCAGATCTGGCAGTGAATAGCTAAACCGGTTGCCCACCATATCCGTTCAAGTCTGCATCTCTTGGACTTAAGGGAGAGAAGCTGAGGGTCGTACCAGGGGGAATGGCCAGGGTGAGGGAGAGTAATTGCTTTAATAGGGAATAGGGCATCAAAGGTGGTGGTGAGGGTGTGGTTGAGCAGATCGGTAACTGCAGAACTATCATGGTGAATGGAGGGCCAAAGGCTGGACAGTTGGGATTTCATAAGTGCAGTTGTAAGAGAGTTGTTCGAGAATTTTTTCCAGGGGTGGGTACAGAAGGAAGTTGGTTTGGGGTGGGGGTTGGAAGGGGGATGTGGTCGGAGATGGCCTTATTTGCAATTGACACGATGGGAGTAGCAAGGCCACGAGAGATGGCCGTGAATATGGGTTGGGGAGTTTACATGGAGGGAGCGATTAAGGGAGGATAGGAGGCTAGTGAACTCAGAGGAGAGAGAGCATGATGAATTGAGATGGAGGTTGAAATCACCAAGGATGAGAAGTTATTCGATGCAGAGGCTAAGGGAGGAAAGCAATGAAGAATATCGCTGAGTAGTCTTTTTATGGTACTTGGGTGGGTGGTAGAGAACGAGAATTTTAAGTTAGAGGGGTAGAATAAGGTGAGATGCTCAAAGGAGGAGAAAGTGCCGGCGGAGTAGGGGGACAGACCAAGGTGTGATTTGCTGATGAGAACCACACTGCCAGTACGGCGGACTGAGCAGTGCAAGTGGTGGAAAGTATAGCCAGGCGGGGAAGCTTCATTTAAGGGTAAGGTGTCATCACCCCTTAACTAAGTTTCCGTCAGGGCCATGATGTCGAAGCAATCATCCACAATAAGTTCAAGATGGCAAGGGCCTTGTTTGCAAACGAAGGAACATTCTAGAGGCAGATGTGGAGAAGTGATGGTTGCCCGACTGCCAGCATCCACAGGGTCAGCGCTGAGGGAGGATGAGTTGGATGGGGAGAAGATTGGCAAGATTAGCCCTCAGTTGATGCGCTGGGTGGGATCGTATGCGAGAGAGAGTAGGATGGGACAGTTGAGGTTGCTGCTTGTAAGGAGACAGTGACGAGTGCCTTCTAAACCCATCATAGGATGCCAAGTGAGGCACAGAGGGAAGCTGTAGGCTTATCTAGGAGGGAATCAAGCCTGGGATGGTGGCAGGAGAGTAGGAAGGTCGAAGAATAATGATGGATTGGGGTAGGGATTTGGAAGGACAGAGTGTCCTAGAGGAGCGATGAAAGGAGGCATGGCAACAGGAGAGCGCACGGTCAAAGAGGGATGGAGAGAAAAGGAAAAGAGGGGGAAAAAGTGGAAAAGTATTTTATGGCTCGGGTCCTGAGCGACAGCCAAAGTGCGCAAGCAAATGGACTCGGGAAAAGGACACACTTGGGTTACCTAAGCCTGTTTAAATGTAGTAATTAATGGAATACATATTTCCTGGTAGCAGGGAATAGGTTGGAGACAAGAGTAGGGAGACCAGAGTCAAAGTCAGAAGTCCCACAGAAGGACAAAGCTGACATAAGTAGGATGGAGCCAGCACGGAGCATCGACGAACCGCTGTCCATAGCAGGCGAGTGAAGTCCAGAAGCTATTTGAAGGGTAGAAAGTTCGAGGATGGAAGTTGTTGCCATCTTTTATTTTTGGGTCTGTTCGATGTAATTTTCCATGTGTACCAACCGCTGTCATTTTAGATGAAGATTTGGTGTTTGGAACTACCATCCATTTATCTGTGTTTCATGTGGAAAATCAGCATAGAGCCAGTCATTGTTCACTGCTCTCAGTTTGTTAATACTCAGATATATACAATCACATCTGTGGTAACTACATGTAATAATGAATAAAAACTGTACAAGTCACGCCTTACCCAAATTACGTTTTTGGTCCAGTTTGTTAAGGTTTCATGCTGTCATGCCAACAATACATACCACATCACTTGATACATGGGCCCCGATAATAACCGGTGATCGGGGAGGGTGTAGGGCGCAGGGCAGTCTGTAATTGGGTGAATAACCTGGCAAGGCCGGGGACATGGGGGCCCTGCCAAACTTAATGGCAGGGTCTCATTGGAATATTGTTAGGCCACGTTCCGCCCGGCAGCCTGCCAAATTGACATTCTAGCTGTCGGGTGGGAAGAAATACCAGCATCAGTGGGTCCTTTCCAAGGTAACCTTCTTGCAACTAAATTAGATTGGTATTGTTATTATCATTGTAAGGAACAGAAATGGTTCATCCAAACCAGGTGTCAAGTTACAGCTACTTCTCTTGCCATGGACTATCATGGTTTTAGGTCATGATGTGCAGAGTATGACTTAATTCAAAGAGAGAGGATTACTGTTTCTTTAAGTAATTATTTATGAACTTTGTACAAGATGGGTACAGTTCATCTTTCCATGCTGTATTCCATGCTTTGAGAAGCATACACCTGCAATAAAGAAGTGTGCACACTACACAATTTTGGTTTTTATTTCTTGTTGACGTGGTTTAAAAATCAAGGAGGTTTTATCTGCTCTGTTGCCTGTAAATTGATATTTGGTAAGGGTTGTTTTCAGTATATCTGTTTCAATTTTTTTGCTGTACAGGTTTCTCTGGTTCCCTCCTCTGCTGATGGAATACTGTTGACTTTAGCCAGGAGTTGAGCACATAATCTAAGCTGACATTTCAGTACACTACTAAGGGAGTGCAGAGTTGTTGGAAGTCCTGTACTTTCGATGAGATGTTGGGGGTAATTTTCACCTTTGTTGCTTGGGTGGCAAACTGCCATTGCGGATTGGCTGCCAATTATAGAAAGTGCCCGATTTAATTTCCATTAATTTTGATGGTAATGAAAATTGGGTGGATGGCCCACTCTGCCAGTTTACTGCTTCAGTGGTGAAGGTGAAAGTTATCCCTATTCAACTGAGGCATTGTCTGCCTATTCTGGTGACTCAGGTGGACGTTAAAATTTCCAGGGCAAGGAGTTTTCTTTGCTTCCTGGCCAGCATTGCTATCTCTTGCTTTGTGTGGTATGGCTGCTACTTACATACATAACAGCATTTACCACATGTCAAAATTCATGCACTGCATATGAAACACTTTGGAATGTTTTTAAATTGTCTTTTATTTTCATTCCAGTATTTATTGCTTAATTGCAAAGCATTGAGACTATTCTTAATTTCCAGCATCAATATAGCAATTATCAAATTTGGACTGTGATTAAGACCAAAAATTAACAAAAGAATGGCTTAGTTAATTTTTTAAATCACAGTTGTCACCAAGAAGCATAAAGTTAATTTTAGCTGAAAAATAGACGTGAACAGAAAATGCTGAAGGGGGAGGGGGGAGAGGAGAAGAGGGGGGGCGAGGAAAAGGGGGGAGCGAGGAGAAGATAGGGGGAGGAGAGAGAAGAAGATGGGAAGAAGAGAGGAAGATGGGGGGGGAAGGGAGGAAGATGGGGGGGGAAAGAGAGAAGACGATGAAGAAGCCCCACGCAGCCGATGCCGGGCGGGGCCCGCCCCAGCAAGATGCAGGCTGGGGCCCGCACCGCCAATGACGAAGAACCGGGCCCCGCCGAGGACTTCGGGCGGGGCCCGCATGCAGCCGGTGCCGGGCAGCCAACACCGCCGACTCTTCGGGCGGAGCCCGCCCCAGCGAGAGGCTGGGCGGGTGGGTCCCGCCGCTGAGGTACGATGCGCAGGCCACTCGGCCGGGGATAGGGGCGACATCCCTTCAGCCTGGGATAGGATCGTTGCCCCGGAGACAGGACGCCGGCAGCTACTGCGCACGCGCGCAGCTGCCAGCACTGTTTTCGGCGCAGGGCTGTAGCTCCGCCCCCAGCAGCTCTTGCTGTGCAGCACCGAGGTGGAATTGGGCCTACAGCTATCTGAGAATCGCGAGGTAAGTATTCGGCGCAATTTTTGTTCTATAAATTAGACGGGCCTCTCCAATGTGCGCCGTTCTAGCGGGCAGCCGAAACTTGACCCCTATATGTTGAACAAAATGATAAGATGACCATATGTAACCTGGAACCATCGAGGGAGAAAGCACCAGAATGTACCTCACAGATGCATGGTGTTGACTCTGTTACCAGTTCAGAGAATTTGGGATGAATTAAACCTTTTTGTCACTATAATCAAGGTATAAATTCAACTAAACTGAATCACAAAGACATTTTCTATCAACAGTTGTGCAGAGTGAGATATTATGCACAGCAGGTCAGTGAAAGAAAAATAATTGTGCTCTTCTGCTATGCTTTATATTTGGAGCCTTATGTTCATCTAGTCAGTCTCCTTGATGGCTCTGTTTATTACTCAGCAAGCTCCAAAAGAATGGTGCTCATTGTTACAGACTCTGATAATGGGCATTGAAGGAGTCCAACACATGATTTTCAAATACATATTGACAATGTGAGTGGTTTAGTTATGAATATGACCACCTTTTATTTTTTGAATGACACCAGCAGTTATGAATTTCTAACTAGTCTTGGCAACAGATCCAGAGCTTTAAAAGAGGAAAACAGAAAAAAGTCCTCCGTCTATAGTTAAATTGAACACTTGTTCATTATTTAATAAATTTGTTTAAGAGTTTAAAACTAGACGAGATCTGATATGACATTCTATCACTTATGGAGGACTGGAGATGGATGTTGTGGAGACAAAAGAATAATTCCAATAGCTTAAAAAAAATTGACGAGATCAGGGATTTCTTTTTGTTGTCCTGGGCATGTTCACAAATGTTTACCTAGGCAACAAGGCTCAGGAAGATTCTCTCAAAGGCCTAGAGAGTTTGGGCTCGCCTGGGGGAGTGATCTAAGATATCACAGCTGAAAAATATAGAATAAAGAAAGATAGAAAAGAATCAAACATATACTTAAAACCCCTTTTTAGTACAAGCTCCATGATCCAGTTTTGGTTTCTGTATTTAAGGAAGGATATACTTGCATTGGAGGCTGTTCAGAGAAGGTTCACGAGGTTGATTCCGGAGATGAGGGGGGTTGGCTTATGAAGATAGGCTGAGTAGGTTGGGCCTCTACTCATTGGAGTTCAGAAGAATGAGAGGTGATCTCATCGAAACATATAAGATAATGAGGGGGCTCGACAAGGTGGATGCAGAGAGGATATTTCCACTCATAGGGGAAACTAAAGGTAAAATCAACATCATCTATGAACGGTACCAGTTTAACAACTGTGTACAAGGGAACGAGCGGTTTGACAGATATCTCGTGAAAGTGAGAGAGCTAGCATCGTCATGTGATTTCGGCAATTTGAGGGATGATTTCATCAGAGACTGCATAGTCTGCAGAATATCTGATAACACTCTGCGTAAGAGTTGCAAGGATCAAGCCTAACACTCGATAAATGTGTGATGCTCTGTAAAGCTACAGAGGCCACAGTTGCGCAAATGAAATCCATGAAGCCCACTAAAACAGACTCGAAAGATGTCAAAGCTGTCAGACAAAAGCCCCGACCCACAAAGAAAGAATTCACAGAAAGAGTTCACGAACAATTGCAGATATTGTGGCAAAAGACATGAGCTGTCAAAAACTAAATGCCCAGCCAATGGGAAGACCTGCACAAATTGCGGCAAACTAAATCACTTTTCTCAAAAGTGTAGGCAGAATAGATTCGATCTCGCAACAAGCTCACCAGAATATCCACAAAGCAACGGAAAGGTTGAGAACGCGGTTAAGCTCGCAAAGCAGTTAATCAAGAAGACAAAGAAAGACTGTGGTGACTGCCACATGAACCTTTTCATCTGGCGAAACACACCAACTGAAGGCCTTAATAGTTCGCCAGTACAACGCTTGCTTGCTCACCGCACAAAGACAAATATCCCAATCGCAAATGAGGTACTCAAACCAAGAATCATACACGACGTCATCGTCAACAAAGAAAGAAACCATGCCAAACAAGCACACTACTACAACAGAGGTGCTATAGCACTTCCTACACTGCAGGAAGGAGAAACAGTGAGACTGAAGCAAACACGAGAAAGCAAAGAGTGACAAAAAGCTCAGGTTCAGAAACAAGTCGGCATTCGTTCATATCAGGTCATTACAGAAGATGGCCGCGAGTATCATAGAGATAGGAAACATCTGAGAAAGAGCGTGAGATAGTCATCGAAACTCCAGAGATCTCAGTGACATCCACAGACGATCCGCTGCCAACACAGCCAACTAACACGCGAAACAGCACTTCAATGACAACGTGTGAAAACAGAGATATGTTGCCTGATATTTCCCCTCAGAGCACTGATAAAGGGACTAAAGCAATCAGTGCACAGAACACCACTGAAACAACCAGTTTGAGGCAAAGCAACAGAATTTGCACAATACCAAAATACCTGGAGCACTATGTACAGAAATAAGAAATCATGCACTGGCCACTTGGATAAAGAATTAATAAGACAAGAGTTTTGTTGCTGTTTGTGAAACTTGTAGTTTAATACATGTATTCATAACAAGTTAACTACCCGTTTATATTGAAGCTAAATTTAATTCATTTTTATTTCTTGTGAAAGGAAAGGTGTAAGGAGATAATGTATTGCACCCTCTAGCTAGGAGGCATAGGGAGCTGTATTGAGAGAGAGGGAATGTGAAGGAACGCCATTTTAAAGCTCCACATGGCTGTCTGAAATCTCCCAAATAAATAGAGTTAAGTTGAACTAAGGGTGTTCAGGAGACCATAAAATACAATCATGTGGAATACAAAACTAATTTCCACCATTTAACATGAACAAGAATGGTAGTCAAAGAAATCCGAATGTTAATTATAATATTGGGGTAGAATTAGTAACAAACATTAAGGATATTGATTCAAAACAAAAGCAAAATACTGCGGATGCTGGAATCTGAAATAAAATCAGAAAATGCTGGAAATACTCAGCAGGTCAGACAGCATTAGTGGAGCGAGAACAGAGTTAACGTTTCAGGTCGATGACCCTTCGTCAGAACTGGGTATTGATTGCTTTGTGTTCTAATAAACCTAAAAGGCTGAGCCTTGTTAAAAGTTGCAATCGAATGCTGAAAAAGTGAATCTATGCCAGTTAACCACTCTTTGTTTGAAGTAGTAGGCACTAACTAAGAATTATCTGTGTGTATCATTTGTTGTATCCAATTGTATGTGAAATGTTTTGGGCTTTAGACATGAAACAGCTACTTTTGAACTAGCAATCAACCAGCACCAAGTATATTATCTTTCCCTTCCCTCTCTGCGTTCTCCTTCTATTTTTGAATGCTCTTCACCAGTCATTTTTTTTTTTTTTAAATGTTTTATTCGTTGCCAATCTTTCCAATTCTTTGTCAGATCAACTTGTCAGATTACAAACGCCAAAGGTCACCTTGGGCCCATTCAAGGATCACTCTGCGCCAATGCTCTTAGCCAAAAGGCCTAGAGCCAAAGCACCGTTCCTGGAAGTACTGCAATATCAGGTTTGTGCCATGGAGGTGGATGTGTGCCCCCCACCCACCTCCTATTTCCAAAAAGCATAGGAGAACCACCTTCCTGATCCAGGGAGAACCACTTTCTGGTCATGGTTACTCCCCTGTCAGGTCAGTTACAAGCATAACCTCCTTGCTCTTGTATTCCATGCCTTGACTAATAAAGGCAAGTCATTTTCCCATGCACCTGTTACACCTGCTGCATGAGAAATTGCTAACGACGCCATGGGTATCTACTATTACCTGCCCATTTGTTTCTTCCCACATGATTTTCTGGTGTCCCAGATATACTTTCCACATACAGTGATTGACGTGATTCCTCTAATCTAGTGAACTGTAGCATACTGTATTTGCTACACACTTTATTGATTCCTCTGCTACCTCGAAATGCAGATTAAGTGCTTGCTTTGCTGTGTACTTCTACTGGCCACAAGCAAAAATTTGTGATCTGGACCTCCCTTTCGCACTTGTACATTTCCAATTTTAGTCGTTTACCCTGCTCCAATCAAGTTAACTTCAGGAACAGTAAGGGTAATTTTTAATTGCCAGCCGCTCGTTCTTTGCCTTAACAATGAGTGGACAGCAGGTGAAAATCTCGGGGTCACCTGAGCCACCTGATTGATGCCCCTGGCCCCCGATACAATTTTCCAGTGGGCCTGTAAATGGGCAAGCAGCACGACTGCTTGAAACAGGCGGGTGGCTGTTTCACTGCAAATCCGGGTTCTACACCAGTTGTAGGCTTCCAATTGTAAGTGGTACAATTTGGCAGAGCAAAAATAACTCTTTTGTTGGGCCAGGTTGAGCAGCAGTGCTCAGTGTAGAAGCTGGCCAATTTCCTGTCCTTCCACAACTGATCAGCTGTTTTGGGGTGCCATGTTGGCACCCACAGCTTGTTGCTGGCATTTAAATGAGACCTGAAGTGAAAATAGTCTGGGCCCCCCGATGCGAGCATCAAGCTGACAGCACGGCTGCTCCGCCAACATAGCAACAATTTTGGTGAGATGTTGAACATTTCGCCTAGTATTTAACGTTCTCGTCCACTTTACAGCCCCCTAATCTTTTTTAAAAATTCATTCATGGAACGTGTGTGCAGCTGGCAAGGCTGGTATTTATTGCCCATCCCTAGTAGTCCTTGAGAAGGTGATGGTTAGCCGCCATCTTGAACTGCTACAGTCCATGTGGTGAAGGTACTTCCACAGTGTTGTTGGGTAAAGAGTTCCAGGATTTTGACCCAGCGACGATGAAGGAATGGTGATATATTTCCAAGTCAGGATGACGTGTGACTTGGAGGAGATGGTGTTCCCATGCACCTGCTGCCCTTGACCATCGAGGAGGTAGATGTCACAGGTTTGGGAGGTGCTGCCGAAAAAGTCTTTTGTGTTTGCAGTGCATCTTGTAGATGGTGCATAGTGCAGCCACGGTGTATCAGTGGTGGGAGGAGTGAATGTTTAAGGTGGTGGATGGGGTGCCAATCAAGCGGGCTGCTTTGTTCTGGATGGTTTCGAGCTTCTTGAATGTAGTTGGAACTGCATTCATCCAGACAAGTGAGAATATTCCATCACATTCCTGACTTGTGCTATGTAGGTGGTGGAAAGGCTTTGGAGAATCAGGAGTTGAGTCACTCACTGCAGAATATCCAGCCTATGGCCTGCTCTTATAGGCATAGTATTTATGTGGCTGCTCCATTTAAGTTTCTGGTCAGTGGTGACCCCCAGAATGTTGATGGTGGAGGATTCAATGATGGTAATGCCGTTGAATCTCAAGGGGAGGTGGTTAGACTCTCTCTCGTTGGAGATGGTCATTGCCTGACACTTGTGTGGCGTGAATGTTACTTGCGACTTATCAGCCTGAATGTCGTCAGGTCTTGCTGCATGCGGGCATGGACTGTTTCATTATGTGAGGAGTTGTGGATGGAACTGAATATTGTGCAATCATCAGCGAACATCCCCACTTCTGACCTTGTGATTGAGGGAAGGTAAATTGACGAGCAGCTGAAGAAGGTTGGGCCTAGGATACTGCCCTGAGGAACTCCTGCAGATCTCCTGGGGCTCAGATGATTGGCCTCCAATAACCACAATCATCTTCCTTTCTGCTAGGTATAACTCTAGCCAGTGGAGAGTTTTCTCCCTGATTCCCATTGACTTTAATTTTTCTAGGGCTCCTTGGTGCCACACTCGGTCAAATGCTGCCTTGGTGTCAAGGGCAGTCACTCTCCTCTCATCTCTGGAATTCAGTTCTTTTCTCCATGTTTGGACCAAGGCTGTAATGTGGTCTGGAACCGAGTGGATCTGGCAGAACCCAACTGAGCATTGCTGAGTTGGTTATTGGTGAATAAGTGTCACTTGATAGCATTGTCGACAATCCCTTCCATTACTTTGCTGATGATTGAGAGTAATCTGATGAGGCGATAGTTGGCTGGTTTGGATTTATCCTGCTTTTTCTGGACAGGACATACCTGGTCAATTTTCCACTTTGTCAGGTAGATGCCAATGTGTTAGCTGTACTTGAACAATTTGGCTTGTGGCGTGGCGAGTTCTGGAGCACAAATCTTCAGCACAACAACTGGGATGTTGTCAGGGCCCTGTATCCAGCGCACTCAGCCATTTCGTGACATTACGTGGAGTTAATCTAATTGGCTGAAGACTGGCTTCTATGATGGTTGGGACTTTAGGAGGAGGCCAAGACGGATCAACCACTCGGCACTTCTGGCTGAAGATGGTTGAAAACGCTACAGCCTTGTCTTTTGCAGTCGCATATGGTGCTTCGCCATCATTGAGGATAGGGAGCCTCCTCCTCCTGTTAGTTGTTTAATTGTCCACCACCATTGACGACATGGATATGGCAGGACTGCAGAGCTTTGAGCTGACCAGTTGGTTGTAGGATCACTTAGCTCTGTCTATAGCATGCTGCTTCCGCTGTTTAGCATGCATATAGTCCTGTATTTTCAGGTACGTCTGGTGCTGCTCCTGGCATGCTCTTTTACACTCATTGAACTAGGGTTGTTCCCCTGGCTTGATGGTAATGATAGAGTGAGAGATATGCTGGGCCATGAGGTTACAGATTGTGATGGATTACAATTTTGCCACTGCTGATGGCCCACAGTTGCCTCATGGATGGTCAGTTTTGAGCTGCTAGATCTGTTCTGAATCTGTTCCATTTAACACGGTGGTAGCGCCACGGGACTTTGTCTCCACAAGGACTGTGCGGTAATCACCTGCGGTGGTTGCAGTTGCATCTGCGACAGGTAGATTGGTGAGGGCGAGGTCAAGTAGGTTTTTCCCTCGTTGGTTCTCTCAGCACCTGTCTTAGGTCCAGTCTAGCAGCTAAGTCCTTCAGGGTTCGGTCAGTAGTGGTGCTACCAAGCCAGTCTTGGTGATGATCATTGAAGTCTCCCACCCAGATTACATTCTGTGCCCTTGCTCCCCTCAGTGCTTCTTCCAAGTGTCGTTCATCATGGAGGAGTACTGATCTCAACATTGGCTTTAGCTGGCACCCCCATTTTCACTTTTTTTTGCTATTTAAAAAAAATCTGTTCACAAGCTATTAAACTCATTGGGGTAGATTTTAACTTTGTGTAATAGTGTAAAACGGGTTGATAGCAAATGGACGGCTCAATTTACAACTCTCCTGATTTTTATTTCCTTTGATTTCAATGGAAATAAAAATTGTGAGTAATGTAATGTGTGCTGATTAACACTATCTCACAGTCAAAATCTACCCCACTAGCTTTGACCTTGTAGCCTTAGTTTGTACTGCTGACCTATTCTCTCCCCTCTCCTTTGTTTTGTTTAATCTTAGAAATTGGCTCTCTTGCCTTCCTTTCTGCAGTTTTGACAAAGTTCTTTCACCCAAAATGATAATCCATCTTTTCTTTCTTCAAATACTGTATATTTCCAGCTTTTTCCATTTTTATTAAAGTTTACTGGACTTCAACCATGTAAAAACAATGCTTTGTTACAAGTGTGGTATGGTGACATAACCAGTTGGAGTGTGAGCTTCAGGGCTGTAGTAGTTGGTACATGTCTAGTACTAGGAGGTACATTATTTTGGTTGTATGGGAAGAACATTTCTGGTAACTTTTCCCTATTTTTTTCCTCCTGCAATTTTAATCTCTGTTTTCATCTATCTGATAACTCTGTAGGCAAGAGGACAGGTGCACACTTTGCTCCAGGCCATCACAGTATGCTCTGTAGCTGGCTGCCAGGAGAGGCTAGAGACTTGGGGTAACTCCTGCCCCCCATTGTGCGATGCTGTAGCATACAGCACATCTCTGCTTGATGTACCTCAAATCTGTCAGTGAGCTGAGTGAGACTCAAATCTATGGCTGTACCTACTTTCTAAGACTATTCAAATTTATACTTAATGAATTTAATATAGTTTAGAAACTGTGTTAACAATGAAAGGATATGAAATGTTTCATTAAATTGTAAAAGTACAGTGAAATTAAATCTGTCAATCTAGCATTTGGTGTTGGGTTCCAATAGTGTTTCAGTCTCAATGAATTCCCATCTATGTTGACGCACAAAAGGTGTTCTAAAAATGTCTATAATACAGGCAAACTTCAGTATAACGAACCCCCTCAGGACTGACAGAAAAGATAGATATATCATGATGTTCACTGTCGTAGGGTTTGATGACTTGCTGCATCAGAAAAATAAAGAAACGACCAATTTGAGTTGACATTATACAGTGCATACTGCTTCATTTTAGTCATGCTTTTCTCAATGCATGCTGTCTCTATCTTCTGAACCAGTCCAAAAAGGTCATCAGTGCCACATAATGACTATGAAGTTTTGCCCAGGGACGATTGTCTTTCTGAACTCATTCAGTGAAGGGATACCTTGTTCTGAGCCTCACAAGTCTTTGTCACCTAAAGTTTCCTCATCCTCTCCCCGATTCAATGGGGGGAATTTTAACCCCCAAAAATGGGTGAGTTTGGGTGGGATGTTAAAATCACAAACTTGAACTCAACCCGCCTCGATCCCACCCACTTCCAGTTTTAAAGGGAGGTGGGAAACCAACCCGCTCCCATGAGGAGGGTTGATCCTTTAAATATTTTAGTGAGGCTGTGTGCCTTAGATTTTACCTCCATTTTAAATGTTACACTGGCCAGTTGGATTTCCTAGACCTCGGGAAAACCCATGCAACTGAAGGAAATCTAGAACCGCTGGATCCAGCAGGTAAGTGCTTTTCCATGCACTGCTGTGGGTCAGGAAGAGCAGGAGGAGCACTTCTCCCCCACTCTCCCCGGCCCACCAAACTGGCTTGTAAACCAGTCCAACCCGAGCCACAATCTCCCACCGACACGGCCTTTGCGAACTCTTTCTCTTCCCTCCCCCGGTCTGTCTGATCCCTTCCTCCCTTCTCTGCAGTTCCCAGCTACAGCCTCCAATCTCGCCCGTTTTGGGGCTTGCTCACATTTCACATCCAAAGCAATGGGAGATCAATTAGAATACTTGCAGACCCCTCACTAATTCCCTTTGTTAACCACCAGACTTCTTTCATTCTTTCTTATCTCTCTTTTTGGTTCTCTTCTACACCTTTTACATTTCTTATAGTTTTCTTCTGTATTTTCCTCCCATGGTCTCTTTTTTATTAATGTTATTTTTGCTGTAATCTCTTAATTCATAAAACCCTGCCTTTTTCATATCCCCTATACTCTTGGTTAAAATGTTTTAATCTGTACCTTAACACTTCATCAATAAATATCTCTCACAAATGGGTCAGTTATTTGATCTGCCAGTTTTTCCAACCACTTAATGGTTGGATGGTGATTCTTCTATCCCCAAAGAAATTTATATTCCCAGCCTCTAGGGTGGCTTACTGGGGCCAGTTGGCTTCAGGGTGATTCTTTGCTAGTTTAAAATCACATTGCTCACGGGTTTACAATGTAGATGATCTGGGGCACTCTTTGTAATTGAAGAATGGCTGATGTGAATAATACAGTGGGAGGAGTGTTCTTGTGAGATTGGGCTTAATAACATAATTTGTTGGGGCACTGTACAGCAAACTTGATTTTTCACCTGTCCCATAGTTGCATTGAGCATGCTTAATGCTGAAACTATTTTGAGAATTCTGTTCCTTTTGTTTTTTTTTGACATTTATAGGTCTGATTGGAAAGATTATGAGTGCCATTGAAGAAAGGGGATTTAAATTTACCGCACTTCAAATGGTAAGAAGACTAATATCATTTTGTAAAAATATTGATTTTAAAGTCACTTTTTGTGTGATACTGCGCAGGCCACAGCATGTCACTACTATGCGGCAGACTTTCTCCGGAGCATATTGCAAGGAGCCACTGGATCTATCAAGCACCTGAAGTGTTGTTTTACAAGCCCAATTTGTGGGCTTGATGATCCTCCTCCTGCTTTCATGAATCTGCGCAGGTGGGGTGGGGTGTAATAAGCCTTAATAGAAGAGGGTAGCCCTGATCCCCAAGCAATCATCTTTGAAGATTCCTGGTAGGTTGGAAAAGTAAGGAGATATTTGACTCTGGCTGAGGAAGCCTCCTGACAACATGATTACAGTCAATAGCACCCTGTATTCAGGGGAAGCTAGCCATTGCAGAGGACCCCAAGGCTTTCTCATTTTTACTGTCGTCATCAATAGGAAACAAAATGTATTTGAATGCCCTGGAAAATAGTGCATTGGTCAATTTTGATGCACAGGGTGGACCGCCAACTGTAAGATGTGTGAGATAGCCCCAGTAGCACCCTGGAACAATCTGGAGCCCAAAAAGTTCAGGACGGTTCTCACCTTAACCCCATTGGCATAGCTTCCTGTTGTGGCAGGCAACAGGTCTTCGTGCAGGAGATGGCAAAAATCAGAAACAACCTGACTCGAAGTGCAGCCTCCTCAGGCACTGCTCCTCAGACATCTAGAGAGGTCACTGTTAGCCTGTAGACACTATTGGCTGGGTAATGCTTCTGTGAGCATGTCCCCTCACTTGCTGTCTTTTCAGAGGTTCAACTGAAGCTCCTCCTGCATGTTGAGGGCTCTGCTCTTGTTGCTGCTGCTCTTCTTCCTCCATCCAGTACAGTGCAACAAGAGCAGTACCCATTAAAAAGTTTCACTCCTTAATGAGGGCAACTAACTAAAAGGAAATATCAGAAATAAGCCAGTTCCATAGTCCCAGCTCACTCCAACTGCAACAAGCTCATGCGCACTGATGTCACTGATCTGAGTGCCTGCTGCATTTGAGCACTTTAAATCTTGCAGTCTGCTGACTCTGAAACCACATTGGGGTCCTACTTGCATTCTAGAACCCCGATTTGCATGAGATTAATGAGGCTTCAGTCTGCCTCTAGAGGAAACCCTTGGCCATGTGGTATGGAAAGTCTGTTTGGTTAAAATGGCGCCGGATGAGAACAGAATGCCCTAAGAACAGTAAGTACACTTGCCCGATTTTAATCCCTGCCCTGCGAGGTGCAACGAAATTCCTCCTTGATGTTGAAGTAAAATAATTGGTCAAAGCAGAATTCTCCTCACTTTTTTTTTTGGAATTGTTTTTCCAGGTCAATAACCAGAGACACAGGTTTCTTTAATCCAATTTTTAATTTAAAAAATCATGTGGCAGATCTGCAAAGTTCAATGAATGGTGCCTGTCACTACCCTGCAGATCCACTTCTCTGTTTCATTGTGTAATATCTGCACTCAGCAAATAGTTATAGCTGTTGTTTCCATAATGCTGCAGTTTGTAAATGCCACAGAGCATGAATATTTTGTAGTCAAAAAATTATTTTGAATAGTGGTCTAGAGGTGAATTACGTTTTTTTTTCCACTAATATAATCTCAGTTAAACAGCCCTATGCCAATTCTTTTTTTTGACATTCACAAGTTCAAAGTCAAAAGTAAATCCCTCAGCCTGAATCAGCATCGTAAGTTCTTCGTTGGTATGATCTAGAGAAGTACAAGATGATTGAGTGACAGTTTGCAAGGGAGTGAGGGACAACTGGGTAAGTTTATTCTTACTGCTTTTAGGCCCGTCTACCAATTGATCAAAATGTCAAAGGCTATGATGCATCTGTCCTTCTCATCTGTGTGCTGTTGTTTGCTACCTCTGTTTCCAGACTTAGTCCTCCTCTTACTCCCTTGGCCATCGTGCACAACTTTCAAAATTTATGATGTGTACATAATTATATGAGTGACTTGATCATTGTGATATCCTTGTTTTTTTCCAAACAATCCTGTCTATAGTACAGATCAGTGCCCAAATATGTGCAATATACTTCCTTCAGATAATCTAGTTTGACAGTGTGCAGATGGATTATCACATTAGCTCCTGTGTAAAAATAGCGATAACACAGGTTCTAAATAGGTACTTACTCTAGTCAACCTACTTAAATTGCCATTTTCTTCCAGGAATGGCTTGTTTTCAGATAGAGAATTTGCCTTTGGTCAGCAGTAAAGTTCCAGTAGATAACCTGACTGAGATTACAAACTCATTGTGAGTTAACTAGCTGAGGTTAACCTACTACACTGCATTGGCACTTTATGTTGGTATGCCAACCAGCTTTGCCACCAGGCTGCCCTTAAAAGTAATGCATTGTGAGGAAACCTCTATTATGTTAATGCTATATTTATATCTGCAAGTATTCTACTGTACATCCCTCTCTATCTGGAGGAGGAAGGGGAGAATCAGTAAAAACATGCAAGGCCTACCTTTAACTTTAGGCATTCAAAAAGGAGTCTGCCATATGCTGTCACTCAGTTATTTGTGGCATTAGAGAATGTGTTAATTATGGATTGGAAAGGACTAAGGCTATAGATGCACTACAGTGTTCTCCACTCATGTGACAGAGAAGCATTGCAGCAAGTCTTATACAAAAGTATGACAGAAAGATAAATATATATGTTTTAATATATTACTAGCAGATCTCCCATAGCGTTGCTCAAGACGGTTGGAAGGCACATTGTTTAAATCAAAAGTATGTTATCAGCAGTGATTGAAAAGTTTGAAGATTATGTGATATATAATCCTGACACAAGGACAGTGATTTTGAACTTTCACCAAAAATGGCCATGAAATGGGTAGGGCGGGGCATCCATTGCACCTGCTGGACGGCTGCATTGAGAGGCTTAACCAATTTTAATTATCGGACCTTATTTCCATACCATTGGTGTGCTGCTCCGACATTTTGCGCAGCTGCCCAAATGGAGAGGGGCGAAAATCCGGCGGCTCCATCGTGGAACCCAGTTGATGCAGGTAGGTAAAAATGGGGGGGGGGGGGAAGATGATCCAAAGGAGGGGTGTGGAAGGTTGGACATCATGGGGGTCAATTTTTGAGGAGCCAGGAGCTGCATTAATGCTCATGGACCCTCAACAAAACACTTTTATACTTGAAACTTACCTGTTTTTGAGTGAAACAGGAACAGCAATAGGTCAATCAGTACCTCAAGCCTTTTACATAGAAACATAGAAAATAGGTGCAGGAGTAGGCCATTCGGCCCTTCGAGCCTGCACCACCATTCAGTTAGATCATGGCTGATCTGTATCTCAACTCCATTTACCTGCCTTGGTTCCTTATCCATTTATACCCTTACCTAAAAAAAAAAATTATCAATCTCAGAGTGACCAGTTTTTGTCCTCGGGGCCCGGTGACTTATTCACCGCAATTTTCTGCTATTTCTGCTTAGAAACAATTCCTTTTGTAACTCTCCTAACTCTCTCACTAAGGCTCAGTATTTGTGAATCACCTTGGGGCTTTTTTCTATGTTAAAGGCTCTACAGAATACAGGTTGTGGTTTTTATTTCAACTGTTAATTTGTTTTAAATTCTTTGTGGTCTGCTGAAAGTGAAAATCAGAACTTGAGTTAATATCCTGGAAAGAATAATCCAATCAGGTGTGATAGAATAAATTGATACACTAAATTTGTGTAGGTGAGAATAAATTTGCTTATGATCAGCGGTGACACAAAAGTGTTAAAGGAAATATTAAACAGAAGCATTATAGGAAATGTGTGATGACACATACTGTATACAGACTTAATAACACTAGTTGATCTATAGCACTGCTCACGGGAAATTGGAGGATACGGATTTTTTTATAAAGAAGGGGACTGTAATGTATTTGCTTCATGGGTTATTTGCTTAAGAATTCATAGCAACACATTGCTATTAAGAACTAGTTGGTTTATTAACTAAGGTTTAACAATCACACTACACATTACCACTAAGCTCACAACTGCATATTTTATGGATGACCTCGACCAAACTGACTGGGGTTTTATTGAGTCTTATGAACATCACGTGACTGGCTAAGCCACTCACAATGCAACAGCTCTAGTCGCAGGTACATGCATTACACAGACATTGTGTGTCTTTGCTACGGTGAGTTAGAGGATACAGTTGTTTGTCATTTAAGGCAGAATACATTTTTAGTTACACCACTGATTTACAGTGCTTGTACAATACTATGGTAAGCCATCCCTGATCACTTCCTTGTATCCCTCTCCGCTCACATCCCCCTTCCCCTTCCCAACCCCACTTCCTACTGAATCCATCCCTGGAAAAATCTCTTTCCCCAAAGTCACTTACAACGGCACTTTCAAATTGCATACAGCCTAGCCTTTGACCCTCCATTCATCATGACATTTCTGCAACTGTGATCTGCTCAATCACACCCTCAGCTCCATTTTGATGCTCTTGTCCCATTAAAATTATTATTCTTTCCCTGGTCATTCCCCCTGGTACAGCCTTCATCTCTGCTCCCTTAAGTCCAAGGGACGCAGACTTTTAACGTTTTATGGCGGATAACTGGTTTAGCCATTTATCATCAGATCTGGCTGAATCACATAAAGCACTGTCGGGTCCTGCTCTTCTCTGCCAAAACTATTTCAGGAGCATCCTGGAATGCAAAGATAACCCCCAGCTTCCCCTCTCTACTACAAACTTTCTTCTTAAATCCCTCTCCCTGCCTCCTCCACCCTCACCTTCATCAACAACTGCGAGGAGCTCTTGGACTTTGTCACTAAGTTTGAGACCATCCGTTCAGCTGCCTCTGCTGCTTCCTTACATTTCCCTAGCTCACTGGGCCAAACATCCCCAAAGTTACCCCCTGCCCTAGCCCTGAATTTGCATCTTTCTCCAGTTTCCCTCCTATCTCCCCTCATGCCCTTTCCGATCTCATCTTGTCTGTGAGACTCACCTGCACCAACGACTCTATTCCCACTAAACTGCTGACCATCCAACTTCCCTTCCTGGCTCCCTTGTTAGCTGATATTGCTAATGGTTCTATCTCCTCAGGTAGTGTCCACCTCCCATTCAAATCTGTTGTCATCATCCCACTCCTCAACAGCAAAACCTCGACCCCCTTTGTCCTTGCAAACTACCTCCCAACCTCCCTTTCCTCGCTAAAGTCCTTGAACGTGCTGTCACCTCCCAAATCTGTGCCCTTCTTTCCAGCAGCTCCATGTTTGAATCTCTCCAATCAGGTTTCCACTCCTGCCACAGCACTGAAATGCCCCTCATCAAAGTCACAATTGACATCCTATGAGACTGTGACCATGGTAAACTACCCTCCTCATCCTCGACCTGTCTACAGCCTTTGACCACACCATCCTTCTCTAACATCTCTGTTCCGCTGTACAGCTGGGCTGGACTACCCTCGCCTGCTTCCATTCTTATCTATCAAGTCGTAACCAGAGAATCATCTGCTATGGCTTCTCTTCCCACTCCTGCACCATTACCTCTGGAGTTCCTCAAGGATCTATCCTTGGTCCCCTCCTTCTCATCTACATGCTGTACCTCAGCGACATCATTCGAAAACGCGTCAGGATCCACTGGTGCAATTCTGGCCTCTTATGGTTCCCCAATTGTAATCACACCATCATTGGCGGCTGTGCTTTAAGCTGTCGAGGTCCAAATTCCCTCCCTAAACCTCTGTGCCTCTCTATTGAATCAGTGCATTTTATTTTCCCTTGCTTCAATTACATGGCCTTTTAAATGTCAGAGATCCTCACTGCCCACAATACATTGTAAGCTTCACAGCCTCGCACTCAAATGCTAGGGGAAGCAGCAACGCTGCACCAGCACAACAAATTGGTCCCTGATCCCTCGATCAACGCCACCAGAGCAATGTTGCACCTAACAGCGCTGCACCATCTACCATCTGCCACCCCCGCACACCAATTTATCTCGTTTAGAGCGGTGGCCATTTCAGGCGGCCATTAACAGCAGTTGGTGAGGACACCGACTGCTTTCCAGGCGAGAACGAACTTTCCCTCGAGCATATTTAAGTATGATGTAAATAGAATGACAGAAGGCAAGTAGTACATTTGGAGGAAATGCATTGACGATTTGAAGGATCTGCTGTTTTATAACAATAGGGATGTTATGTCATGTAGGGGATAACATGACAGCTAGTGACTTATTGAAAAAGTCAAATTACTTTTTATTAAGTACTATTCTGAGATTTTTATCAAAGCTTTGAAGATTGAATTCCATAACTCTCCATTATTTTGCGAAAAATGGAAATGAATGGTCTTTACCTATATATTCCTTTATCTTTGCATTTAAATTTTGTTGCTTACCAGTTTTAAAGCTGAGACCACACAGGAAAATGGTATTTAAAATTATACCAGTTGGAGTTAGCTATCTGGAATTTAGCATGACCGGGTAAGGGGAGCAGGGATCGGGGCAGTACAATTACTTTTTGATTGCTCTAGCAAATAGCTGGCGTAGACACAACAGCCAAATGGCTTACATCTGTGCTCTAGCTTTCTGTGGTTCTGATCCAAAACAATAATGTGTATTTATATAGCGCATTTAATGTAAAAGTGCTTCACAAGAGTATTATGAGACAAAAAATTTGACACTGAGCCACATAAGAAGAAATTAGGGCAGGTGATTAAAAGCTTAATCAAAGAGGTAGGTTTTAAGGAGCATCTTAAAGGAGGAGAGAGAGAGATAGGGAGGTGAAGAGGTTTAGGCAGGGAATTCCAGAGCTTGGTGCCTAGGTAACAGAAGGCACAGACACCAATGGTTGAGCGATTATAATCAGGGATGCTCAAGAGGGCAGAATTAGAAGAGCGCAGGGTTGTGGGGCTGGAAAAGATTACAGAACTAGGGAGGGGCGAGGTGCGAGGCCATAGAGGGATTTGAAAACAAGGATGATAATTTTGAAATCAAGGCTTTGCTTAATTGGGAGCCAATGTAGGTCAGCGAGCACAGGGGTGATGGGTGAGTGGGGCTTGGTGCGAGTTAGGACACGGGCAGCTGAGCTTTGGATCACCTCAAGTTTACGTAGGGTAGAATGTGGGAGGCAAGCCAGGAGTGCATTGGAATAGTCAAGTCGAGAGGTAACAAAGGCATGGATGAGGGCTTCAGCAGCGGATGAGCTGAGACAAGGGCGGAAACGGGCGATGTTCCGGAGGTGGAAATAGGCAGTCTTAGTTCGCATATTCCAACGCGAGGGGACAGAGGGGACAGAGTGTAGTGTAACAAAATTTGCAGATGACACTAAGATTAGTGGGAAAGCGGGTTGTGTAGAGGACACAGAGAGGCTGCAAAGAGATTTGGATAGGTTAAGCGAATGGGCGAAGGTTTGGCAGATGGAATACAATGTCGGAAAGTGTGAGGTCATCCACCTTGGGGGGAAAAAAAACAGTAAAAGGGAATATTATTTGAATGGGGAGAAATTACAACATGCTGAGATGCAGAGGGACCTGGGGGTCCTTGTGCATGAATCCCAAAAAGTTAGTTTGCAGGTGCAGCAGGTAATCAGGAAGGCGAATGGAATTTTGGCCTTCATTGCGAGAAGGATGGAGTACAAAAGCAGGGAGGTCCTGCTGCAACTGTGTAGGGTATTGGTAAGGCCGCACCTGGAGTACTGTGTGCAGTTTTGGTCACCTTACTTAAGGAAGGATATACTGGCTTTGGAGGGGGTACAGAGACGATTCACTCGGCTGATTCCAGAGATGAGGGGGTTACCTTATGATGATAGATTGAGTAGACTGGGTCTTTACTCGTTGGAGTTCAGAAGGATGAGGGGTGATCTTATAGAAACATTTAAAATCATGAAAGGGATAGACAAGATAGAGGCAGAGAGGTTGTTTCCACTGGTAGGGGAGACTAGAACTAGGGGGCACAGCCTCAAAATACGGGGGAGCCAATTTAAAACCGAGTTGAGAAGGAATTTCTTCTCCCAGAGGGTTGTGAATCTGTGGAATTCTCTGCCCAAGGAAGCAGTTGAGGCTAGCTCATTGAATGTATTCAAGTCACAGATAGATAGATTTTTAACCAATAAGAGAATTAAGGTTATGGGGCGAGGGCGGGTAAGTGGAGCTGAGTCCACGGCCAGATCAGCCATGATCTTATTGAATTGCGGAGCAGGCTCGAGGGGCTAGATGGCCTACTCCTGTTCCTAATTCTTATGTTCTTATGTTTATGTTCTACATAAACTTGAGGTGACCCAAAGCTCGGCTGCCCGTGTCCTAACTCGCACCAAGTCCCACTCACGGAGACATGGCTCCAGGGTGACCAAGGCTGGGAACTCAACATCAAGGGGTATTCAACATTTAGGAAGGCTAGGCAGAGAGGAAAAGGAGGCGGGGGTGGCATTGCTGGTTAAAGAGGAAATTAATGCAATAGTAAGGAGGGACATTAGCCTGGATGATGTGGAATCGGTATGGGTGGAGCTGCGGAATTTCAAAGGGCAGAAAACGTTAGTGGGAGTTGTGTACAGACCACCAAACAGTAGTAGTGAGGTTGGGGACAGCATCAAACAAGAAACAAAGGATGTGTGCAATAAAGGTACAGCAGTTATCATGGGCGGCTTTAATCTACATATTGATTGGGCTAACCAAACTGGTAGCAATGCGGTGGAGAAGGATTTCCTGGAGTGTATTAGGGATGGTTTTCTAGACCAATATGTTGAGGAACCAACTAGAGAGCTGGCCATCCTAGAATGGGTGATGTGTAATGAGAAGGGACTAATTAGCAATCTTGTTGCGCAAGGCCCCTTGGGGAAGAGTGACCATAATATGGTAGAATTCTTTATTAAGATGGAGAGTGACACAGTTAATTCAGAAACTAGGGTCCTGAACTTAAGGAAAGGTAACTTCGATGGTATGAGGTGTGAATTGGCTAGAATAGACTGGCAAAGGATACTTAAAGGTTGACGGTTGATAAGCAATGGCAAACATTTAAAGATCACATGAATGAACTTCAGCAATTGTACATCCCTGTCTGGAATAAAAATAAAACGGGGAAGGTGGCTCAACCATGGCTAACAAGGGAAATTAAGGATAGTGTTAAATCCAAGGAAGAGGCATATAAATTGGCTAGAAAAAGCAACAACCCTGAGGACTGGGAGAAATTTAGAATTCAACAGAGGAGGACTAAGGGTTTAATTAAGAGGGGGAAAATAGAATACAAGAGGAAGCTTGTAGGGAACATAAAAACTGACTGCAAAAGCTTCAATGAATATGTGAAGAGAAAAAGATTAGTGAAGACAAACGTAGGTCCCTTGCAGTCGGATTCATGTGAATTTATAATGGGGAACAAAGAAATGGCAGACCAGTTGAACAAATACTTCGGTCTTGTCTTCACGAAGGAAGACACAAATAACCTTCCGAATGTACTTAGGGGACAGTGGGTCTAGCGAGAAGGAGGAACTGAAGGATATTCTTATTAGGGAAATTGATGGGATTGAAGGCCGATAAATCCCCGGGGCCTGATAGTCTGCATCCCAGAGTACTTAAGGAAGTGGCCGTAGAAATAGTGGATGCATTGGTGATCATTTTCCAACAGTCTATCGACTCTGGATCAGTTCCTGTGGACTGGAGGGTAACTAATGTAACACCACTTTTTTAAAAAGGAGGGAGAGAGAAAACGGGTAATTATAGACCGGTTAGCCTGACATCAATAGTGGGGAAAATGTTGGAATCAATCATTAAGGATGAAATAGCAGCGCATTTGGAAAGCAGTGACAGGATTGGTCCAAGTCAGCATGGATTTATGAAGGGGAAATCATGGTTGATGAATCTTCTGGAATTTTTTGAGGATGTAACTAGTAGAGTGGACAAGGGAGAACCAGTGGATGTGGTGTATTTGGACTTTCAAAAGGCTTTTGACAAGGTCCCGCACAAGAGATTGGTGTGCAAAATCAAAGCACATGGTATTGGGGGTAATATACTGACGTGGATAGAGAACTTGTTAGCAGACAGGAAGCAGAGAATCGGGATAAATGGGTCCTTTTCAGAATGGTAGGCAGTGACGAGTGGAGTGCCGCAGGGCTCAGTGCTGGGACCCCAGCTCTTTACAATATACATTAATGGTTTAGATGAAGGAATTGAGTGTAATATCTCCAAGTTTGCGGATGACACTAAACTGGGTGGCAGTGTGAGCTGTGAGGAGGACGCGAAGAGGCTGCAGGGTGACTTGGACAGGTTAGCTGAGTGGGCAAATGCATGGTAGATGCAGTATAACGTGGATAAATGTGAGGTTATCCATTTTGGTGGCAAAAACACGAAGGCAGAATATTATCTGAATGGCGGCAGATTAGGAAAAGGGGAGGTGCAACGAGACCTGAGTGTCATGATTTATCAGTCACTGAAAGTGGGCATGCAGGTACAGCAGGCGGTGAAGAAGGCAAATGGTATGTTGGCCTTCATAGCTAGGGGATTTGAATATAGGAGCAGGGGAGGTCTTATTGCAGTTGTACAGGGCCTTAGTGAGGCCTCACCTGGAATATTGTGTTTAGTTTTGGTCCTAATCTGAGGAAGGACGTTCTTGCTATTGAGGGAGTGCAGCGAAGGTTCACCAGACTGATTCCAGGGATGGCTGGACTGTCATATGAGGAGAGACTGGATCAACTGGGCCTTTATTCACTGGAGTTTAGAAGGATGAGAGTGGATCTCATAGAAACGTACAAGATCCTGACGGGATTGGACAGGTTAGATGCGGGAAGAATGTTCCCGATGTTGGGGAAGTCCAGAACCAGGGGACATAGTCTTAGGATAAGGGGTAGGCCATATAGGACTGAGATGAGGAGAAACTTCTTCACTCAGAGAGTTGTTAACCTATGGAATTTCCTGCCACAGAGACTTGTTGATGCCAGTTCATTGGATATATTCAAGAGGGATGTAGATATGGCCCTTGCGGCTCAGGGGATCAAGGGGTATGGAGAGAAAGCAGGAAAGGGGTACTGAGGGAATGATCAGCCATGATCTTATTGAATGGCGGTGCAGGCTCGAAGGGCCGAATGGCCTACTCCTGCACCTATTTTCTATGTTTCTATATGTGGTCGAAAGTTCATTTCAGGGTCAAATATGTCACCAAGGTTGCAAACAGTCTGGTTCAGCCTCAGACAGAAGTTGGGGAGCGGGATGGAGTCAGCGGGTAGGGAACGGAGTTCATGGCGGGGAGCAAAAACAATGGCTTCGGTCTTTCCAATATTTAATTGGAGAAAATAATCTGCTCATCCAGAACTGGATGTCGGACAAGAAGTTTGACAATTTAGAGACCGAGGAGGGGTCGAGAGAGGTGGTAGTGAGGTAGAGCTGGATATCATCAGTGTACATGTGGAAACTGAAGTTGTGTTTTTGGATGATGTTGCCAAGGGGCAACATGTAGATGAGAAATAAGAGGGGTTCAAGGATAGATCCATGGAGGTAATGATGCGGGGGCGGGAAGAAAAGCCGTTGCAGGTGATTCTCTGGCTACGATTAGATAGATAAGAATGGAACCAGGCAAGTGCAGTTCCACCCAACTGGATGAGGGTTGAGAGGTTTTGGAGAAGGATAGAGTGGTCAACCGTGTCAAAGGCTGGAGACAAGCCAAGAAGGGATAGTTTACCTTTGTCACAGTCATTTGTGAATTGATGAGAGCCGTTTCTTTACTGCTAATGAATATCATCAGTACAATATTTACCATTGAAACAAAATATCATAATTACTTGTAATGGTTTGATTTTAGCAGAAATACTGATGGTAAGTTTCTATAAACTGTTGAAAAGCTGTTTTGGATTACACCTGAACCTAATAAAACAATTAAAGGCTTGAATTGTGAAATACTAAGCAATGATAATACAAGAAACCAGATTTTTTTTTTTAAACACCCTTAAAGTTTATTGTCAATACAAGGCACTACACTGGCTCCCACTTAAGCATCACCTCGATTTAAAAATTCTCATCCTTGTTTTCAAATCCCTTTGTGGCCTCGCCTCTCCCTATCTCGATAATTTCCTCCAGCCCCACAACCCCATCGAGATATCTACGCTTCTCTAATTCTGCCCTCTTGAGCATCCCTGAATTTAATCGCTCAACCATTAGCAGCCAGGCCTTCTGTAGCCTAGGCCCTAAGCTCTGGAATTCCCTCCCCAAACCTCTCTGACTCTCTACATCTCTTTCCTCCTTTAAGACGCTCCTTAAAAACTACCTCTTTGACCAAGCTCTGCCCTAATATCTCCAATGGACAAACAAGAAATGTCAACACTTCAGGCTGGCTGAAAAATAAAAAGATGAACAGCCATTTTAATAGGATAATAAAAATGGATGGCGGGGATGGGGATCGGACCCATGCACAAAAGGGAGTATCAGTGGACTAATTGTTTTATGTATCAGATCATCTTATTCAGACAATGGTACAAGGAATTAAAAAGAATGAAAGACATTAAAGAAACTATGAATATATTAATAGCTAAAGCAATGAGAGGCACACCCCAGAAAAGGTGAAAAAAATGAGGAATTGAAATCCCCGAAAGCCTGTTATTATTCAATAGAGGATAATACTGCATGATTGAGGAATTTAAATTATGTCATAAAGCATAAGAATGAAACTCTAACCAGATTGTTAATTATCTGATTCCTGAGATTGAATTAAAACCCTAATTCATAGCCTCCAGTATTTTTTTATGTAAAGCTTTTTGATAAGATCTGGTGATGACGTGAATTACCTTATGACCTTACTTTAGAATGGCGAATTACAAAGGTATAATAAAATTACTTGTTATAAAAAAGATTTTGCGACAATATTTTTGAAACATATATCGAAATTGCAGAAAAATGATGCATGCCGTTATTAATGTGCAAATCAGCCAGCAATGACTCATGAAGAGATATCCCATGAATTTTAATTTGCCACAAGTTGCAATGCTCCATCATTAGATTCTCGCCTTTAACCTCCCCGTGATTTTCATGATGTTGCTGCATTGTCTAGTAATTAGCCACGCAAGTACCCTTTTAATTAGGTGATAATCGTTAATAACTGGCAATCGACCTCTTGCCCAGAAAATGAACAATTAAAAGGGTCACGTTTATTTCCAACATCAGGTTTCTGATTGGTCACCTTGGAGGATAAGACCTGATTTCTGATTGGTCCCCGTGGAGGACAAGTCACACCGGGGCCAAAATTGCCCACCGTTGGAAACCGGGTGCACCTACCCTGTTTCTGATTTTATCGATGTGGTAAATTCCACTCTTTGGCTTTTTTTCCCCCGGCGAGCCGGAAGTCAGTCATAATGGGGGCGATGTGCGGCTGTAAGCGGAGTGACCACCGATGTCAGTCATCAGCGTAGTGTTGATGACGTCACCACGGCTCTCCCCTTCACTTAAAGGGAAAAGCCTGCATGATTCTTTAAGTACGGTCCATTGGGCCACCAGGGAGGGTTTCGGCCGGGCCACCAACAGGCAGCCTGGCACCCCCTCTTGGGTGCCAGGCCACTGGCCCGGCCGAACCCAGGGGCATAATTGTCAGTCCAACATGGCAGTCAGCCAACAAAAAAAAAACGTGGCAGTAGGTCCTCCCCTTTAACGAGAGCCACACTGTCATTTTAGAAGGACAACAACCTCACTGCACCGGCAGAAAAAGCAGCTTTTGGCACCGCGCGGCGGGAGCAAGATTTTTTCGGCGGAATTCTGCCATCGGGGGGTAACATTGACCTGCACGCTCTGATGATGCACTTCGGACGGATCGGCAGCAGCGGTCCGGTAGTGGGGGGAGCGGGTCACCGCCAGGGTACCGCAGGAACGGAATTTCCAAAATGACGGCCATTACATGAGAAATCAGCGGCCATTGCACTCCGCAGCGTGGCCGCCGATTTCCAGCGGTAACAGGTCTTAAGAGAAGGGGCAAAGTCGGCCCCACCCAGTAGTTTATCTGGAATATGTAATTAAATCCTGCCTGCTGAAGAAATCAAGTATCTTGCAAAGTGTAATTCAAGCCATTCTGACTGCTAGGCTCCAGACAGAATAGAGCTCACATCGAACAGACAGGGCTCACCCTCGCGGGTTAAGACCTTCTCGCACCCTGCAAACAAGTTCCTGACCTTCTCCCCCTGCCTAAGTTCCTACTTGACATTGAATTCACCCACTCTAATTCACCCTTCTTTTCAGTCCTTCCTCTGTTTATTTCTCAATCCATTAATCGCATTGGTTAAGCAACACTTTTTATACACTGTCCTGTTGTTCCCTAAAGACCCAGATGTGCTGTTTCCATCACTGCGCCTTTATCAGCTCACATTTCCAGCAACTTTGTCGGCAAAACATTTTTGAGCTGAAGGGTGCAGGAACAAATCTAACAGGGCACACCGTGGGATGCCCCAATCCAGCAAATTCTGGCCATAGTTTATTAACTGTTGCCAATAACCAAACACTATTTGAACTTTGAAGTTCAGATGTTTATTAGTTCTGCTATCAGAGGTTATTGCTGATTGGAAGGCTACATACAAGAATATGTTCTGAGCACATTTGGCTTATGCTTTCATTAGATGGGATAGATAAGTAGTTGAAGCAGAAGTGCACAGCTTTACAATATGCTGAATAAATTGGCAGTAAATGGATAAACAGGAAACTGCTAGAAGTTAAATCAGTGATTTACCAAATTTCTCATTTGTTTATTTTCTTCTGTTCTACTGAATAAGTTTGTTGTTAAATGAAAATCCTTCAGTGGAAAATAATATTTGTTTCGAAACAATAATAAAATTCAGGGCAGTTGAATGTCAAAAAGATTCATTGCAGGATAAAACATTTGCTACTATGCTAATATTTGATTAAATGTATATAGGGTCTGCAGGCTAAAAGGTGGTTATGGGGAGCCCCACCGATTTAAAGGAAAAAAAAATTAATTCATGGGATGTGGACATCGCTGGTAAGACCAGCATTTATTGCTCATCCCTAATTGCCCATAAGAAGGTGGTGGTGAGTCGCTGCCTTGAGTACAACTGAGTGGCTTGCTAAGCCATTTCAGAGGGCAGTTAAGAGTCAACCACATTTCTCTGCGTCTGAAGTTGCATATAGGCCAGACCAGATAAGGGTGGCAGATTTCCTTCCCTAAAGGATATTAATGAACCAGATGGGTTTTTCGACAATCCGGTCACCATTTCTGATACTAGCTTTTTATTCCAGATTTATCTAATTGAATTTAAATTCCCCAGCTGCCTGACGTGGTGGGATTTGAATTCCTGTCTCTGGATCATTAGTTCAGGCCTCTGGATTACTAGTCCAGTAACATAACCACTATGCCAGAGTATTAATTCAAAGTAAAGCAAGAAAATAGGGCAAGGTGGCATAATTTAACTTAGATGAAAAGAAAATGCTTAGAATAATCTGGCAGGTAGAATTGAAGAGACAAATACTTAGAGACGTACAATATGTAGTTGTATGTTAAAATGGGAGAACTCGGGTAGTAGATGATTTTCATTGGGTTGAATGACCGTTTTCTTGTCCCTGATATTCTTATTATATGTATGTAAGTTAAAAGTTCAAAGTGTCATTTGGAACCATTATTTGAATCTGCCAGTTGTCCATGAGAAACAACTGCTACTGCGGGACTAAATGAAAAACATCTCTTGTTTTGTTTCCACTGTTGTAGCAATCTACTTTATCATATCTAAGATATTCATGCTGCGAAGTAAAACAGGAAAAATTGTAAGATTGAGGTCACATAGATCTCTATGTAAAGTTTGTCTGTATCTTTTGCTACCATTTTCCATATAAAAACAGATAACCTTTGTCAGAATAACCATAAGAAGTGTTGGGCCTTGTGCAGTTTAAAATATTGACCCTATGCATAGTACAGATGAAGGATCAAAGAACATGTGACTATAATGAGCAGGGAAAGAAAATAATTTGCTGTGTGTCGCTTATATATGTAATACAATTGAACGCAATATTGCTCAGCATTTTTTTTTTTAAAGACAATCTTTCAGTCAGTAGTTAGAGAAAGGATCACTTTAAATTGCTTATGTTGATCGCTCCACAATAATAACTTGCATTTCTATTGCATAGCTCACAGAGAAAGGTATACAAAGCTGATCAGAGAGAGCCAGAATGGATTTGTAAAGGGTAGGTTATACGTGATGAACCTGATTGAATTTTTAGAAGAGGTGACTAAAGTAGTGGACAGGGAATGACTATGGATGTTATTTATATGGACTTCCAGAAGGCATTTCATAAAGTCCCTCATAAATGATTGTGAGCTAAAGTTCATTGAAGGCAAATTATTGACCTGGTTAGGAAATCGGCTGAGTAGCAGGATAATGGATATGTACTCCAATTGGAAGGAAGAGACGAATGGTGTCCCACGTGGATCTGTGTTAAGGCCCCAACTATTCACTGTATTTATTAATGCCAGATGACGGGCTAGAGAGCCACATATCCAAGTTTGCCGATGACACAAAAATAGATGGCATTGTAAGCACTAGATGGAAGCCTAAAATTACAAAGAGATATTAAAAGATTAAGAGAATGAGCAAAACTGTGGCAAATGAATCTTATAAATTTATAGATCAGAGCACTTTCTAAATGGTGAAAAGCTAGAAGCAGTGGAGTTCCAAAGATACTTAGGGGTCCATGTACATAGATCATTAAAATGTCATGGACAGATACAAAAAATAATGAAAAAGGCTAATGGAATGCTGAATGTCTAGAGGATTAGAATACAAGGGATTAGGAATCATGCTACAGCTATACAAAGCCCTGGTTAGACCATACCTGGAGTATTGTGTTCAGTTCTGGGCACCACACCTGAGGAAGGATATATTGGCCTTGGAGAGAGTGCAGTGTAGATTTACTAGAATGATACCTGGACTCCAAGGGTTAAATTACGAGGAGATAATCTTTTCCGTAAATGACAATTGACATTGGGTCAATTGCTAATTTTAAATCTGAAATTGATAGATTTCTGTTAACCACTGGTATTAAGGGATATGGGGATAGTGGGTATATGGAGTTAGGTCACAGATCAGCCATGATCTCATTTAATGGCAGAATGGGCTTGTGGGAATAAATGGCCTACTCCTGTTTCCATGTTTCTGGATGTCTCAGGAAATAAATGGACGCTGTTTGAGGAACGCAACACGATTGAGGGCAGCGAGAGCACATTCCATGGGTTGTTAGTCTTTTGTATTGTGTTCCTAACACACATGAGGCTGCACACAGGGAGGTTAAAGTAACAGTGACCTCAGTCATCAATAAGACACTCCAGAGTAAGGAACAGGCCTTATATACAGTACTCCCAAGGGATGCTGGGATCCCTTGGGACTTCAGGGGATGAGCTCCTTAGTGGTGGAACATGAGAGTGCATGCTTTACAGATACACAACATCACACCACACCCCCCCCCCCGCCCCCTCCAAAGTCAAAGTGAAAACTATTTACAAGGTGATGCGGTCGGGAGCCTTTCTTTCCCTGGTGGACCGTCTTGGTACAAATGTCTGTTCTGGTGTGTTGGCTGTGCCCTCACTGGGCTGGCATGTTGTTGGCTGTACAGGGCTGCTAGGTGAGCCTGGCCTTGCTGTGCTGTTGGGCGTGATGGGTTCGATTTCCTGGTCCGGCGTGGTGTCGTTGATCCTTTGGGTGTGTGTTGCGGGCTTGAAAAAGGTGGTGTCTGCTGTGGGTTGTTCAGGGCAGTCTGTGAACCGCAGCCTCATTTGGTCCAGGTGCTTTCTGCAAATTTGTCCATTGTCTAGTTTGACCACAAACACCCGATTCCCTTCTTTAGTTTTCACCGTGCCTGCGATCCACTTGGGACCATGTCCATAGTTTAGCACATATACAGGGTCATTCAGATCAATTTCCCGTGACACAGTGACGCGACCATCATTTATATTTTGTTGCTGCCGCTTGCTCTCTACTTGATCATGCAGGTTGGGGTGAACCAGCGAGAGTCTGGTTTTAAGTGTCCTTTTCATGAGTAGCTCAGCCGGGGCACCCCTGTGAGCGAGTGGGGTCTCGTGTGGTAGCTGAGCAGTACTCAGGACAGGCAGGTTTGGAGTGAGCCTTCTGTGACTCGTTTGAGGCTCTGTTTGATGGATTGTACTGCCCACTCTGCCTGCCCATTGGAGGCGAGTTTAAAAGAGGCCGAGGCGACATGTTTGATCCCATTGCGGGTCATGAACTCTTTAAATTTGGCACTGGTGAAACATGGCCAGTTGTCACTGACCGTTATGTCAGGCAGGCCGTGGGTGACAAACATGGCCCTCAGGCTTTCAATGGTGGCGGTGGTGCTTCCTGACATTATTTCACATTCAATCCATTTTGAAAAAGCATCCACCACCACCAGGAACATTTTACTGAGAAACGGGCCCACATAGTCGACATGGATCCTCGACCATGGTCTGGAGAGCCAGGACCACAAACTTAGTGGTGCCTCTCTGGGCGCGTTGCTCAACTGAACACATATGCTGCATTGCCGTACACAGGACTCTAAGTCAGAGTCGATACCGGGCCACCACAAGTGGGATCTGGCTGTCGCTTTTATCATTACTATACCCGGGTGTGCTGTGGAGATCCGAGATGAACATCTCCCTGCCCTTTTTTGGTAGCACGACGCGGTTACCCCACAACAGGCAGTCTGCCTGAATGGACAGCTTGTCCTTTCGCCACTGGAACGGCTTGATTGGCTCTTGCATTTCAATGGGGATGCTGGCCCAGCTCCCATGCAGTACACAGTTTTTTACTAGGGAAAGCAGAGGATCTTGGCTGGTCCAAGTCCTAATCGGGCGGGCAGTGACAGGTGATTTATCATTTTCAAACGCTTCCATGACCATCAACAAGTCTGCGGGCTGCGCCACCGTCAACGAGTTTGCAGGCTGCACCATTTCCACCCCCGTGGTGGGCAATAGTAGCCGACTGAGAGCATCCGCACAGTTCTCGGTGTCTGGCCTGTGGCGGATGGTATAGTTATATGCTGATAGCGCGAGTGCCCACCTTTGTATGTGGGCTGAGGCATTAGTATTTATCCCCTTGTTTTCAGCGAACAGGGATGTGAGGGGCTTGTGATCGGTTTCCAGCTCAAATTTGAGGCCAAACAGGTACTGATGCATTTTCTTTACCCTGAACACACACGCTAATGCCTCTTTCTCAATCATGCTGTAGGCCCACTCGGCCTTAGACAAGCTCCTGGAAGCATAGGCGACAGGTTGCAACTTCCCCGCAAAGTTAGCTTGTTGTAATACACACCCGACTCCGTACGACGACGCGTCACATGCTAGCACAAGTCTTTTACACGGGTTATACAATACAAGCAGCTTGTTGGAGCATAAAATGTTTCTGGCTTTCTCAAAAGCAATTACTTGTTTTTTTCCCCATACCCCATTCTCACCTTTGCGCAATAACACATGTAGGGGCTCTTAAAGGGTGCTTAACCCCGGTAGGAAGTTACCAAAATAGTTGAGGAATCCCAGGAACGACTGCAGCTCCGTGAAGTTCTGTGGCCTGGGCGCATTCCTGATAGCCTCTGTCTTGGCATCTTTGGGCCGAATGCCGTCGGCCGCGATCTTTCTCCCCAAAAACTCCACTTCTGTTGCCATGAAGACGCATTTCGACCTCTTCAGCCGCAGCCCTACGTGATCCAGTCACTGGAGGACCTCCTCCAGGTTTTGTAGGTGCTCGGCGGTGTCCTGACCCGTGACCAATATGTCGTCCTGAAAGACCACCGTGTGTGGTACCGACTTGAGTAGGCTCTCCATGATTCTCTGGAAGATCGCTGCAGCTGACCAAATTCCAAACGGGCATCTGTTATAGATGAACTGTCCCTTGTGCGTGTTGATGCAGGTGAGGCCCTTCAAAGACTCCGCCAGCTCCTGCGTCATGTAGGCCGAAGTCAGGTCGAGCTTGGTGAATGCCTTGCCTCCTGCCAGCGTCGCAAATAGGTCATCTGCCTTAGGTAGCGAGTATTGGTCCTGTAGCGAGAAACGATTAATAGTTACTTTATAATCGCTGCAAATCCTGACCGTGCCATCACTTTGTGAGTACTGGAACAATCGGGCTGGCCCACTCGCTGAATTCCACTGGGGAGATGATGCCCTCGCGTTGCAGCCTGTCCACCTCGATTTCCACTTTCTCCCTCATCATCTGAGGTACTGCTCGCACCTTGTGGTGAATGGGTCGTGTCTCTGGGACCAAATGAATCCATACCTTCACCCCGGAAAAATTTCCAATGCCTGGCTCAAAAAGGGAAGGAAATTTGTTAAGAACCTGGGTACATGAGGCCTCATCGACATGTGATATCGTTCGGATGTCATCCCAGTTCCAGCGGATTTTGCCCAACCAGCTCCTTCCAAGCAGTGTGGGGCCATCGCCCGGGACAATCCAGAGTGGTAGTTCGTGCACCGTGCCCTCGTAGGTGACCTTGACCATGGCGCTGCCCAGGACAGTGATAAGCTCTTTGGTGTACGTTCTCAGTTTCGTGTGGAAAGGGCTCAGGGCTGGTCTGAATGCCTTGTTGCACTACAGTCTCAAACATCTTTTTACTCATGATGGATTGGCTGGCGCCAGTGTCCAGTTCCATGGCTGCGGGTAAGGCATTCAATTTTATGTTTAGCATTATAGGTGGACATTTTGTCGAAAATGTGTGCACCCCGTGTACTTCAGCATCTGCCTCCTCTCTCTGAGGCTCTAAATTGCTTTGATCCACCATGGACTGATCTATCTCTGCCACGTGGTGGTTAGCAGGTTTTGCAGAGCTTGCAGCTCGTTTGCAAGCTCATTGGAGGTGCCCCATTGTTCCACAGCTCTTGCAAACATACCCTTTGAAGTGGCATGAATAGGCTGAATGGAAGCCTCCACAACGCCAACAAGGTGTGAATTGCCTTTCATTCATCCTTTGTTGGGGACTCTGAGTCATCTGGGTCACCTGAGGCCTGCTGGCAGTTGCAGACTTGTGGGTTCTGCCCTGTACATTTCTGCTCGCAAACACAGTTCCAATTAATTTGTGAACATTGCTGGCACTTGTGTGCTGAGAGATTTGTTTGGTGTTATCACTGGTGGACATAAACGCCTGTGCTATCGCAATGGCCTTACTGAGGGTCGGTGTCTCTACAGTCAAGAGTTTTCATAGGATGGTCTCGTGGCCAATGCCCAGTACACACAAATCTCTGAGCATTTGCTCCAGGTAGCCATCAAACTCACATTGTCCTGCAAGTCGCCTTAGCTCGGCGACGGAGCTCGCCATTTCCTGACCTTCAGATCGCTGGCACATGTAGAACCGATACTTCGCCATCAGCACGCTCTCCCTCGGGTTAAGATGCTCCCAAACCAGTCTACACAGCTCCTCATACGACTTATCTGTGGGTTTCACTGGAGCCAGAAGATTCTTCATGAGGCTGTAGGTCGGTGCCCCGCAGACTGTGAGGAGGACCGCTCTCCTTTTTGCAACGCTTCCTTCTCCGTCCAGCTCATTGGCTACAAAGTACTGGTCTAGCCATTCGACATAGGCTTCCCAGTCCTCACCCTCCGAGAACTTCACCAGGATGCGCACAGTTTGCTGCATCTTTGCGTTGGATTCGTATTCTCGCCGCCAGTTATTGTGTTCCTAACACAGATGAGGCTACACACAGGGCGGTTAAAGTAACAGTGACCTCAGTCTTTAATAAGACAATCCAGAGTGAGGAACAGGCCTAGGGGGCCGGCTTATATACAGTGCTCCCAAGGGATGCTGGGATCCCTTGGGACTTCAGGGGATGAGCTCCCTGGTGGCGGAACATGGGAGTGCATGCTTTACAGATACAACACATTTTGAATAATACATTTTTGATGTAATGTTTATTTGTTTTAGGTGGCAGCCTACCTTTTGTACAAAGTGAACTCAGCCCCAGCCAGAAAGAGGTGCAGTTCTTGCTCGAAGGAATTTAGTGAATCAGTATTCACCTCATGATCCTGCAGCCTGTTCCAGAGGCCACTATTCTCTGTGAAAAGAACCAAATACCTGTACTAGCATCTAACCTAGTTCTGGCCTTGCATAACTTGAGATTATGACATCTGATCCTACCTAACCTAGTTAGTCCAACACAGGACTGATGGAGTACTGCACTGCAGGAGATGACTTCATTCAGATGAGACGTTAAAACTGATTCTCTGACTACCACTCGGGTGGCTCATGTCAGCCGCGGCTCAGTGGTAGCACACTTGTCTCTGAATCCGAAGGTTGTGGGTTGAAGCCTCATTCCAGAGACTTGAGCAAAACAGCTAGGCTGGCACTCCAGTGCAGTACTGAGGGAGTGCTGCGCTGTTGGAAGTGCTGTCTTTTGGATGAGATATTAAAATCGAGACTCAATCTTCCCTATTGGGTGGACATAAAAGATTCAATGGCACTATTTGAAGAGGTGCAGGGGAGTCCTCCATGTGTCCTGACAAACATATATTCCTCAATCAACACCACAAAAAATTTTACTTGAGGCCTGCCAGGTTTTCTTCTTGACTGCAATATTTTGATAGAAACATATTAAAATTAGATGTGATTACTTGGTAGAGAAATTGTACTGTCAACAAGGAGACTTGATCTAGTGTTCCATTTTTAATTAATATATAAAACCTGTTTCTCTTGTGGACCTAGTGGGGAAGGGGCAAGAGTAGGCGTGCCTGCCTATCATTAAGGAAGAAATAGCAGGACATCTAGATAGGAATAGTGCAATCAAGCAGACGCAGCATGGATTCATGAAGGGAAATCATGTTTAACTAATTTACTAGAATTCTTTGAGGATATAACGAGCATGGTGGATAGAGGTGTACCAATGGATGTGGTGTATTTAGATTTCCAAAAGGCATTCGATGAGGTGCCACATAAAAGGTTACTGCAGAAGATAAAGGTACACTGAGTCAGAGGAAATGTATTAGCATGGATGGAGAATTGGCTGGCGAACAGAAAGCAGAGAGTCGGGATAAATGGGTCCTTTTCGGGTTGGAAATCGGTGGTTAATGGTGTGCCACAGGGATCGGTGCTGGGACCACAACTGTTTACAATATACATAGATGACCTGGAAGAGGGGACAGAGTGTAGTGTAACAAAATTTGCAGATGACACAAAGATTAGTGGGAAAGCGGGATGTGTAGAGGACACAGAGAGGCTGCAAAGAGATTTGGATAGGTTAAGCGAATGGGCGAAGGTTTGGCAGATGGAATACAATGTCGGAAAATGTGAGGTCATCCACCTTGGAAAAAAAAACAGTAAAAGAGAATATTACTTGAATGGGGAGAAATTACAACATGCTGCGGTGCAGAGGGACCTGGGGGTCCTTGTGGATGAATCCTAAAAAGTTAGTTTGCAGGTACAGCAGGTAATCAGGAAGGCAAATGGAATGTTGGCCTTCATTGCGAGAGGGATGGAGTACAAAAGCAGGGAGGTCCTGCTGCAACTGTATAGAGTATTGGTGAAGCCGCACCTGGAGTACTGCGTGCAGTTTTGGTCACCTTGCTTAAGGAAGGAGATATACTGGCTTTGGAGGGGGTACAGAGACGATTCACTAGGCTGATTCCAGAGATGAGGGGGTTACCTTATGATGATAGATTGAGTAGACTGGGTCTTTACTCATTGGAGTTCAGAAGGATGAGGGGTGATCTTATAGAAACATTTAAAATCATGAAAGGGATAGACAAGATAGAGGCAGAGAGGTTGTTTCCACTGGTAGGGGAGACTAGAACTAGGGGGCACAGCCTCAAAATACGGGGGAGCCAATTTAAAACCGAGTTGAGAAGGAATTTCTTCTCCCAGAGGGTTGTGAATCTGTGGAATTCTCTACCCAAGGAAGCAGTTGAGGCTAGCTCATTGAATGTATTCAAGTCACAGATAGATTTTTAACCAATAAGGGAATTAAGGGTTACGGGGAGAGGGCGGGTAAGTGGAGCTGAGTCCACGGCCCGATCAGCCATTATCTTATTGAATGACGGAGCAGGCTCGAGGGGCTAGATGGCCTACTCCTGTTCCTAATTCTTATGTTCTTATGTTCTTATGCCTTGGCTGGGTCATCTGGAAAAAAGAAGGAAAGTGTGAAGAATTGTTTTTTTCCATCTGGTGAAGTGCACCTTGTGGCACAAATTGATGATGTCATATGAATCTGCTGGCTGGATCATCCTGCTTGGCTTCCCAATAAGGTGGGAAACAATTGTCTTCTGGAAGAGCTCATTTGAGTATAGGGAGGAGAAAATTGAAGCATTTTTAAATTATGGAAATCAACTCTTGTTTACATTTTTTCTTCTACCCACAGTTTAATGTAGAACGAGCCAATGCAGAGGAGTTCCTTGAAGTATACAAAGGAGTTGTTGCTGAATACAATGTAAGTAGGAAATAGGTAAAGGCAGTTAATGAACGTTAATAATACTTAGCCAGTATTGTGCCAATCTATGAGGGTGGGAGGAGTTTTCTGCAAAAAAAACACAAAATGCACAAACTAACCATTAATTTTTACGAACCATAAAATTATGTCTGGTCTGTACAATCTAACTCTTTTCAGTATTTGTCATAACAAATGTACAGAAAAAACTAAAATAAAATCCTTTGGCTTTTGGCTGGATTTCATTTTAAACCTCCACTAAAATGGTAGCGAGAGGAATTTCAGACATGCGCACTAAGCATTTGTACTGTAGTATCCAGTAGTACAATTTCAGAGTCCGATTTTAGAATTGTGTTAGAATTGAGGGGGTGGTTTTTAAACTTTTACATGTGTACCTGATACTATCACAATTAAAATTGGGAAAAGTCCATTCTCCTGCCTGGACAACCTTTACCCTGTAATGTAAGTACCTTCAGTTAAATGCTGGCCATGCCAATATATTGTTAACTGTTTAATTGCTAACATTATATAATTTTTGAATACTTACTTTGGCAATAGTTATACTCAGCCACTTCCATTTTATTGGAAACCTATTGGGTTCCAGTTATTTTGTAATCTCATTTATACTATGATTGGATTTTTATTACCTTATTTTATGGTTAGATATTTCTTTACAGTTACTTGCAAACAAGCAATCAAGAATTTGCATAGATCTGCATAGCTGTACTTTATGTTTAAGATGATACAAACTTGATTTAATTTACACAACAGACTCTAGATTTTTTTTAAATTTGTTCCTAGGATGTGGGCATTGCTGGCAAGGCCAGCATTTATTGCCCGAACCTAATGGCCCTTGAGAATGTGGTGGTGAGCTGCCTTTTTAAACCGCTGCAGCCCATGTGGTTAAGGTACTCCCACAGTGCTGTTATGGAGGAAGTTTTAGGATTTTGACGCAGCGATGTAGAAAGAACGGCAATATACTTCCAAATTAGGATGGTCTGTAAATTGGAGGGGAACTTGCAGTTGTTGGTGTTCCCATGCGCCTGTTGTCCTTGTCCTTCTAGGTGATAGAGGTCGTGGGTTTGGGAGCTGCTGCTGAAGAAGCCATGGCGAGTTGCTGCAGTGCATCTTGTAGATGGTACACACTGCAGCCAAGTGGGCTGCTTTGTCCTGGATGGTGCGGAGCTTCTTGAGTGTTGTTGGAGCTGCACGCATCCAGGCAAGTGGAGATTATTCCATTACACTCCTGACTTGAGTTTTGTAGATGGTGGAAAGGCTTTGGGCCGTCAGAAAGTGAGGCACTGTTAACGACACCTTCCATCGCTTTGCTGATGATTGAGACTACATTGATGGAGTGGTAATTGCCCAGATTAGATTTATCCTGCTTTTTTTGGAAAGGGCATACCAGGGCAGTTTTCCACACTGTCGGATAGATGTCAGTGTTGTAGCTGTACTGGAACAGCTTGGCTAGAGGTGCAGCTAGTTCTGGAGCACAAGTCTTAAGCACAACAGCCGGGATGTTGTCGGGGCTTATAGCCTTTGCTGTATCCTATGCGCTCAGCTGTTTCTTCATATCACGTGGAGTGAATCGAATTGGCTGAAGATGAACTTCTGTGATGGTGGGGACCTCCGAAGGAGGCCCATATGGATCATCCACTCGGCACTTCTAGCTGAAGATGGTTGTAAATGTTTCAGCCTTGTATTTTACACTCACATGCTGGGCTCTGCCATCATTGAGGATGGGGATATTCTGGAGACTCTTTCTCCCGTTAGTTGTTTAATGGTCCACCACCATTCACGGCACCTTTGCGGCATCTCACAGTCAACCTCCCACAGATGCAAAACACAGATCCCCTGGGAGGACAGGCGCACCAACGTTAGCGTCCTCGATCAGGCCAACATCCCCAGTATTGAAGCACTGACCACACTTGATCAGCTCCGCTGGGCAGGCCACACTGTTCGCATGCCGGACACGAGACTCCCAAAGCAAGCGCTCTACTCTGAACTCCTTCTTCACGGCAAACAAACCAAAGGTGGGCAGAGGAAATGTTATAAGGATACCCTCAAAGCCTTCCTGATAAAGTGCAACATTCCCACTGACACCTGGGAGTCACTGGCCAAAGGAGGAAGTGCATCAGGAAGGGCGCTGAGCAGAAACCAAGCGCAGGCAGCGGAAAGAGCTTGTGTCAAACCTGTCCCACCCACCCTTTACCTTAACGACTATCTGTCCCACCTGTGACAGGGACTGTGGTTCTCGTATTGGACTGTTCAGCCACTTAAGGACTCATTTTCAGAGTGGAAGCAAGTCTTTCTCGATTCCGAGGGACTGCCTATGATGATGATGATGCATTACATAGGTCACTGATGCCCTCTTTGACAAGTCAGCCAATTATATCAATGTTGCCACTGATGAAGCCAGTGTTACTGAGCGGGCACACATGTGGCCATCAGGGCACCCCATCATCACCCAGGAGTGTTCGTGAACTGCAAGGGCTTCCACTCCCTCAATGTGCAGCTCGTCTCCAACCATAGGAAGATCATCATGCATGTGTGCGCCCAATTCTCTGGCAGCTGTCATGATTTTTTTCATCATGTGCCAATCCACCCTCCTTCAGCTCTTCATACCTCCAAATGGAGCTTCCGGCTGGCTGCTTGCAGACAAGGTTTATTCACTGAAGACATGGCTCATGACAGCCTTGAGGAGGCCAATTACTGAGGCAGAGGAGAGATATAATGAAATCCACATGTCCACCAGATGTGTCATAGAGCATGCAATAAACATTCTGAAAATGCGCTTCAGATGACTTGACAGATCTGAAGGAGCCCCTCAGTCTGTACCAGCCAGGGTCTCCAGAATCATCGTCGTCTGCTGCGTGCGCTGCACAACGTAATGCAGCAGCGAGGATTGGTGCTGGATGAGGAGCAAGGCTCTGAGCGCACAGCCTCTTCAGAGGCATCAGCTGGAAGACAGGAGCAGGAGGAATCTGAGGTCCACATGCCACCAGCACCCGAGCACATTGCTGCCAGGGATGGCTTCATCAAGGCCAGATTTAGCCAACTTCTTGCATTACACCCATATGGCTGCCACATGCTGTGCCATGTCTCCCAACCCACAACAACACCATAAAGCATCCCTACAATGACCAAGCCATTTCTTTCACATGACCCCCATTGCTGGAGGTAAAGTTATGTCTCCCCATTCACTACAATTCACTAAGCCACTTTCAAAGTAGTAGACAATATTGGCCATGACTGGAAAGTGGTGAAAATAAATTGTTTTATATGTGGCAAAAGAGTAACAGAACCTTAAAAGAAACACTTCTTTAAACACCCATGTGCTTCCCCTTGTGCATCTACTTCTGTGTCGTCTTTCTCTTATGCGTGCTTCTACGAGGTGCAACAGATGTGGCTTGAGCTGAGGTAGAGGCAGCCTGCTCACTTCCATGCTGCAACTGCACAGACACTTTTAGCAGATGTCCTCTGGGTCTTGGAGCCTGTGATGGCCCCACCAAAATCTGCTCCTCCTGCGACTGCAGGGGCAGACCTGGCCATCTCAATCCCAGGAGGCATGTGGGGCTCTGACTGAGGGGGAGGCAACGGGGAAGATGTGTGAGCGCTTTGAGAAGAGCCCCCACTTGCATGTCCCCTCTCACCATCATCCCTCTCATGGTCCAGCCGCACTTCCCTGCTAGCAGGGAACTGGAGAGCACTTTGCTTCACAGCAGTGAGGCCATGAGGACCCAAGTCTACATTCTCTCCTCGAGCCTCTGCCATCTGTTCTCATGTGAGTGGCGCATTAGCTGTCCATGAGGGTAGCCATCCTTTCCATGGAAGAGCATACACGATGGTGTTCATGCTTGAGATGGACACTTCCATCCTCTGCACGTTTGCAGACATCGCGGTCACAAAACCGGTCGCAGCCCCTTCACTTCTTTCTGCACCTCCAGGATTGCCCACTTTCTCGATCGTTCTCGAGATCGTGCGTCTGCATGCAGCTGAGCAGAGACAGCTATTAAGATTTGATCATGCGTCACAGATTACCCAAATGGGTGAAGAGTCATAGGCGGTTTTATTGAAGAGCGACAGTTCAAATACAATCAGATACAGTACAACACATAATCAGGATATACATAGTAGACATAGGACCCGTAACAGGTGAGAACGGTTTACCAATCCCGGATCAGGTGGATGGATGATGAGGCAGAAATGTCTGATCCTTGCAGCCTGCGGTAATGATCTCTTCCTCTTTGGGCGTCTCTCGAGCTGGCTGATATCTTTTACTGGATCCACCTCGGGGAAGCTCTCCCCAGTCTGTCTGTTTTCCCCTTTCAACTGCCTGTTTATTATATACCTTATTTTAGGGGGCCGGTGGATACTTCAAGTCAATCGTTTGTTTAATCACTTTTACCCATTCAATTTTCCAATTACACGGGAATAGGTACCACCGGCAGACTCCTCCCAATACCATAAGATCATTCCTTTGCATATCTCTTATTTGGACATCTTGCTACCTTCTCCTAGACAGTTTGTTTATCATGAGGCTCCTTAATCAACCTCTTATCAGGCCCAGTGATGCCTACTCGAAGGCCTGTTCTGTTTTATGTCCTTGTAACGAGCTCTCTGAAAAATTTTATCTGGCATGATTAGAATTGTTTTATGTCATTAACTCAGGCAGACTGCTGAGCTAAGGAAACCTGTATTTTATTATAAGACTATTATTTCTTAGAGTGTCATGCATCCCTGTCTCCACCATTTCCTCTTGCTCACTTGTGACTTGTGAGACATCAGGTGACAACATTGCTCTATTTCACGTAGGATCCACTGAGGTGTGCGTAGCTGCACTGGTACTGGGTGCGCTTAGAACTTGTGATGGTGCACCCTCAGAGGCTGGAGGCTCCTCTGAGGCATTGTATTCCTCTTCCGCCTGATCAGTGTGGGTGGGGAGGGCGGCTTTTGATGGCCCTGTGGGAGAGTAAAGAGATTATTTAGAAATGTCATATCAAGAATGGGTACCGTTACCATTATGTACATGATGAGTATTCAGTGGGTGCTGACATCAGTCACCATATGCCATGTGGCTTTATGAGATGTAATTCTGTCACCAAATTGCTGAGATGTCTCCCACTACCAGCTACTCTGCAACTCTAGAGACCTCTAGGGTGACCTCCTCTGTTGTAGTCAATATGGCGAATGAGGAGGGCCACCTCCAGTTCTCTCCCTCTCCCTCTTATTGTGGGCTCTCTTCTCCTGTAAGGAGGGAAAGAAGAGATGTTTGAGTGAGTGCGATGGCATGAGTGTAAGGAATGTGTGGGTTACATCTTTAGAGTGTGGTGCCAATGCAAAGTGGCCTTGTGTGTTCTCAGTTGGTGTGATTGCATTATGATGAGGGTGAGTGTGAGGGGTGGTTAGTCAGATGGAGATGTGATTATGTAGATAGAGAGGGATGGGTGGAGTTACAAGGTATGTTGGTTTGAGTACTGATGTGCGGGATTAGGCTTGGGAAGGCAGAGTGATGGCGATGTGATGTGAGGCACAGCAGGATGAAGTTAAGTGTGGCTTTGCACTCACCTTTCTTGATCTAATGTGATAATTGAAGCGCTTCCAGCACTGAACCCAGGTCCTCCTCATCACATCCCTACTGTTGACCTCCTCTGCTATCTCCAGCTAGGCTCATTTAGTCTCCTGGGGGAGGTCTCTTCTGCTCAACAGAAGGTAAGAGGACCTCCCTGCGTCCTCTGACTCCCTCCACATCTGAGAACATGGGCCTCTGTGAAGCCATGTGTGCAAGGCTGAGCAGTAAGCAGATGCTGAAATGTACTGCCTGCACACTTCTAGATGAACCTTCAAATGCAATTTGGTCAAGGCTCCTTTAAATATCCTGGCTGGAATGAGTATTCAATGACATCATCAGACCCACACCATTTAATAGGGCCGGGAAACGCACAGGCTTGCATAGGCACCATTAAGGAAAAGTTGCTCTGAGAAGTGCGATGAAAAGAAGAACAGGGTCCCGACAAGCCACACTGCCCGCCCGCATCTGATCCGCCCAGGTAAAGAAAGTTCTGGCCATAATGCTTGATTTGGCTGGGATTAATGCATGTTTGGTGCCTTTTATCCAAGTGTCATATCCTGAAAACGCACATAACCTAGGGGCTGAAATTGCCCCTTTCCTTATGGCCTGGCACCACCGCAAATTGGTGGCCACGCTGCGGAGTGGAGTAGTTGCCGACTTTTGGTGGAATGGCCGCTGCTAGCCCAATTGTCCTCCTGAATTTTCCCGGCGGTGCCCTGTTCTCCCTCCCCCTTCCCGCTCCACTGCTGCCGACCCATCTTAAGCGCGTCATCACCGTGCGTACCGCCGATCTAAACCCCAGACAGCGACATTCCCCTCGGCAAATCTTCGGCCCGCCCAGCCATGCCAAAATAAGCTTTTTCCTGGTGGTCCAGTGAGGCTGTGGCCTTCTACAGGGGAGGGCGCACTGCCTCTTGGGTGCCAGGTTACTGGCCCTGCCGAAACCCTCCCTGATGGCCCAATGGGCTGAACTTTTGAAATCGCGAATCTCTCCCCTTTAAGTGAAGGGGAGGGCCGTGGTGACGTGGCGCCGTGATGACATCATTGCGGCGGTGTCTCGGTACCGCCCCTAACTTCCGCCCCTCAGTTGCTGTCACCACCACGTCTTTGCCCCTCAGGTGTAGTCACCGCCCCCATTAAGCCCGACTTCCAGATCAAAACAAAAAAAAAACAAAGAGCCGAATGTCACTCAAGACAACCTGAACTGCAGCTGTGGTAAAAACCACCGAAACAGGGTGGGAGGGCAATTTCTACCCCCTAGTGTTTTGTGTTCTTGCTGCCTGTGGTTCTTATAGACTTTTATAAGAGTTTGAATGTCCATGGCAGCATTTTTCTATTTGGTGCCTTATGGTAAAAATATTAACTGATCTTGATGTTGTTCTAGTGAAGTACTGGCAAAGGTGAAATTTATGAAGCAATATTTTCTTACTTGCTCAGTGAGAATATATTAATCCGCAGTCACATTTCAGTTTCCTTCAAACCTCAGAGTATTACTGCACATGAGCAGGTACATCATAATCGAATCATCATAGTAGTTATGTACCTGTGTATGAGCAGTAACACTCCAAGTTCCTGAAGAACATGGAGCCTCTAATGTGCATGATTTGCTTTCTTCACTCAGCCACTCTCATTTTATTTACCTCTGCAAACCTATCTACAGGGAGAGCATGGAATCCCTAATACATGGGGTGAATTCTAATAGAGGAAAGTCAGATCCAAAGTGGTTCCTTCTGGCCAACTCCACTGAAACCAACCCAAAGTGGTAGTTTAGTGGTGGAATAATCTTATGTTAGCAGCACTCTGCTGCCTTGAGCTGATATCACATTCCAATCAAATGCACATTATATCATCATGGGCTGTATTTTTGGGCTTCTGCTGCCCCTGTTAGCGCCCCGGAGGGGGTGGAAATCACCGCAGTAAGCACCACCCGGTGGGCGACCAGCATCCAGAGCCCCCCCGGGACTTATAGTGCTGATTTCGCGGGGAGCAGGGCATTACCACCTGGAAGAGGCGAGCTGGTGTGCAACACCCCTGGTTGTGACACTGGCTTCATTTTTGGCTGCCTGCCGACCGACCCTTTGCACTCCGTAGAGCGCCCGTAGAAAGCAGGCGGTCCGAGCTGTAGCGGTTGCAGTGAGGCAAGTAATGTCGACTTCAGGTAAGTGTAATTGTTTTTTACATTTTTTTTGCGATTTATGTTGTGATGGCGTGAGTTATTTATTGGGAATGTTTTTGGTGTTTTTTCTTTAGGTTTTTTTTTGCCCCTCATGCCTCTCTTACAGTGCTCCAAGGACGGCTGTTTAGCTCAGGATTTTCACTTGCATACCAGCCTAGCGCCCTAAGAGAGGTGTGTAACGCCTCTCTTAGCGCTCCACCCCACACTCAGGACTCAGCTGTTGAATGTTGCTGACTGAGATGCAAACTGTTCCTGGATGCAAACTAAACTGCCCCACCACCATTCCCGCCCCAAAATGAGCAGAACCGAAAATCCAGCCCCTTGATTCACATTGGAACTATTCAGTACTGCCCTCTATCTTTGTTAAGTTGACAGTGAGCCAGGACATATATATACTGGCTCAGATTTTGTGTTGAGAATAATGGTAAGGCTATAACAGCATTCACCATTATTATGGACTAAATTGGACAGTATCTTCCAGAGTATGCACGTGGTCAGTTAAATGCTGAAATCCAAAAGTTTCGGTCTGAATTATGTTATAACTGTACCTCACCAGACAGGCCATTGAAATCGATGTAAGGGCGTGAAGTTGCAATACTTACCCACTAAACACAGCAGAAAAAGTTAGGGCTGGTTCATTCAGGTGTAAGTGTATTTTTAATGACTTGATATGTCATAATTACTGCCAAACAACCTCTTTAGCACTGAAAATTAAATTTTACAAGTGTGGAGTCGCATTCCAACAGAATTGAATTAGTGTTGGTTGTGGGAACATAATAAAAGATTTCAAAAATGTGTTGTCAGCTTGTGTTGTTTCTTCGGTTTAATATTTTCAGTTATTTTCTGTAAAATAAGAGCTAATACTACAATACCACTAAATCTGATCTTTGTGAACTGAAATCAGCTTGCTCTTGACCAGGGCTTCAGGCACTGTCATTCATTAACAATTGTTACTAGCCTGATTTAAGTTTTTAAAAAAAATGCCCAAATAATTACCTGAATGTGTTGCTCTCAGATCAGAAATTAACAGTTGAGAATTGCTTAATTTCCCATCGAATAACTATGCTGCAATGTACAAGTACCGCTTGGTGGGGGGTGGCAGAAGAAATGTCACAATTATTCTACCTGCACTAACGATTTTATGTTCCTTTACAGGATATGGTAATGGAACTCTCTTCGGGGTCTTGTCTTGCTTTTGAATTCCAAGGAAATGATATTCAGAAGTCATTTAGAGAATGCTGTGGACCATCAGACCCTGTAAGTTATAGTCAAATTTCAAAGGCTGCTGAGTAGGTTGCTGAACTTTTTTAAAGCATTAGTATATTTTAGATCAGTGAAAGTGGCTTCCTTTTTATAGCGAGCTCCCTCACTATCGCACATACTGCATTTTTGAAGTGCACATATCACTTGTCGGATCCATGCTATAGTTTGACTTGTACAAATCTATATTATATAGTGTATTCATTTCCATATTGAAAAAATTCTTCTTACAGCCATGATTAGTGGCTTGATCATACTCCATTTAAATTGAAAGGTAAGGCCATACATTTAAATTAATTTCCTTCAATTAAACTTCAATTTACTACAAACCCATATGCACTGATTTTCCTTGAGAACCAAATAAAAAGTTTTATTTAGAAAATCACCCTTCTAGTAAAGGTCAGGAGATAATAGAGCCACCATGCTGAATTGTGACTGAAGATTATTTTAATTGGATTGCATTTTGTATAATCTGCTTTGAGCATTATGGTTCAAAAGATTTTGAGTCGATGAGGCTGCTGTAAGGTGGCTCACCACTCTATAATTTACTAATTTGAGTTTTCTGGACAAGATGAATGCATTGTCAAAGCACTTCACCAGGGTACAGGGAGAGGGGAAATTGGGATTGAGCTCATCCATGGCACGCTTGTGTACCTCCAGGTGACTCGGATACATAAGACTGCTGCATAAATGTAAGCTGTTAATTCAAAAGTAGCAGAGGCTAACTGTCTGCCTTCTCAGAAAGTGAAGGAGATGAGTAGGATGGTAACCCAACAAGTTGGGATTTCAATACAAATGCTGTAGAGTGACTGGGTGTGGGTTTGCAAGTGTGATTTCACATACTGATTTGAGCTGTGACACCTTTGGATGGCGCAGAGAAAACATAGGCTTCACCCAGGTGACTATGGAGTGGCATTGTGCAGACCTGGAAAGTAAGTTTCCAACTCACTTTCTCAGTCATGCCACAAAGACTCTCCAGAAAATGTAAGAGATTTTAACTTCACTACAGACCAAAATTAAGAGAAAAATATCACTTTTTTATAAAATGAGAGAGGCATTAAAGGATTATCACAAAGATGACCAAGTTGCTTTCATGTTAAAATGTTGGAGTCAGAACCATGACTGACATTCACACTCATTGCTGCAATTAGGTGAGTTTTATCAGTTTGTAGCTTGGTCACATGAAAATTGATTGATTTCTGTTAGTGGGAGAGAAATGGAAAAACTGACTGGATCAGCTGTGTCCCAAAGAGACCCAAACCTTGTATCAGTCAGCCTAGTATTGATCTTGGACATGACCCAAACTATGCTATCTTGAAACCAAACAAGAAAATAAGGTACCAGTGGGAAGGAATGAAATGGAACAGGCACAAAATCATGTAACATTTAATTTATTATTTCAATGTACATATTAAGAAGAATGTGCTATATGTTATGATGGTGTAGATATTTTGGTATTGTACAAGAAAATTGGGCATTTCAGTGCTTAAAGACATTAGTTGGTTGTTCACATGCATTTCATCTTGAAAAACATTCTTCACTTTTAATAATTGTAAGAAAGTCTATTGCCAGACTTTGATCACTGTCATTCAAAGTCATTGTAATAATCTACACACCCTATGTATCAAAGTCTGGTCTTAAGCACATTCCTTCTGTGTGTGCAAGAAATGATTCAATAAGTAGTAACATTGGGCCCAAGTTTGCCCAGAAGTTGCTCTTTTTTTGGAGCAACTAGATTTTTTTGGAGTATCTTAAAAATCGCAATTCTGTCCATTTAATTTGCTCCAATGTAAGTGAGTTAGTTAGTTTTTTTTTTAAGTTTCGTTTTTTTTTCAAGAGGGGCCTTTACCAGCCACTTACACCTGTTTTGGCCATTTAAGCAAGTTTAGATAGCTAAAAGTTACTCCAAACTAACTTAGGCCAGCGTATGTGGCCACTTGTGTCCACACAGAAAAACCTTGCGGTGAGCTAAGAAATCAGCGCAGGTAGCCAGAGATGGGGGGGGGGGGGAGGGAGAGAAGTGAAGGGCAGTGAGAGGACCTCGCAAAGCACTAAACACCTTCACAACGACATTAAAGAAGCTTAAAAAAACATCATCAATAATAAATGAAAAATAAATAAATTACTAAAAAATAAAAAGTCCTACCTCGCCGACTGCAGCACGCACAAGAAGCACAGGAGAGCTCTTCGGGGACGACACGCCGCACCGGCAGGCAAGCCCTTCTGCCAGGGCTAGGGGCGGGCAGGAGGCAGGAGGAGAGTCATTCGAGACAACACACCGCACTGGCAGGCAAGTCCTTCAGCCAGGGCTAGGGAGGGCAGGAGGCAGGCAAGCAGCAGCAAGAGGAGAGCCATTCGGGGACAACACGCCGCACCGGCAGGCAAGCCCTTCGGCCAGGGCTAGGGGCGGGAGGCAGGCAAGCAGCAGGAGGAGAGCCATTGTTTCTGACCCATTGCGCATGCACGCACGCTCCAACGCGCATGCACAACGCTGCCGGCATTCACAAACATGCTGTGCCCTATCCCCGCCCCCCCCTGCCAGCTGTGTTGATCCAGCACGGCTCTAGCTCCGCCCCCCACTGCTTCTGCTGCATTACGCCAAGGGCCTGCAACGTTCCAGCAGTGGGAAGAATACCGAGGTAAGTTTTAGGCACGGTTTTTCTTCTACAAAGTCGGCGCACCTCACGCCATTCTAAGCGGGGGCGGGGGTGGGCAAACTTTGGGCCCATTCTAACCAAACCTCACTAATTAGAGGAATTTTAATTCTTAGGACATCATAGGAAGCACAATGCTGGAAAACGTTTGGTTGTTGATACTAGTTTGCAAACTTTGGTGGATTGCTCAAACTACAATGAGTTTAAAAAATATATATGCAAATACAGTCTGTTACTTTAATCCATTTGCTTATGTATTTTGATACGGCAAAGATAATATAAAAATGTACCTGCGATATCCTGTTAGCCTTTCTATCCTTCTCAAGGTTATGTAAATACAGCCTATAACACCTCAGATATAATGGGTTTGAAGAAAATAGTGCATAGCTGGAGCTGGATCGTAAGAGGACCATAGCATCATATGGGGAGGGAATGGGAGCAGGGGGCATGGGGCAGAAAATACTTGGAGAGGCAAAAACCTGTTACAGCAGCAGGGTATAAAACCCATTGCTGCTTAAGGGGACAATGATGGCATGGAGGAAGCAGGCAACATGAGTAACAAGGATGGAAACCATTTCATAGAACTAAATGACGAACTTCATGAAGCCGAACTTGCATGTCCTTGTAACAGAGATATGCAGCAAGAAGGATGGTCTGCTTGGAGTTGGAGCCAGAAACCTGCTAAGAATGTGATATGCCCTTTGTGGAGTGAGGTGGCTGTGCCAGTGTGTGCCATCTCATTGAAATCTGATGCAAAAAGATGTTTAGTGACTTCATCACAGCAACCAAAACAAGCTACCAGCTCACCCAGCTCCTCTTGCAGTTTCTTCATTCATTACCCTCATGGTGTCAGAGGTGATGATAGTGGGGAGTGGAGATTTTGCAGAAGTTATTCCCTAACTCTTGACCTTGTGGCCTTAGATCATGGATGATAATCGCACTCCCAAGGAGGCACTGAGGACTTGTGCGTCTGTCTCAGAGGACTTGAGACAGATGCCAATGGGCAGTCGAATGCTATCCTAAGTGCCAATATTCAACACAATGTGCCTTTACTGGGAGTGACTGGTGACACCACGAGCATCTGCATCTGTGCTCCCTGACAAAGCGACCAAGACCAGTCAGATGCTCTGACCACTGAGCTTCAAGCCTTGGGGGACCATTTGTAGAGAATACAGGCAAACAGCTACAGAGAGCTCCAGGGCAACATCTCTCTAGGTCTGCAGAATCTAACGAATAACATCAAGTCTGTCCTCTTGCTATTCAGTGGGCATACAGATCAAGGACTCAATACTATCCACAAATGTTGTGGCTAGGATCCATCTTCTTGATTGCTGTTCTCTCTTCAGGTGACAGATTATGTTACTATTCCAGTAAGCCCCTATCAGATGCCTGCTTATGCAGGTGTCAGGATACAAGATTAAGCTGCCCATGCACCTTCAATGACGACACAGCCTGCTGAAGATTCCTCCTGGGACACTGAAGCCCTGAGATGAGGGCCACCTTGGTCAAAAGAAGCTCATGATATCATAGCCAAGCACCACACCACTGCTGTCCCTGCCCTTGGGTATCACCTCAATGTAGCACCAAGGTAGGTTTTGGAATTGCACAGATACAGGCACCTAGAGGCAAGCATTGATGGTAGTAAGATGCACTTTTGTAGATATATGTGTGCAGTGCAGTGTTTTCAAGTTAGTCTGTTGTTTTTTTTATGTTTGAGAGGGAGAGAGTTTTTTCTGCACCTCCTTACAGAACCCTTAATCTGACCTCTTCTGAGACGTTAGGGAACTGTGGTGGAAGGGTACTTTCTAATTGCCTATTTTTGCCTTTGGAGTAGTCTTATCTTATGTATGTCTCATTTTAGAATCATAGAATGATACAGTACAGAAGGAGGCCATTCGGCCCATCGTGCCTGAGCCGGTTATTTGATAGAGCTATCCAATTAGTCCCACTCACCTGTTCTTTCCCCATAGCCCTGTAAATTTTTCTCTTCAAGTATTTATCCAATTCCCTTTTGAAAGCTAATATTGAATCTGCTTCCACCACTCTTTCAGGCATTCAAGATCACAACAACTCGCTATGTTTAAAAAAAAAATGCCCTCATATCACCTGTAGTTCCTTTGCCTTTCACCTTCCATCTATGTCCTCTGGTTATTGACCCTTCTGCCACTGGAAACAATTTCTCCTTATTTACTCCATCAAAACCTTCATGATTTTGAGCACCTCTATCACTATCAAATCTCCTCTTAACCTTCTTTGCTCTAAGGAGAACAACCCCAGCTTCTCTAGTCACTCCACATAACTTCTGCACCCTCTCCAAAGCCTTGACATCTGTCTCTCCACGTCCTCCTGAAGTCCGTTACTATCTTCATCATTTTTTATTTAATTTCAGAGTTTTGTGTCATGTGCACACTTTGGAAAAAAAACGTTCACCACTACTGTCTGCTTTCTATCCTTTAGCCAATTTCATATCCACACTGCTGCTGTCTTTTAAATCACCATGGGCTATAATTTTGCTCACAAGTCTATTATGTGCTACTTTATCAAATATCTTTTTGAAAGTCCATATACACATCAACCGCACTACCTTCATCAACCCTCTCCATTATTTCAAAAAAGAACTCAATCAAGTTAGTCAAACACGATTTTCCTTTAACAAATCCATGCTGACTTTCATTTATTAGCCCATACTTTTCCAATAACAATTCATTTTGTCCCAGATTATTGTGTTTCAAAGTTTCCCCACCATTGATGTTAGGCTTGTTAGCCTGTAGTTGCCGAGTTTATCCCCCTCCCTTTTTTTGAACCTAGGAGTAACATTTGCAGTCTTCCCCCTCCTAGCTAAGGAAGATTGTGGCCAGAGCCTCCTTAATTTCCATCTTTACTTCCCTCAGTAACATAGGATGCATCCCATCCAGACTGCCAACATTATAAGTAACTCCTCTTTATCTATTTTTATCCTATGCAATATCGCTACTACCTCCTCCTTTACTGCTGCATTGGCAGCATCCTCTTCCTTAGAATGATGCAAAGGAGTCATTTAGTACCTCAGCCATGCCCTCTGCCTCTACAAGAAGATCTCCTTTTTGGTCCCAAATCGGCCCCACCCTTCCTTTTGACTACTAGCCTTTTACTGTTTGTTTATAACAGACTTTTGGGTTCCTTTTTATGTTAACCACTAATCTATTCTCATATTCTCTCTTTGCCCCTCTTCTGTATCCAGCTTGATTCTCTACTGTTATGAGCCTAATAATTGTCAGAAGCCTCCTTTTTCTGTTTAATTTTAATCTTTATATCTTTAGTCATCTAGAGAGCTCTAGCTCTGGTTAGCCTTCCTTTTCCCTCATGGGAATATGTGTAGTCTGTACCCAAATCATCTCATCTTTGAAGGCCTCCCATTGTTAATTTACTGTTTTTATTTGTTCTTCCTTCTCCTGTTTCTCCAATATAAGAACTGACATGGGATTGCCCATAGTGAACCACATTTTAAGGACTCCATGATAGAACGTGAGAAGCAAAAGATTTCCCTGTCTGAAACTACTGAAAGGAACATTACAGGATCCTTTGTTAGTTGTATAGCTGAAAAAAAATTCTAATTTTTAAATCAAAGCTGATATATCAGGGTTTGTGGGCATTCAACGCCTGTGAACTCAAACACTTCTTGCTTTGCAAATCACACAGGTAACTTATTCTTTTTCTATAGACTTAACTTAAGTCTGGTGCAATTCTACTGTAAATGTAGTATTTCTGGGACAGCAGCTGCGGCCCTCATTATCCTGTCATTGGCATACAGGCACCATTTTTGGGGTGGGTGCATCTCCTGTCAGCAGACTGTGCATTTTAGAACAGGTGAAATGCTGGCAGCCATGCCAGAACTGCACTACTTTTGCACCAAAATAGGCACAGAATTTTATGCAGCAGGGCAAGCAGCATTTCCAAATGTGATATTAGTCCTATTCACCGACTGACTGTTCATGCCACTCCGTCTCCATTATGCTGAGGTCGGGGCCCCAATATTTGGTGCCTCAAGCCTCACATTTCGGTGCAGGGCATTCCTCCTTTGTGCTCAAAAATAGATCTCCTAAGGCCCCAATATGGCAGGCAGGATGCGCGCGCACATTTCCGGCCTAATTTCCAGTGCGCCGAATTTCTAGGCTCTAATGTCTTCAATCAAATCCTTAACCACATCAATCTCCAACTTAAAAAAAATATATACCTCATGAATTATTCGATGGTTTTGTAATTGTACTTGTTCAGTGTAATATTGTGGAATTCGAATGTTATTAGAATGCACTAACTATGTAGGAATTTGTGATCATTGATAAAGCAAATCTCAGACGTTGCATAAGCTGTCTACTAAAAAATGGACGTAGCTTATGCACATTAATTCTGCATTTAAGTAAATTGAGATTTCTATAGCTTGTGTTTATCATTTAAAAAACATTAAATGGGGCATATTGTAGACACTTCGGGCTCAATTTTGCCCAAGCCCGTTTTCTGCCGTATTGCCAGAGTTACACCCGTTTTTCTATTCCAGAAATGCGGCAGAAGTATTTTGCCAAAGTTTCCCCGATGTATAATTCAAATTTGGCGCTGTGCAGCGTGTCCAGTTGCCTCGGGGGGTGGAGCCTGCTGTCTGCGCCGAAAAGAACGATGCCGCACCTTCTGGGCATGCTGACAAAAAAAGTGACGTCTTTGACGTTATTTCAATGGGCACGCATGCGCAGTATAGCTCTGGGTTGGCAATTGGCCATTTTAAAGAGCCAGTTGTGTGTGTGAGAAGGAGTGCTGTGTGAGAGCATTGGAAAAATCGGATCTGCAACAATACAAGATGCAACACGGTGCAAGGACCAAGAATTTCTTACAGGATGAAGTGGAGACACTAGTTACTGTCATTGAGAACAGATGGCAGGAGCTGGACACCAGCAGAGGTCACATAAAAGTTCCACCCAAAGAAATGAAGAAACACTGGAACCAAGTTGCAGAAGATTACTGCCCAATGGTGACCACCACGAGATCTGGAGGCCAGTGTAAGAAGAAGTGGCAGGACCTTGGTCAAGTAGTGCAAGTAATATTTTAATTTATTCAATGGAATTGCAATTGTAAATGCGACCAGCTGTATATGTCCCACCCAGCAGAAAAACAACCTCTCTAAAAAGTTGCATTTTTATCTTTGCAGCGGAAGGTGGCACATAATAAAAGGGAAAGAACTTGAACAGGAGAAGGCCCAGCAAATCTGCACCCACTGACACCATTGGAAGAGAGGGACACTGCTTTAATGGGTCCTGCCTGGAGAAAAGCAACCACCACTGCACAAGCCGGGCCCACACTCGAGGGAGAGGGTAAGTCCTACAAATTGCACAGTCTGGCTTTGCTAAATGTTAAGTACTGCACGGGCTTCGGTTCCTGGGGATGTCTCCATCAGCAACGCTTCGATTGATGCAATGTGCTATCATTCATTGTGGTCCTTCAGATCAGCCTGCTGCCTGCGCTGTGTGAGCCTACTCATGCCATCCACCCTGCCCCCTCCTCTACTGCTAACCATTTGTCTGTTCTGTTATATTTTGCAGAACTTGAGGCCAACCCTGAAGATGCAGAAGAAGATTCAGACACGGATGAGCCTGAAGAGGAGAACATCTTCCAATCCCACCTTCCATATCAAGAGCGTGAGGGGGAGTGGATGAAGCCCCCACTGTTTTACTGACTTTGGTGGAGGTGCAGGTGCTGCCCATTGAGGTGCTAGCCCCTTCCGTGACTAGTGGTTTGAGTGTTGGTGGGACATTCCATGGTTTCCTAACATCCGAGGCTGCGGGTCCCAGTGGTGGGGTGCAGCCAGGCACACTCGTGGGGAGGAGGGGAAGGAGAGCTTGACCGCACTCTCCTGAGGTGCAGGATCTAACAGATCTGGATCAGATGATGGCAATGAGTGGGAAGAGCATTGACCTTATGCGATCACTCCTGGACACCATCAGTGGGATGGCAGGACAGTCGGGAGAAGTAACAACAATCTCACGAGAAATGGGAACGATGTCAGTGACCATGAGGGAGAGAATGTCACAGGTCGGTGAAGCGCTGTCAGTGAACATCAGGGAGGGAATTTCAGAGCTGGTGCAAACATTATCACTGAACATGAGGGAGGGACTGTCACAGGTAGTTGGGACAGTTTTGCTCAACATGAGGGAGGGAATGTTGCAAGTCGTTGAGACACTGTCAGGGCGCATGAGGGACGGCATGTTGGAGTTAGCTGCTGCAATAAGGGAATACGCCCAGACCCCCCGCCCATTGACAGAATCAACTGCCACTCCCACTCCAATCCCCAGACCAGCCTCTGAAGAGCACCACATTGCCGCCTGCAGCCCCCCCCCCCCCCCCCCCCCCACAGGTGCGCACTACCCGAGATCTTAGAAAGAATAAGCTTGGTACCAACCCCAGAAACATTGCGCCATCGCCTGCTGGCAGGGGTGGTGGAGTCACCAAGAACAAGCGCAGAGGGTGGTCTTAGAATAAGGGGAAGGAGAGATGGGTGCAGCCTTTCTTTGCTGCTGCTGTTATTATTATTGTTACTGTTGTAACTGTTCTCAAATTAAAAGATTTTTGTAAGTTACGTAAATTGACAAGTTTAAAAGTTCGTAAGTGATCTTAAAGTTTGTAAGTGATCGTAACTGAAAACTTTAAAGTTTGATACAAGAATCATTTTATTAAAGTTGAGTACAAAGAACTGTTTGTTAAACTTTTGAATAAAACATTTTATGTTAAATCTGAATCATTTTCATTATTTGTTCCATTATTAACATAGCAGGCAGGACAGGTTCTTTGTTCTCTCTCCCCAAGGTCTGTATGGGTGGACTTCTCTGCCCCCCCAAAACTCATTGCAGTGTTGTGACTTCTCCCCTTCTCTCCGCACCCCCCCCCCCCCCCCCCCATTCCCCCTAACTCATTGCAGTCTTGTGCATAGTGCAGCAGCCTTCCAATTGGCACCTCCCTCCACGGGCTCAGTACAGCAGCCTTCCGATCGCTACCTCTTCCCCACCCCTGGGCATGTTTTCCAGCTGAGCCCCTGTGTCCGGGAGCGGGGCCGATTCTGACGGCTGACGCTACGACCCCGCTCCAACGCTGCTTGAAGACGTTCGGTGGTGGTGTGTGAGTGTAAAAAAAAAAAAGAAAACTTCAGAAATCCAAGAAATTTCCATGCACTCCGCTGAAAGGTTAAAAAAAGTTGAACTTTATTATGGATATTTCAAGTGTTAGAGACTCCCTCCAAAAACTTCGATGAAAAACATTGGTGTCTTTCTGCAACAATTTCTCACCAGAAGGTTTTTCGGGGGTGGCCAGGTACGCCGACATAGGTTAAAAAAAATTTGGTCAAACTGCGAAAAATGCTGAAAACTGGCGTCAAAAAAACCAAACCTAGAAAAATTGTAACTAAAGTAGTTCTGCCGGCGCAGATTCCAGGGGGAAATGGAATTAAATAATTACACCAGAAAAAAACGCCGCATGACAAAAAAATAGCGCAAATGACCCAGGAAAATTGAGCCCTTAATTTGTATCTTTACATTGTATGTTTTATAAATACTATATATAGGTTGAGCATCCGAAATCCGGAGTTCCAAAATTCGGAATGTTCCAGAATCCGGACACCGGGCCAATCTGTGGTGGGGTAATTTGGAAACCGGAAAATGTTCTGAAATCCGGACTCCCCCCGCCTCAGATGCTCGACTTCGCCCGCCCCGGCCCGACATCGCTCCGAACCTCGGCGGCCCAACCTCGCCCGAGCCCTACCTCGCTCCGGCCCTCGGCGGCCCGACCTCGCCCGGCCCTCGGTGGCCTGACCCCTGCCCCGACTTTGCCGCAACTTCGCCCGCCGCGGCCCGACCACGTCCCGGCCCCGGCTCCCTCCCTTCTCCCCCCGGCCCCGGCTCTCCCCCTTCTCTCCCCCCCCCCCCCCTCCCTTCCGGACCCCTCTTCTCCCCCCTCTCCCCCTTACCTCGGCTGCTAGACCCCACCTACCTCGATCCAGGCAAAGACATTCCAAAATCCGGAAATACCTGGAATCCGGAATGGCCTCGGTCCCGAGGTTTCCGGATTTCAGACACTCAACCTGTGTATGTGTTATATATAATGTATATATTGTGCTGCTTTTGAATAGGCATTTGTTTTAAAAAGTAAAGTAGCGGAACAGCAAACTCAAAGCAATAGAAATAAAGGAGAAAAATAGATTTAATTGGGGCTGTAAATCCTTACTTTTTGTCACTCAATGGCCTTTATATTTGTGATGCTTGATTCATCTTTCTCTGGTCAGGAGATCACATGTAGCTGTGACTCATGCTGTAATTTGCCAAGCATAAATGTGATGAGTTTCTTGAGTTCTGAACTAGACCACTCCATTGTTGAGGAAAATCTGATCCTTTGTCTCATCTCCCTTGTTATTTGAGTCACATAGCAATTTTGACATGACTGTTAGTATAAAGCTTTATTTATATCTGCTTTACTTCCTGAGGAATTGATGCATGCTAAGCAAACAAGGATAGGAAAATTAGAAGAATGGGTGATAAAGCCTAGTTCATTTTGTTCTTTTGCTATTATGTTCCAAACTAGTACTTTTTATATTAACACATTTGGCTGGATGAGAAGTATCAAAACTTCTCCTGAAGAGATGAACCCTTCTTGTTCACAATACCATTGAATGTGAGATAATAAAAATATATGTAATAGCAAAAAATTGGATAATTTATTACTATACAAAGGAAGCATTTATTTTATTTTACTTAACTTTAAAAATATGTCTCATTATTTACATATTGTCTTGTAAAAAGTTTGTATGTAATTAACTACAGATTTTATTTCAAGACTTTTTTTAATTATTCGTCCTGGGATGTGGGCGTTGCTGGCAAGGCCAGCATTTATTGTCCATCCCTAATTGCCCTTGGGAAAGTGGTTGTGAGCTGCTGCCTTGAACCGCTGCAGTCTGTTGATGAATGTACTCCCACAGTGCTGTTAGGGAGGGAGTTCTAGCATTGAAGGAATGGTGATATATTTCCAAGTCAATATGGTGTGCGACTTAGAGGGGAACTTGGAGTTAGTGGTCTTCCCATTCGCTGCAGCCCTTGTCCTTCTAGGTGGTAGAACTCACAAGTTAGAGAGATGCTGTCGAAGAAGCCTTAGCGAGTTGCTGTAGTGCATCTTGTAGATGGTTGACACTGCAGCCGGGGTGCGCCAGTGGTGGAGGGAGTGAATGTTGAAGATGCTAGATGCGATGCCAATCAAACTGGCTGCTTTGTCCTGAATGATGTCAAGCTTCTTGAGTGTTGTTGGAGCTGCACTTGTCCAGGCAAGGGAGAGTATTCCATCACACTCCTGACTTGTGCCTTGTAGATGGAGGAAAGGCTTTGGGGAGTCAGGTGGTGAGACACTTGCCGCCGAATACCCAGCCTCTGACCTGTTCTTGTAACCACATTATTTGTGGTTGGTCCAGTTAAGGTTCTGGTCAGTGGTGACCCCCAGGGTGTTGATGGTGGAAGATTCAATGATGATAATGCCGTTGAATGTCAAGGAGCGGTGGTTAGACTCTCTCTTGTTAGAGATGGTCATTGCCTGTTACTTGAGTGGCGCGAATGTTACTTGTCACATCAGCCCGGGCCTGAAACATAGTCCAGGTCTTGCTGCATGCGGCAATGGACTGCTTCGTTATCTGAGGAGTTGCAAATGGAACTGAACTCCGTGCAATCATCAGCAAACATCCCACATCTGACTCTATGATGGAAGGAAGGTAATTACTTAAGCAGCTGAAAATGGTTGGACCTAGGACACCACCGTGAGGAACTCCTGTTTCAATGTCTTGGGGTTGAGATGATTGGACTCCCAACAATCACAACCATCTTCCTTTTGTGCTAGGTATAACTCCAGCCAGTGGAGACTTTTACCCCTGATACCTATTGACTTCAATTTTACTAGGGTTCCTTGATTCCACACTCAGTCAAATACTGCCTTGATGTCAAGGGCAGTCACTCTCACCTCATCTCTGGAATTCAGCTCTTATTGTCCATGTTTGGTCCAAGGCTGTAATGAGGTTTGGAGCTGAGTGATGCTGACGGAATCCAAACTGAGTATCGGTGAGCAGGTTATTGGTGAGTAAGTGCTGTTTGATAGCACTGTTGACGACACCTTTTATCATTTTGCTGATGATTGAATGTAGACTAATGGGATGGTAATTGGTCGGATTGGATTTTTCCTCCTTTTTGTGGACCAGACAAACTTGAGCAATTTTGCACATTGTCAGGTAGATGACAACAACAACAACATTTAACGCCTTTAATGTAGTAAAACGTCCCAAGGCGCTTCACATGGGTATTATGAGACAAAAAATTTGACACTGAGCCACATAAGGAGAAATTAGGGCAAAAGAGGTAGGTTTTAAAGGAGCGTCTTAAAGGAGGAAAAAGAGGCAGAGAAATTTAGGCATGGAATTCCAGAGCTTTAGGCGTTAGGCAACAAAAGGCACAGCCACCAATAGTGAGCCAATTATAATCAGGGATGCTCAAGAGGGCAGAATTAGAGGAGCGCAGATAACTTGGGCAAGGAGTGGGGAGAGGTTAAGGGCTGAAGGAGAGATAGGGAGGGACGAGGCCATGGAGGGATTTGAAAACAAGGATGAGAATTTTGAAATCGAGACTTTGCTTAACTGGGAGCCACTGTAGGTCAGTGAGCACAGGGGTGATGGGTGAGCGGGACTTGGTTCGAGTTAAGACACGAAGTTTTAGATCAGCTCAAGTTTACGGAGGGTAGAATGTGGTAGACCAGCCAGGAGTGTGTTGGAATAGTCAAGTCTAGAGATAACAAAGGCATGGATGAGAGTTTCAGCAGCGGATGAGCTGAGGCGACGGGCGATGTTGCGGAGGTGGATATAGGCGGTCTTAATTATACTGCGGATATGTGGTCAAAAGCTAATTTTATGGTCAGATATTACACCAGGGTTGCGAACAGTGTGGTTCAGCCTCAGACAGAGGTTGGGGAGTGGGATGGAGTCGGTGGCTAGGGTATGGAGTTTGTGGTGGGGACTGAAAACAACGGCTTTGGTCTTCCCAACATTGAAGAAAATTTCTGCTCATCCAGAAATGGATGTCGGATAAGCAGTCTGACAATTTAGAGACAGTGGAGATATCGAGAGAAGTGGTAGTGAGGTAGAGCTGGGTGTCAACAGTGTACATGTGGAAACAAATGCTGTGTTTTTGGATGATGTCGCCAAGGGGCAACATGTAGATGAGAAATAGGAGGGGGCCAAGGATAGTTCCTTGGGGGACACCAGAGGAAGTTTGGCCCGGTGGGCTAGGAGAAGGAAGGGAAGTGACAGAGGCAGCTGAATGGAGGGTCTCAATCTTGGAGACCATCACACTTATTTTCAGAGGTGAGGTTGGAGACAGGGAAGAGGGATTTAAGAAGACAGTTAGCAGTGGAGAATAGAAACCGGGTTTATCTTTGCACTCCAGAATGATTCTAGAATAGTGATCAATTTTGGCAGACGAGAGCAGGACCCGATAATGCTTTATGTGGTCCAGCCAGATCTGGCGGTGAATGGCTAAACCAGTTGTCCACCATATCCGTTCAAGTTGGACTTGAGGAAACGAAGATGAGGGCCGTACCAAGGGGAACGGCCAGGGTGAGAGAGAGTAATTCTTTTAATAGGGACCAGGGCATCAAAGATGGTGGTGAGGGTGTGGTTAAGCAGATCGGCAGCAGAAATGTCATGGTGAATGAAGGGCCAAAGACTGGACAGTTGGGAGTTCATAACTGCATTTATAAGAGAGTTGGGAGAGAATTTTTTCCAGGGGTGGACACAGAAGGAGGTAGAGTTGGTGGTGGGAGAGCGGGTGGTGTGGAAGGGAGATGTGGATGGAGAGTGATACGAGGAGGTGGTCGGAGATGGCCTTATCTGCGATTGACATGATGGGAGTAGCAAGGACACGAGAGATGGCAAGGTCGAGGGGGTGGCCATGAGTATTGGTTGGGGAGTTTACATGGAGGGAGAGATCAAGGGAGGATAGGAGGCTCGTGAACTCAGGAGGCAGAGTAAGATGAATTGAGATGGAGGTTAAAATCACTGAGGGTAAGAAGTCGTTCGGTGCAGAGGCTGAGGAACGAAACCAGTGAAGAAATATCGGTAATAACATTTTCATGGTACTTAGGTGGGCGGTAGAGAGTGAGAATTTTAAATGAGAGGGGTGGAATAAGGTGAGATGCTCAAAAGGAGGAGAAAGTGCCAGAGGAGTAGGCGACAGACCAAGGTGTGATTTGCTGATGAGAGCCACACTGCCACCATGGTGGTATGAGTGGGGCAAGTGGTGGAAAGTACAGCCAGGCGGGGAGGCTTCATTTAAGCGAAAGGTGTCATCACCCCTCAACCAAGTTTCCGTGAGGACCATGATGTTGATGCAGTCATCCACGATAAGCTCATGGATGGCAAGGGCCTTGTTCAAAAGTGAACAGACATTCTGGAGGGAGATGCGGAGAGGATAGGTGATGGCACCCCCATTGCCATGTCCACTTGGTCAGCGTTGGGGTGGATGAGTTGGATGGGGAGGAGATTGGCAAGATTAGCCCCTAGTGGGCATGCTGGGTGGGAAGGTCAGCGAGAGATTAGGGTGGGACAGTTGGGGTTGCTGCTGGTAAGGAGGCTGTGAGGAGTGCCTCGATGGGCCCTTCGTAGGATGCTAAGAGAGCAATGGAGGGAAGCTGTAGGCTTATCTAGGAGGGAGTCAAACCTAGGACGACAGCAGGAGATTAGGAAGGTCGAAGAGTAATGAAGCGTTGGAGTAGGGATTTGGGAGGGCAGAGTATCCAAGAGAGGAGAGATGTTTGACAAATCTGTTACAGGTATTTGGAGGTTGTAACTAGCAAAAAAGATAAGGAGGCATCACTGGATGTGATGAATTTGGATTTTCAGAAGGCATTCGATAAGGTGCCACACGAGGTTATTAAACAAAATTAGGACTCATGGGGTTGGGGGAAATACACTAGCATGGATTGAGGATTGGTTAACAGACAGAAAACAGAGTAGGAATAAACAGGTCATTTTGGGTTGGCAGGCTGTATCTAGTGGGGTATCGCGAAGATCAATCCTTGGGCCTCAGCTATTCACAATCTATATCAATGATTTGGATGAGAGGACCAAATGTAATATATTCAAGTTTTCTGATGATAAAAGCTAAGTGGGAATGTAACTTGTGAGGAGGATGCAAAGAGGCTTCAAGAGAATATAGACAGGCTAAGTGATGGACAAGAACATGGCAAATGGATTATAATGTGGAGAAATGTGAAGTTATCCACTTTGGTAGGAAAAATAGAAAAACAGAGTATTTTTTAAACGGTGAAAGATTGGGAAATGTTGGTGTTCAGAGGGACCTGGGTATCTTTGTACACAAATCACTGAAAGTTAACATGCAGGTGCAGCAAGCATTTAAGAAAGCAAATGGTATGTTGGCCTTTATTACAAAAGGATTGCCTTACTGCAATTATATAGGGCCCTGGTGGGACCACACCTGGTATATTCTATACCGTTTTGGTCTCCCTACCCAAGGAAGGATATACTTGCCACAGAGGGAGTGCAACAAAGGTTGACAAGACTGATTCCTGGGATAGGGGGATTGTCCTATAGATTGAGTAGACTAGGCCTATATTCTCTAGAGTTTAGAAGAATGCGAGGTGATCGCATTGAAACATACAAAATTCTTACAGGGCTTGACAGGGTAGATGCAGGGAGGATGTTTCCCCTGACTGGGGAGTCTAGAACCAGGCGGGGGTCACAGTCTCAGAATAAGGGGTCGGCCATTTAGGACTGAGATGAGGAGAAATTTCTTCACTCAGAGGGTGGTGAATCTTTGGAATTCTCTACCCCAGATGGCTATGGATGCTCAGTCGTGAGTATATTCAAGACAGAGATCGATAGATTTTTGGATATTAAGGGAATCAAGGGATTATGGGGATAGTGCAAGAAAGTGAAATTGAGGTAGAAAATCAGCTATGATATTCAATGGTAGAGCAGGCTCGAGGGTCCGAATGGCCTGCCCCTGCTGCTATTTCTTATGTTCTTACGAAAGGAGGCATGACGACAGGAGAGAGCCGTCAAGGAGGGTTAGGGAGAAAAGGAAAAGAGGGGGAAAAATTGGAAAAGTATTGAATGACTTGGGTCTGGAGTGGCAGCCAACATGTGCACGCAAATGGACATGGGAAAAGCTCAGGTTGCATAGGCCTGTTTAAAATGTAGTAATTAATGGGATACAATAGTAGGGAGACAAGGGTCAAAGTCAGAAATCCCATGGAAGGACAAAGTCGACATAAGCAGGATGGGGCAGGCAAGAAGCATTGACGAACCGTTGTCCAAAGCCGGCGAGTGAAGTACAGAAGCTATTTAAAGTATAGAGAGTTTGAAGATCGAGGTTGTTCCTGTAAAATCCTTTCACAATACCACAAATCCACACGAGGCACATTCAATGGACAAGGTCACTCCATGACCTGAACCTTTATTCACAGGACCAAGAAGTGATGACCCTGCGTGGGACCTCCCTTTATATACCTGGATGACCAGGTGAGGAGTGTCTCCCACGAGTTCACCCCCTGTGGTCAAGGTGTGCATTTCTTACGTATATACAGTATTGCAGTGTTGTTACATAAAGGTTACATACATGACATCACCTCTCCCTCAACATCTTATTGGGATCATAGGTTAAGTCTCTCGGGTGGTCTGCGCTCTCTCGTGGAGCGCCGCAGTTGGGGCTCTGGTTGTTGAGCCTTGGTATGCGTGTGTAACCTGTGGTGATTCCGGGCTGACCGCAGGGACTGTGCATGCTGCTGAATGTTCTTGTTGCTCGTTCACTGATGGTGGTGTGAATACCATCTCATGATATTCCTCAGGTTCCTCAGTGTCCATGCTGAACCTTCTTTTTTACTTGGTCCAGATGCTTGCGGCATATCTGCCCATTGTTAAGTTTAACCACTATGACCCTATTCCCCTCTTTGTCTATTGCAGTACCCTCAAGCCATTTGGGCCCAAAGCGTGATTGACAACAAATACGGGGTCATCAATTTCTATACATCTCCCCCTTGAATTTCGGTCATGGTACTCGTTTTGGGACTGGCGCTGCCTTCAACAATGTCGGACAGAACTGGATGAATGAGGGACAGCCGAGTTTTGAGTGTTCATTTCATGAGTATGACGTGAGTAGCATGTGCAGCGAGTTGGTCATACCACAGGAGAAGGGTCCACAGCCAGATAGGGAATGGAAGACCAGCAGGAAGAGCAGTGCAAAGAAGGTAGTGCAAGGGTCCCCTGTGGTCATCCCCCTGCAAAACAGATACACTGCTTTGAGTACTGTTGAGGGAGATGACTCATCAGGGGAGGGCAGCAGTAGCCAAGTTCATGGCACCGTGGCTGGCTCTGTTGCACAGGAGGGCAGGAAAAAGAGTGGGAGAGCGATAGTGATAGGGGATTCAATTGTTAGGGGAATAGATAGGCGTTTCTGCGGCCGCAACCGAGACTCCAGGATAGTATGTTGCCTCCCTAGTGCAAAGGTCAAGGATGTCTCGGAGCGGGTGCAGGACATTCTAAAAAGGGAGCGAGAACAGCCAGTTGTAGTGGTGCACATTGGTACCAACGACATAGGTAAAAAAAGGGATGAGGTCCTACGAAACTAATTTAAGGAGCTAGAAGCTAAATTAAAAAGTAGGACCTCAAAAGTAGTAATCTCGGGATTGCTACCAGTACCACGTGTTAGTCAGAGTAGGAATCGCAGGATAGCGCAGATGAATACGTGGCTTGAGCAGTGGTGCAGCAGGGAGGGATTCAAATTCCTGGGGCATTGGAACCGGTTCTGGGGGAGGTGGGACCAGTACAAACCGGACGGTCTGCACCTGGGCAGGACCGGAACCAATGTCCTAGGGGGAGTGTTTGCTAGTGCTGTTGGGGAGGAGTTAAACTAATATGGTAGGGGAATGGGAACCAATGGAGGGAGACAGAGGGAAACAAAAAGGAGACAAAAGCAAAAAACAGAAAGGAGATGAGAAAAAGTGGAGGGCAGAGAAACGCAAGACAAAGAACAAAAAGGGCCACTGCACAACAAAATTCTAAAAGGACAAAGGGTGTTAAAAAAACAAGCCTGAAGGCTTTGTGTCTTAATGCAAGGAGTATCCGTAATAAGGTGGATGAATTAACTGTGCAAATAGATGTTAACAAATATGATGTGATTGGGATTACGGAGACGTGGCTCCAGGATGATCAGGGCTGGGAACTCAACATCCAGGGGTATTCAACATTCAGGAAGGATAGAATAAAAGGAAAAGGAGATGGGGTAGCATTGCTGGTTAAAGAGGAGATTAATATAATAGTTAGGAAGGACATTAGCTTGAATGATGTGGAATCTATATTGGGTAGAGCTGTAGAATACCAAAGGGCAAAAAACGTTAGTGGGAGTTGTGTACAGACCTCCAAACAGTAGTAGTGATGTTGGGGAGGGCATCAAACAAGAAATTATGGGTGCATGCAATAAGGGTGCAGCAGTTATAATGGGTGACTTTAATATGCACATAGATTGGGCTAACCAAACTGGAAGCAATACGGTGGAGGAGGATTTCCTGGAGTGCATAAGAGATGGTTTTCTAGACCAATATGTCGAGGAACCAACTAGGGGGGAGGCCATCTTAGACTGGGTGTTGTGTAATGAGAGAGGATTAATTAGCAATCTCGTTGTGCGAGGCCCCTTGGGGAAGAGTGACCATAATATGGTGGAATTCTGCATTTGGATGGAGAATTAAACAGTTAATTCAGAGACCGTGGTCCAGAACTTAAAGAAGGGTAACTTTGAATGTATGAGGCGTGAATTGGCTAGGATTGATTGACGAATGATACTTGAGGGGTTGACTGTGGATGGGCAATGGCAGACATTTAGAGACCGCATGGATGAACTACAACAATTGTACATTCCTGACTGGCATAAAAATAAAAAAGCGAAGGTGGGTCAACTGTGGCTATCAAGGGAAATCAGGGATAGTATTAAAGCCAAGGAAGTGGCATACAAAATGGCCAGAAATAGCAGCGAACCCAGAGACTGGGAGAAATTTAGAACTCAGCAGAGGAAGACAAAGGGTTTGATTAGGGCAGGGAAAATGGAGTACGAGAAAAAGCTTGCAGGGAATATTAAGACGGATTGCAAAAGTTTCTATAGATATGTAAAGAGAAAAAGGTTAGTAAAGACAAACGTAGGTCCCCTGCAGTCAGAATCAGGGGAAGTCATAACGAGGAACAAAGAAATGGCGGACCAATTGAACAAGTACTTTGGTTCGGTATTCACTAAGGAGGACACTAACAACATTCCGGATATAAGAAGGGTCAGAGGATCTAGCAAGGAGGAGGAACTGAGGGAAATCCTTATTAGTCGAGAAATTGTGTTGGGGAAATTGATGGGATTGAAGGCCGATAAATCTCCAGGGCCTGATGGACTGCATCCCAGAGTACTTAAGGAGGTGGCCTTGGAAATAGCGGATGCATTGACAGTCATTTTCCAACATTCCATTGACTCTGGATCAGTTCCTATCGAGTGGAGGGTAGCCAATATAACCCCACTTTTTAAAAAAGGAGGGAGAGAGAAAACAGGGAATTATAGACCGGTCAGCCTGACATCGGTAGTGGGTAAGATGATGGAATCAATTATTAAGGATGTCATAGCAGCGCATTTGGAAAGAGGTGACATGATAGATCCAAGTCAGCATGGATTTGTGAAAGGGAAATCATGCTTGACAAATCTTCTGGTATTTTTTGAGGATGTTTCCAGTAGAGTGGACAAGGGAGAACCATTTGATGTGGTATATTTGGACTTTCAGAAGGCTTTCGACAAGGTTCCACACAAGAGATTAATGTGCAAAGTTAAAGCACATGGGATTGGGGGTAGTGTGCTGACATGGATTGAGAAATGGTTGTCAGACAGGAAGCAAAGAGTAGGAGTAAATGGGTACTTTTCAGAATGTCAGGCGGTGAGTAGTGGGGTACCGCAAGGTTCTGTGCTGGGGCCCCAGCTGTTTACACTGTACATTAATGATTTAGACGAGGGGATTAAATGTAGTATCTCCAAATTTGCGGATGACACTAAGTTAGGTGGCAGTGTGAGCTGCGAGGAGGATGCAATGAGGCTGCAGAGCGACTTGGATAGGTTAGGTGAGTGGGCAAATGAATGGCAGATGAAGTATAATGTGGATAAATGTGAGGTTGTCCACTTTGGTGGTAAAAACAGAGAGACAGACTATTATCTGAATGGTGACAGATTAGGAAAAGGGGAGGTGCAACGAGACCTGGGTGTCATGGTACATCAGTCATTGAAGGTTGGCATGCAGGTACAGCAGGCGGTTAAGAAAGCAAATGGCATGTTGGCCTTCATAGCGAGAGGATTTGAGTACAGGGGCAGGGAGGTGTTGCTACAGTTGTACATGGCCTTGGTGAGTCCACACCTGGAGTATTGTGTACAGTTTTGGTCTCCTAACCTGAGGAAGGACATTTTTGTGAATGAGGGAGTGCAGCGAAGGTTCACCAGACTGATTCCCGGGATGGCGGGACTGACCTATCAAGAAAGACTAAATCAACTGGGCTTGTATTCACTGGAGTTCAGAAGAATGAGAGGGGACCTTATAGAAACGTTTAAAATTCTGATGGGTTTAGACAGGTTAGATGCAGGAAGAATGTTCCCAATGTTGGGGAAGTCCAGAACCAGGGGTCACAGTCTAAGGATAAGGGGTAAGCCATTTAGGACCGAGATGAGGAAAAACTTCTTCACCCAGAGAGTGGTGAACCTGTGGAATTCTCTACCACAGAAAGTTGTTGAGGCCAATTCACTAAATATATTCAAAAAGGAGTTAGATGTAGTCCTTACTACTAGGGGGATCAAGGGATATGGCAAGAAAGCAGGAATGGGGTACTGAAGTTGCATGTTCAGCCATGAACTCATTGAATGGCGGTGCAGGCTCGAAGGGCCGAATGGCCTACTCCTGCACCTATTTTCTATGTTTCTATGTTTCTATGAGTAGCTCCGCGGGTAGGACCCCCGTGAGCGCGTGTGGTCGGGACCTGTAGGCCAGCAGGAGGCGCGATAGGCGGTATTGAAGGGAGGGTCCTTGAATCCGGAGCATGCCTTGTTTTATGATTTGGACCGCACGTTCCGCCTGGTCATTGGAGGCCGGCTTGAAAGGTGCTGTCATGACATGGTTAATGCCATTATCGGAATTTGTAGCTTGTGAAACATGGGCCATTCTCGCTGTCCAGCAAGCCGTGGGTCGCAAAGACCGCGCGCAGACTCTCCACAGTGGTGGATATCGTGCACGAATTCAAAATGATGCACTCTATCCATTTCGAGTACGCATCAACCACAATGAGAAACATTTTTCCCATGAACAGACCCGCGTAGTCTACATGAATACGTGGCCATGGCCTGGTGGGCCAGGGCCACGGGCTGAGCGGGGCCTCCCTGGGGGCATCACCTATCTGGGCACACGTCATTCACCTGCGAACACACTGTTCCAGGTCTGAATCAATTCCCGGCCACCACAAATGTGACCGGGCAATGGCCTTCATCAGCACGATGCCTGGGTGCTCTCTGTGGAATTCCCTGATGAATGCTTCCCTGCCCCTCTGGGGCATGACTACCCGGCTGCCCCATAGTAGGCAGTCGGCTTGGATGGAGAGCTCATCCATCCGTCTGTGAAATGGTCTGACCTCTCCTCCGGGCATGCTCCATGTGCGGACGCCCAATCCCCAGTCAGGACACATTTCTTAATCAAGGACAGGAGGGGATCTCTGTTGGTCCAGATTTTGATCTGGCGGGCTGTGATGGGGGAGCCTGCGCTGTCAAAGGCATCGACAGCCATGACCATCTCAGCGCTTTGCTCCGCTGCCCCCTCAGTGGTGGCGAGTGGAAGCCTGCTGAGCGCGTTAGCGCAGTTTTCGGTGCTGGGCCGGTGCCGGATGGTGCAGTCATACGCAGCGAGCGTGAGAGCCCATCGCTGTGTGCGAGCTGAATCATTGGCATTGACAGCCTTGCTGTCTGACAGCAGGGATGTTAATGGCTTGTGGTCCGTTTCTAATTCGAACCTCCTGCCAAAAAGGTACTGATGCATCTTTTTCACCCCATAGACACATGCGAGTGCTTCCTTCTCAACCATCCCATATCCCCGTTCAGCTTCAGAGAGCGACCTAGAGGCATAAGCCACAGGTTGTAGTTGGCCCTCAGCATTACCCTGCTGCAACACGCACCCAACCCCATAGGTCGATGCATCACACGACAGAACCAATTTCTTACGGGGGTCGTACAGGGTCAACAACTTATTTGAACAAAGTAGGTTCCGCGCCTGATTGAAAGCCCGTTCTTGACAGTCCCCCCAAAACCAATCACAACCCTTACGCAGGAGCACGTGTAGTGGCTCCAACAATGTGCTTAAGTTCGGCAGAAAGTTCCCAAAATAGTTCAAGAGTCCCAGAAATGAACGCAACTCCGATGTGTTGCCGGGCCTGGGCGCTCATCGAATTGCCTCTGTTTTGGATTCGGTGGGCCGAATCCCATCTGCAGCAACCCTCCTGCCCATAAACTCGACCTCGGAAGCCAAAAACACACACTTAGACTTATTGAGTCGCAGGCCTACCCGGTCCAGTCGGCATAGCACCTCCTCCAGGTTGTGGAAGTGTTCCTCAGTGTCCCGACCGGTGATGAGGATGTCGTCCTGACATATGATTGTTCCGGGAATGGATTTGAGCAGGCTTTCCATGTTTCTTTGAAAATTCGCGGCCGCTGATCGAATGCCAAACGGACACCTGTTGTAAACAAACAGTCCCTTGTGCGTGGTGATGGTGGTCAGTAGTTTAGATTCGTCGGCCAGTTCTTGGGTCATGTAGGCTGAAGTGAGGTCCAACTTGGTGAACAGCTTGCCGCCTGCCAGCGTGGCAAAAAGGTTCTCCGCTCTCGGGAGCGGGTATCGATCTTGTAGGGACATCCGGTTGAAAGTGGCCTTGTAGTCACCACAGATCCTGACCGAGCCATCCGTTTTTAGGACGGGAACGATGGGCTCGCCCAGTCGCTAAATTCAACGGGCGAGATGATGCACTCTCTCAGTAACCGGTCCAACTCGCTCTCAATTTTCTCCCGCATCACATACGGCACAGCTCTGGCTTTGTGGTGCACTGGTCTGGCGTCCGGGGTGATACGTATCACTACTTTGGTACCTTTGAGCCTCCCGACGCCAGGTTGAAATAGTGACTCAAATTGCTGTAGGACCTGTGAGCATGAACTTCGCTCCACAGATGACATGGCGTGCATATCCCCCCATTTCCAGTTCATCTCAGCTAACCAACTCCTCCCCAACAGTGCGCGACCATTGCCCGGGACAATCCAGAGTGGCAGCCGGTTCACTGATCCATTGTGTGTGACCGCCAACATTGAACTGCCTAGCACTGGAATGATTTCTTTGGTGTATGTCCGTAATTGCTTCTCAATGCGTTCTAGTTTGGGTCTGCTGGCTTTGAGTGGCCACAGCTTTTTGAATTGTTGAACACTCATGAGTGACTGGCTGGCCCCCGTGTCCAGCTCCATGCGTACAGGGATGCCGTTTAATAGGACTTTCATCATCATGGGTGGTGTTTTGGTATATGAGCTGTGAATGTTTGCCACATGAACCCGCTGAACTTCAGCGTCCATTGATTTGCCCCAAGCGTCATCCTGCCTCGCAGACCCCTCATCTGGTTCATCCGCCTCATATATTAGCCTGGTTACAGGCTTTCTGCAAATTCTGGCTAGATGGCCACTGAGATTACAATTTCTGCAGACGAACTGTTGAAACCTGCAAGTCCTGGCAGCATGTCTGTCCCCACACCTCCAGCATGAACTGAGATTCCCATTGTTGTGAACAAAGCTGTTACAAGGCATTCCTCGCTGATTGTCCCTTTCACTGCTCTTGAACATCCTGTTAGTGGGTGTCAATGGCCCCATCCCGGGCTGCATTGTCCACTGGGGGGGCATAAATGTCCATTCAGCCTACCATTGTCTCTGTTGGAGATTTACTCTTGGGTCTATTGCTGCCTGGGGTGTGTCGAACTGCCCTTGCCTGCCTGTGGGGCTCTGTGTCGAGTTTATGATATTGACTCCCTGATCCATCGCCACATTGGAGGCAGAATTGCGTGCGTATATTATCTTGGTTTCCTCCTCCCCCGCCATAAATGTCTGAGCCATCAACGCCGCCGCTTCCAAGGTCAAGATCTTGGTCTCAATTAGCGTCCTGAAAATCCCAGCATGACCGATGCCCTCAATAAAGAAATCCCTTAGCATCTCCCTCCTGCAGGCATCTTTGAACTTACAGAGGCTGGCCAAGCGCCGGAGGTCCGCAACGAAATAAGGTATGCTCTGTCCTTCCCGACGTCGGTGGGTATAGAATCTGTGTCGGGCCATGTGTACGCTGCTCGCCGGTTTGAGGTGCTCATCGATTAGTTTGTTGAGCTCTTCAAAGGTTTTGTCCGCCAGCTTCCTGGGTGCTAGCAGGTCTTTCATGAGCGCGTAAGTCTTGGGTCCACAGCTGATCAGCAGATGAGCCCTTCGCTTGTCGGCCACTGCGTCTCCCAGCCAGTCCTTCGTGACAAAACTCTGCTGGAGCCTCTCAATGAAATCGTCCCAGTCCTCACCAACACAGTACCGTTCATCTGTGCTGCCGGTGGCCATTCTCGTGGGTCGTTGATTTACGTTTCTCGTTGCCAAGGTAAAGTCCTTACACAATACCACAAATCCACACGAGGCACATTCTATGGACAAGGTCACTCCATGACCTGAATCTTTATTCACAGGACCAAGAAGTGATGACCCTGTGTGGGACCTCCCTTTATATACCTGGATGACCAGGTGAGGAGTGTCTACCACGAGTTCACCCCCTGTGGTCAAGGTGTGCATTTCTTACGTATATACAGCATTGCAGTGTTGTTACATAAAGGTTACATACATGACAGTTCTGTCGGAAAGAGAGTCGGTAGTGGTGCAGAAAGATAATGGCGAAGTTAATGCAAGTTGGAGGTCACCGCAGAGAAATTGTAAAACCACAAGCCAGAGGCCAGCAAAGTTGAAAACTGGTAGAACGAGTCACCGAACAGCAAATGAAGCAGCAGTTGCTAGCTAGAAACGAGCAGAGCTGAAAAACCAGTAGAACCAGTTCGGCACAGACACAGCTGCAGTTAAAAGGTAAAAAAATTATCTTTAGTAGCAGAGATGGAGAAACAGCAGCTAAGTCTTCCAGTATAATTCAGTGCAGTTACGTAGTGGTGTAATCTCCAGTGTAGCTCAAAGCAGAAACTAAGTCTAGATGGCCAGAGAAGTCCAGGACATCGGAAACCAATTTAACAAAATAATTCAGCAGCAAAGACTTGAAGCGACTGAAAGCCGAGCAAAGTCACAACGACTGAGTCCTGTTAACAAGGTAGTTAATAGAGCAACAAAGTCTTGTATGCAAGGAATCAAGGTGAAGGAAGTCAAGTTTCAGCAGCGATCCACCAATTGAAAGAACTCAGTGAGAACAAAGACATGTTAGGGGATGGGCAGTGGGCTCTGCAGAGATAGTTTGAATTTGTAGTGCAAGCCAGTGTTGTAGCTGTACTGGAACAGCTTGGCTAGAGACGTGGCTAGTTCTGGAGCACATGTCTTCAGCACAACAGCTGTCATCATCATAGGCAGCCCCTTGGAATTGAGGAAGACTTGCTTCAACTCTTAGAATGTGTCCTTAGTGTCATGTATGTAACCACAATGTAACACCACTGTATTACTGTATACTCTCAACCTAGATGCACACCTTGACCACAAGGGGTGAACTTGTGGGAGACACTCCTTACCTGATCATACAGGTATGAAAAGGGAGGTCCCACGCAGGGTCATCGTCTTTGGTGTCCTGTGAATAAAGAGTTAAGGTCACAGAGTGACCTTGTAACCCAGAATGTGCCTCGTGTGGTTTCATGCTGTCGAGTAAGGACTTTACATTGGCAACGAGAAACGGGAATTCACGGCCCACAAGAATGGCCACCGGTAGCACAGAGGAACGGTACTGCGTTGGGGAAGACTGGGACGATTTTGTCGAGAGGCTTCAGCAAAGCTTCGTTACGAAAAAATGGCTGGGGGATGCAGCGGCCGACAAGCGAAGGGCTCATCTTTTGACCAGCTGCGGACCAAAGACTTATGCGCTCATGAAGGACTTACTAGCACCCGAAAAGCCGGCGGACAAAACCTTTGAAGAACTTAGCAAATTGATCGGGGAGCACCTCAAACCAGCGAGTAGCATACATATGGCCCGACACAGATTTTACACCCACCGACGTCGTGAAGGACAGAGCATACTGGACTTTGTAGCGGACCTCCGGCGTTTGGCCAGCCTCTAAGTTCACAGATGCCTGCAGGGGGGAGATGCTAAGGGACTTCTTTATCAAGGGCATCGGTCATGTGGGAATTTTCTGCAAATTAATTGAGACCAAGGATTTGACCTTGGAAGCGGCGGCGTTGATGGCTCAAACTTTCATGGTGGGGGAGGAAGAGATGAAAATAATATACGCGCGCAATTCTGCCTCTAACACGGCGATGGATCAGTGAGTCAACATCATCAATGCGACTCAGAGCCCCGCAGGCAGGCAGGGGCAGTCCGACACTCCCCATGCAGCAATAGAAACCAGAGTAGGACTTCAACAGAGGCAATGGCAGGCTGAACGGACATTCACACCATCACAGTGGACAGTGCGGCCCGGGATGGGGCCATTGACACCCACTAATAGGGTACTTAAGAGCAGTCAACGGGGACAGTCAGCGCGGAATGCCTGGCCATAGTCCCTTTGTTCCCAACAATGGAAACTTTAACTCATGCTGGAGATGTGGGGGAAAACACTCAGCTAGATCTTGCAGATTTCAACAATTTGTCTGCAATCTCAGTGGCCACTTAGCTCGAATGTGCAGGAAGTCTGCTACCAGACTAATATATGAGGCGGATGGACCAGAAGAGGGTTCTTTGAGGCAGGATGACTTTTGGGGCAAATCGATGGACGCCGAGGTTCAGCGGGTCCATGTGGCGAATGTTCACAGTTCATACACCAGAACACCACCAATGATGATGAGGGTTTTATTAAACGGCATACAAGTACGCATGGAGCTGGATACTGGGGCCAGCCAGTCACTTATGGGCGTTCATCAATTTGAGAAGCTATGGCCACTTAAAGCCAGTAGATCCAAATTAGCACGCATGGAGACACAATTACGGACTTACACCAAAGAAATCATTCCGGTGCTAGGCAGTGCAATGTTGGCTGTCACACACAATGGGTTAGTGAATCAGCTGCCGCTCTGGATTGTCCCGGGCAATGATCCTGCACTGTTGGGGAGGAACTGGTTAGCTGAGATGAACTGGAAATGGGGGGATGTTCACGCAATGTCATCTGTGGAGCGAAGTTCGTGCTCACAAGTCCTACAACAATTCGATTCACAATTCCAACCTGGCGTCAGGACTTTCAAAGGCACTTAAGTAGTGATACACGTCACCCCGGATGCCAGGCCAGTGCACCACAAAGCCAGAGCGGTGCCGTATGTGATGCGGGAAAAGATCGAGAGCGAATTGGAGCAGCTGTTGAAAGAGGGCATCATCTCGCCTGTTGAATTCAGCGACTGGGCGAGCCCCATCGTTCCCGTCCTAAAAGCGGATGGTTCTGTCAGGATCTGTGGCGACTACAAGGCCACCATCAATCGGGTGTCCCTACAAGATCAATACCCGCTCCCGAGAGCAGAGGACCTCTTTGCCACGCTGGCAGGCGGCAAGCTGTTCACCAAGTTGGACCTCACTTCAGCCTATATGACCCAGGAACTGGCCGACGAATCTAAACTACTGACCACCATCACCACGCACAAGGGACTGTTCATTTATAATGGGTACCCGTTTGGCATTCGATCAGCAGCCGCGATTTTTCAACAAAACATGGAAAGCCTGCTTAAATCCATTCCTGGAACGATCGTATTCCAGGACAACATCCTCATCACGGGTCAAGACACAAAGGAACACCTCTATAACCTGGAGGAGGTGCTACGCCGACTGGACCTGCGACTCAAAAAGTCTAAATGTGTGTTCTTAGCTCCTGAGGTTGAGTTTCTGGGCAGGAGGGTTGCTGCAGATGGGATTCGGCCCACTGAATCCAAAACAGAGGCGATTCGACGAACACCTAGGCCCTGCAACACATCGGAGTTGCGTTCATTCCTGGGACTGTTGAACTATTTCGGGAACTTTCTGCCGAACTTGAGCACGTTATTGGAGCCGCTACTCGTGCTCCTGCGTAAGGGTTGCGATTGGTTTTGGGGGGACTGTCAGGAACGGGCTTTTGATCAGGCGCGAAACCTACTTTGTTCAAACAAGTTGTTGATCCTGTATGACCCCTGTAAAAAATTGGTTCTGACATGTGATGCATCGTCCTATGGGGTTGGGTGCGTGTTGCAGCACGGCAATGCTGAGGGTCAACTACAACCTGTGATTTATGCCTCCAGGTCGCGCTCTCAAGCAGAACGGGGATATGGGATGGTTGAGAAAGAAGCGCTTGCATGTGTCTATGGTGTAAAAAAAATGCATCAGTACCTCTTTGGTTGGAAGTTTGAATTAGAGACGGACCACAAGCCATTAACATCCCTGTTGTCAGACAGCAAGGCTATCAATGCCAACGCATCAGCTCGCATACAGCGATGGGCTCTCACGCTGGCTGCTTATGACTACTCCATCTGGCACTGGCCCGGCACTGAAAATTGCGTTGATGCGCTCAGCAGGCTTCCACTGGCCACCACTGAGGGGGCAGCGGAGCAAAGCGCCGAGATGGTCATGGCTGTCGATGCCTTTGACAGCGCAGGCTCCCCCATCTCAGCTCATCAGATCAAATTCTGGGCAAACAGAGATCCCCTCCTATCCCTGATTAAGAAATGTGTCCTGACTGAGGATTGGGTGCCCACACACGGAGCATGCCCTGAGGAGGTCAGACCGTTCCACAGATGGATGGATTAGCTCTCCATCCAAGCCGACTGCCTACTATGGGGCAGCCGGGTAGTTATGCCCCAGAAGGGCAGGGAGGCATTCATCAGGGAACTCCACAGCGAGCACCCAGGCATTGTGCTGATGAAGGCCATTGCCCGGTCATACGTTTGGTGGCCTGGAATTGATTCAGACCTGGAACACTCTGTTCACAGGTGCACGACGTGTGCCCAGCTGGCCAATGCCCCCAGGGAGGCCCCGCTCAGCCCGTGGCCCTGGTCCACCAGGCCATGGTCACGCATTCATATTGACTACGCGGGCCCGTTCATGGGTAAGATGTTCTTTATTGTGGTAGATGCGTACTCAAAATGGATCGAGTGCATAATTCCGAATTCATGCACGTCATCCACCACCGTGGAAAGCCTACGTGCGATCTTTGCAACCCATGGCTTGCTGGACATCCTGGTTAGTGATAATGGCCCATGTTTCACAAGCTACGATTTCCGAGAGTTTATGTCGGGCAATGGCATCAACCACATCAGGACTGTGCCGTTCAAGCCGGCCTCCAATGGCCAGGCGGAACGTGCGGTCCAAATCATTAAGCAAGGTATGCTCAGGATTCAAGGATCCTCCCTACAATGCCGCCTATCACGTCTCCTGCTGGCCTATAGATCCCGACCGCACTCGCTCACGGGGCTCCCGCCCACAGAGCTACTAATGAAACGGACACTCAAAACTCAGTTGTCCCTCATTCACCCAGTCCTGACCGACATAGTTGAGGGCAAGCGCAAGTCACAAAACGAGTACCATGACCATAATTCAAGGGGAAGATGTATAGAATTAAATTATCCTGTATTCGTCCTCAATCACGCCATGGGGCCCAAATGGCTTGAGGGCACTGTAATTGACAAAGAGGGGAATAGGGTCATCGTGGTAAAACTCAACAATGGTCAGATATGCCGTAAGCATCTGGACCAAGTTTTAAAAAAAAGATTCAGCATCGACATGGAGGAACCTGAAGAAGACCATGAGATGGAGTGCTCAACACCGCCAGTGAACGAGTAATAAGAGCAATCAGAAGAATGCACAGTCCCTGCGGTCAGCCCGGAATCACCACAGGTGACAGACACTCACGTCAGTGTCCAACAACCAGAGCCCCAACTGCGGCGCTCCACGAGGGAGCACAGACCACCTGAAAGACTAAACCTATGATCCCAATAAGGCTTTGGGGAGGAAGGTGATGTCATGTATGTAACCACAATGTAACACCACTGTATTACTGTATACTCTCAACTTAGATACACACCTTGACCACAAGGGGTGAACTTGTGGGAGACGCTCCTTACCTGATCACACAGGTATAAAAAGGGAGGTCCCACACAGGGTCATCGTCTTTGGAGTCCTGTGAATAAAGAGTTAAGGTCACAGAGTGACCTTGTCCCCAGAATGTGCCTCGTGTGGTTTCATGCTGTAGAGTAAGAACTTTACACTTCGGTAGCTGAACAGTCCAATACGAGAGCCGCAGTCCCTGACACAGGTGGGATAGACAGTCGTTGAGGGTAATGGAGGGTGGGACAGGTTTGCCTCACGTTATTTCCGCTGCATGCACTCGGCGATGAGACTCGAGGCGCTCAGCGCCCTCCCGGATGCACTTCCTCCACTTAGGGCGGTCTTTGGCCAGGGACTCCCACGTGTCGGTGTGGATGTTGCACTTTATCAGGGAGGCTTTGAGGGTGTCTTGTAACAGTTCCTCTGTCCACCTTTGGTTAGTTCGCCATGAAGGAGTTCCGAGTAGAGCGCTTGCTTTGGGAGTCTTATGTCTGGCATGTGGACAATGTGGCCTGACCAGCAGAGCTGATCAAGTGTGGTTAGTGCTTCAATGCTGGGGATGTTGGCCTGGTTGAGGACACTAATGTTGATGCGTTTGTCCTCCCAGGGGATTTGTAGGATCTTGTGGAGGCATCGTTGGTGGTATTTCTCCAGCGACTTGAGGTGTCTGCTGTACCTGGTCCACGTCTCTGAGCCATACAGGAGGGCGGGTATTACTACATTACAACATCCTCCGCCTGCTCCACGACGACATGTAGGCCGTAATCCTTACCAACGGATCCATTACAGACCCAATCCACGTCTGGACCGGGGTCAAACAGGGCTGTGTTATCACTCCAACCCTCTTCTCAATCTTCCTCGCCGCCATACTCCACCTCACAATCAACAAGCTCCCCGCTGGAGTGGAACTAAACTACAGAACCAGTGGGAAGGTGTTTAACCTACGACGCCTCTAGGCCAGGTCCAAGATCATCCCAACCTCTGTCGTCGAGTTGCAGTATGCGGACGATGCCTACGTCTGTGCACATTCAGAGGCTGAACTCCAGGATATAGTGATCTGATCGATTGGTTGTAGGATCACTTAGCTCTATCAATAGCATGTTATTTCCACTGTTTAGCATGCATGTAGTCCTATGCTGTAGCTTCACCAGGTTGGTATAACATTTTTGGATATGTCTGGTGCTGCTCCTGGCAAGCTCTTCTACGCTCTTTATTGAACCAGATTGGTCCCCTGGCTTAATGGTAATGGTAGAGTGAGGGATATACTGGGCCATGAGGTTACAGATTGTGGTGGAATACAATTCTGCTGCTGCTGGTGGCCCACAGCGCCTAATGGATGCCCTGTTTTGAGCTGCTAGATCTGTTCTGAATGTATCCTATTAAGCACGGTGGTAGTGCTACAGACTACGATGGAGAGTGTTCTCAGTGTGAAGAAGGGATGTTGTCTCCACAAGGACAGTGCGGTGGCTACTCCTATCAAAACTGTCATGGACATTGCATCTGCGACAGGTTATATGAACATATCATTTGTTATATGATATAATTGTCCAGAATTGTCTTCTAGCACTGTTCATTCAAAAAAAAATGCTAATTATTAATCATTATTTAAAAGCAGCATGTTTTTTGTTATTATATATTTGACATACTATGGCCTTCATTGACATTGATGTTTTAAGTATTCAATTGCATTTGACCTGTGTACATGAAAACAATTGAAATGAATAACGATATTATAAATTGGATACCTCATCATCATAGCCAGTCCCTCAGAATTGAGGAAGACTTGCTTCCACTCTAAAAATGAGTCTTTAGGTGGCTGAACAATCCAATACGAGAGCCACAGTCCCTGTCACAGGTTGGACAGATAGTCGTTGTGGGAGATGGTGGGTGGGACTGGTTTGCCGTACACTCTTTCCGCTACCTGCGCTTGATTTCTGCATGCTCTCGGTAATGAGACTCGAGGTGCTCAGTGCCTCCCAGATGCACTTCCTCCAATTAGTGCAGTCTACGCCGTCTCCAGGCCAGGTCCAAGATCATCCCAATCTCTGTCGTTGAGCTGCAGTACACGGACAACGCCTGCGTCTGGGCACATTCTGAGGCTGAACTCCAGGATATGGTCAATGTATTCACTGAGGCATATGAAAGCATGGGCCTTAGGCTTAACATCCATAAGACAAAGGTCCTCCACCAGCCTATCCCCGCCGCACAGCACTGCCCTCCAATCATCAAGATTCACGGCGCGGTCTTCGACAATGTAGACCATTTCCCATATCTCGGGAGCCTCTTATCAACAAAGACAGACATTGATGCGGAGATTCAACATCGCCACCAGCGCGCCAGTGCAGCCTTCGGCCGTCTGAGGAAAAGAGTGTTTGAAGACACTCTACCACCAAGCTCATGGTCTGCAGGGCTGTGGTAATACCCACCCTCCTGTATGGATCTGAGGTATGGACGATGTATAGAAGGCACCTCAAGTCGCTGGAGATATATCACCAACGATGTCTCCAAGATCCTGCAAATCCCCTGGGAGGACAGGCGCACCAACATCAGCGTCCTCGTCCAGGCTAACATCCCCAGTATTGAAGCACTGACCACACTCGATCAGCTTCGCTGGGCAGGCCACATTGTTCGCGTGCCAGATACGAGACTCCCTAAGCAAATGCTTTATGCGGAGCTCCTTTATGGTAAACGCGCCAAAGGTGGACAAAGGAAATGTTACAAGGATACCCTCAAAGCCTCCCTGGTAAAGTGCGACATCACCACTGACACTTGGGAGACCCTGGCCGAAGACCGCCCGAGGTGGAGAAAGTGCACCTGGGAGGGTGTTGAGCTCTTCGAGTCTCAACGCAAAGAGCGTGAAGAAGGCAAGCGCAGGCAGCGGAAGGAGCGCACGGCAAACCAGCCCCACCCACCCCTTCCCTCGACGAATGTCTGTCCCACCTATAACAGGGTCTGTGGCTCTCGTATTGGACTGTTCAGCCATCAAAGAACTCACTTATGGAGTAGAAGCAAGTCCTCCTCGATTCTGAGGGACTGCCTATGATGATCTTTGGCCAGGGACTCCCAGGTGTCAGTGGGGATGTTGCGCTTTATCAGGGAGGCTTTGAGGGTGTCCTTGTAACATTTCCTCTGTCCATCTTTGGCTCGTTTGCCGTGAAGGGGTTCCGAGTAGAGCGCTTGCTTTGCAAGTCTCGTGTCTGACATGCGAACAATGTGGCCTGCCAGGCGAAGCTGATCCCTGTGTGTTGTAATACACACAGTCAGACCTAAGTTAATGCTGACAACTATGGCTTATACCTTGCACGGAGTTTTGCTCCAGGCAGCTAATCTTTAAAACTCTCAAAAGTTTCTCAGAGTTAACAGAAACACTTTCCATAGTCATAAGCAAGTATTTAGGAAAGTAGATATGCACATGGGCTCTCAACAAGTGCCGATAGCCAAAAGTAAAATACTGACTTTGCACAAAAATTTCAGTTACTTCCATGCAGATTTGTTACAGAGCCATTAATCAGAATTGTGGAGATGGGTGAGGCTGAATGCAGCAGGTGAAGGCCCCAATTCTTACAGAATTAAAAAAAAATCCCCATCCGAGTCAGTGATTGTGCACCTATCTCAACATATTTCTTATTACATAGAAACATAGAAAATAGGTGCAGGGGTAGGCCATTTGGCCCTTCGAGCCTGCACCACCATTCAATAAGATCATGGCTGATCATTCACCTCAGTACCCCTTTCCTGCTTTCTCTCCATACCCCTTGACCCCTTTAGCCGTAAGGGCCATATCTAACTCCCTCTTGAATATATCCAATGAACTGGCATCAACAACTCTTTGCGCTAGGGAATTCCACAGGTTAACAACTCTCTGAGTGAGGAAGTTTCTCCTCATCTCAGTCCTAAATGGCCTACCCCTTATCCTAAGACTGTTTCCCCTGGTTCTGGACTTCCCCAACATCAAGAACATTCTTCCTGCATCTAACCTGTCCAGTCCCGTCAGAATCTTATACGTTTCTATGAGATCCCCTCTCATCCTTCTAAACTCCAGTGTACAAAGGCCCAGTTGATCCAGTCTCTCCTCATATATCAGTCCAGCCATCCCTGGAATCAGTCTGGTGAACCTTCGCTGCACTCCCTCAATAGCAAGAACGTCCTTCCTCAAATTAGGAGACCAAAACTGAACATAGTATTCCAGGTGAGGCCTCACCAAGGCCCTGTACAACTGCAGTAAGACCTTCCTGTTCCTGTACTTAAATCCCCTAGCTGTGAAGGCCAACATGCCATTTGCCGCCTTCACCGCCTGCTGTACCTGCATGCCAACTTTCAATGACTGATGAACCATGACACCCAGGTCTCGTTGCACCTCCCCTTTTCCTAATCTGCCGCCATTCAGATAATATTCTGCCTTCGTGTTTTTGCCACCAAAGTGGATAACCTCACATTTATCCACATTATACTTCATCTGCCATGCATTTGCCCACTCACTTAACCTGTCCAAATCACCCTGCAGCCTCTTAGCATCCTCCTCACAGCTCACACCACCACCCAGTTTAGTGTCACCTGCAAACTTGAAGATATTACCCTCAATTCCTTCATCCAAATCATTAATGTATATTGTAAAGAGCTGAGATCCCAGCACTGAGCCCTGCGGCACTCCACTATTCACTGCCTCCCATTCCGAAAAGGACCCATTTATCCTGACTCTCTGCTTCCTGTCTGCCAACTAGTTCTCTATCCATGCCAGGACATTACCCCCAATACCATGTGCTTTGATTTTGCACACCAATCTCTTATGTGGCACCTTGTCAAAGGCCTTTTGAAAGTCCAAATACACCACGTCCACTGGTTCTCCCTTGTCCACTCTATGAGTTACATCCTCAAAAAATCCAGAAGATTTGTCAAGCATGATTTCCCTTTCATAAATCCATGCTGACTTGGACCGATCGTGTCACTGCTTTCCAAATGCTCTGCTATTTCATCCTTAATAATTGATTCCAACATTTTCCCCACTACTGATGTCAGGCTAACCGATCTATAATTACCCGTTTTCTCTCTTCCCTCTTTTTTTAAAAAAGTGGTGTTACATTAGCTACCCTCCAGTCCATAGGAACTGATCCAGAGTCAATAAGACTGTTGGAAAATGATCACCAATGCATCCACTATTTCTAGGGCCACTTCCTTAAGTACTCTGGGATGCAGACAATCAGGCCCCGGGGATTTATCGGCCTTCAATCCCATCAATTTCCCCAACACAATTTCCCGCCTAATAAGGATATCCTTCAGTTCCTCCTTCTCACGAGACCCTCGGTCCCCTAATACATCCGGAAGGTTATTTGTGTCTTCCTTCGTGAAGACAGAACCAAAGTATTTGTTCAATTGGTCTGCAATTTCTTTGTTCCCCATTATAAATTCACCTGAGTCCGACTGCAAGGGACCTACGTTTGTCTTCACTAATCTTTTTCTCTTCACATATCTATAGAAGCTTTTGCAGTCAGTTTTTATGTTCCCGGCAAGCTTCCTCTCATGCTCTATTTTCCCCGTCCTAATGGAACCCTTTGTCCTCTGCTGAATTCTAAATTTCTCCCAGTCCTCAGGTTTGCTGCTTTTTCTGGCCAATTTATGTGCCTCTTCCTTGGATCTAACACTATCCTTAATTTCCCTTGTTAGCCACGGTTGAGCCACCTTCCCAGTTTTATTTTTACTCCAGACAGGGATGTACAATTGTTGAAGTTCATCCATGTGATCTATAAATGTTTGCCATTGCCTATCCACCGTCAACCCTTTAAGTATCACTCGCCAGTCTATTCTAGCCAATTCACGCCTCATACCATCGAAGTTAGCTTTCCTTAAGTTCAGGACCCTAATTTCTGAATTAACTGCGTCACTTTCCATCTTAATAAAGAATTCTACCATATTATGGTCACTCTTCCCCAAGGGGCCTCACTCAACAAGATTGCTAATTAGTCCCTTCTCATTACACATCACCCAGTCTAGGATGGCCAGCTCTCTAGTTTGTTCCTCGACACATTGGTCAAGAAAAACATCCCTAATACACTCCAGGAAATCCTCCTCCACCGCATTGCTACCAGTTTGATTAGCCCAATCTATATGATAACTGCTGTACCTTTATTGCACAAATCCCTTATTTCTTGTTTGATGCTGTCCCCAACCTCACTACTACTGTTTGGTGGCCTGTACACAACTTCCACCAGCGTTTTCTGCTCTTTGGTATTCCGTAGCTCCACCCATACTGATTCCACATCATCCAAGCTAATGTCTTTCCTTACAATTGCATTAATTTCCTCTTTAATCAGCAATGCCACCCCGCCTCCTTTTCCTTTCCGTCTATCCTTCCTAAATGTTGAATACCCCTCGATGTCGCGTTCCCAGCCTTGGTCACCCTGGAGCCATGTCTCCGTGATGCCAATTACATCATATCCATTAACTGCTGTCTGCGCAGTTAATTCCTCCACCTTATTCCGAATACTCCTCGCATTGAGGCACAGAGCCTTCAGGCTTGTCTTTTTAACACACTTTGCCCCTTTAGAATTTTGCTGTAATGTGGCCCTTTTTATTTTTTGCCTTGGGTTTCTCTGCCCTCCACTTTTACTATTCTCCTTTCTATCTTTTGCCTCTGTCTCCCTTTTATTTCCCTCTGTCTCCCTGCATAGGTTCCCATCCCCCTGCCATATTAGTTTAACTCCTCCCCCTAGGACATTGGTTCCGGTCCTGCCCAGGTGCAGACCGTCCGGTTTGTACTGGTCCCACTCCCCCAGAACAGGTTCCAATGCCCCAGGAATTTGAATCCCTCCCTTCTGCATTACTCCTCAAGCCACATATTCATCTGAGCTATCCTGCGATTCCTACTCTGACTAGCACGTGGCACTGGTAGCAATCCTGAAATTACTACTTTTGAGGTCCTACTTTTTAATTTGGCTCCTAGCTCCCTAAATTCGTCTCGTAGGACCTCATCCCGTTTTTTTACCTATATCGTTGGTACCTATATGCACCACGACAACCGGCTGTTCACCCTCCCTTTTCAGAATGTCTGAGATATCCTTGATCCTTGCACCAGGGAGGCTACATAAAATCCTGGAGTCTCGTTTGCGGCCGCAGAAATGCCTGTCTATTCCCCTTACAACTGAATCCACTATCACTATCGCTCTCCCACTCTTTTTCCTGCCCTCCTGTGCAGCAGAGCCACCCACAGTGCCATGAACTTGGCTGCTGCTGCCTTCCCCTGATGAGTCATCCCCCCAAACAGTACCCAAAACGGTGTGTCTGTTTTGCAGGGGGATGACGGCAGGGGACCCCTGCACTACCTTCCTTGCACTGCTCTTCTTGTTGGTCACCCAATCCCTATCTGGCTGTGTACCCTTTACCTGCGGTGTGACCAACTCGCTGAATGTGCTATTCATGTCATTCTCAGCATCGTGGATGCTCCAGAGTGAATCCACCCGCAGCGGTCTGTCAGGATCTGCAGGTGGATGCACTTTTCGCACACGAAGTCGTCAGGAACACCGGAAGCGTCCCTGAGTTCCCACATAGTACAGAAGGAGCATAACACGCGTCCGAGCTCTCCTGTATTGACTTAACCCTTGGATTAACTTAATTGGGCAACAACAATGCTAAAGGTTACTTACTGATAAAGAAAGAAAAAGAAAAAATACTCATCAATCACCAGCCAATCACTTAACCCCTTGGCTGTGACATCACCTTTCGATTTCTTTCTACTTCTTTTTGCCTTCTCCCTGTAGCTGCACCGGTCGGCCTCGACGTCCCCGGAACTCGCTCCTCCTCCGACTAGCTCTCCGACCACGAACTCCCGCTGGCCTTTATAGGCCTCGACGTCCCCGGAACTCGCTCCTCCTCCGACTAGCTCTCCGACCACGAACTCCCGCTGGCCTTTATTGTTTCTTTGTTATTGTTTCTTTGTTAATTCGATCTGTACTTCACCAGTGATCAATTTAGGCCAGTGTGGATATATATAAGGAAAGGGGAACAAAATTGAACACGAATGGCAAACTCATCTCTATTGTATAGTTATTTGAATCACCTATGAATGTAGCATAATATTGTGCAGTCCTACACTTGGAACAATTAGCCCTTGTTGTAAATGGATATTTTGTTATATTAACTTTACAGGGGTTGGATTTCCGCAGGGATTCTCCCGATTGTCTACTGGACTTTGGCAGAAGATCTGCGGCACCCCGGAGAAATAGCGTAAACGTGTTACATGGTTTCTGCAGAATTTCCATGGATCTTCTGCTGAAGTTATGACAGACAATTGGGAGAACCTCATGGAAATTCAACCCCAAATGGTTTATATCTGTAGCCATTAAGAATATGTGTTAAATTTATATGCCTCTTTATTGAATAATCCAGTCATATAAAAAAATTATTAAAGCCTTTATGTACATAACAATGGTTCAGCCGGTTTTTATCATTTAAACCCATAACCTAGATTTTTCAAATTAGTTTCACTCAAAACATGGGGGTTAACTGAGCAAAACCAACTGGAAATTGTAGGGAACTGTCATGTCCGATTAAGTTTCTGCTGGCATTTTCTTCTGGCATCAATGGCTACTGCCAGTTTGATTGTTTGCTTATGTAAATAAGGCCCTAATGAGATTACACTTATAAATGAAGCCCTAATGAGTGCCAGGTTATTGCTGATTCGTCTACCTGCCTGTATAAAAAAAGTATCCAATGTTACCAACGCTTATTACTAGGGCAGCATGTCAGATGCCTCGATAAATCTGGTGCCATACTTCCACACAGCACCGGAGGTTTCAAGGGTTTTTAAAAGAGCCCTGTTTGAAGACTGCAACAAGATGTTTACACCCATTTATTCATGATTTTTTTTCCTGATTTCTTCCTTGTGATATCTGTTGAGCAACTGCCATTTTTGCCCAAATCTCCTTAATAATTTCCCTGTACTTGTCTTCCTTGTATGCTCAAAAAAAGGAACAACAGAGGGATGCAAACCAAATCAAACCTCCTCACAAAAGACGAGGTGTAGATTAATTGGAATACTAACATTTTTTCCCCCTATTGAGAGGATCACAGTCCTGTATTGGAAATGCATCCTTGAATCCCATGACCTAGAAATTCTATGGTGTCATACCTGTTTTTCAGGTGCTAAACGGGCGAAGTCTCCAGTATGGTGGGCAGGAAGCAGGCTTCCCCAGGGTGCAAGGTGCCATAGTCTGCATCCGCATTGCCTTGAGTGCTCCCTGTCACGAGACTGGCATCTTGGTAATGCATTTGGGGAGGGCTAACAAGGCAAGGGAATACACATTGGGCTCAATTTTCCCCAAAGCTTTTTTTGGGCGTACTTGAAGAGTTACACCCGATTTTTGGGGGCCCAAATACACCAAGAAAATGTTCTAAGTTTCCCAAACTTAGATTTCTTCTTTTTGGCGTGTGGCCTAACCTGTCCTTTAGTTTTGCCTGATGGAGCCTTGATCTGCATCAAAAAGATCAGGCTTCTGGAATATTGTGTTCAGTTTTGGTCTCCTAATCTGAGGAAGAACGTTCTTGCTATTGAGGGAGTGCAGTGAAGGTTCACCAGACTGATTCCCACGATGGCAGGACTGACATATGAGGAGAGACTGGATCGACTAGGCCTGTATACACTGGAGTTTAGGAGGATGAGAAGGGATCTCATAGAAACATATAAAATTCTGACGGGACTGGACAGGTTAGATGCAGGAAGAATGTTCCCGATGTTGGGAAAGTCGAGAATCAGGGGCCATAGTCTAAGGATAAGGGGTAGGCCATTTAGGACTGAGATGAGGAGAAACTTCCTCACCCAGAGAGTTGTTAACCTGTGGAATTCCCTAGCGCAGAGAGCTGTTGATGCCAGTTCATTGGATTCAAGAGGGAGTTAGATATGGCCCTTATGGCTAAAGGGATCAAGGGGTATGGAGAGAAAGCAGGAAAGGGGTACTGAGGTGAATGATCAGCCATGATCTTATTGAATGGTGGTGCAGGCTCGAAGGGTCGAATGGCCCTCCTGCACCTATTTTCTATGTTTCTATGTTTCACCTATTTTCTATGTTTCTATGTTTCTCTCTCTCTCTTGCTCCTCTCTCTCTCTCTCCCTATTTCCTCTCTCTCTCTCTCTCTCTCTCTCTCTTGCTCCTCTCTCCTCTCTCCTCTCTCCTCTCTCCTCTCTCCTCTCTCCTCTCTCCTCTCTCCTCTCTCCTCTCTCCTCTCTCTCCTCTCTCGTGTGGGTGAACCGGGGACCGAGAATGGAACCGGACTATTTCACTTTCCTCAAGGGTTTTCTGGAGAAGCCACATATGCTGGAGTAACTCTGAGCTGGCCAAACTTGCATAAATGACCAGAATTGGTACATTTGTCTGGTTACGCCCCCTTTGGCTGAAAAAAAAACTGACCTAAAAAAATCGTAACTAACTGAGTTACACTAGTGCAAATTGATTGGGGAAATTCTGGCTTTTCAACTTAGGCCAAAAAGAGCAGCCTGCTCAAAAAAAACGGCACAAATCACTGGGGAAAATTGAGCCCATTAAATGGTAGGACACTGAGAAGTGTAGAGGAACAAAGGGACCTTGGAGTGCAAGTCCACAGATCCCTGAAGGTAGCAAGGTGATTAAGAAGGCATATGGAATACTTGCCTTTATTAGCCGAGACATAGGTTATAAAAGAAAGACAGGGAGGTCATGCTTGAACTATATAAAACACTAGTTAGGCCACAGCTAGAGTACTGTGTCACCACATTACAGGAAATATGTGATTGGACTAGAGAGGGTACAGGAGAGATTTACGAGGATGTTGCCTGGACTGGAGAATTTTAGCTATGAGGAAAGATTGGATAGGCTGGGGTTGTTTCCTTTGGAACAGAGGAGGCTGAGGGGAGACCTGATTGAGGTGTATAAAATTATGAGGGGCCTGGATAGAGTGGATAGGAAGGACCCATTTCTTTTAGCAGAGTGGTCAACAACCAGGGGGCATAGATTTAAAGTAAATGGTAGTTCAGAAGGGATTTGAGGAGAAATGTATTCACCCAGAGGGTGGAAGGGGTCTGGAACTCACTGCCTGAAAGGGTGGTAGAGGCAGAAACCCTCACCACATTTAAAAAGTACTTGGATATGCACTTGAAGTGCCCTAACCTACAAGGCTACGGACCAAGAGCTGGAAAGTGGGATTAGGCTGGATAGTTCTGTTGACCAGTACGGACACAATGGGCCGAATGATTCTATGATTCATCAATTGTAAAGGATTGCACTCCCCCAGTGAACACCTGGTTTGCAACCACAGACAGCACATCATAAAAGAAAAGAAAGGAAGTCTTAAATTTAGATAGGACCTTGCACTACCTCAGGACGCCCTAAAGTGCTTTTCAGCCAATGAAGTATGTTTGAAGGTCCCACAAACAGCAATGTGATGATGACCAGATAATCTGTTTTAGTGATGTTGATGAAGGGATAAACATTGGCCAGGACAGCAGGAATAACTCCACTGCTCTTTGAATAGCACCTTGGGATCTTTTACGTCCACCTGAGAGTGCAGACGGGGCCTTAGTTTTAACGTCTCATCTGAAAGCACCTCAGATAGTGTAGTACTCCCTCAGTACTGCACTGGAGTGTCAGCCTCAAGCCTCTGGAGTGGGGCTTGAACCAAGAACCTTCTGACTCGGACGTGAGTGTACTACCACCTGAGCCACAGATGACAGCATGAATCATGCAGGTCTTGTGCCCTGTAACTTGGTATCAATCATGATTCTTTCATCCTGAGCCAGTCCTCTGTGCTGTCTTTATTCCAACCAAGCAGTCAAGGTACAGGCTAGCTAAATATCCCCACTGGACATGACTCGTGACTCTTTTCAGGAACCTGGCACAGCTGCAGAGCTGGCCTACAAGAGCCATGTCACCAAGAGAAATGTGATCAAACAATCGGAATGCTCAAGCAATGCGTCTGCTACCTGGACCGTTCCAGAGAACCTTTGCAGTGCAACTCTGAATGGATATCCAGATTTGTGATTGTTTCCTGCATTCTTCAATGTTGCCATCATGAGGGATCAGCCCTTACTGTCATGTATCTCACACTACTGTATATAACTGTATCTTACCATACTATACATGACTGTAACTAGATATGACCTGTAACCACACGCGTACTTTACCACCAGGGGTGCACTTGCAGGAGACACTGTATACCTGTTCCACACAGGTATATAAAGGCAGGTCTCAGGCAAGTGCGGCACTCGAGAGCTGTGAAATAAAGGTGCAGGTCCAGAGTGACCTTGACTTCAGCATGTGCCTCGTGTAAGTCTGTACTGCAGGGTCAGGACTTTACACTTACCACCATCTGGGCAATGAGAAGTGCAGGAGGAGGAGCATGAAGAGGCATCCACCACTAGTGCCCCTCTACAGGTCTGTAGTAATACCTGCCCTCTTGTATGGTTCAGAGACATAGACCATTTATAGTAGACACCTCAAGTTGCTGGAGAAATATCACCAGCGATGTCTCCGCAAGATCCTACAAATTCCCTGGGAGGACAGGCGCTCCAACATCAGTGTCCTCATTCAGGCTAACATCCCCAGCATTGAAGCACTGATCACACTCGATCAGCTCCGGTGGGCAGGCTACATAGTCCGCATGCCAGACACGAGACCCCAAAGCAAGTGCTCTACTCGGAGCTCCTTCACGGCAAACAAGCCAAAGGTGGGCAGCGGAAATGCTACAAGGACACCCTCAAAGCCTCCCTGATAAAGTGCAACATCCCCACTGACACCTGGGAGTTCCTGGCACAAGACCGCCCTAAGTGGAGGAAGTGCATCCGAGAGGGCGTCGAGCACCTTGAGTCTCAACGCCAAGAGCATGCAGAAATCAAGCGCAGGCAGTGGAAAGAGCATGCGGCAAACCGGTCCCACTCACCCCTTCCCTCAACAACTATCTGTCCCACCTGTGACAGAATCTGTGGCTCTCGAATTGGACTGTTCAGCCACCAAAGAACTCACTTGAGGAGTGGAAGCAAGTCTTCCTCGATTCCGAGGGACTGCCGATGATGATGATGATGATAATGCCTTAGATGCCAGAGCTCACAGAAACCAATTCATCGAAGATCGCTTCACCAAAATCATCAATACTATCCCTAATACATCAACGGTCCCACAATCATTATCACCACCATGTCTCCACCAAACAATTGCCTTCCTTCAGTCCAACCTTATGGGTCTTGCCTTCACTTCACTGCCAATATAAACACCAACTCCAACACCAAATCCAGAACTAAAAACAAATTTATTAAACAATTCAATTCCATTTCTATCTAACAGTTAACAGAAATAATTACAAGTCACCCTTGTGCAAGCCCTTAGTGCCTGTCTTGCTTGCTCCTTTTCCTATCCTATTGTTTCCCTAGTGGCTACTGATTGAGAGGTGGAAGGCTGCTGAGCTTCCATTGAAGGCACTTCAGGTGGCCGCGGTGGGTGACCTCGAGTAGCTATGGAGAGGACAACAGGTGCATCTCCTATGGTTCCTGGGACTGCGCCTCAGCACTCCTACCACTCTGTCCGTGTACAGACTGCAGAAGGGAGGTGATGCTTTAGAAGCTCCTGTGAACAGCGGCCCCCAAAGCAAAGATGGCAACCTTATGAGCTTCCATGGCAGCTGAGAGAGTTGTCAGGAGAGGCTTCATGACAGTAAGTGTCACTGTTGCGTTGATGGAGGTGACCACATGGTCCATGTTGGCAGAATGGTCGCCAAGCTCTGCGCAAAGCCTTGACACAAGTAGCAGCTGGATTCCGCCATGCTCTAATATTGTACACAAGTTCATTGGCATGCTGCCAAGCCACACAGCATTTCCTGGTATATGCTCATCAGCCTTTTTCGGTAGCCTGGACCCTCAAAGTCAGTATCTGAGTCCTCTGCAGCAGAGCTAGTATGCGATCTTGCTGTCCAGCAAGCTGGCACCTGTGGCGTCTTATCCCCTGCCCTAGCTCCTCCACACTTGTGCCCGGTGATTCATCACATGATGACTCCCTCCTTTAGTCTAGCCTCCAGTTCATATGGTGCCAGTATCTGAGCTGGTGCTTGCAATGTTAAGCTCGAGTGAAGCTGCATCATTAGGAAGGGTAGCCTCCTCTTTTGCCACTGGCAGAGGTATATTCACAACACCCTGCTCCTGCATGAATGTTTTTGAGCGCGATCAAATTTATGGGCCCATACCTTTTCATATTCTAAATATAAACTGATCAGTTGTCCAGCATGGGACTCAGTGTGAAACAAGTTTCACCGAAAATAGACACTTGATAGCTGCATGGTTTTAGGGCGTTGTTTTGTAACATTGCTATGCCTAGTGTTTTTAGTTTGATTTTCTGGCACATTACTTCTTCAAACAACATTAATGGTTTTTATTTATACTAACAAATATTCACCACACAAAAAATTTTCTTTTTTGATACTAGAAAAATATGCTGGGCAAACATTGGGTATCCACATTTATTGGTGCAGTAGCAATGCCCAAGGATTGACTGTTCAAGGCAATAATTGTTCGCTTGAAAAAGGTGGGCGTAGAATGGGCAATTGTCATTACAATTAACAATGATTTATGTTGTGTGGTAACTGCATCACATGCTTGGATGACTCTAAATTGTAATTTCAAAATAAACTTTTAAGTTACAATGGACAATTGTCTAAGAACCCCACTTTGATATTCACAGTACTTCACTTGCAGCATTGTGATAGTGCATTCTGTATTTCTAGTAGAGTAGCATAATGTAACGTTTGCTTTTTTATAGAAACATAGAAACATAGAAAATAGGTGCAGGAGTAGGCCATCCAGCCCTTCGAGCCTGCACCACCATTCAATAAGATCATGGCTGATCATTCACCTCAGTACCCCGTTCCTGCTTTCTCTCCGTACCCCTTGATCCCTTTAGCCGCAAGGGCCATATATAACTCCCTCTTGAATATATTCAATGAACTGGCATGAACAGTTCTCTGCGGCAGGGAATTCCACAGGTTAACGACTCTCTGAGTGAAGAAGGTTCTCCTCATCTCAGTCCTAAATGGCTTACCCCTTATCCTAAGACTATGTCCCCTGGTTCTGGACTTCCCCAACATCGGGAACATTTTTCCCGCATCTAACCTGTCTAGTCCCGTCAGAATTTTATGTTTCTATGAGATCCCCTCTCATCCTTCTAAACTCCAGTGAATACAGGCCCAGTCGATCCAGTCTCTCCTCATATGTCAGTCCTGCCATCCCAGGAATCAGTCTGGTGAACCTCCGCTGCACTCCCTCAATAGCAAGAACGTCCTTCCTCAGATTAGGAGACCAAAACTGAACATAATATTCCAGGTGGGGCCTCACCAAGGCCCTGTACAACTGCAGTAAGACTTCCCTGCTCCTATACTCAAATCTCCTTGCTATGAAGGCCAACATACCATTTGCCTTCTTCACTGCCTGCTGTACCTGCAAGCCACCCTTCAATGACTGATGAACCATGACACTCAGGTCTCGCTGCACCTCCCCTTTTCCTAATCTGCCGCCATTCAGATAATATTCTGCCTTCGTGTTTTTGTCCCCAAAGTGGATAACCTCACATTTATCCATATTATACTGCAGCTGCCATGTATTTGCCCACTCGCCTAACCTGTCCAAATCGCCCTGCAGCCTCTTAGCGTCTTCCTCACAGCTCATACCGCCACCCAGTTTAGTGTCATCTGCAAACTTGGAGATATTACACTCCATTCCATCATCCAAATCATTAATATATATTGTAAAGAGCTGGGGTCCCAGCACTGAGCCCTTCCTGCCATTCTGAAAAGGACTTGTTAATCCTGACTCTCTGCTTCCTGTCTGCCAACCAGTTCTCTATCCACGTCAGTACATTACCCCAATACCATGTGCTTTGATTTTGCACACCAATCTCTTGTGTGGGACCTTGTCAAAAGCCTTTTGAAAGTCCAAATACACCACATCCACTGGTTTTCCCGTTTACTAGTTACATCCTCAAAAAATTCCAGAAGATTTATCAAGCATGATTTCCCCTGCATAAATCCATGCTGACTTGGACCAATTCTATCACTGCTTTCCAAATGCGCTGCTATTTCATCCTTAATGATTGATTCCAACATTTTCCCTACTACTGATGTCAGGCTAACTGGTCTATAATTACCCGTTTCTCTCCCTCCTTTTTTTAAAAAGTGGTGTTACATTAGCAACCCTCCAGTCCATAGGAACTGATCCAGAGTCGATAGACTGTTGGAAAATTATCACCAATGCATCCACTATTTCTAGGGCCACTTCCTTAAGTACTCTGGGATGTAGACTATCAGGCCCTGGAGATTTATCGACCTTCAATCCCATCAATTACCTTAACACAGTTTCCCGCCTAATAAGGATATCCTTCAGTTCCTCCTGCTCACTGGACCTTCGGACCCCTAGTACATCGGGAAGGTTACTTGTGTCTTCCTTTGTGAAGACAGAACCAAAGTACTTGTTCAATTGGTCTGCCATTTCTTTGTTCCCCATTATAAATTCACCCGAATCCGACTGCAAGGGACCAACATTTGTCTTCACTAATCTTTTTCTCTTCATATATCTATAGAAGCTTTTGCAGTCAGTTTTTATGTTTCCGGCAAGCTTCGTCTCATACTCTATTTTCCCTCTCTTAATTAAACCCTTTGTCCTCCTCTGCTGTATTCTAAATTTCTCCCAGTCCTCCGGCTTGCTACTTTTTCTGGCTAATTTGTATGCCTCTTCCTTGGATTTAACACTATCCTTAATTTCCCTTGTTAGCCACGGTTGAACCACCTTCCCCGTTTTATTTTTACTCCAGACAGGGATGTACAATTGCTGAAGTTCATCCATGTGATCTTTAAAGGTTTGCCATTGCCCATCCACCGTCAACCCTTTAAGTATCGTTTGCCAGTCTAATCCAGCCAATTCACGCCTTATACCATTAAAGTTACCTTTCCTTAATTTTAGGACCCTAGTTTCTGAATTAACTTTGTCACTCTCCATCTTAATAAAGAATTCTACCATATTATGGTCACTCTTCCCCAAGGGGCCTCGCACAACAAAATTGCTAATTAGTCCGTTCTCAATACACATCACCCAGTCTAGGATGGCCAGCTTTCTGGTTGGTTCCTCGACATATTGGTCTAGAAAACCATCCCTAATACACTCCAGGAAACCATTCTCCACCGCATTGCTACCAGTTAGGTTAGCCCAATCAATATGTAGATTAAAGTCGCCCATGATTACTGCTGTACCTTTATTGCACACATCCCTTATTTCTTGTTTGATGCTGTCCCCAACCTCACTACTACTGTTTGGTGGCCTGTACACAACTCCCACTAGCGATTTCTGCCCTTTGGTATTCCGTAGCTCCACCCATACTGATTCCACATCATCCAAGCTAATGTCTTTCCTTACAATTGCATTAATTTCCTCTTTAATCAGCAACGCCACCCCGCCTCCTTTTCCTTTCTGTCTATCCTTCCTAAATGCTGAATACTCTTGGATGTTGAGTTCCCAGCCTTGGTCACCCTGGAGCCATGTCTCCGTGATGCCAATCACATCATATCCGTTAACTGCTATCTGCGCCATTAGTTCGTCCACCTTATTCCGAATATTCCTCGCATTGAGGCACAGAGCCTTCAGGCTTGTCTTTTTAATACACTTTGACCCTTTAGAATTCTGCTGTAAAGTGGCCCTTTTTGTTTTTTGCCTTGGGTTTCTCTGCCCTCCACGTTTACTATTCTCCTTTCTATCTTTTGTTTCTGTCTCCATTTTATTCCCCTCTGTCTCCCTGTATACGTTCCCATCCCCCTGCCATATTAGTTTAACTCCTCCCAAACAGCACTAGCAAACACTCCCCCTAGGACATTGGTTCCAGTCCTGCCCAGGTGCAGACCGTCCAGTTTGTACTGGTCCCACCTCCCCCAGAACCGGTTCCAATGTCCCAGGAATTTGAATCCCTCCCTACTGCACCACTGCTCAAGCCACGTATTCATCTGAGCTATCCTGCGATTTCTACTCTGACTAGCAGGTGGCACTGGTAGCAATCCTGTGATTACTAGTTTTGAGGTCCAACTTTTTAATTTAACTCCTAGCTCCCTAAATTCGTCTCGTAGGACCTCATCCCTTTTTTTACCTATATCGTTGGTAGCTCTATGCACCACGACAACTGGCTGTTCACCCTCCCTTTTCAAAATATCCTGCACCCGCTCCGAGACATCCTTGACCCTTGCACCAGGGAGGCAACATACCATCCTGGAGTCTCGGTTGTGGCCGCAGAAATGCCTATCTATTCCCCTTACAATCGAATCTCCTATCACTATTGCTCTCCCACTCTTTTTTCTGCCCTCCTGTGCAGCAGAGCCAGCCACGGTGCCATGAACCTGGCTGCTGCTGCTTTCCCCTGATGAGAAATCCCCCTCAACAGTACCCGAAGCGGTGTATCTGTTTTGCAAGGGGATGACTGCAGGGGACCCCTGCACTACCTTCCTTGCACTGCTCTTCCTGTTGGTCTTCCATTCCCTATCTGGCTGTGGACCCTTTACCTGCGGCAAGACCAACTCACTAAATGTGCTATTCACATCATTCTCAGCATCGTGCCTGCTCCAGAGTGAATTCACCCGCAGCTCCAGTTCCGCAACGCGCTTCGTCAGGAGCTGGAGGCGGATACACTTCCCGCACATGTAGTCGTCAGGGACACCAGAGGCGTCCCTGATTTCCTACATAATACAGGAGGAGCCTGCCATGACTTAACCCCTAGATTAACTTAATTTGGCAACAACAATGCTAAAGGTTACTTACTGAAATAGAAAAGAAAAAGAAAAACTACTTACCAATCACCAGCCAATCACTTACCCCCTTTGGCTGTGACGTCACCTTTCGATTTCTTCCTACTTCTTTTTTGCCTTCTATCCCCGCTGCAGCTGCACAAGTATGCCTTTATAGGCCTCACTACGCACCCCGGACTCGCGCTGCCCGAACTGCAGCTCCTCCTCCGACATTGGCCCTTTATAGGCCTCATCATGCACCCCGGACTCGCGCTGCTCGAACATTACATTCATATAATGTAAATATGTTTCAGAATGTCAAACCGATATTCTGGTATGTATGGTGTATCTACATACTTAAATTTCATGTCCCAAGCAGAGTCTTTCGCACTTATTTTCATTGCCAGATTATCTAGTAACTATTAGAAGGGAACAACATAATTTTCAATCATTTTTGTTGTGTGTGTATAGATACTGCACCAATAAATATGGATACCCAATGTTTGCCTAGCATATTTTTCTAGTCCCCTAGACCTGATGGCATGCATCCTAGAGTCTTAAAAGAAATGGCTGCAGAGATAGTGGATGTATTGGTTGTAATCTAAAAAAATGTCCTGAATCCTGGAGAGGTAAAACTACAAATGTAACACCTCTATTTAAGAAAGGAGGGAGACAGAAAGCAGGAAACTATAGACCAGTTGGGAAAATGCTGGAGTCCATCATTAAGGAAGTAGTAGCAGGACATTTAGAAAATCATAATGCAATCAAGCAGCAATAGCATGGTTTTATGAAAGGGAAATCATGTTTAACAAATCTGCTGGAGTTCTTTGAGGATGTAATGAGCAGAGTAGATAAAGGAGAACCAGTTGATGTCATATATTTGGATTTCCAGAAAGCAGTCGATAAGGTGCCACAAAAAAGGTTACTGCACAAGATAAGAGCTCACGGGGTTGGGGGTAATATATTGGCATGGATAGAGGATTGGCTAACTAACAGAAAACAGAGTCGGGATGATATAAATATAGGGGGGAAAGCAAGTTGTGAGGATGACGCAAAGAATCTACAAAGGGATATAGATAGCCTCAGTGAGTGGGCAAAAATTTGGCAGATGGAGTATAGGGCCCAAGTTTCCACATGATTTGCGCCTGATTTTTAGGAGCAACTGGTGGAGAACGGACTATCTTAGAAATCGCAATTCTCCACATTTTTTTTTTCTGCAGTTCTAGTCAGTTAGAACAGTTTCACTTTGGAACAGAATTCTTTCTTCAAAAGGGGGCGTGTCCGGCCACTGACGCCTGATTTCAAAGTTTCCACAGTGAAAACGTACTCCAAACTAACTTAGAATGGAGCAAGTGAAGATTTTTGTAGAACTGAAAAAACCTTGTCTACCCATTAAAAAATCAGGCGCAGGTTACAAATTAGGCGTCCAGAACGAGGTGGGGGGGGGGGGGGAAGGGAAGTCATTAAATTCTATAATAAATCCTTATTTATACTTATACAAATATTATACAAATAAATCCAACCTGAATAAACATTTATAAGCAAAGAAAAGATTAAATAAACCATCTTCCTACCTGTGTGAAAGTGCTTCAGCCAGGGAGAATGCTGCAGGAAGCCTCACAAGTTGAGGCAGCCGTTCGTTCCCGTGGGGGGCGGAGGAGGAAGCCGTTCGTTCCCGTGGGGGGCGGAGGAGGAAGCCGTTCGTTCCCGTGGGGGGCGGAGGAGGAAGCTGTTCCAGACGGCGGGCGGGGGGGGGAAGGAGACAGTGAGAAGGCTGCAGGAAGCCTCACAAGTTCAGCAGCCATTTCCCGACGGCAGGGGAGGGGGGAGGCCGTCGGGAAACGACTGCCTCAACTTTCTGAGGCTTCCTGCAGCCTTCTCACTGCTGCAAGAAGCCTCAGTGCTGATGTGCTGATGGCAATGTGCTTTTATTAAAAAATGTTCAAAAATTAAACAGCTACAAAGAACTACAAAAATGGCCGAGTGCCAATGTTTCCTTCACACTGCGCGTTGCCGGCAGGAAAAAAAATAATTTAAATGGTACCCGCCCCCTCCCACTTGCAAAATCGGCGCCGCGCCAAGCAGACGTGGAGCTGCAGGGCGCTCCAGAATCGCGCGGTTTTTTTTCGGCGCGAAAAACAGGCGCCCAGCTCGGAAGGGCGCCCGTTTTTTATCGTGTGGAAACTTGGGGCCATAATGTGGGAAAATGTGAGGTTATCCACTATGAAAAATAAAAAAGCAAATTATTATTTAAATGGGGAGAGATTACAAAATGCTGTAGTACAGAGGGATCTGGGGGTACTTGTGCATGAAACGCAAAAAGTTGGCATGCAGGTATAGCAAGTAATCAGGAAGGCAAATGGAATGCTGGCCTTTATTGCAAGGGGAATGGAGTATAAAAGTAGGGAAGTCCTGCTCCAAATGTACAGGGCGTATGTAAGACCACACCTGGAGTACTGCGTGCAGTTTATGGTCTCCTTATTTAAGGAAGGATATACTTCCATTGGAGGCAGTTCAGAGAAGGTTCACGAGGTTGATTCCTGAGATGTAGGGGTTGTCATATGAAGAAAGGTTGAGCAGGTTGGGCCTATACTCATTAGAGTTTAGAAGAATGAGAGGTGACCTTATTGAAACATATAAGATTCTGAGGGGGCTTGACCGGGTAGATGCTGAGAGAATGTTTCCCCTCGTGGGAGAATCTAGAACTAGGGGGCATAGTTTCAGAATAAGGGGCCGCCCATTTAAAACAGATATGAGGAGGAATTTCTTCTCTCAGAGGGTCGTGAATCTTTGGAATTCTCTACCCCAGAGAGCTGTGGAAGCTGGGTCGTTGAATATATTTAAGGTGGAGATGGACAGATTTTTGAATGATAAGGGCGTCTAGGGTTATGGGGAAGTGGAGTTGAGGTTAGGATCAGATCAGCCATGATCTTATTGAATGGCCGAACAGGCTCGAGGGGCCAAACGGCCTACTTGTTCTCCTATTTCTTATGTCCTTATGTTCTCATCAGTGAAATCTCATTTACACGCATGACACATAATATCAAGACGTAATTAAAGTTCACATTTTTCCAACACTTTTCTGCACACAAAGCAAAATAAACTTCAAAATTCAAACGGATTCTTTCCAGCAAGTTTAGAGATTCGCAGAAATATACCATTGCCTCTCCCACGCTGTAGAGAAGCTTCTGTGGAGAAGATGTGCATCCCCCCACAAATGCACACTAGGAAATGTGTAGAATAAATTCCCATTTAAATTAGTTAATATCATGCTGAATGTCATTAAAAATGCTCTGTATAATTATCTAGTTATGAAAATATGTTGCAAGATCTTGGGAATAGATGAGATTCTCCTATGGATCACTAATGACATTGAGTAGATTGGACCTATAATGGACTAGATTTTCAGCTTTCGGCAAAAATTGTAGTTTTATGGCAAATTTCCATTTTCGCTGCGCAACCGCTTTTAGGCCGAACTTTTGGCCTTTACGAGCGCATCAGTAAAGGGGGCATTGCACGACGATTCGCGGCGCAAACCGCGAGTTTTGCCAATTTTAGTCCGGGGCCGGAAGCACTGTGAGAGAGGCCTTGGGTGGGGGTAGAAAATAAACAATGAAATACCAAAAAACATTCACAAGATCCTTAGCTACTAAATCGCTGAAAAATAATTTAAAAATAAAACCTTTAACTTACCTTTTTTGCAGGTTTTCACACTTACCGCTGCTGGCAGGCTGCACCGACAGATTTGACCTGTCGGTATTTTGGGGTGCGGCGTTCGGGTCGAGAGAGTGCTGAAAGTACAACACAAACGCAATCTGTGTCGTTGCACGTCGGCGCACCTCTCCCTGGTGGTACTTGGAAGCGCTGCCGCAAAGAGCTACCCGAGGATCCCGCCGACTGAGTTTTCGCCACGGAGGGTCAAATCGCGGCGAAAACCCAGTTGCAAACCTGCCGAAAATCCGGCCCAAGCTCTCTGGTGTTTAGACGAATGAAAGGTGAACTCATTGAAACATATAAAGTTCTGAGGGGGAGTGACAGAATAGATGCTGAGAGGTTGTTTGCCCTGGCTGGAGAGTTTAGAACTCAGTCTCAGGATAAGGGGTCGGGCCATTTAAGACTGAGATGAGGAGGAATTTCTTCACTCGGGGGTTGTGAATCTTTGGAATTCTCTACCCCAAAGGATGCTGAGTTGTTGTGTATATTCAAGGCTGAGATAGATAGATTTTTGGACTCACGGGAATCAAGAGATATGGGGATCGGATGGGAAAGTGGTGTTGAGGTCAAAGATCAGCCATGATCTTATTGAATGGCGGAGCAGCCGGAGGGGCTCCTAATTCTTATGTTTTTATCAGTCACGTAGGAACTGAAATGTGATCCATGCAGTCAGTATGGCTGAATTATAATTGCTATTTTAAGCTTTTTGTTTAGTTGTATTATGTTATTAGAAACATTTCAGTTTTTTCTTGGCAATGTTGCCACACCATGTTGAAGAGATAAATGAAATCAAGTATAGTCCATGATGGTACAAGTTTGTACTATCTGCAGAAAGAAGTGAGGTTGACCGTTTGGTCTTTTTGCGTGTTTACTGCCATAATGTGATAGTGTCAGTTGTGGCCCAGTGGGTCGTACACTCGCCTCTGAATCAGAAGGGTGTGGGTTCAAATCCCACTCCAGGGACTTGAGCACATAAATCTAGGCTTATACTCCAATGCAGTGCTGAGGGAGTGCTGCACTGTCGGAGATGATGTCTTTCAGATGACGCAGCCACTAATTTGAAGAAGAGCAAGGGAGGTATCCCCGGTGTGCTAGACAATATTTATCCCTCAACTAACACAACAAAAACAGCTAATCTGTTCATTATGACATTGCTGTTTGTGGAATTTGCTGTGCGCAAATTGGCTGCCCTGTTTCCCATATTACAGTAGTGACTGCACTCCAAAAGTACTTCATTGGCTGTAAAGCGCTTTGAGACGTCCGGTGATCGTGAAAGGGGCTATATAAATGTAATATGCGAGATGGGACATGTGCTGTGCGAGCCCCTGGCCTATATTTTTAATAGCTCACTGCACTCTGGAATGGTTCCTACAGATTGGAAGGAGGCTAATCTAGTCCCCATTTTTAAAAAAGGTGACAAGGCAGACCTGGGTAACTATAAGCCCATCAGTTTAACATCAGTAATCGGGAAGATGCTTGAAAGAATCATATGGGTTGCAATATATGAATACTTGGATAGGGTGGAACATATTCAGGACACCCAACATGGCTTCATAAAAAAGAGGTCATGTCTCACAAATCTAATTGTATTTTTTGAAGAAGTTACAAAGTTGGTGGATGAGGGAAGCCCAGTAGACATTGTCTACTTAGATTTCCAAAAAGCTTTTGACAAGATACCGCACAAGAGGCTTCTCTAAGATCGGAGCCTCTGGTATATATTGAGCCGGACGCAGGCAAAGATAAGTTATAGATGGATTTGGATCTGTTTAGAGACCGGTTACCAGTGGAGTCCCGTAGGGATCAGTGTTGGGACCGTTGCTTTTTACTATTTTTTATTAATGATCTGGATTCAGTGTTTGGCAACACAATTTGCAAATTTGTAGATGATACCAAGATCTGTGCGAGTACTAGAACTGTAGAAGAGGCTCATCTGATTCAGGCAAATCTTAATGTGTTCGGAGACTGGACTCATGACTGGAAAATGATGTATAACTTAGATAAGTGCAGCGTTATGCACGTGGGCAGGGCAAATGCTCAGCACTCTTACACCCTCCAGGGAAAGGCATTAAAGATAGTGGAGATAGAAAGAGATTTGGGCATTCTAGTGTATACATCCTTAAAGGTACACAAGCAATGCCATGTAGCGATAGCTAGAGCAAATAGGGTGTTGGGCTGTATCCATAGGACAGATCAAGAAGAGCGTTGGTGTGATGACGCAGCCTTGCTTAACCCCAGTCCAGACGTGGATTGGGTCTGTAATGGATTGAGTACAAGACGAGGCGTACTGTTTTGTCCTTGTACATGACCTTACTCAGGCTGCACTTGGAATACTGTGCCTAGTTTTGGTCTCCTCACATGGTGGGTGATATTGAGGCTCTGGAAAGGGTACAGAAGAGGGCCACAAGACTAATTCCAAGTCTAAAGCATCTTAGTTATCAAGATATGTTAAAAGAGTTGGGACTCTTTATCTTAGAGCAACGTAGACAGAGGAGGGATATGATTGAGGTTTATGATAATGAAGGGAATAGACAGTGTTCCAGCTGACTATTTATTTCAACAAAATAGGTTCGGCAGGACCAGGGGGCACAAATGTAAGTATTGTATAAGGCTAGATCTAGGTTAGATGTCAGGAGGTGGTTCTTTTCACAGAGAATAGTAGACCTCTGGAACAAACTGCCCTCTCATGTGATGGATGCAGATTCATTGAACGCCTTCAAGCAAAAGCTGGATTTGTTTCTGGCTGCGGCGGAGATTAACTCTTACAGAAGGTAGGTACTGCAAGGAATTTAATGGCCAGAGTGATCTCCTGGACTAGCTTCGAAAGCCTAGATGGGTCGGAGAGGAATTTCCCAGATTTCTTTTCCCAAATTGGCCTGGGTTTTTTTCATCTGCTTTTGCCTCTCCCAGGAGATCATGTGGTCACAGGGTTTTGGGTGGAGTGTATAAGTTGTGATACACAAGGCATCACAATTGTGTGAGACAGGCTCGATGAACCAGATGGTCTTTACCTGTCTGTCATTGTTTGTATGTTGGTAATATAAATGAGGCGGGGCCTTGGTTTAATGGTCTCATCCGAAAGACAACACCTCCGACAGTAAATACTCCCTCAGCATTTTTTAAAATATTCGTTCTGGGATATGGACGTCACTGGCAAGGCCAGCATTTATTGCCCATCCGTAATTGTCCTTGAGAAGGTGATGGTTGTTATATATGTGGACCTGTATTTACTCTGTACAGCTAACAGAGGGTTCATTCCCCAGAGTCCCTTGGAGCACAGGTATTTAAGAAGGCTTCACAGGTTGGAGATGCACTCTGGAGACCTGCAATAAAAGACGAAGGTCACACGTTACTTTGAGCTCACAGTGTTCAGTCTGATTCTTTCTCCATACACTACAACTGGTGACGAGATACAGATAGCGAACCCAAAGATGCAGAGAACAGTGGGCATTCTGGAGAAATTTTCGGAGGGATGTGATTGGGAAACTTTTGTGGAGTGACTTAACTAATACTTCGTGGCCAACGAGCTAGATGGGGAAGAGAGCGCTGCCAAACGTAGAGCGATCCTCCTCACCGTCTGTGGGGCACCAACTTATGGCCTCATGAAGAATCTGCTCACTCCAGTGAAACCCATGGAGAAATCGTACGATGATTTGTGCACACTGGTCCGGGAGCATTTGAACTCTAAGGAAAGCGTTCTGATGGCGAGGTACCGGTTCTACACCTACAAAAGATCTGAAGGCCAGGAAGTGGCGAGTTATGTCACCGAGCTGAGACGCCTTGCAGGACATTGAGAATTTGAAGGACGTTTGGAAAACATGCTCAGAGACTTTTTCATACTTAGCATTGGCCACGAAACCATACTTCGCAAACTTTTGACTGTAGAGACCCCAACCTTGAGTAAGGCCATAGCGATAGCCCAGGCATTCAGTGCCACCAGTGAAAATACTAAGCAAATCTCTCAGCACATAAGTGCTGCTACAAGTACTGTGAACGAAGTGATGTTGTTTTCGAATCGTAATGTACAGGGCAGGGCACACATACCTGCAGCTACACGTCCGCAGATGTCTCAGAGTCCACCATCAAGGGTGATGAATGCAAGGCCATTAACACCTTGTCGGCACTGCAGGGGTGATCATCGTTTCCATTCATGCCGATTCAAAGGATACATTTGCAAGGGCTGTGGAACAATGGGACACCTCCAACGAGTGTGCAGGCGAGCTGCTAAGCCTGTTAAATCTGCAAACCACCGCATTGCAGAGGAGGACAGATCCACGGAGGATCACATCAAAACAGAGCCTCAGATAGAGGAAGCAGAGGTACATGGGGTATACATATTCACCACGAATTGTCCCCCGATAATGCTGAATGTTGAACTAAATGGACTCCCGGTGTCATATGGAGCTGGACATGGGCCCAAGCCAGTCCATCATGGACAAAAAGACTTTCAAAAGGTTGTGGCGCAACAAGGCCTCAAGGCCAGTCTTGACTCCAATTCGCATGAAACTAAGAACTTACACAAAAGAACTGATTTCTGTAATCGGCAGTGCTACCGTAAAGGTCTCCTTTAATGGAGCGGTGTACAAGCTACCACTCTGGGTGGTACCGGATGATGGTCCCACGCTGCTCGGCAGGAGCTGGCTGGGAAAGATAAGCTGGAACTGCGACGACATCCAAGTACTATCGCCCGCTGACAACACTTCGTGTGCCCAGATCTTAAACAAATTTCCTTCGCTGTTCAAACCTGGCATCGGGAAATTCTAAGGAGCAAAAGTGCAGATCTACCTAATTCCGGGAGTGTGACCCATCCATTAAAAGGCGAGAGCAGTACCGTACATGATGAGAGGGTAGAGATCGAGCTAGACCGGCTACAAAGAGAGGGCATCCTTTCACCGATCGAGTTCAGCGAGTGGGCCAGTTCTATTGTCCCAGTCCACAAGGGAGACGGCACTGTCAGAATCTGTGGCGATTACAAAGGAACTATCAATCATTTCTCCCTGCAGGACCAATACCCACAACCAAAAGCCGACGACCTCTTTGCAACGCTGGCGGGAGGAAAGACGTTCACGAAGCTGGATCTGACTTCAGCCTACATGACGCAGGAACTGGAGGAATCATCGAAGGCTCTCACCTGCCTCAACACGCATAAAGGTCTTTTTGTTTTTAACAGATGCCCGTTTGGAATCCGATCAATGGCAGCGATATTCCAGAGAAACATGGAAAATTTACCGAAGTCGGTCCCGCACACCGTGGTCTTCCAGGACGACATCTTGGTCACAGGTCGGAACACAGTCAAGCATCTGCAGAACCTGATCGAGGTTCTTAGTCGACTCAACCGCATGGGGCTCAGGTTAAAACGCTCGAAGTGCATTTTCCTGGCGCCTGAAGTGGAGTTCTTGGGAAGGAGGATTGTGGCGGGCGGCATCATGCCCACTAACGCGAAGACGGAAGCAATCGAGAATGCACCGAGGCCACAGAACGTGACGGAGCTGCGGTCGTTTCTGGGACTCTTGAACTACCTTGGTAACTTCTTACCAGGTCTCAGCAACCTGCTAGAACCACTGCATGCCTTACTACGAAAAGGGGGCGAATGGGTTAGGTGCAATAAGGCCAAGAAAATGCCTTTGTAAAAACTAGAAAATTGTTCTGCTCAAACAAATTGCTTGTGTTGTATGATCCGTGTAAGCGTTTGGTACTAGCATGTGATGCGTTGTCATATGGCGTCGGGTGTGTATTGCAACAAACTAATGATTTCAGAAAACTGCAACCGGTTGCTTATGCATTCAGGAGTCTGTCTAAGGCTGAGAGAGCCTACAGCATGATTGAAAAAGAAGCATTGTCGTGCGTCTATGGGGAAAAGAAAATGCATCAATACCTGTTTGGGCTAAAATTTGAATTGGAAACTGACCATACGCCACTTATATCCCTGTTTTCCGAGAGTAAAGGGATAAATACCAACGCATTGGCCCGCATCCAGAGATGGGCGCTCACGTTGTTCGCATACAACTACGCCACCGCCACAGGCCAGGCACAGAAAACTGCGCCGATACTCTCAGTAGGCTGCCATTGCCCACCACTGGGGTGGAAATGGCACAGCCCGCAGATCTAGCCATGGTTATGGAAGCATTTGAGAGTGAGCAATCACCCGTCACTGCCCGGCAGATGAAAACCTGGACAAGCGAGGACCTCTTATTATCGCTAGTCAAAAGCTGTGTGCTTCATGGGAGCTAGTCCAGTGTCCCAGTGGAAATGCAGGAAGAGATAAAGCCGTTCCAGCGGCGCAAAGATGAAATGTCTATTCAGGCAGACTGCCTTCTGTGGGGCAATCGAGTAGTGGTCCCCAAGAAAGGCAGAGACACCTTCATCAATGACCTCCACAGTACCCATCCAGGCATCCTATTCATGAAAGCGATAGCCAGATCCCATGTGTGGTGGCCTGGTATCGATGCGGACTTAGAGTCCTGCATTCACAGATGTAATACAGGCTCCCAGTTAAGCAATGCACCCAGGGAGGTGCCGCTAAGTCTATGGTCTTGGCCCTCCAAACCGTGGTCTAGGGTACACGTCGACTATGCAGGCCCATTCTTGGGTAAAATGTTCCTTGTGGTTGTAGATGTGTACTCCAAATGGATTGAATGTGAGATTATGTCGGCTAGCACGTCCACTGCCACTACTGAAAGCCTGCGGGCCATATTTGCCACTCACGGCTTACCCGATGTCCTGGTGAGCGACAACGGGCCATGTTTTGCCAGTGCTGAGTTCACAGAATTCATGACTCGTAACGGGATCAAACATGTCACATCTGCCCCGTTTAAACCAGCGTCTAATGGTCAGGTAGAGAGAGCAGTGCAAACCATCAAGCAAGGCTTGAAGAGGGTCTCTGAAGGCTCACTGCAGACTCGCCTATCCCGAGTCCTGCTTAGCTACCACATGAGACCTCACTCACTCACTGCGATCCCACCTGCTGAACTGCTCATAAAAAGAGCACTTAAGACAAGGCTCTCGTTAGTTCACCCTGATCTACATGAACAGGTAGAGAGCAGACAGCTTCAACAAAGTGCATACCATTATAGTGCAAATGTGTCATGCGAAATTGAAATCAATGATCCTGTATTTGTTTTTAATTATGGACAAGGTCCCAAGTGGCTTCCCGGCACTGTCGTGGCCAAAGAGGGGAGCAGGGTGTTTCGGGTCAAACTTTCAAATGGGACTCATTCACCGGAAACACTTGGACCAAATCAAACTCAGATTCACGGACTACCGTGAGCAACCCACCTTGGACCCTACCTTTTTTGTTCCCCCGACACACACACCAGTGGCAACCGGCACCACAGTTGACCACGAAGCAGAACCCATCATCCACAGCAGCTCTGCAGGGCCCAACACACCAGGCAGCCCAGCAAAGCCAGCTGCACAGCAGCCCATCGAGGGCCCAACAAATGATTCAACAACACCAGCTTTTACACCGAGATGATCAACCAGGGCAAGAAGGGCCCCAGATCGATTCACATTGTAAATAGTTACACTATTGACTTTGGGGGGGAATGTTGTTATATATGTGGACTTGTATTTACTCTGTACAGCCACCAGAGGGCTCATTCCCCAGAGTCCCAAGGGACCCCATAATCCCTTGGGAGCACAGGCATTTAAGAAGGCTTCACAGGTTGGAGAGGCACTCTGGAGACCTGCAATAAAAGACGAAGGTCACACGTTACTTTGAGCTCACAGTGTTCAGTCTGACTTTTTCTCCATACACAACAGTGGTGATCCACCTTTTTAAACCACAAGGGCTGCAGCGGTTCAAGAAGGCGGTTCACCACCACCTTTTCGAGGGCAATTAGGGATGGGCAATAACTGCTGGTCTTGCCGGCGATGCCCACATCCCGGAACAAAGTCATATATGATGAGCTCATGCTGCAGAGATATACAGAGAGATACATATTTGGTAATTAGAAAAAGATGATTTGAGGGGAGAAATGATAAGTCTTTGAAAGGTAAAAAGGCAGAAATGATATAGATGTAAGTAGGCTATTTGACTTAGAGTGCAGAACTATAAGAAGTTTAAAAGTAATAACATTTAAGTGAGACTTGACAGTAACCCTCCCCCCTCTCACAGTAGTGGCTAAATAGTTATAAATATAAGTTGTTCTTGTATAACAGACCCTCTGAAAGGCAGTTAACACTATGTTGATTGGATCGTTCAAAAAACAGGTAAACAATGTATGATCATCATAGGGACAATATAGATGGATAGTTAAACGCTCCTAGTTTCTGTGCTACTAGAGCCAGGGGAGGGAAGAGGAGTCAGGCAGAAATAAATAGGAGAGAGGTGGGTTCTGGTAGATAGTTCGGAGTATTGCTTAATGACCTTTGTGAATCAGAGCGGCAGTCGGCGAGAGGCGGGAGCAGCGTGGTGAGGCCTATAAAAGGCCCAGCGGGTGTTCCACAAGCAGCGGCAGTCGGCGAGAGGCGGGAGCAGCGTGGTGAGGCCTATAAAAGGCCCAGCGGGTGTTCCACAGGCAGTGGCAGTCGGCGAGAAGCGGGAGCAGCGTGGTGAGGCCTATAAAAGGCCCAGCGGGTGTTCCACAGGCAACGGCAGTCGGCGAGAGGCGGGAGCAGCGTGGTGAGGCCTATAAAAGGCCCAGCGGGTGTTCCACAAGCAGCGGCAGTCGGCGAGAGGCGGGAGCAGCGTGGTGAGGCCTATAAAAGGCCCAGCGGGTGTTCCACAAGCAGCGGCAGTCGGCGAGAGGTAGGAGCAGCGTGGTGAGGCCTATAAAAGGCCCAGCGGGTGTTGCACAGGCAGCGGCAGTCGGCGAGAGGCGGGAGCAGCGTGGTGAGGCCAATAAAAGGCCCAGCTTGTGCAGCTCCAGCCGGGAGAAAAAGCAGAAAAGAAGTAGAAAGGAATCAAAAGGTGACGTCACAGCCAAAGGGGTAAGTGATTGGCTGGTGATTGGTAAGTAGTTTTTCTTTTTCTTTTTTATATCAGTAAGTAACCTGTAACAGTGTTGTCACCAATTTAAGTGTATCTAAGGGTTAAGTCATGGCAGGAGAGCTTGGTCACATGATATGCACCTCCTGTACCATGTGGGAACTCAGGGACACTTCTGGTGTCTCTGACGACTACATCTGCGGGAAGTGTATCCGCCTCCAACTCCTGACGGACCGCGTTGTGGAATTGGAGCTGAGGGTGGATTCACTGTGGAGCATCCACGATGCAGAGAATGACGTGAGTAGCACGTGTAGCGAGTTGGTCTTACCGCAGGAGAAGGGTCCACAGCCAGCTAGGGAATGGAAGACCAGCAGCAAGAGTAGTGCAAGGAAGGTAGTGCAGGGGTCCCCTGTGGTCATCCCCCTGCAAAACAGATACACTGCTTTGAGTACTGTTGAGGGGGATGACTCAATAGGGGAGGGCAGCAGCAGCCAAGTTCATGGCACCGTGGCTGGCTCTGTTGCACAGGAGGGCAGGAAAAAGAGTGGGAGAGCGATATTGATAGGGGATTCAATTGTGAGGGGAATAGATAGGCGTTTCTGCGGCCGCAACCGAGACTCCAGGATGGTATGTTGCCTCCCTGGTGCAAGGGTCAAGGATGTCTCGGAACGGGTGCAGGACATTCTAAAAAGGGAGGGAGAACAGCCAGTTGTCGTGCACATTGGTACCAACGACATAGGTAAAAAAAAGGGATGAGGTCCTACGAAACGAATTTAAGGAGCTAGGAGTTAAATTAAAAAGTAGGACCTCAAAAGTAGTAATCTCAGGATTGCTACCAGTGCCACGTGCTAGTCAGAGTAGGAATCGCAGGATAGCGCAGATGAATACGTGGCTTGAGCAGTGGTGCAGCAGGGAGGGATTCAAATTCCTGGGGCATTGGAACCGGTTCTGGGGGAGGTGGGACCAATACAAACCGGACGGTCTGCACCTGGGCAGGACCGGAACCAATGTCCTAGGGGGAGTGTTTGCTAGTGCTGTTGGGGAGGAGTTAAACTAATATGGCAGGGGGATAGGAACCAATGCAGGGAGACAGAGGGAAACAAAAAGGAGACAAAAGCAAAAGGCAGAAAGGAGATGAGGGAAGAGAAACACAAGGCAAAGAACAAAAAGGGCCACTGTACAGCAAAATTCTAAAAGGACAAAGGGTGGTAAAAAAACAAGCCTGAAGGCTTTGTGTCTTAATGCAAGGAGTATCCATAATAAGGTGGATGAATTAACTGTGCAAATAGATGTTAACAAATATGATGTGATTGGGATTACAGAGACGTGGCTCCAGGATGATCAGGGCTGGGAACTCAACATCCAGGGGTATTCAACATTCAGGAAGGATAGAATAAAAGGAAAAAGAGGTGGGGTAGCATTGCTGGTTAAAGAGGAGATTAATGCAATAGTTAGGAAGGACATTAGCTTGGATGATGTGGAATCTATATGGGTAGAGCTGCAGAACACCAAAGGGCAAAAAACGTTAGTGGGAGTTGTGTACAGACCTCCAAACAGTAGTAGTGATGTTGGGGAGGGCATCAAACAGGAAATTAGGGGTGCATGCAATAAAGGTGCAGCAGTTATCATGGGTGACTTCAATATGCACATAGATTGGGCTAACCAAACTGGAAGCAATACGGTGGAGGAGGATTTCCTGGAATGCATAAGGGATGGTTTTCTAGACCAATATGTCGAGGAACCAACTAGGGGGGAGGCCATCTTAGACTGGGTGTTGTGTAATGAGAGAGGATTAATTAGCAATCTCGTTGTGCGAGGCCCCTTGGGGAAGAGTGACCATAATGTGGTGGAATTCTGCATTAGGATGGAGAATGAAACAGTTAATTCAGAAACCATGGTCCAGAACTTAAAGAAGGGTAACTTTGAAGGTATGAGGCGTGAATTGACTAGGATTGATTGGCGAATGATACTTGAGGGGTTGACTGTGGATGGGCAATGGCAGACATTTAGAGACCGCATGGATGAACTACAACAATTGTACATTCCTGTCTGGCGTAAAAATAAAAAAGGGAAGGTGGCTCAACCGTGGCTATCAAGGGAAATCAGGGATAGTATTAAAGCCAAGGAAGTGGCATACAAATTGGCCAGAAATAGCTGTGAACCCGGGGACTGGGAGAAATTTAGAACTCAGCAGAGGGGGACAAAGGGTTTGATTAGGGCAGGGAAAATGGAGTACGGGAAGAAGCTTGCAGGGAACATTAAGACGGATTGCAAAAGTTTCTATAGATATGTAAAGAGAAAAAGGTTAGTAAAGACAAACGTAGGTCCCCTGCAGTCAGAATCAGGGGAAGTCATAACTGGGAACAAAGAAATGGCAGACCAATTGAACAAGTACTTTGGTTCAGTATTCACTAAGGAGGACACAAACAACCTTCCGGATATAAAAGGGGTCAGAGGGTCTAGTAAGGAGGAGGAACTGAGGGAAATCCTTATTAGTCGGGAAATTGTGTTGGGGAAATTGATGGGATTGAAGGCCGATAAATCTCCAGGGCCTGATGGACTGCATCCCAGAGTACCTAAGGAGGTGGCCTTGGAAATAGCGGATGCATTGACAGTCATTTTCCAACATTCCATTGACTCTGGATCAGTTCCTATCGAGTGGAGGGTAGCCAATGTAACCCCACTTGTTAAAAAAGGAGGGAGAGAGAAAACAGGGAATTATAGACCGGTCAGCCTGACCTCAGTAGTGGGTAAAATGATGGAATCAATTATTAAGGATGTCATAGCAGCGCATTTGGAAAGAGGTGACATGATAGGTCCAAGTCAGCATGGATTTATGAAAGGGAAATCATGCTTGACAAATCTTCTGGAATTTTTTGAGGATGTTTCCAGTAGAGTGGACAAGGGGGAACCAGTTGATGTGGTATATTTGGACTTTCAGAAGGCTTTCGACAAGGTCCCAGACAAGAGATTAATGTGCAAAGTTAAAGCACATGGGATTGGAGGTAGTGTGCTGACATGGATTGAGAACTGGTTGTCAGACAGGAAGCAAAGAGTAGGAGTAAATGGGTACTTTTCAGAATGGCAGGCAGTGACTAGTGGGGTACCGCAAGGTTCTGTGCTGGGGCCCCAGCTGTTTACACTGTACATTAATGATTTAGACGAGGGGATTAAATGTAGTATCTCCAAATTTGCGGATGACACTAAGTTGGGTGGCAGTGTGAGCTGCAAGGAGGATGCGAAGAGGCTGCAGGCTGACTTGGACAGGTTAGGTGAGTGGGCAAATGCTTGGCAGATGCAGTATAATGTGGATAAATGTGAGGTTATCCACTTTGGTGGCAAAAACATGAAGGACGACCATTATCTGAATGGCGGCAGATTAGGAAAAGGGGAGATGCAACGAGACCAGGGTGTCATGGTACATCAGTCATTGAAAGTTGGCATGCAGGTACAGCAGGCGGTGAAGAAGGCAAATGGCATGTTGGCCTGCATAGCTAGGGGATTTGAGTATAGGAGCAGGAAGGTCTTACTGCAGTTGTACAGGGCCTTGGTGAGACTTCACCTGGAATATTGTGTTCAGTTTTGGTCTCCTAATCTGAGGAAGAACGTTCTTGCTATTGAGGGAGTGCAGCGAAGGTTCACCAGACTGATTCCCGGGATGGCAGGACTGACATATGAGGAGAGACTGGATCGACTGGGCCTGTATTCACTGGAGTTTAGAAGAATGAGAGGGGATCTCATCGAAACATATAAAATTCTGATGGGACTGGACACGTTAGATGCAGGAAGAATGTTCCCGATGTTGGGGGGAAGTCCAGAACCAGGGGTCACAGTCTAAGGATAAGGGGTAAGCCATTTAGGACCGAGATGAGGAGAAACTTCTTCACTCAGAGAGTCGTTATCCTGTGGAATTCTCTACTGCAGAGAGTTGTTGATGCCAGTTCGTTCGATATATTCAAGAGGGAGTTAGATATGGCCCTTATGGCTAAAGGGATCAAGGGGTATGGAGAGAAAGCAGGAAAAGGGTGCTGATATGAATGATCAGCCATGATCTTATTGAATGGTGGTGCAGGCTCAAATAGCCTACTCCTGCACCTATTTTCTATTGCACTTCTCATTAATTCACTCGTCTGTTAGTAGGGTCACCTTTGCTTTGTTTACGCTTACTTATCGAATATATATTTACCCTGTATATTCAGCATTATGCCTTCAAAGGAGCTCCACTTGCCCTCTGCCAAAGTGTTGTTGAACAAACGGCCCTCCTCATTCACCCACGCTCAATTTGCTTAATCTGTTCTCTTTGTTAACCCTTTTGAAATTATATTATCATAGGCAGTCCCTCGAAACGAGGATCACTTGCTTCCACGCCAAAAAAGGATGAGTTCACAGGTGCCTCAATGAAGGACCCGAACTACATCCTCAAGATGTCTGTGCGTGGATTTTTTTAATGCAAGGTGGCCCTTGCACACCAGCCACCACACGGGCTTGACAGTGTTAGGTCTTGGTCCAGTGGCAACGATTACCCAAGACTCCTGGAGACCAGCTCTGCTGTACGGACCGAGTGCGCACACATATTGCAGTGTGAGCTGCCCCTGCGCCCTCGCCTCTTCTGGACCCCGAGCTCGCGCCTCTCCTGGGCCCTGATCACATCCCTCCACAGTCTCTTGCTGCTCCTGCTGTGCCTGCCCACGCTCCAATCACTGACCTGGACCTTGATGACGTCACGCTTCGCTGCCGTCGCCCTCCTGCACCAGCTTGCGCTGCTCCCTGGAGTAGTATGCCTCCACGCCGCTCCTTTTATGGCCCTGAGCTGCCGCTGGTGTTCTCTCGCAGGTCGGGGCTTCCACACTGCTCCCGGGGCTTTCATTATATACTTGGCTATGGGTCCTCACTATTTCTGAAACTCCAATCATGTCAAACTTGATTATTCTATAGTCACTAACCCCCTAAACTCCTACAACATATTTTCCCTATATGCTATCTGAATGACTTACTATTGTCAACTCAAGATGCGTACCGCCTCTCATGGCTTCCATGATGCACTATCTCTCATGAAGTACTCATGCATTATATTTACCAACATTTATGTATTCCCATTGAAATTTGATTGATTGAAGTGCCCCCTGAAAATGACCCCTGTTTTCATTAATCCTTTTTACCTCTTGGAGGTTATCTGGCCTTTTATGGCCCCGACCTGCGTGAGAACACCAGCGGCAGGTTGGGGCCATAAAAGGAGGAGCAAACCATTAGTGTTAGCTTTGTATTTTTCACATTCAAGGTATCTAATCAGAGTAGTCTCTCAGGTGTTCCTCATTTAAATTTTACTTCTCTCAGTTGACATCTTATAATTTTACAACTTTTCCTCTGTCTAATGTTTCCTTTTTAATTATTCCACTCCCTTTTAAATTAGCTGGACTCTGCTGCTTCCACATGCCACACTGGGGGATCTTGAGTGATGTTTTTCCAGGATGAAGTGCAGCATAATTTTTAAGAAATTAAACTTTACCGTTGAATACTGATAGGTTCCGATTCAGTTTGTCTCCCCATTTTTAATCTGCTCTTGGCAACTTAATTTATGCATCTGAACACTCTAGGATTATTTTTCAAGATCAGAGACCCACGACCTCGTGTCCTGACCAATATATATAACCCTCAATCAGCATAGCAAAAAACAGATTATGTGATTATTATCACATTGCTGTTTGTGGGAGCTTGCTATGCACAAATTGACTGCTGCGTTTCCTACATTACAACAATGACTGCATTTCAAGAAAGTACTTCATTGGCTGTAAAGCTCTTTGGGACGTCCGGTGGTCGTCAAAGGTGCTATATAAATGCAAATCTTTCTTTTTTTCTTTAAAAGGTGAAAAATGTAAACAATAAAATGGGAGAGAGAGGAAATGGGCAAATTTATTTTATTCCTTTTGCCTGGATGAGTACAGCTCCAACAACACTCAAGAAGCTTGACACCATCCAGGACAAAGCAGTCCACTTAATGGAAACCCCATCCACCATCTTAAATATTCACTCCCTCCATCACCGGCGCATCATGGCTGGAGTGTGTACCAGCTACAAGATGCACTGCAGCAACTCTCAAAGGCTTCTTCAGCAGCACCTCCCAAACCCGTGACCTCCAACACCGAGAAGGACAAAGCCAGCAGGCGCATGGGAACCCCATCACCTGCAAGTTCCCCTCCATGTTACACACCATCTTGACTTGGAAATATATCACCGTTCCTTCATCGTCACTGGGTCAGAATCCTGGAACTCCCTCCCTAACAGCACAATGGGAGTACCTTCACCACATGGGCTGCAATGATTCAAGAAGGCGGCTCACCACCATCTTCTCACGGGCAATTAGGGATGGGCAATAAATGCTGGCCTTGCCATTGCTAGATGGCTATAGCAATCTATGTTATAATGGATATTGAAGTTATGTTTACTCTGGGTATAACTACAACAACAGCGGCTCTGCTCCAGAATATGATAACTCCAATAATCAGCAGAGCAGCTATGGAAAGACATCTAGCGGTGCAGGCAGTCACCAGAATAATTACTACCAACCATACTAAAGAAAAATTGATATGGTTATCAATACCACATCCAAGGAATGAATAGAAAAAAATTGCTTCTTATTTTTGTCTTACAAGATTGCTATTATAGTAATTAAACTATTCTTGTTATTTAAATAGCTTTATTAGAATTATATTGGGTTTTGTTTCAGCATCATTATGTGAACTGAAAACTTTTTTTGAATCACTAGCCCTGGGATCCTGAAATTTCTTTGGACCTGTTGGGAATCTAAGAAAGAAATAACTTGCAATTTATATAGTCATCTGAAAGCACTTCACAGCCAATGAAGTATTTTGAAGTAATGTAGGGAAAAATGACAGCCAAATTGTGTACAGCAAGGTCTCACAAATAGCAATGAGATAAATGACCAGATAATCTATTTTAGTGGTGCGTATTGAAGTATACATTTTGGACAGAACTCTGGAAAACCCTCGTGCTCTTCTTCAAATAGTGTGTGGGATCTTTTACGACCACATGAGAGAGCAGACGGTTTAATGTCTTGTCCGAAAGATGGAGCTGAGGGTTTAACCTAAGGATCAAAATGTATGAATACATTTTATTTACTTTTAGATTGATCTACATCTTATAAAAATAAATTAAGGTAGTATTTCTTTTTAAATAAGGAAATATTTTTTCCCAAATTCATCTGTTTCTTCCTCCTTTTAATTCTATCTGGGGGTCATATGGAATGACAGATAAGAGAATCTGCCCCTCTTGCCCCCCTCCCCCTGTAGCTAGCAATCGGTGTAACCTGTGAAATAAGGGAAACTGCCGAAAACTTTGTCTCTTCTACAGTAATATTGCTGTTAAATACCCCATTTAAAGTTAGACTCTTTTGGATTAGGTGTAAATGGGTTTTTATCAGCATATTGACTACCAAACAAACGTAATTGTCCTGAAAAACTAATTTTAATTTTATGGAATGCCAAATTTCTCCCATTTTAATAAAATATTTAACATTTTAAGAAACTTCAGTTTGTTCATCTTTTTTTCAAGTTTACCTTTTCCCTCGTGTAAGAGCCCAATCTTGGTTTTACTCTCTAACATTTTTAAAACGTTAGAATCAAAGGAACTTACTCACTTCCTGGTTCTCAGTCAGTGAGAATTCTTATGATTGTGATTGTCTGCTTGGACAGTTTGTTGATGTCACATTAGGGATTCCCGTTAACTTATGCTGATTTCAACTGCACATCGATAAAGCCGAAATTCTCACCACAGAGATCGCGAGATCTTTGTGAGAAACTTACTCCGGGGCCAGCAGTGAATGCCTTTGCTTCGCTACTGACCGCCAATTGCAAATTGGTGCTGTAGCTGTTAAATTGCGTGGTAAAACCACAACTTTTCTAAAGAAAGAAAAATAATCTAGCATTTAAAAGATTAATATAAAACTCAGTCTAAACACAGACGTGTCAGAAAGTGAGCAGGTCTGTTTACTTAGTTTTGAGATCTTTGCCAAATGTAGTCATAAGTTGATTTAGCTTTCTATTATTTAATCAAGACATTGTTCAATTAAAGCAGGCCTGCTGTACGAAAAGAAAATAAACCCAGGCTATTAGTTTTTAATGGTTGTCCGGAAGTCAGAGAATAGAATGTCACTCCAATCAGCATTACGTATAGTAGATGCTGCTGAAGCAGGTTAATTGCTAGCAATGTTTACTGCCTTTTTTGGATAGATATTGCAATAGAAATTACATTTTTTTCTTTGTGGCCACCAGTGCTAGTTTCTGCAACAATTGGTTAATTGTACTTTTTGTAATATTTTAGTTAATGGTTACTATTGACTAAAATATTGAAAAAAAGTGCTATTAGCCAATAAAGTAACTTTCATTTGTCTGATTCTTTCAGTTTGAACTATTTTTATAGTTCAGTGGGTCAATCTCTCTTGTTTTTTTGTGTGTAAGTTTCTTGTTTTTTTTATTTGTTCTCAAAATGCTGGTGAAAATATCCTGTACTTCTGCTTTAAAAATGTATCAGCTTTTCCCTTAAAAGATGCTAAGCACCTACTGTGCAAAGCATTCCATACTCTTAGCAACTCTGTGCATCAATAAATTTCTCCTAAATGTTCTCCTCACTTTCTTAGTGACAAATTGATGACCCCTTGTTTCAATTCCCAACCAGAGGGAATAGTATTTGTTCTAATACTTGGCTAGAATAGGCTGGCAAAGGATACTTAAAGGGTTGACAGTGGATAAACAATGGCAAACATTTAAAGATCACATGGATGAACTTCAGCAATTGTACATCCCTGTCTGGAGTAAAAATAAAACTGGGAAGGTGGCTCAACCGTGGCTAACAAAGGAAATTAAGGATAGTGTTAAATCCAAGGAAGAGGCATATAAATTTGCTAGAAAAAGCAACAAACCTGAGGACTGGGAGAAATTTAGAATTCAACAGAGGAGGACTAAGAATTTAATTAAGAGGGGGAAAATAAGAGTACGAGAGGAAGTTTGCAGGGAACATAAAAACTGACTGCAAAAGCTTCTATAAATATGTGAAGAGAAAAAGATTAGTGAAGACAAACGTAGGTCCCTTGCAGTCAGATTCAGGTGAATTTATAATGGGGAACAAAGAAATGGCAGACCAATTAAACAAATACTTCGGTTCTGTCTTCACGAAGGAAGACACAAATAACCTTCCGAATGTACTAGGGGACAGTGGGTCTAGTGAGAAAGAGGAAATGAAGGATATCCTTATTAGTCAGCAAATTGTGATCGGGAAATTGATGGGATTGAAGGCCGATAAATCCCCGGGGCCTGATAGTCTGCATCCCAGAGTACTTAAGGAAGTAGTCCTGGAAATAGTGGATGCATTGGTGATCATTTTCCAACAGTCTATCGACTCTGCATCAGTTCCTGTGGACTGGAGGGTAGCTAATGTAACACCACTTTTTAAAAGGGGAGGGAGAGAGAAAACGGTTAATTATAGACCGGTTAGCCTGACATCAGAAAGAGGGAAAAGGTTGAAATCAGTCATTAAGGATGAAATAGCAGGTCATTTGGAAAGCAGTGACAGGATCGGTCCAAGTCAGCATGGATGTATGAAAGGGATATCATGCTTGACGAATCTTCTGGAATGTTTTGAAGATGTAACGAGCAGAGTGGACAAGGGAGAACCAGTGGATGTGGTATATTTGGACTTTCAAAAGGCTTTTGACAAGGTCCTGCACAAGAGATTAGTGTGCAAAATCAAAGCGCATGGTATTGGGGGTAATATACTGACATGGATAGAGAACTGTTTGGCAGACAGGAAGCAGAGAGTCGGGATAAACGGGTCCTTATCAGAATGACAGGCAGTGACTAGCAGAGTGCCGCAGGGCTCAGTGCTGCGACCCCAGCTCTTTACAATATACATCAATGATTTGGATGAAGGAATTCAGTGTAATATCTCCAAGTTTGCAGATGACACTAAACTGGGTGGCAGTGTGAGCTGTGAGGAGGTTGCTAAGAGGCTGCAGGATGACTTGGACAGGTTAGGTGAGTGGGCAAATGCATGGCAGATGCAGTATAATATGGATAAATGTGAGGTTTTGGTCTCCTAATCTGAGGAAGGACGTTCTTGCTATTGAGGGAGTGCAGCGAAGGTTCACCAGACTGATTCCAGGGATGGCTGGACTGACATATGAGGAAAGACTGGATCAACTGGGCCTTTATACACTGGAGTTTAGAAGGATGAGAGGGGATCTCATAGAAACGTATAAGATTCTGACGGGTCTGGGCAGGTTAGATGCGGGAAGAATGTTCCCGATCTTGGGGAAGTCCAGAACCAGGGGACATAGTCTTAGGATAAGAGGTAGGCCATTTAGGACTGAGATGAGGAGGAACTTCTTCACTCAGAGAGTTGTTAACCTGTGGAATTTCCTGCCGCAGAGAGTTGTTGATGCCAGTTCATTGGATATATTAAAGAAGGAGTTAGATATGGCTCTTACGGCTAAGGGGATCAAGGGGTATGGGGAGAAAGCAGGAAAGGGGTACTTAGGGAATGATCAGCCATGATCTTATTGAGTGGCGGTGCAGGCTCGAAGGGCCAAATGGCCTACTCCTGCACCTATTTTTTATGTTTGTATGTTTCTATCCAAACTCTTTATAATTTTAAAAACCTCTATTAAATCTCATCTTACCTTACTCTGCACCAGTGAAATAGGCCCAGAAACACACACAAGGAGACTATAGTCTAGAAATTGGATATGGACCAAAAACAGGCAATTCCCAGTGCTATTTAACTGCACCAGGTCAAAGTGGTCCAGATACCACGCAAGATTCGCACTGAGTGCTCATTTTGTTGATTGGCTTATTGCTCAACAGGAGGGCCAATATCAGGTGCAGTCTAACTGCAGGTAATGTTTGGCCTAGACTTTTTCTATGACTTAATGGGGAAGTGCTTTGATGCAGAGCACCTCATTATCATTGTAGTTGGAGCTCAAGTTGGAATCGGACATGAAGTTGGAAGACATGGCCGAGCACCAGCAAAGAAAACGAGCCCAAAGATTCTCGGATGTGGCTGTGGAGGCACTGGTGGTCACCGTGGAAAGGAGATGGGCTGTCCTGTTCCCGCATGGCAGGAAAACAACAGCCCATCGAGATGGCTCTGGCAAGAAACATCTGGGTACGTGACAGCCATCAGTGCGATCCCCAGAACATGGATCCAGTGCCGCAAGAAGTTTAATGACCTCGTATGACAAGCCAAGGTGGGTGAAGGGTTCAGTAAATGGCACATGGCGCCACAAGCCTCCCACACTGCTCAATGCACCACACCCCCATCACTCACCTACTAACAATCTCTACCTATCACCACTGATACGTCGCAATCATACTCTTCATCCTCTCAACATTATCACTGCTGCAACACTCACATCTCACACCTTGCACACACTGACAGCTATCCAACCATGACAGGCACATCACCCAAACACATTGCACTACACTGACTGACATACTTCCCTTCCTCTTGCAGGCCAAGGTCGCTCACAATCGCCGCGAGCAGCGGCAAAAGGTAGGCGGCCAAGCCGCAATACAGGTCTTGTGCAAACTGGAGGAGAGCGTGCTCGACATCATTGGAGGTGAAGTGGAAATAGGCGAAGTAGAATCCCTTGGGGACAATAACGGTATGCTCAATCCTAATTCTTCTCTCATCCTACTTCCACCTCATCATCCCACAATCTCATCTCACTTATAAGCTGTTGATGCTATATGCATGGATATCTTGCTTCCCCACCCCTCCCCTCACCAGAACCCAACTCTTGTGCCTTTCTGCTTTTCGATGATCAAGATATGCCAACCACACAGCCTGAAAGCAATGAAGCAGAGTGAAGGAGAAGAAGAAGGCACACCGTCACAGCATCTGACACTCGCAGACACCAGCTCAGAAATTGTCACGGCGCAAAATTTAGAAGGCAGTACAGATGTGGGATCTGAACATGGTGAGGCACCGGGCACGAATGGGCTGCAGCAAGGCCAGGGGGAAAGGGTAGCTTGGGGGCCAGCTCCCCAGAGGGCAAGTTCACGCACGAGTTCTGTTGCACATGACTCAGATGAGGGCCTCGATGGGGTGGCCTTCAGAAGAAGGGTGATGGGCATGCACACTGAATTGCTTGGTGAAATGGCAAGCCTGCCGGAGAGCCTCTTGGCAATTTCAGGGAGCATGGAGGAATTCTGCTCCAACATTGAACGGGACTTTGCGCAGAGCTTGGAGCCCATGATTTCCAGACTGAAAATGATGGACAACTACAAGAGAGACCTTGTCGGCCCAAACATGATGCTGCGTATGAGGGGCGATATCCCGGCTGCCATTGCAGCACAGGCAGAAGCGACCCAATGTCTCAGTGTTGCAGTGGAAACGTAGACCACTCTCCTGCAGTCTCAGCTTGCTGCCACACAAGCTCAGACTGCTGCCATCATGGCTGGGTTTACTAGTATTGAAAGGGACTTGCAGCATGTCGCAGCAGGCCAATAACCTGTCCTCCAACAGATTGCTAGGAATGCTGAGGCACCACCCCAGGGGAGTGGCAGTTGGTCTGTGGGGCAAGAACCTGCTGGCTTCTCTCAGGATGACAGCATTCCTATTCCCAACATTGTCACTCTGCCATTGCCCTTGTTGCTGCCTGTCAGCCAGCCAGCCCAGACTACTGCCATTCATGCCGAGATGGTGCAGTCTACAGCCTTCTAGATCCAGAGCTGGTTGAGGTCGTCCTGAAAATCCATCTGAAGTACGGAAACTCTGCTCCCCCAGTGAAGGCTGCTTTGTGTAGGAGCACCAGAGTAGAAAAGGGCAGAGGAACGACAGGCACCAAGGGATTGCACAATGATTAATTGGTATTGTAATGTGAATTGAATAGTGATAAATTTAGTAATTTTGTTTGGAATGTTTGTTTTGTGTTGGCTTTCACCTTTGTGCCCGGGAGGATGCTGTGATATTCCATGACAGAGGATGGTATGATGGGAATGTTTTTGACAATGGGGATCTGGGGTTTCATTCACTGGAATCGGGACTGATGAGGCACTCACGGACAGCCCGTACCAAAGGGGAATTTGCTGCCTGCTTCCTCTTCCTCATGATGGCCAAGTTGTGGAGAATGCAGCAGACCACCATGAAATGGAACACCCGCTCCGCTGAGTACTGGAGGGCTCCTCTCGAGTGGTCAAGGCAGCGGAACTGTTCCTTTAGCAGCCCGATGGTCTGCTCAATGATGTTCCTGGTGGCAGCATGGCCTTTGTTGTACGGGTGCTGGGCTCGCAAGTTGGGGTTGCAGAGGCGAGTCATGTGTCAGGTGCAGAGCGGATAGCGATTGTCAAACTCGGGTTTGACGGGGTGGCTAGAAGTTTGCTGGCATACCGGACTGACACAGGATGAAGGCATCATGACTGCTGTCAGGATAACAGGCATTAACCATCAGGATGCGCTGGGCATGGCCGCAAAACAACTGCACATTAAGTGAGTGGTAACCTTTGTGGTTACGGAAGATCTCAGGATTGTTATGCGGTGCCTACAAAGCAACGTGGATGCAATCAATGGCACCCTGCACCATGGGTAACCCGCTATCTTGGCAAAGCCATATGCGCATTTCTCCTGCTTCTCTCTGTTCAGAGAGAAGATAATATAGTCACTTCACCTGACCTCCCGGATGCATAGATGGACAGCAAACTGGGAGATGTTAGCTATGTCACCTGCTGCAGACTGGAAGGATCCGTTTACAAAGAAATTGAGGGCCACGGTTTCCTTGAGGGCCACTGGGAGAGCTGTGGTTGCTCTCTTCTGAGGCTGTAGGTCTGATTGCAGGATGTGACAGAGTTCTGTGACCACCTACTTGGTGAAGCGGAGCCTCCTAATACACTGCTCCTGGCTTCTTAAGTGGAGATAAAAAAAAGTGCTCTCTAATGACCCTATGTGGATAAGGCTCTCTGTTAGCCCTCCTTCTCCTCCCTCTATGCTGCTTCCGCTCCCTCTCCCGAAGACACTCAAGCATGAGTGGGGCTGCCAGTAGAGCCCCCATGGCCGTGAGCAAGTGTTGTGAGCAGAAGCCTTTAAATAAGAAGTTCTCCACTTGCAGCAACTCTCCCTTTCACCTTAGGGCCTTGAAAGAAGTTTAGAAAGCTGCTGGAGCTGCAGAAAATTCCACAGAGCCAGTTAAACTGAAAAAACATAATCAGCTAAAAGTTGTTGTTGATGATGCCTTTAGATAACGCTGCTAGAGGCTCCTTCCTGCCTGTGAACATTTGGTCAGCGGGTCATAATTAACACAGGCTGGTAAGTTGAGCTGCTCACTCCAAAATGGCATATCTGGCATCGAGTGAGCATTGCACACTCACTGACGTCGCGATCTGCATAATCTCCATATCGCGAGTGAGTGCGGACATTAGCAACACGGCCACCCAGCTGAAATAGGCGGCCAACACGGGGCCCACTGGCAGCGGGCGAAAGTGAGGCGGCCGCCTTTTTTGCCAAAACGGACCTTAATGGCCAGCGCAAACATTACAAATTTATAAGCCAATATTTTAAACGCACATACAGACAAAAAATTTTAACAGCAAATAAAATTTGACAGGTTTGAAGTGCTCATCTGTGATTATTAAATTTCTCTGCATGATTGAACTCTTCAGAGTCTCCCTTGGTTTTCCCTGGATGGAAATGTATACTGCCAGAAATGCATATACACTTGCCAAAGATAACCTGTTTCTAGTGCTAAATAAATTATAATGCAATCATACAAGTAACCAAATTATGCTAACACCAATATGCTTCACTTACTTGAGCTCTGACTTCCAGCTTTATTCCCTCAATTTTTGTCCATCATTCTTGTTTTTTTTTACTCCTCTGAGTATTTTCCTTTTTGCTACCCTTATTACTGTTGGTTTGATTTTCCCCTTTTATACTGCTCACTCCCTGAGTATATTTATTCAATTACTTTCTCCCTGAAATTATTATTTCCTGCAGAAATGGCACATTATTCATTCATCCAACCTAACTACCCAAAGATAGACCTACATGAAGCAAAACCAAAAAACGTCGACTATTTTTAATTTACAAGATAATCAGATGTATTATCTGGCATATAAACAAGACAAATGAAAAGATAAATGACGGTTTACTAAAAATAAATTAAATTCAGAGTATGTTGTTCACCATAACGTTCAATCCTTTTATATTTATGTAAATTAACAAGTCCCATTTTATATACTTCTGTTCAATCAACTAGTTAGCAACATGCTGCTGCACTTGTTTACTTAACAGGAGATATTGTGAGCATCAAAGCTGAATTTTAATTGGGATTCAGATTAACCATGTGAATGATTGAATTATTCACTTGTTTCATCTGATGAGTAAAAGCTCCCCGTTAGTGATAATCATAGTGTAGGTCATTCATTAATCACTTTCTCATGCTGCATGGAAACCTGAACAGAATTCTTAGCAGTCTGTCGTTGGGTTTGCATTTAGGTAATCTCACTAACATATCTTTCTTTCAAATAGATTTTTACCAAATATAAAGATGCACATATTTTAATCTCAATAAAATATTCTTCCCAATAAATACTTCAATATTAATGATGTTTTAAGAATTATATTTTTTCTAGTAAATTAACCTACACAAGAATTTAATGTTGTCATTGTAACTGGTATAAAATGAGCTCTTCGGGTTTAAAGTAAATCGACAATATGTATTTATCAATTTTGAGTTTACAATTATAGCTTGTTTGCCTGCTGGCACATAGTAATGATGGCCACTCTTCTGCTCATCAATTTTGTATGATATATACACACACCACTGTTATAAGCAAAATTCATATCTTGATTGTAGGTCATATAATACATGGTCTGTGGAAGAACTGGGCTTAATGGGCTAAATTGCTTCTTCTCATTCAGTGTATTCTATTTGCTCTTGTACCTTAGTTATCTTAGCTCCGGTGAGAAGTTGACAGATCCCCTATGTCTGTGAGTGTTGTTCAGCGCTCGCAGCTCACTGGCATTTTACAGATGAGACCCATTTATCAAAATGACTTGGGCCTCTTGCTGAGGACATAGGCGGATGGCGCAATCACACTGTCTGCCCAAATCAAATGCCCGCTGGATATAGAATTTACTTTGCACTGTAAAGTACAAAAATATCTCATTACCACATGCCCTACTAAAACATTTTACTGATTATTGAAAAGGAAAGAGAATGAAGACAACATTTTAGCTTTGCTTTATATATTATAAAACATACCAATGTAGTCCTCAGAGTTAATGTTTAAGCTAATGTTGAAAGAAAGGAGTTTAAAAATTCTGTAGTCAGTACTTGAAGCAGGCCGATGACCTTGCGTACAAGAAGACAATATCCTGTGTAGAAGCCTTCCGGCCCCATTGTCAACAATGTATGACAATGTAGGCGTTACTGAATACTATATGAAGTCACATTTCCTCTGCATAGTACATCTGATCCTACACTTTCCTCTAGACCAAATGGCTTAATTGTTTCCTCGGACTGGAGGAAAGTTTTATTTCCATCAATTAAAGTTACAGCTAGTGAAAATTCAAAATACTAACTAGGAGTATCCACTGCAAAGCTAGTCCTAGCAGCAGTACACTCCTTACGCCTGCTTACAGGCCCCATTAGCCAGATAACCTACAGGGAATTTAAACAAGCTGGACCAGTGCCAATCCACAGTAATGCCAATCTCTGCAGGCCCTATTTGCTATGTGTCTGAATTTAACACTTTCTCAGTCACCTTGTCGTTTTGTAATTGTATTAAATTCTAGATTACGTGTTTTTTTTTGGCTAAGCTACCTTTTCACTTTATCTACATTTTGTCTTGCCCTCTGATTCTTTTTAAGTGTATTGTTGCTTCTCCATTTATTTTCTACTTTTCTGTTCTTTATTTTCTCTTTTATTGACTTAATTTCTATTTTGTTGTCAGCCACATTTTATTGGCATTGTCATTCACTGTCTGTCACCTCTATACAAAATCATCCAGTTGTCTTCTCTACCTCCTGACTCTGCCCCCAAGATCATCGAGCTGTACCTCAATATTTTGTCTTGGATTAGTTCAGCAACACAAATGTGGACAATGCTATCACAGTAATAGGTGCTGCTGTCACTGCTGCTACAGTCTTAATTACATAAACTTTAAATATATAATATAATAAACTACATAAAGTTTATACTAACAAACTTTATATAAACTAAGTTTTCAAGCTAAACGTTGAAGTTGTGAGGGGAAGTTGTGACTTGGAAATATTCAGTAGATTGATCAACATCTGAAGGGAAAAAATGTTTAGGTTTGTTTGACTCAATGTTAACATATCTTTCTCTTTTAAGTGTTTGTCTTGCTGTGCATTTCTACCATTTATTATTTTTATTTATTTATCTGAAACTATAATAGATGCAGGGGTAGGTATATGGGTAGAGGCTTGATATTGGTGTTTTCAAGTCTCAAAACAGTTAAATGAAGGTTTGCACTTTATTTTTGAAATGCTAAATATTTTGCACACCAAGTCCCAACATAAAATATAATATATGTTGTATGATATTCCAAGATTCCTGCAGATGTCCCTCAGTAAAGATTTAAAATATATTTAAATATAGGGTTCTGAGTGATGCATAGATTCACCAAGTCAGCATGGATTTGTGAAAGGGAAATCATGCTCGACAAATCTTCTGGAATTTTTTGAGGATGTTTCCAGTAGAGTGGACAAGGGAGAACCAGTTGATGTGGTGTATTTGGACTTTCAGAAGGCTTTCGACAAGGTCCCACACAAGAGATTAATGTGCAAAGTTAAAGCACATGGGATTGGGGGTAGTGTGCTGATGTGGATTGAGAACTGGTTGGCAGACAGGAAGCAAAGAGTAGGAGTAAATGGGTACTTTTCAGAATGGCAGGCAGTGACTAGTGGAGTACCGCAAGGTTCTGTGCTGGGGCCCCAGCTGTTTACATTGTACATTAATGATTTAGACGAGGGGATTAAATGTAGTATCTCTAAATTTGCAGATGACACTAAGTTGGGTGACAGTGTGAGCTGCGAGGAGGATGCTATGAGGCTGCAGAGTGACTTGGATAGGTTAGGTGAGTGGGCAAATGCATGGCAGATGAAGTATAATGTGGATAAATGTGAGGTTATCCACTTTGGTGGTAAAAACAGAGAGACAGACTATTATCTGAATGGTGACAGATTAGGAAAAGGGGAGGTGCAACGAGACCTGGGTGTCATGGTATATCAGTCATTGAAGGTTGACATGCAGGTACAGCAGGCGGTTAAGAAAGCAAATGGCATGTTGGCCTTCATAGCGAGGGGATTTAAGTACAGGGGCAGGGAGGTGTTACTACAGTTGTACAGGGCCTTGGTGAGGCCACACCTGGAGTATTGTGTACAGTTTTGGTCTCCTAACTTGAGGAAGGACATTCTTGCTATTGAGGGAGTGCAGTGAAGGTTCACCAGACTGATTCCCAGGATGGCAGGACTGACATATCAAGAAAGACTGGATCAACTGGGCTTGTATTCACTGGAGTTCAGAAGAATGAGAGGGGATCTCATAGAAACGTTTAAAATTCTGACGGGTTTAGATAGGTTAGATGCAGGAAGAATGTTCCCAATGTTGGGGAAGTCCAGAACCAGGGGTCACAGTCTAAGGATAAGAGGTAAGCCATTTAGGACCGAGATGAGGAGAAACTTCTTCACCCAGAGAGTGGTGAACCTGTGGAATTCTCTACCACAGAAAGTTGTTGAGGCCAATTCACTAAATATATTCAAAAAGGAGTTAGATGTAGTCCTTACTACTAGGGGGATTAAGGGGTATGGCGAGAAAGCAGGAATGGGGTACTGAAGTTGCATGTTCAGCCATGAACTCATTGAATGGCGGTGCAGGCTCGAAGGGCCGAATGGCCTACTCCAGCACCTATTTTCTATGTTTCTATCAGAATGATGCAGGAATAGGAGGACATCTGGCTGTCTTATTCTACAGTACACAGAAAGCCCTAATGTGTGTGGGCTAAGTGCTACTGCAAGGCCTGCAGCAGCACCCAAGTTGCCTCCCCCTGATCTTGGATGCCTGCTTATTCATAGTGGTGTTCCTGCACCTGGGATGGCAAGGGCATGTTATTAAGCTGAACCCAGAAACTTATCCAGGTCCAGTAGTGCTCCAGTCAGGCGTATTTTCGTAACGTGGGAGACCGGGAGCCAGTGTAGGTTTTGAGCACAGGGATGATGGGTAAGTGGGATTTCGTGTGGGTTTGGAGACAAGCAGCAGAGTTTTGGATGAGCTGAAGTTTATGGAGCATAGCGAATGGGAGGCTGGCCGGGAGAGCATTGGAATATTTTTGTCTGGAGGTAACAAAGGCTGTGGGTGAGGGTATCAGCAGTGGATGGGCTGAGGCAGAGAAAAAAGCAGGAAGATGATAGAGGTGGAAGTAGGGAGTTTTTGTGATGGAGAGGATCATGGGATTGGAACCTCAGCTAGGGGTCAAATAGGATGCAGAGATTAAGAAATAGAAACAGCCTTGAACATACTCAGCAACTAAGCATCCACATGCCCTCTGGAGTAGAGAATTCCAAGGATTCATAACCTGCTGAGTGAAGAAATTTCTCCTCAACTCAGTCCAAAATGGCAACCCCTTATCCTGAGACTATGTCAGCTAGTTCTGGACTCTCTAGTCAGGGGAAACAGCCTCTCAGCACTTACCCTGTCAAACCTTCTAAGAATCTTACGTTTCAATGAGATCACCTCTCAATCTTCTAAACTCCAGAGAATATAGGCCCATTCTACGCAATCTCTCCTCATAGGACAACCCACTCATCCCAGGAATCAATCTAGTGAACCTTCGTTGCACTCCCCTCTAAGGCATATATATCCTTCCTTGGGTAAGGAGACCAAAACTGTACACAGTACTCCAGGTGTGGTCTCACCAAAACCCTGCACAATTGCAGCAAGACTTCGTGTAAGCCAACTCTTTGACATAAAGGACAATATCCCATTTGCTTTCCTAATTGTTTTCTGTGTTTTGTGTACAAAGACACCCAAATCCTTCTAACCACCAACATTTAAATAGTTTCTCAGCATTTAAAAAATATTCTGTTTTTATATTCTTCCTACCAAAGTGAATAACCTCACATTTCCCCACATTATACTCCCTCTGCCACCTTCTTTCCCACTCACTTATCCTGTCAATATCTCTTTGCAGACTCTTTGTCCAGAATTTTTACTCGCAGTGAATGGGTTTGGGTGCAGGTGGGTAGTAAAAAGTGCTGAAATTGACCGTGTCCGGCTCCAACCGACCGACTTCTGCATTTCACTGGAGCATGTTCAGCAGAGTGAGAGAAAACCCCTCAGGGAGGGGGGGGAGCCGGGGGTTAACAATTGAAAGGCAGGCAGACTTGCATTTATATAGCATCTTTCACGACCACCAGATGTCTCAAAATGTTTTACAGCCAATGAAGTTCTGCAATCAACAAAGCATCCCTTTCACACATAAAAACAGAAAATGCTGGAAATCTCAGCAGGTCAAGCAGCATCTGTGGAGAAAAAAAAAGAGTTAACATTTCAAGTCGATGACCTTGTGTCAGGTTCCAGCATCCACAGTATTTTGCTTTTGTACCTTTTCACAAACATCCTTTACTCAGACTTAAGTCTTGTCCTACCATTCTTCAGAACTGAGATTGCCAGTCGGCAGGCTGCAGGCAAAAATGGACAAGACTGGAAAGTGGTGCAAAGAAATAATTTTATCTGTGCATCAAAAAAACTTACAGTAACTTTCTATTGTGACGTCTAAAACAGACATAGGCATACACTTGTGCAACTAATCATTTTTCATCTTCCTTTTCCTATAACTCCTATGCGTCAAACCTCTGTGGCTTCATCAGTGGTAGAGAGGCAGGCTGCTCGTTTTCCTACTCTGACTGCTCCTATGCACTTGGGCTCCAAAACCCAGAGGACGTCGGCCATGAAGGCCCCGCCAAAGACTGCTCCATCTGCACCTGTGAAAGGCAGACTTGGCCATTGGAACAGGAGGCAGCATGTGGGGCTCTGACTGAGAGGGGAGGGTGGGCAACGGGTGAGAAGTGGAAGCACTTTGAGCAGAGTCTCCACTTCTATGACCCCTCACACCATCATTCCTCTCATGGGCCAACCGCACTTCCCTGCTAGCAATGAGCAACTTTGCTGCACAACAGTGGGGCAATAATTGGCCAAGGCTGGTTTTGATCCATCCTAGTTAAGGTGGCATTCAGAGTGTGCAAGCTGTTGGTGAGGGCAAGCATGCACTCGTTTGAACGCTGAGTTTGATGGTCCATGCAGGTGACCACCTTTTCCATGGACAACACATCATAGTTAAGGCCTGTGACATCATGTCAGTCATGCTTGAGATGCTCTCCTCCATTCTCTCTGCAAGCGTGCACATTGCGGCTGGAAATCCTGCCAGAGCCTCATGCATTTTTTGCTGCGGACAGTTGGCTTCAACCTGATAGTGGTCAGGGAGGGGTGGAATCAGTGTCAAAGGTATGGAGTTTGTGGCTTCGGTCTTCCCTGTAGGAAATTGCAGCTCATCCAGGACTAAATGTCGGACAAGCAGGCTGATGAAAGAGGCAGGGGAAGACTTTCACGATCACCGGATGTCTCAAAGTGCTTTACAGCCAATGAAGTACTTTTGGAGTGTAGTCACTGTTGTAATGTGGGAACGCGGCAGCCAATTTTGTGCACGGCAAGCTCCCACAAACAGCAATATAATAATGACCAGATAATCTATTTTGTTATATTGATTGAGGGATAAATATTGGCCAGGACATCAGGGATAACTCCCTTGTTCTTATTCGAAATAATGCCATGGGATCTTTTACATCCACCTGAGAGAGCAGATAAGGCCTCGTTTTTAACGTCTCATCTGAAAGACGGCACCTCCCTCAGCAATTGTGCAGGAGTGTCAGCCTAGATTTTTGTGCTCAAGTCCCTGGAGTGGGACTTGAACCCATGACCTTCTGACTCAGAGGCGAGTGTGCTACCCACTGAGCCCACATACAAGTTGTTGATTTTGCTGAGGAGCACCATGTAAATGAGAAAGAGAAGGGAGCCGAAGATAGATCCTTACAGGACTCCAGAGGTGGGAAGAGAAGCCATTGCTGGTGATGCTCTGGCTATGATTGACTGGACAAGAGTGAAATCAAGCAAGGGCAGATACATTAACAGCAACTATATTTAGCAAAAGACCAAATAGGATTACCACAGCTCAGCCTACTATGTACCATGAGTTCTGTTTATCAAACTTGTTCTTTTAGTGTTTCTCAATTATAAATGAGTGAAAAGCAATAGAGACAGACTGGTATTAATAATAAAATAATGATGCTGAAGTGCAGTTAAAATAGAATTTATGATTCTTATAATCTCAAATCTAGAATGTGGTTCAAATTATCTTAATTTGAAATTGAAAAAATAATTTTTGATTGCCTTGAAAATTTTAATCCTTCTGTAGTAATCTATCTCCCAATATGACCTATTTCACAATCAGCTCAAGAATCCTCATCCCATGGCATTAATACCATGAGACGTGTTTGGCAAATTTTCTCATTTTTCCCTACCAAATTAATGTCACTCAAACTTATCTTCAGCAAATGTACATGCACCCATCATTTTGCCTTAGGTCTGGTATCTTAGGTCACCACTGCCCTCAACTATGAGATCATTCCAGGCTTGAGCTGGGGACTTCTGTAACATAATTCAAACAGCTGTGCACATTGAGCATGTCCCAGATGCATTGTTTTCTAGAGCTAGCAATTTCATCAGCTTCTCCATGGACAGCCAGTTCCAACATGATGGAGCACTGCAATTTTACCAATTGTCAGGATTGTCCAAGTTACCGATGGCACTCATATATGCGTCATTCATCAATGATCAGATGTATGTCAAAAGGAAAGGATAGCATTCTATCAGTGTGTAGCTTGTTAAGAACATAAGAATTAGGAGCAGAAGTAGACCATATGGCCTTTGAGCCTGCTCCGACATTTAATAAGATCTTTGACCTCTATTCCACTTTCCTGGCAGATCCCCATATCCCCTGATTCCCCATGAGTCCAAAAATGTATCTATCAGCCTTCAATATACTCAATGACTCAGCATCCACAACCCTTTGGGGTAGAGAATTCCAAAGATTCACAACCCTCTGAGTGAAGAAATTCCTCCTCATCTCAGCCTTATCCTGAAATTATGCCTGCTAGTTCTAAACTCTCCAACCAGGGGAAACAACCTCTCACCATCTATCCTGTCAATCCCCTTCAGTATCTTATATGTTTCAATTAGATCACCTCTCATTCTTCTAAACGCCAGAGAATAAAGGCTCAATCTCTCCTCATAGGCCAACCTTCTCATCCCAGGAATCAGTTTAGTGAACCTTCATTGCACCATCTCAAAGGCAAGTATATCCTTCCTCAGATAAGGAGACCAAAACTGTATGCAATACTCCAGGTATGGTCTCTCAAAGTCCTGTACAATTGTATTAAGACTTCCTTACTTTTGTACTGCCAACCCCCTTGCAATAAAAGCTAACATGCCATTTGGCTTTCTAATTGCTTGCTGTACCTGCATGCTAACATTCTGTATTTCCTGTACTAGGACACTTAAATCACTCTGAACACAAATCAACGGTGTATTGCTTGCTTCCCTAGCAGCTTTCAAGATGCCTTTTTTCAAGAAGTTGCATCATCCCAGAACTGTAACCCAGAAAGGCAACTCTGGGTGGCTCAAGGGAGATTGAGATTATTCTCTACTGCATTGGCTGATGATATCAGTACATTTTCCCAAGGTCCCAACTGACTGATACATAAAAAGATCCATTCATCCACCCAAATCTTCAATGTCATTGGCTTGCTTCAGGTCCCTGGATTGATTGATGGGTGCCGTACAGTTTCATCTGGCAACGATCGTGGTGGTGTGTTGTATTGGACAGAACTTCACCTTATAAAGAGGCTTCCTTAAGGAGGACGCCAGCCTCCATCAGGAGCAAGGGCATCAAGAGGAGCATCAGGCTGAAGAAGCGCAGCTAAATCCATTGGCAGCTGTAACAGACATTTGTGCTATTCTCATTCGGAAGACCTTCTCTTGACAACTATATCTAGCCATTGCATGAACATTCTTGTCTACATCTTTCCCCTTACCCACCAATGTGCCATCATTTACAGATCCATCTCCGTGCACATGAACTCACAGTTCCCATTCATGCAACTCCATCAAAGCCACTTCCAAATCTTGCCAAGACCAATGTCAGTATGCATACTAACCTTAATGCTACCATAATTTAAATCAAAACCCATATAATCTGAGTGCACATGTCTTCGACTAACCACTTTTCTTCACGGTGTCAGTCTGATCTGCAGGAATGCATACCTAATGGTACTAATGAGATCACTGCAATCCTGAGAGATGATTGTCTGTAACACAGCCTAAGTCACTTTTGAAAATGACATTTGCTAACCGGGACAAAACCGACAGCCCTCCCAACCATGTATGGCAGCAGTCTGATCATCGAAGGAGGAAATGTAGACTGCTGTTGGGGCCTGTTGCGGTGCCTGTTACATGTCTCAGGGACTGCACTGCTAGAAAGCCATCCAACAGGGCACAATATATGCTGGTAATGGACTCCTCCACTTGCACTGCCATCCACAATGCATTGTCTGACTCAGCTCAGAGTGTCTGCATATACGTTTGATGCTCTATAACCATCTTTTAAGAGCGGGGCCCATGAGATCTGCATCCTCAGAATCTTCAGTAAAGGGGAAACATCCTTCAGTCGGCAGTGTTTTTCCACCCATGTTCCATCCCAGATATTCCTGGTTACTTGTGCTCTTTATTTCATTTGGTGCACTCCTCTCTGGCTCTTCCAGGTTGCTGTCGATGAGGGGATCTCATAGAAACATAAGATTCTGACGGGACTGGACAGGTTAGATTTGGGAAGATTGTTCCCGATGTTGGGGAAGTCCAGAACCAGGGGACACAGTCTTAGGATAACGGGTAGGCCATTTAGGACTGAGATGAGGAGAAACTTCTTCACTCAGAGAGTTGTTAACCTGTGGAATTCCCTGCCACAGAGAGTTGTTGATGCCAGTTCATTGGATATATTCAAGAGGGAGTTAGATGTGGCCCTTACGGCTAAAGGGATCAAGGGGTATGGAGAGAAAGCAGGAAAGGGGTACTGAGGGAATGATCAGCCATGATCTTATTGAATGGTGGTGCGGGCTCGAAGGGCCGAACGGCCTACTCCTGCATCTATTTTCTATGTTTCTGTCTCTCGAATAGTTCTAGGGAGAGGGAAAGAATATTGGGACCTGTTCTGTAGTGTTGGCTGGATGCAAAATAGCATGATTCTTCTTCCTCTCCTGTTTCATCGGGCACATCTAAGACAAAAAAGTGGAAGTGATATTAAAGTGGGTTGTTGGGGATTAGTGCTATGAGAGATTCATAATATAATTTCCTGACATAATGTGGGCTCCGGTAGGATGAAAAGGAAGGGAAGCAAAAGTTTGCCACAAAGCTGTAGCTGCCTTCTGATCTCCTACTTCTCCATTTCCAATTCCTTCTTTGACCTCCTTCCTCAAGATCTGCACAACTTCTTCCTTGAAGGAGTGGATATTTGGGGGACCACCATCTGCCGAACTCTCTCTGGTACTTTTGGTTGTCTTCTCCTTTAAAAGAATGCTAAAAAATGAGAATTACTTTTGCTGGCCTTAAAATGAGGTAAAATCCAGGTGAAGTCTGGAGAGTGTAAAAGGGTTCTACATGGCTTCCAGGGCATTGATAGTAAGCAATTCAATAGTGTGTGAGAGGGAGAGCATTTATAAGTGGCAGACATACATAGCATAGTAGATTCCTGAAAGGTGCAAGAACGCTGTGTTTTGGTATCCTGGCAAATATACCAGAAGAATTCTTAACATCCTCGCTTAACATTTCAAAAGGAATTATCTGGGGTTTTACTGCCCAATTTAGGTCTAGGAGTGAATATTGCCTGAGACCCTCACTGAACTTCCTTGCACTTGCCCAGTTTGGATTGAATTTGAGGTTATCTATCCAACCCTTGATTAGAATACCTACAACCTACTGAGTGAATGAATTAACCCTTTCTTGCCGAATCATAAATGAAGTAGTCAGACAACAGGACATGCATTAACAACCATTTACCGACCACAAAACCACAACTTAAAGTTAAACTTGAATGTACGAGCAATTAATAGATATAAATAGACATAGTGAAGGATATCTAGCAGTTTGAATTGCAAATCATTAATGGACAGAATTATTGAACAAATGAGTAACAGGAGTTACACAGACAATTCCTTGTGTCATTGTAAACCAGCATTAATGGCTCAGTATCAGAGTCTGAGATTATTAAAATTTATGAGGTTATTTTATGGTTAAATCCTTAGATAGCTGACAAGTTAACAGCAATAAATAGCTCGTCTATTGAATAGTTCAGAGTCTATGTGCATGCGTAGCAAGGTTCCAGAGGTTATACGACCTTATGAATGGCACAACGGAATTGATCTCTTTCCTTCCCTGGGAGATAGAGATTGGCTTCTGGAGCATCGAGTCAATGCACCCGCTTGGGTGGAAGAATTATCGGATACACTTGGATCTTCGGTTCCAACTGAACCCACCTTACGCATGAGAGATGATATCTGAGCTAACTGACTTGCTTCTTACCTTTCTTGATCTAAGACACTTGTATAGTTAATTGACACACTTATCTCTCTCTGTAACTCGTGTAACGACAATTTAACTTCTAAGGACTCTGTCCTTAAAGGTATCTTGTGTTGTTAAGGGTACCTTTTACATCAGCTAGGCAAAGATTCTTACAGCAGAAAATGAAGAAAATCTTCTTCTAACTAACAAGCAGAGATAAGAGAGACTAAGAAAGACTACTCCTATTACCACTGACTAACATAGAAAATAGATGCAGGAGTAGGCCATTCAGCCCTTCGAGCCTGCACCACCATTCAATAAGATCATGGCTGATCATTCCCTCAGTACCCCTTTCCTGCTTTCTCTTCATACCCCTTGATCCCCTTAGCCGTAAGGGCCATATCTAACTCCCTCTTGAATATATCCAATGAACTGGCATCACCAACTCCCTGCGGTAGGGAATTCCACAGGTTAACAACTCTTTGAGTGAAGAAGTTTCTCCTCATCTCAGTCCTAAGTGGCTTACCTCTTATCCTTAGACTGTGTCCCCTGGTTCTGGACTTCCCCAACATCGGGAACATTCTTCCTGCATCTAACCTGTCTAGTCCCATCAGAATATTATATGTTTCTATGAGATCCCCTCTCATCCTTCGAAATTCCAGTGAATACAGGCCCAGTCGATCCAGTCTCTCCTCATATGTCAGTCCTGCCATCCCGGGAATCAGTCTGGTGAACCTTCGCTGCACTCCCTCAATAGCAAGAACGTCCTTCCTCAGATTAGGTGACCAAAACTGAACACAATATTCCAGGTGAGGCCTCACTAAGGCCCTCTACAACTGCAGTAAGACCTCCCTGCTCCTATACTCAGATCCCCGAGCTATGAAGGCCAACATACCATTTGCCTTCTTCACCGCCTGCTGAACCTGCATGCCAACTGTCAATGACTGATGTACCATGACACCCAGGTCTCGCTGTATTTCCCCTTTTCCTAATTTGCTGCAATTCAGATAATATTCTGCCTTTGTGTTTTTGCCACCAAAGTGGATAACCTCACAGTTATCCATATCTGCTACTGTACAAAGATAGAACATCTGCTGGAACATAAGAAATAGCAGGAGTTGGCTATTTGGCCCCTTGAGCCTGCTCCGCCATTCAATAAGATCATGGCTGATCTGATCTTGGGCTCAGCTCCACTTTCCTGCCCACTCCCCATAACCCTTCACTCCCTTATCGCTCAAAAATCTGTCTGTCTCCACCTTAAATATATTCAGTGACCCAGCCTCTACAGCTCTCTGGGGCAGAGAATTCCACAGATTTACAACCCTCTGAGTGAAGAAATTCCTCCTCATCTCAGTTTTAAATGGGCGACCCCTTATTCTGAAACTATGCACCCTAGTTCTAGATTCCCCCATGAGGGGAAACATCCTCTCTGCATCTACCTTGTCGAGCCCCCTCAGTATCTTGTATGTTTCAATAAGATCATCTCTCATTCTTCTAAACTCCAATGAGTATAGGCTCAACCTTTCTTCATGAGGCAACCCCTTCATCTCAGGAATCGCCCAAGTGAACCTTCTCTGAACTGCCTCCAATACAAGTATATCCCTCCTTAAATAAGGAGGTGTGTTAAACCCTCTTGTTTCTATCTTCATTTCAATGGAGAACTCCCTGCATACAATTAACCAGTCTGAATGACACATGTATCAGAAGAGTTTATCCCTTTTCTGCCAATCATCCCTGATAAATATGGAGTTCCTGTAAATGTCATTGAGCCATTGAAGCTTGGCTTTCCTCGAGAGACAGACTTCATGTCTGCAGTTTACAACCTCTCCATCTATCCATCTTGTATTTCTCAAATGCTTTTTCCACACAAATGGAAAGATGTGGCATCTTTATCCGCCCCCCTCCCCCTTCCCCCCCACACTATATATTATTCTAAATGGTTTAAGTCCAGGGATAATGGCTTTTAATACCAGTAAGGAATGTCTGCTGTATAAGCAAGCCTTCATGGTTAAATTAACTTAGAAGTTTTATGGCCTGTTTAGCACTTGTGCACCTCCCGGAACCACAATAAAGTAAGTTAAAAAAGTTACAACTTACTTTTCAGAAGGCAGCCTCCATTTATCCGTTTAAGGACCGCTGCCAAGCACCTGAGAATACTAACCGCAGCATGCGCAGTGCATGCTATGCTCAGTCGTGAATGAATGTTGCAAAGGAGACCTGAAACAGGTATTAGGATCCCCTGTTTGCATACGCAAAGGGACTAATGTGCCATGGATGCCTATGCAGGAGCCTTTCCCAATATGGCGGCAGCGCACTTCTGTCACGGAATATGCAAGCTGCCCGTCATATTGGGTGCTAAGGTGCCTGTAAAATAGACCCTAACAAGCTAGGGTCACACGGAGATGTTCAACCTGTGTTTGAATTTTTCAATGTAGGAGAACACTGGGCAGTGAATACAGTGTACTAGATTGGAGGAAGTATACATGAATTACTATCTTAAAATAAAAGGACTGTTTGGGGCCCTGGACAGTGGTGTTTGAGGAAGTAAATAGACAAGTGTTGCATTTCTCCAGTTTCACAGGAAAGTGCCAGGAGAATGATAGTCAGGTATAAGGGTGATAGAAGAGGGAACAAAGATATTATGGAGACTAGTCCCTCCAGAAAACAGTCAAAACTGTACTTGATGGTGGGATCATGTTGTAGGTTATGAAAATGTTGGAATATCATCTGGGTGAATCAGAGGCTGTAGGAGTTGGAGATGAGGATGAAGGAGACATGTTTTTTTTAAAGAGTAGTCCGAGGACATAAGAGCAAAAGCCTGATAAATGAGACCCGAGTACTATCTTCTCTCTTCTGTGGCTGCTGAAAATGAGTCACTTCTACTATGTTTTTATCCATTACATGAAAAAATATGTTCTAAAGTAAAATTTAGTAAATTTTAGATATTAGCTTTGGTGCAGTGGTCACACTCGGTCCTCTGAGTCAGAAGGTTGTGTTTTCAAGCCCCACTCAGGAGATGAACACATAGGGGAAAATTGCAGTCGGAAGCTTCCTTCGTACGAACGCCACCGACCCGAAATAAATCTACGGAAGTATCTGGTGATCCCAGAGGAACGTAGGATTCCTGTCGGAGGATTAGATTCGCTGCGCAGTGCATGGAACGATGTCTTTCTCGTACGTACTACATGCTGGATTCACATGGGCCTGGACCACCAATCACTATGTAGTATTCTCATTGATAAAAATGGGAACTCCGTTTGTACGAGTTCCCATTACTATCAATGAGAATAATCCCCTAAAACACTGAAACACAGCATAGTAAATAAATAAAACACCTCACATATGTAAAATTAATTGAAATGAAATGTAATTAAATGTTTTAGAAAAAATATATTTTTGGAATTTTTTTAATGTGTTTTAATAGGGTTAAAATAAACTTGCCTTAATGGACAGGGTTTTTAATATAAAAATGAGTGCTTAAATTTAATTTTTATAGGCTAGAACCTCCACTTTTTTTGCGTACTTACGCCTGAAATGACGTATAACATCCAGATATTGCCCATTTTGGCACAAAATGGAAACTGACACCGATTTTTAGGAAACTTATCGCCGAGCATTACTTTCTCCATGTGCTTAATGCCGAAATTCATTATTTACGCCCGCCCACTGTTTTTTGTCGTAAAGAGCATATTTACCGAAACTAGCAACCATGAGATCGGCCACCATCAATTTCACCACCTCACACACATATCGTCCACAATATCGCTCACCCAAAAAAAAAACGGCCACAAAAAGTGGAACTGTTCTCAACGAACGCCAGCGGTGTGGCTGGCATTTGTAAAATCCCACTCTTACGTGAGGAGCTGATATCTGACCAATTTGCCTGAAAGAGCGTTGATGTGAGTGACAACGCTGACACACTGCTGTGTGTGTGCATCTCAGACATCAATGGTGCCCATCACGTTGGTGCCAGTTAAAGTTTACGTTGATTGATGTTAAGTTGTATTTAACCCTTTCATGTTAAGGAATCATTAGTGTGTAATGGTGCAGCTATCTGAGACAATGCGCAACAAGGTTATGTTCAATAACAAAAATTTTATACCAACATTGGTCTGAAATCATAAGTATCACAGACAATAACACCCGTCCACATCCCACTTTTTCTACCATTGACACAAATCACATGCTCAACATGTCCAGCAACACAGAATACAAAGGCAAAGCAGGAGCGTGGTCCCCAGCCTCCATTAATTGCAACTAATTGCATACACCCAGATGGAGATATAACACAGCCATCACCTGCGGACATGCACCTCACTTTTCTTCCCCCCTCCCCTTCTTCTCCCCACCTCTACCCCTTCCGCTCCTCGCTCCACAGCGCCTCGCTGAGGAGCTCCTCAGACGGTGCCTCATTGGGGGGGATGAAGGCAGATGCGATCGTTGCACGGGTACAGGAGCGGGGGATGCCAAGGGGGCAACATTCTCTGATGCAGAAGCAACATCTTGGTCCTTGCTCTCATCTGTCGTTCTCAGTGGTGGTGCGGAACCTAGGGGTGGAGTGCCACGCTCGGGGACCACTGGGAGGCCTGTGGCAGCAGTGTTCCTGGCTATCGCATCCAGGGACTCCGCCATCTGCGGAATGTACTCAGTCTTGGTGGCCAGCTGTCAGGATATGCCCCCAATGCTTCGATGAGCTGGTCACCAATGTCTACAGCCCTCCTGGACAACTGTACGATCTCTCCGCTCTCATGTGGCGCTCGTGGAACAGACGTGCGGGGTTGGCGCCGTCCTGGGGAAAAATGGGGTGCCCTGTGACGAGGTGCTTGGGCCCGGTACCTCCAGAGTGGAGGCGGGAATGACTGGAGGACCACTAGATGGACTTGGGGTGAAATGGCTTCTGGAGCATGGCGATGCAGGTTCCTCGAAATCCGCGCTCTCATCCGTGGAGAACAGACCCAGCAGATTGACGGGCGAGAATCGGACTTTCTCAGCACCAGATGTAGTAGGATCATCCGCCAACTCCTGCCGCGCGCCCCCACTTTCTGGCCTCTATAGCCTTGCCTAGGGCCGTGCTGCTGGCTGAACTGCAAAACACAAATGAGGTTATTAGAGGAGAAGGGGGTGCTAGGGTCACAAGGTGAGTCCAGCGCTACACACAGCATATGCACGACAAAAGCACCACCGCTCTCAAAATCATCACAGATATCACATTTCATGACCATCAACACATTTGGCCATCATTATTTATATGACAATTTTAGAAATCATCTATCATATATGATTGTTCGGATATGAGTGGGTGTGGCATCTATTGACTTTGCATCACGCAATGGTGTAAGCTTTACTCACGTGTCATCACTTCAGGGTCTGCAAATGCGACCTTGACTGTCTGGGTGTGCTTCCCCATGAGTGTGAGCACATGCTCCTCCATGTCAATGATGTTGCTGGGGACTGGTGGCTCCCCACCCGTTCGCCTCTGCACGGACCTCATCGTCGATAGCTTCTTCTGTAAAAGGTGACAGAACGCCATGGCATGGGATCATTGCGTGATCTCATTGCTAGGTAATGTCACAGACACTGATACTACACAGAACCGACAGATGTAATCATGATTATTATGATCATTATCATTCTTTACCTAAAGACGTACATCGTGACTGCAGGCTTTGAGTAAAACATTCCCGATAAAAGTGAAAGACCTCACATCTACTGATAGTCACTCATAAATCAAATTATATAAATACATAAGTACATGTAAATAAATGTAATACTTACTCTTGCGGGTCCCACAAAGTCGTTTCATCGTTTGCGGCATTGATTGCCCTCACGAACCTCGTGACGATGAGACCACCTCTGCTGTCTCAGCCCATATCTTCTGCTATGCCTTTGGGATGGGCTTCCCATGCCCTCCTTGTGTCAAATCATCCCAGCGTAACTCGACCTCCTGCAGGAGGGAGGCATTTGCCTCGTCCGAGAACCTTCTGGCTCTTTTGCGCCTCCAATGTGCTCCTCTCCCAGCTCACTGCTCTCTCCATGTCAGTCTCCACAGCGTGCTATGATGCCTCCTCCTCTCTGTCCATTATATGCCAAATGCGGTCAAATATGTGGCTGGTAACAGCTACTTATTGTTTGCCGACTTGCTGTGAAACTCTAAAGTCTCCCTCCTTCCACACCACATCTAGCCACGCCTTCAGTCCCTCTGAGCTCCCTCTCTCTCTTTGTCTCGTCTTCTGCGCATGTCGTCTTGACCCTTGACCTCCAGAATTGCGGGAGTCGAGCGTTGCCATGCCATTGCTAAGGACGGCCACACTTTACGGCAGAAGGTCAAAAAAATTTAACGCTACCGCCCATTTTATATCCCTCGTGGTAACGCCCATTTTCAAAAGTGGAAACTAGGTGGTTTGAGAATGGGTGAGAAGATGGCGATCTGAAAACCCTTTTTTAATGCCCACGCTGGAAATATCGCCCATTACCACAAAAGTAAAGGTTCTAGCCCAATATGTTTTAAAAGTGTTACACTGGTAAAAGTAAGCAATGTACCAGGCGTAAAAGTTTGAAGGACATTCGCTGGGCATGAGTTGAGCAAATAGCCCAATCTCTCCCATGCGGATGTTAATCTCCCGGGGATACGGAAAAATCTTGACAGATTGGAAAAGCCAGTTTTCGCCACATGCACATTGCGCCCCGAAAGCCAGCTATTGTGAGGCCTTGCCGGGTCTGTGCGCACTTCGTACGCACCTGGCGAGGCTGCAATTTTAGGCCCATAATCTCGCATGACAATCTTATGCAGTGCTGAGAAGTGTCATACTGTTAGAGCTGCCGTCTTTTGGATAAGATGGTCAACCAAGGTCCAATCTGCCCTCTCAGGTATTATAAAATACCCCATGGCATTATTTGAAGAAGAGCAGGGGAATTCTCCCAGGGACCTAGCTAATGATTAACTCTGTTAACCAAAATCACTGAACCTGTACGGTATCCTGGTTGAACAGGATTTACAACACAACTTGCACAATGTAGGAAAACATCCAATGTACTTCACAGCAACGTAATTAGACAAGAAGTGATACCAAGCCAAAGAAGGGGATATTAGAATGGGCAACCAAAAATTGGTAGGTTTAGGGAGGGAATTCCAGGATGGTATGTTGCCTCCCTGGTGCCAGGGTCAAGGATGTCACTGAGCGGCTGCAGAACATTCTGAAGAGGGAGGGTGAACAGCAAGCGATCATGATCCATTTAATATCAACAACGTAGGTAGAAAGAAGGATGAGGTCCTGCAAGCAGATTTTAGGATCTAAGAAAGAGATTAAAAAGCAAGACCTCAAAGTTAGTAATCTCCAGGTTACTCCCGGTGCCACGAGCTACTGAGTATAGAAATAGGAGGATAGAGCAGATGAGTGCATGGCTGGAGAGATGGTTCAGGAGGGAGGGCGTTAGATTCCTGGGACATTGGGACTGGTTCTGGGGGAGGTTGGACCTGCACAAGCCGGACGGGTTGCACCTCAACAGAGCCGGGACTAATGTCCTCGTGGGGGGGTTTACTAGTTCTTTTGGGGAGGTGGTGCAGACTCGAAGGGTCGAATGGCCTACTCCTGCACCTATTTTCTATGTTTCTATAGTGCTGGAGGGTGAGGATGTCCTGGAGGGATTAAGGACAGAATCTATTTGGTTAGAGTTGAGAAACAATATGACAGATGTCAGGTTGAGAATATAAGTGAGAACCCCGGGCTGAATATAGAAAGTTCAGAGGGAAGTGAAAAAGAAAATAAGAGGGGCAAAGAGAGAGTTTGAGAATAGATTGGCAGCTAACATAAATGGAATTCGAAAAGTCTTCTACAGGCTATAACTAGTAAACAGGTAGTAAGAGGAGGGGTGGGGCCAAAATGGAGACCTGCGCATGGAGGCAGAGGGCATGGCTGAGGTACTGAATGAGTACTTTGCATATGTCTTTACCAAGGAAGATGCTGCCAAAGTCATTGTAAAAGAGGAGGTAGTTCAGATGCTGGATAGGATAAGAATTGATAAAGAGGCAGTACTAGAAAGGCTGGCTGTATTTAAAAATAAACAGGTCACCAGGAGCGGATGGGATGCATCCTAGGATGTTGAGGGAAGCAAAGGTGGAAATTGCGGAGGAACTGGCCACAATCTTCCAATTCTCCTTAGATACGGTGATGGTGCCAGAGGACTGGAGAATTGCAAATGTTAAACACTTCTTCAAAAAAGAGTGTAAGGATAAACCCAGCAGTTTAATCTCGGTAGTGGGAAAGCTTTTAGATACGATAATCCGGGACAAAATTAACAGTCACTTGGACAAGTATGCATTAGTTAAGGATTAGTTAAGGAAAGCCAGCACGGATTTGTTAAAGGCAAATCATGTTTAAGTAACTTGATTGAGATTTTTGATGAGATAACAGAGAGGGTTGATGAGGGCAATGCAGTTAATGTGGTGTACATGGACTTCCCAAAGGCGTTTGATAAAGTGCCACATATGAACATAAATAAAGTGCCACGTAAGAACATTCAATAAGATCATGGCTGATCTGATCATGGACTCAGCTTCACTTCCCTGGCCGCTCCCCGTAACCCCTTATCCCCTTATCGTTTAAGAAACTCTATTTCTATCTTAAATTTATTCAGTGTGCCAGCTTCCACAGCTCTCTGAGGCAGCAAATTCCACAGATTTACAACCTTCTGAGAGAAGAAATTTCTTCTCATCTCAGTTTTAAATAGGTGGCCCCTTATTCTAAGATCATGCCCTCTAGTCTCCCCCATCAGTGGAAACATCCTCTCTGCATCCACCTTGTCAAGCCCCCTCATAACCTTATACGTTTCGATAAGATTACCTCTCATTCTTCTGAATTCCAATGAGTAGAGGCCCAACCTACTCAACCTTTCCTCGTAAGTCAACCCCCTCATCTCTGGAATCAACCTAGTGAACTTTCTCTGAACTGCCTCCAAAGCAAGTATATCCTTTCGTAAATATGGAAACCAAAACTGCACGCAGTATTCCAGTGGCCTCACCAATATCCTGTATAGTTGTAGCAAGATTTCCCTGCTTTTATACCTCATCCCCTTTGGAATAAAGGCCAAGATTTCATTGGCCTTCCTGATCACTTGCTGTACCTGCATACTATCCTTTTGTGTTTCATGCACAAGTACCCCCAGGTCCCGCTGTACTGCAGTACTTTGCAATCTTTCTCCATTTAAATAATAATTTCCTCCGATCTGCAAATAAAGATTACCCGCATACCTGATGGTCCGGGAGGTACGGAGATTCGTGGTCCTGGGCCTCTCTGGGGACCCGCAGGTAGAAACTCACATATCTCGGGGGCGCTCGCGGTTTGCAAGCGCCTCTGGGATTTAATGGGCTAGCCTAACAAATAAGAGAAGGGAATCCCCATTCGGGAATACCCCAGAAAATACATCTACACATCAAATAAATAAATAAGCAAACATTACATTAATTAAAATGCCATTTAATTAAATATTTTAAACAAAAATTTAATTTTTTGAAGAATGATTTAAAGGGGCTAAAAATAAACTTACCTTATTGCACAGGTTTTTAAAACATTTATTTTTATGTTTTTTTAAACTCTTACTCTGATAAAAGCAGGCCTTACGCCTGTTTTTACCAAACGTAAGAATTTCACGGGCATTCACTGGGCAGAAGTTGGGCAAGTAGCCAAGAAAATTCTTAACAGATCGCAAGTTCCGGGTTTTCGTGCATGTGCTTCACGCGTGAAACCCGGAACTTGTGCGGCCGTTACTGATGGGTACACGCCCATAGAGGCCTCAAATTACGGCCCAATAAGATTAGGCAGAGTCAACACGGTTTTATGAAAGCAGAAATCGTGTTTGACAAATCAGTGACTTTGATGAAGGGACCGTGTAATATATCCAAGTTTGCTGACAATATAAAGCTCGGTGGGAAAGTAATATTTGAGGGGAACACAAAGAGTCTGCAAAGGGATATAGACCGCTTAAGTGATTAGGCAAGAAGATGGCAGATGGAATATGGGGCCCAAGTTTCCACATGATTTGCACCTGATTTTTAGGAGCAACTGGTGGAGAACGGACTATCTTAGAAATCGCAATTCTCCACATTTTTTTTTCTGCAGTTCTAGTCAGTTCGAACAGTTCTACTTTGGAACAGAATTTTTTCTTCAAAAGGGGGCGTGTCCGGCCACTGACGCCTGATTTCAAAGTTTCCACAGTGAAAACGTACTCCAAACTAACTTAGAATGGAGCAAGTGAAGATTTTTGTAGAACTGAAAAAACCTGTTCTACACATTAAAAAATCAGGCGCAGGTTACAAATTAGGCGTCCAGAACGTGGTGGGGAAGGGAACTCATTAAATTCTATAATAAATCCTTATTTATACTTCTACAAATATTATACAAATAAATCCAACCTGAATAAACATTTATAAGCCAAGAAAAGATTAAATAAACCATCTTCCTACCTGTGTGAAAGTGCTTCAGCCAGGGAGAATTCTGCAGTCAGCCTCACAAGTTGAGGCAGCCGTTCGTTCCCGCGGGGGGGGAGGAGAGGAGGAGGCGCCCATTCGTTCCCGCGGGGGGGGAGGAGGCGCCCATTCGTTCCCGCGGGGGGGGGAGGGTGAGGAGGCGCCCGTTCGTTCCCGCGGGGGGGGGGAGGAGGAGGAGGCGCCCGTTCGTTCCCGCGGGGGGGGGAGGAGGAGGAGGCGCCCGTTCGTTCCCGCGGGGGGGGGGGGGGAGGAGGAGGCGCCCGTTCGTTCCCGCGGGGGGGGGGGGGGGAGGAGGAGGCGCCCATTCGTTCCCGCGGGGGGGGGGGGGAGAGGAGGAGGCGCCCATTCGTTCCCGCGGGGGGGGGGGGGAGAGGAGGAGGCGCTCATTCGTTCCCGCGGGGGGGGGGGGGGGGGAGGAGGAGGCGCCCATTCGTTCCCGCGGGGGGGGGGGGGGAGAGGAGGAGGCGCCCATTCGTTCCCGCGGGGGGGGGGGAGGGTGAGGAGGCGCCCGTTCGTTCCCGCGGGGGGGGGAGGAGGAGGCGCCCGTTCGTTCCCGCGGGGGGTGGGGGAGAGGAGGAGGCGCCCGTTCGTTCCCGCGGGGGGGGGGGGGAGGCGTCCGTTCGTTCCCGCGGGGGGGGGGGGAGAGGAGGAGGCGTCCGTTCGTTCCCGCGGGGGGGGGGGGAGAGGAGGAGGCGTCCGTTCGTTCCCGCGGGGGGGGGGGGGGGGAGGAGGAGGCGCCCATTCGTTCCCGCGGGGGGGGGGGGGGAGGAGGCGTCCGTTCATTCCCGCAGGGGGGGGAGGAGGCGCCCGTTCGTTCCCGCGGGGGGGGAGGTGGTGGCGCCCGTTCGTTCCCGCGGGGGGGGAGGTGGTGGCGCCCGTTCGTTCCCGCGGGGGGGGGGGGGGAGGAGACAGTGAGAAGGCTGCAAGAAGCCTCAGTGCTGATGTGCTGATGGCAATGTGCTTTTATTAAAAAATTTTCAAAAATTAAACAGCTACAAAGAACTACAAAAATGGCCGAGTGCCAATGTTTCCTTCACACTGCGCGTGCGTGAATGCTCCAACGCGCACGCGCAGCGTTGCCGGCAGGAAAAAAACTAATTTAAATGGTACCCGCCCCCTCCCACTTACAAAATCGGCGCGAGTGTAGGCTCCGCCCCCCTGGGCGCCGCGCCAAGCAGAGAGCTCCAGAATCGCGCGTTTTTTTACGGCGCCATTTTAGGCGCGAAAAACGGGCGCCCAGCTCGGAGGGGCGCCCGTTTTTTATCGTGTGGAAACTTGGGTCCATAATGTGGGGAAGTGTAAAATTATCCACTTTGGTAGGAAGAATGGAAATGCAGAATATTTTCTAAAAGGTGAGAGTCTGGTAAATGTTGGTATGTAAAGGGATTTGGGTGTCCTTGTACACAAATCACAGAAAGTTAATATGCAGGTACAGCAAGAAATTAGGAAGACAAATGGTATGTTAGCTTTTATTGCAAGGGGGTTGGAATATAATAGTAAAGAAGTCTTGCTACAAATTATATAGGGCTTTGGTGAGACCGCATCTGGAATACTGTACAGTTTTAGTCTCCTTACCTAATGAAGGATATACTTCCCTTTAGGGGGTGCAACAAAGGTTCACTAGATTGATTCCTGGGATGATAGGGCTGTCCTATGAGGAGAGATTGAGTTAAATGGGCCTATAGTCTCTGAAGTTTAGAAGAATGAGAGGTGATCTCATTGAAACATGTAAAATTCTTAGAAGGCTGGACAGGGTAGATGCTGAGAGGCTGTTTCCCCTGGCTGAAGAGTCTAGAACTAGAGGTCAATGTTCAGGATAAGGGGGTGGCCATTTAGTCTGAGCTGAGGAGAAATTTCTTGACTCTGAGGGTTGTGAATCTCTGGAATTCTCTATCCCAGAGGGCAGTGGATGCTTAGTCGATGAGGATATTCAAGAATGAGATTGATATTTTTGAGCACTAAGGGAATCAAGGGATATGGGGATAGTGCGGGAAGGTGGAGTTAAGATAGAAGATCAGCCTTGATCTTATTGAATGGTGGAGCAGATTCATGGGACCATATGGCCAACTCCTGCTCCTTATGTTCTTATACACAAGGATTGCCTCAACATTGAAATAATATTTTTTTCTGCTATAATTTTGATGTTTGGGAAAGGAGGGAAGTTCACCAAATAAATTGAGGATGTAAATCAGTGGCTGGCAACAATGCTACACTCATGAATAGCGAGGGACTTGTTCAGAATAAAAAAAGGATGGTTCAGGGGAAACAAGCCTTACCTAAACCAAGCAGGAATAAATAGACTCACAAAGAACACAAGGCAGCAATTGGAAATCATTTAAGTTGGACAGGTGGGGTGGGGGCGACAGAGGAAACCGGATCCAAGACGAGAGATCATAGGGAAGAAAAAGAAGGACTTGCATTTATATAGCGTATTTCATGACCACCAGACATCTCAAAGCGCTTGACAGCCAATGGAATACGTTTGGAATGTAATCACTGTTGCAATGTGTGAAATGCGGCAGCCAATTTGTGCACAGCAAGCTCCCACAATCTGCAATGTGATAATGACCAGATCATCTGGTTTTAGTTCTGTTGACCAAGGGATGAAAATTGTCCAGGACACTGGGGATAACTCCCCTGCTCTTCTTCGAAATAATGTCATGGGATCATTTATGTCCACCTGAGAGAGCAGACGGGGCTTCGGTTTAACACCTCATCCGAAAGACAGATGAAGGTAGTCAACAGATGAGCATGGACACAGATATCCAGAAAGACATACATGAACCTCAGGTCAGAAATGGGCAGTCACTAAGGGACATGATAGATAATAGGTAAATATTTTATTTGTTCTCGGTATGTGAGTAACACCGGCAAGGCTGTATTTATTGCCCATCACTAGTTTCCCTTAAAATGTAATGGTAACCTTCTCCTCAGCTACTGCAGTTCTTGGTTAGAGGGTATTTCTGCAATGGTGTTGGGTCAGGAATGGTGGTATATGTCTAAGTCAGATGTTGTGTGACTTGGAGGGGAACTTGGAGGTGATGGTACTTCTACAACATTGCTGCTGTTGTCCTTCTTTGTGGTAGAAGTCGCAGGGGAGCGAGGTTCTGTCAAAGTAACCTTGAAGAATAGCTACAGTAGATTGTACATTGTGCAGCAAGAATGTGCCAATGACTGGAGCATTGGTCAAGAGAACTGCTCCATCATGGATGGCATCAAGCATTTTCCAACTCATTCCCCCCCAGCGCCGACCTAGTAGATGCTGGCAGTGGGGCAGCCATCACCAACCCTCTCCGCATCTCCCTCCAAAATGTCCGTTCGCTTGCGAACAAGGGCTTTGCCATCCATGAGCTCATCGTCGATGATTGCATCGACATCATGGCCCTTTCAGAATCTTGGTTGAGGTGTGATGACACCTTACTCTTAAATGAAGCCTCCACACCTGGCTATATCTTCCACTACTTGCCCAGCTCAGTCTGCCATGGTGGCAGTGTGGTTCTCATCAGCAAAACACACCATGGTCTGTCCCCTTAATCCTCCGGCACTTTTTCCTCCTTTGAGCATCTCAATCTATTTCCACCCCTCTCATCTCTCAAGTAAAATTCTCGTTCTCTACCACCCACCCAAGTACCATAAAAATGTTATTACTGTTATATATGAATAAAGAGTCTGACTGGATACTGTGAGCTCAAAGTGAAGTGTGACCGTAGTCTTTTATTGCAGGTCTCCAGAGTGCCTCTCCAGCCTGTGAGGCCTCCTTAAGTACCTGTGTTCCCAAGAGATTGTGGGATCCCTTGGGATTCCAGGGGATGAGTCCTCTGGTGGCTGTACAAGGTATATACAAGGTTACATACATAACAACACTTCCCCCGCAAAGTCAACAGTGTAACTATTTACAAGGTGAGTCGATCTGGGGCCTTTCCCTGGTTGATCGTCTCGGTGCAAATGTTGGTTTTGGTGAATCGTTTGTTGGGCCCTCGCTGGGCTGCTGTGCAGCTGGCCTTGCTGGGCTGCCTGGTGTGGTGAGTCCTGCTGGGCTGCTGCGGGTGATGGGTTCTGCTTCGTGGTCAACCGCTGTATTGGTTGCCACTGGTGTGTATGTTGGGGGGGTCACAGAAGGCAGGGTCCAAAGTTGTTGCTCAGGATAGTCCGTGAATCTGAGTTTGATTTGGTCCAAGTGTTTCCGGTGAATGAGTCCATTTGAAAGTTTGACCTGAAACACCCTGCTCTCTTCTTTGGCTACAATAGTGCCGGGAAGCCACTTGGGACCTTGTCCATAATTCAATACAAGTACAGGATCATTGATTTCAATTTCGCGTGACACATTAGCGCTATCATGATATGTACTTTGTTGAAGCCGCCTGCTCTCTACCTGTTCATGTAGATCAGGGTGAACTAACGAGAGCCTTGTCTTAAGTGCCCTTTTCATGACCAGTTCAGCAGGTGGAATCCCAGTGAGAGAGTGGGGTCTCGTGCGGTAGCTAAGCAGAACTTGGGATAGGCGAGTCTGCAGTGAGCCTTCAGTTACCCTCTTCAAGCCCTGCTTGATGGTTTGCACTGCTCTCTGCCTGACCATTGGATGCTGGTTTCAACGGGGCAGATGTAACATGTTTGATCCCGTTGCGGGTCATGAACTCTTTGAACTCGGCACTGGTAAAACATGGCCCGTTGTCGCTCACAAGGACATCAGGTAGTCCGTGCGTGGCAAACATGTCCCGCACGCTTTCAGTGGTGGCAGCGGGCGTGCTTGTCGACATTATCTCACATTCAATCCATTTGGAGTACGCATCTACAACCACATGGAACATTTTACCCAAAAACGGGCCTGCATAGTCGACATGGACCCTGGATCACGGTTTGGAGGGCCAAGGCCATAAACTTAGTAGCGTCTCCCTGGGTGCATTGCTTAACTGCGAGCATGTGTTACATCTGTGCACGCAGGACTCTAAGTCCGCATCGATACCGGGCCATCACACGTGAGATCTGGCTATCGCTTTCATCATTACGATGCCTGGATGGGTACTGTGGAGGTCACTGATGAAAATGTTTCTGCCCTTCTTGGGGACCACTACCCGATTGCCCCACAGAAGGCAGTCTGCCTGTATAGTCATTTCATCTTTGCGCTGCTGGTACGGCTTTATCTTTTCCTGCATTTCCACTGGGACACTGAACCAGATTCCGTGAAGCACACAATGTTTTACTAGGGACAGTAAAGGGTCCTGGCTTGACCAGGTTCTAATCTGTCGGGCTGTGACGGGTGATTACTCATTCTTGAATGCTTCCATAACCATGACTTAATCTGTGGGCTGCGCCATTTCCACCCCTGTGGTGGGCAGTGGCAGCCTACTGAGAGCATCGGCACAGTTTTCTGTGCCTGGCCTGTGGCGGATGGCGTAGTTATATGCGGACAACGTGCGCGCCCATCTCTGGATGTGGGCCGATGCATTAGTATTTATCCCCTTACTCTCGGAAAACAGGGATATTAGTGGCTTATGGTCAGTTTCCAATTCAAATTTTAGCCCAAACAGATATTGATGCATTTTCTTTACCCCATAGACACACGCTAACGCTTCTTTTTCAATCATGCTGTAGGCTCTCTCAGCCTTAGATAGACTCCTGGCTGTATAAGCAATCGGTTGCAATTTCCCAGATTCATTAGCTTGTTGCAATACACAACCGATGCCATATGACGACGCATCACATGCTAGTACCAAACGCTTACATGGATCATACAACACAAGCAATTTGTTTGAGCATAACAATTTTCTAGCTTTTAGAAAGGCATTTTCTTGGCTTTTGCCCCATACCCATTCGTCTCCTTTACGCAGTAAGGCGTGCAGTGGTTCTAACAGTGTGTTGAGACCCGGTAAGAAGTTATCAAAGTAGTTCAGGAGTCCTAGAAACGACCGCAGCTCCGTCACGTTCTGTGGCCTCGGTACGTTCTCGATTGCCTCCGTCTTCGAATTGGTGGGCCTTATGCCGTCCGCCGCGATTCTTCTCCCCAGGAACTCCACTTCAGGCGCCAGGAAAATGCACTTCGGCGTTTCAACCTGAGCCCCACGCATTTGAATCAACTAAGAACTTCCTCCAGGTTCTGCAGATGCTCGACTATGTCCCGACCTGTAACCAAGATGTTGTCCTGGAAGACCACCGTGCACGGGACCGACTTCAGTAAGCTTTCCATGTTTCTTTGGAATATCGCCGCGGCTGATCGAATTCCAAACGGGCATCTGTTATAAATTAAGAGATCTTTGTGCGTTTTCATGCAGGTCAGGCCCTTCGATGATTTCTCCAGCTCCTGCGTCATGTAGGCCAAGGTCAAGTCCAGCTTCATGAACGTCTTTCCTCCTGCCAGCGTAGCAAAAAGGTCGTCCGCTTTTGCTAGTGGGTATTGATCCTGCAGGGAGAAATGATTGATAGTTACTTTGTAATCATCACAGGTTCTGACGGTGCCGTCTCCCTTGAGGACTGGGACAATCAGACTGGCCCACTCGTTGAATTTGATCAGCGAAATGATGCCCTCTCGTTGCAGCCTGTCCAGCTCAATCTCCACCCTTTCCCTCATCATGTACGGTACTGCTCTCGCCTTGTGATGGATGGGTCGCGCCCCCGGAATCAGGTAGATCTACACTTTTGCTCCTTGGAACTTCCCGATGCCTGGTTCGAACAGCGAAGAGAATTTGTTTAAGACCTGGGCACACGAAGTGTCGTCGGTGGGCGAGAGCGCTCGGACGTTGTCCCAGCTCCAGCATATCTTTCCCAGCCAGCTCCTGCCGAGCAGGCGTGGGACCATTGCCCGGTACTACCCAGAGTGGTAGCTTGTGCACCGCTCCATTGTAGGAGACCTTTACAGTAGTGCTGCCAATTACGGGAATCAGTTCCTTTGTGTAAGTTCTCAGTTTCGTGCGAATGGGAGTCAAGACTGGCCTTGAGGCCTTGCTGCACTACAATTTTTCGAAAGTCTTTTTGCTCATAATGGACTGGCTCGCGCCCGTGTCCAGCTCCATTGACACCGGGAGTCCATTTAATTCAACCTTCAGCATTATCGGGGGACACATTGTGGTAAATGTGTGCACCCCATATGCCTCTGACTCCTCGGTCTGAGGCTCTGGTTCGTCGTGATCCACCGTGGATCTGTCCTCCTCTGCAACATGGTGGTTTGCAGGATTAACAGGGTTTGCAGCGCACCTGCACATATGTTAGAGGTGTCCTATTGTTCCACAGCCCTTGCAAACGTACCCTTTGAAGCGGCATGAATGGAAACGATGATCACCCCCGCAGCGCCAACAAGGTGTTAATGGCCTTGCATTCATCACTCTTGATGGTGGACTCTGAGACATCTGCAGACATGCAGCTGCAAGCAAGTGGGGCCTGCCCTGTACGTTGCGATTTGAAAACAACATCACTTTGTTCACAGTACTTGTAGCAGCCCTCGTGTGCTGAGAGATATGCTTAATATTGTCACTGGTGGCAATGAACACCTGGGCTATCGCTATGGCCTTACTCAAGGTTGGGGTCTCTGCAGTCAAAAGTTTGCGAAGTATCACTTCATGGCCAATGTCAAGTACGAAAAAGTCTCTGAGCATGTGCTCCAAATGTCCTTCAAATTCGCAATGTCCTGCAAGGTATCTTACCTCGGCAACATAACTCGCCACTTCCTGGCCTTCAGACCTTTTGTAGGTGTAGAACGTTTTCCTTCGGGTTCAGATGCTCCCAGACCAGTGTGCACAAATCATCGTATGATTTCTCTGTGGGTTTCGCTGGAGCAAGCAGATTTTTCATGAGGCCATACGTTGGTGCCCGCAGATGGTGAAGAGAATCGCCCTTCGTTTGGCAGCGTTTGCTTCCCCTTCCAGCTCGTTGACCACAAAGTATTGGTCGAGTCACTCCACGAAGGTTTCTCAATCATCTCCCTCCGAGAATTTCTCCAGGATGCCCACTGTTCTCTCTATCGTTGGGTTCGTCATCTGTATCTCGTCGCCAGTTGTTATATATGAATAAAAATTCTGTCTGGATACTGTGAGCTCAAAGTGAAGTGTGACCGTAGTGTTTTATTGCAGGTCTCCAGAGTGCCTCTCCAGCCTGTGAGGCCTCATTAAGTACCTGTGAGGCCTCATTAAGTACCTGTGCTCCCAAGGGATTGTGGGATCCCTTGGGACTCCAGGGGATGAGCCCTCTGGTGGCTGTACACGGTATATACAAGGTTACATATATAACAATTACCGATATATCTTCACTGCTTTCCTCCCTCGGCCTCTGCACCGAATGACTTCTCATCCTCGGTGATTTCAACCTCCATCTCAATTCATCGTGCTCTCTCTTCTCTGAGTTCACTAGACTCCTATCCTCCTTTAATCTCTCCCTCCATGTAAACACCCCAACCCATATTCACAGCCACCCCATCGACCCCCCTGCACTTATGAACTTCCAACTGTCCGGCTTTTGGCCCGCCATTCACCATGACATTTCTGCAGCTACCGATTTGCTCAACCACACCCTCACCACCAACTTTGATGCCCTAGTCCCTATTAAAACAATTACTCTCCCTCACCCTGGTCATTCCCCTGGTTTGGCCCTCATTTTCACTCCCTTAAGTCCAAGGGATGCAGACTTGAACGGATATGGTGGACAACTGGTTCAGCTAATCACCACCAGATCTGGCTGGATCACATAAAGCATTATCGGGTCCTGCTCTCATCTGCCAAAATTGCTCACTATTCCAGAATCATTCTGGAATGCAAAGATAAACCCCGGTGTCTATTCTCCACTGCTAACCATTTTTTTTTAAACCACTCTCCCCTGTATCCACCCTCACCTCCCACAATAAGTGTGAGGAGCTCATGTATCTCTTTTGAGGCCATCCGTTCAGCTGCCTCTGCCTCTTCCCTCCCTTCCCTTAGCCCACCAGGCCAAACTTCCTCTAAGGATCCCCCCTCCCCCTCCGCCTACCCCTGACCTCACATCTTTCTTCAGTTTCTCTCCGATCTCCCCTCATGACCTCTCTGAGCTCATCTTGTCCATGAGACCCACTTCCTGCTCCCTTGCCCTATTCCCATCAAACTGCTGACCACCCAACTTTCTTTTCTGGCTCCCATGTTAGCTGGCATTGTTAACGGTTATCTCTCCTCAGGTACTGTTCACCTCTCCCTCAAATCAGCCGTTATCACCCTTCTCCTCAAAAAGCCAACCCTTGACCCCTCCATCCTTGCAAATTACCACCCCATCTCCAACCTCCCTTTCCTCTCCAAAATACTTGAACGCATTGTCCCCTCCTAAATTTATGCTCATCTTTCACGCAATTCCATGTTTGAATCCTTCCAATACGGTTTCCGCGCCTGCTACAGTACCGAAACGGCTCTCATCAAAGTCACAAAATACATCCTTTGTGACTGACAAAGGAAAACTATTCCTCCTTGTCCTTCTTGACTTGTCTGCAGCCTTTGACACGGTTGACCACTCCATCCTTCCCCAACGCCTCTCCACCGTTGTCCAGCTGGGTGGAACTGCACTTGCCCAGTTCCATTCTTATCTATTTAATCGTAGCCAGAGAATTATTTGTAATGGCTTCTCTTCCCGCTCCCGCATTGTTACGTCTGGTGTTCCCCAAGGATCTATCCTTGGTCCCCTCCTATTTCTCATCTATATGTTGCCCCTTGGTGACATCATCCGAAAACACAGCGTCAGTTTCCACATGTACGCTGATGACACCCAGCTCTACCTCACCACCACTTCTCTCGACCCCTCCACGGTCTCTAAATTGTCAGACTGCTTGACTGACATCCAGTACTGGATGAGCAGAAATTTTGTCTAATTGAATATTGGGAAGACCCCGCCACAAACTACATTGCCTAGCCACTGACTCCATCCCTCTCCTCAACTTCTGCCTGAAGCAGAACCACACTGTTTGTAACCTTGGTGTCATATTTGACCCTGAAATGAGCTCTCGACCACATTTCCGCAGCATAACAAAGATTGCCTGTTTTCACCTCTGTAATATCACCCGTCACTGCCCTTGCCTTAGCTCATCCGCTGCTGAAGCCCTCAACCATGCCTTTGTTACTTCTTGACTTAACTATTCCAACGCACTCCTGGCTGGCCTCCCAACATTCTACCCTACGTAAACTTGAGGTCATCCAAAACTCGACTGCCCATGTACTAACTTACACCAAGTCCCACTCACCTATCATCCCTGTGCTCGCTGACCTACATTGGGTCCCAGTTAAGCAATGCCTTGATTTCAAAATTATCATCCTTGTTTTCAAATCCATCCATGACCCCTATCTCTGTAATCTCTTCCAGCCCCACAACCCCCCTGAGATATCTGTGCTCCTCTAATTCTGTCCTCTTGAGCATCCCTGATTATAATCGCTCATCCATTGGTGGTCGTGCCTTCTGTTGTCTAGACCCTAAGCTCTGGAATTCCCTGACTAAACCTCTCTGCCTCTCTACCTCACTTTCTTCCTTTAAGATGCTCCTTAAAACCTACCTCTTTGAACAAGCTTTTGGTCACCTGCCCTAATTTCTCCTTATGTGGCTTGATCTCAATTTTTTTTGTCGTAATACTCTTGTGAAGCACCTTGAGACATTTTACTATATTAAACGCGCTATATAAATACAAGTTGTTGTTGTTGCAGCTGCACCCGTCCAGCATACACATGATTTTGTCATGTAAATGGTGGAGAGTCTTTGAGTGGTCAGCAGGTGAGCCACTCATTGCACAGTAGAGTCTCTCTCCCGTACTTGCAGTCATGGTGTTGATTTGGCTAGTCCAGTTAAGCTTCTGGTCAATGGTTATTGCTGCAGTGTGAAGTAGTCGAAGGATTCTCGGGCTGATTAACTGTCTAACAGCAGTGACGTAAACACACCTTCCATGGCCGTAACCATCATTATTACTGCCGATAGGATGATTAGTTCTATACGGCAGGAGGATTTTATTGTCTCCCACAAGCCATTCGGTTGGGGGAGGGGTGCTCCTACACCAATTGGACACAAGTTTCCCACTGGATATCAGCACAGAATTCAGAGCTTGAGCTTCAGTCTCCACTCGCCAGGACTGTCTGGAGTGGGGGTCTAACCCTGCATCTTCTGACTCAGAAGTGGAAATGCTACCTCTAAGCCGAAGGTCCGCTCCTCTGGTCAATGGTGACCTCCAAGATGTTGATGGTGGGGGGCTCGGTGATGGTGGTGCCATTGAAGGTCAGGGGGAGATGGCTGGGCCTTCTCTTGCTGGAGATGGTCATTACTTGGCATTTATGTGGCATGAATATTAGCTGTCACTTGTATCGCAAGCCTGGATGTAATCGAGGTCCTGCTGTAGCCTGGCAAGGTCTGTTTCATGTTACAAGGAAGGTGAATGGAGTTGAACACTGGAATTGTCAGTGAATAGCCCTACTCCTGAATTTATGATGGAGGGAAGATCATTGATCAAGAAGTTGGAGATGTTTGGGCTGAGGACATTTTCCTGAAGATATCCTGCATTGATGTCCTGGTGCTGTGATGAATGGATGAATGGCCTCTTATAACTTCAATCATTCCCCTTTGTGTCAAGTCTGATTCCAGCCACTGGAGCGCTTTCTGATTGACATCAGGTTTACTAAGGCTTCTTAATGCCATATTCCATTGAATACCATTTTAATGTCAAGAGCAGCTCCTCTCCCTTCTCCTCTGCCGTTCAGCTCTTGTATTCGTGGCTGGATGAAGATTGTGATGAGGTCTGGAGTCAAGTGTTTCTGCAGAACCTGAACTGAGCATTGATGGTATTGCTTGATGGCACTATTGATTACTCCTTCCATAATAAGAAATATGCACACAAATGCTAAAAGAATAAAAAAATTAGATTACAGAACTGGAGACTGTTGTGCCAACAGGAACTACAATGTAGTAGGAAGATTGGAAAAATGGGTAAATCCAGAGGGTGGAAATTAATATAATATTCAAAGGTATACAGTGTTCCAAAAAACCAAGAGTGGACAAAAAAGGTGGTTTAGCTCTGTTTATCAGGGACACCTAGAAATGAACAAAGTTGATCCTGTCGGTGGGGTTAAAAGCTAAAAAATATACTCCATTAAAAATACAAGCTAATTCTAGGGATATGCCACATAAGGACCTGTTATGTTTACAGCACAGAAAGAAGCCATTCAGTCAATCTTGTTTGTGGCAACTCTTTGGTAGAGCAATTCAAAATTATTCTGAACTGCCTCGCTCTCTCTCCATAGCCCTGTATCTTCATCTGCTTCAAATATTGATACAATTTTACCCTTTATAGAAATTAAAGACACCAGGGCTGGATTTACACTCAAAATCCCAGAGAATGAAAGAATGAATTCACTGTTTTGGCTCACTGCAGCACTCAGTCCCTCATTTAGGTTGTTTAATTCTAATTTTATATCCCTTGTCGCCAGTGCCTTTTTACAATGGTGTACAAACTTTTATATTTTATAAGTTGTTTTTTTCTCCCTTTTTTCTAATAACTATGCGCGAGATTAAATTATAGGGTAAGAGGAAAAAGTCTAATTTGTAAATATGGCTTTTAAAATGCTGCTCACGCAATCTTTTCATTTTCCAGGAAATTGCTCGCCATCTACGGCCTCGCAGTTTGCGTGCCCTCTTTGGAAAAAACAAAATTCAGAATGCGATTCATTGCACTGACCTCCCTGAAGATGGAATTCTGGAGGTAAGCAAGAAAAGATAGTTAACAAAATTAAGGGGACGAAATTGCCCTGTGCCCCAATTCGAGACAGTAACCTTCTGGGGCCGTGACTTTTAGCGCCCGGCGCAGAAGTCCCATCCCCGATGCTGAATTGGGCATACCACCCCTCAAGGGAAGCAGAGCGCTATCTCTGCCGATTTGCTTCCTTTGGGAGCGGTCCCAGGGTGCTGCTGTGGCGCTGAGTCAAGCGCCTGGTGAATGCTCCATGCAGAGCTTTCACGTTACAACGCCCTCCCCTTCGATTAAAGGGGCGGGTGCTGCGCACTCTGCAGGCCCTTTGATGGCCGCCACTGGGCCACCAGGGCAGTGTGAGACCAGGCCAGCAACCCGGCACCCAAGACAGAGTGCCGGGCTGCACGATGGCGGCCCGGACCACCCTCGGGCTGCCATTGTCGAGCTGACCCAAGAGTCGGCCGACAAACAGAGATGATGACCCAGGGTACTGGCGCTCTCCCCTTTAGGGAGCTCCCCCAGAGCAGATGTCCACCAGCTTCGCTACCCGCAAAGTTGGCGATGACAGCCGCCCACGCCAGCCTCACGGCCCAAGGACCACTTTTCCCCACAGGACGGTGAGGGGTCGCCGCACACGGCAATTATGTCATCACCAGTGGCGCAGGGCATGGCGCTGTTGGGTCATCGTCTCCAAAACCTCCTGGGCAATTTCCCGGGAGGCGGTAGCGCCCCCTCCCTCCCCCAGGCGAAAACTGCCTTGTGCCCCTTGGAGATACTAACGGAACTATAAAAAGGAGCAATTTCATCCCCTAAGTCTTTGATCAAAGAATATGGCTTCTATGGGTGGTATAGGCGTAATCAATACTAATCGTCTCATATAATGTACTCTTGCATTGAAGTATGCTTTAAATGAGTGGTCAGTATTTCTAGTTTCAGCCCAGTTATACTGGACTATAACTTAATTGATGACATGTATATTGCAATACCTTTACAAGATACAGTATTTTCTCTAAAGAGTCTATAATTGTGAGAGGTTTGTTACCTCAAAGATTGGCAGGTATGATCAGTAGGAATATACAAAATTAATTTTGCTTATTTGGGTACAATTCATGAATGTTTACCAAACAAAATATTGAATAGAACTGACATGTAAAATGATGATAAATGATCAACAGCTATGGGATATGATTTATAATCCCATAAATGGCCTGACCTTGTAACTCATGAGCAGCAAAATTGAAAAGAATGGCCTGGAATTTGTGGTGGGTAATAACAACGAACAGTGTTCCTTGTTATTACCCCGTTGAAACTGACCGCAACTTCAGGATGTAGCGCATGCGCATCCTAACACAAAAATCCTGAAGTTGCGGTCTGCGATTCACTGCTTCAACACTGGCTGTGTGTTGTGGACCCTTCCCCCAATAGCTGGCAATCAGTGTAATCAGGGAAACTGACGAAAACTTCAGCTCTTCCACAGTAATTACGCTGTTAAATACCTCATTAAAAGTTAGGCCCTTTGGATTACGTGTAAATTGGATTACGTGTATTGACTGCGAAACAAAGATTATGGCCCTGAAAAACTAATTATAATTTTGTGGAGTGTCAAATGTATCCCATTTTAATAAAAATTAAAACATTTTAAAAACTTAAAGAAATATATTTTTTAAAGTTTGTTAATCTTTATTCTTTTCCCCATGTGGGAGCCCTGGTCTTGTTTTACTCTGTAACATTTTTTAAAAGTTAGAATCAGAGGAGCTTACTCACTTCCTGTTTCGCTGCCTTTGAGAATTCTACATTGTGATTGGATGCTGAGGCAGCTTGTTGACATCACAGCAGCTCGTGTTACTGATTTTCCATTAATTTTTTTAAATATTTGTTCCTGGGATGTGGGCGTCGTTAGCATGGTCAGCATATATTGCCATTCCCTAATTGCCCACGAGAATGTGGTGGTGAGCTGCCTTCTCGAACCGCTGCAGTCCGTGTGGTGAAGGTACTCCCATAATGCTGTTGAGAAGAAGTTCCAAGATTTTGACCCAGCAACAATAAAGGAACGGCGATATATTTTCAAGTCAGGATAGTGTGTAACGTGGAAGGGATCTTGCAGGTGATAGTGTTCCCATGCACCTGCTGCCCTTGTCCTTCTAGGTGGTAGAGGTCGCGGGCTTGGGAGGTGCTGCTGAAGATGTCTTGGCAAGTTGCTGCAGTGTATCTTGTAGATGATACACACTGCAGCTACGTTGTGCCGAAGGTGGAGGGAGTAAATATTTAAGGTGGTGGTTGGGGTGCCAATCAAGCAGGCTGCTTTATCCTGGATAGTGGCACTGATTTCAATAGCACATTGGAAAAGCCAAAATTCTCGCCACAGAAATCGCGAGATTACTTCGGGGCCAGCGGCAGATGCCTTTGCTTTGCCACTGATCGCAAATTACGGGCCAATGACTTGTAACTGTTAAAACTGTGAGGTGTCAAAACCTAGCTGGAAGAGAACCTCAGTCTTTTGGAAAAAGACTGGTAGCTTATGACAAGTGGGAAATCCATCTATGAAGAAGTAGCTTCTGCTATCACTTATTTACATGACTGTTCTACTATCATACATAATGGAAATTGTAAATATTTTAATATGATACATCAATGATTTACCCTGAGCAATTCATTATCCTGCAGATCAGATACCATATTATTAGTCCCTACATAGAAAGTTAATTATCCAAAACTGTAGATCCTTCTACTTTGATATGGATAGACTAAGCATCATTGTTTAAATCAAACACCTTTGTTTTTATGTTTTAAAAAGAAAATCTTGGCTAATAAACAACTTTTGAATGCCCTACAGTTTTGCTTTTTAACCCAAAAGAACTGTATAGTCATTTCCAGGGCCATCTAACACATGGTTTAATAATTACCGATTCTTTCGTCAGTGGAGTGACAAAATGATATAACCAAAGCCAATCGGGGACCAAAATCATCATTAATTGAGATATAGGGCTGGATTCTTCATGATTTGTAGCAGCAGAGCATAAGGCAAAATTGGTTGATAATGCCTCCCACCACTATATCCTAATCTCAATTTTTCTCCTGCCAGGACTGCGAGTGGTATCCCTTCTTCACACACATCATGCAAATGGCAGAGGGTGGGAGGCAGGCTCTCTAGTCCATCTTCCACCTGTCTGCTCCATTTAATGCCACTTCCCAGGACAAGTTTCCTCTTCAGTGTGACCATCATGGCTCTTATCTGAACTGCCTCCAGAGCTTGAATGTCTTCCCTGCAACCAATACTCAAAATGCATTCTATTACAAAGTCTATTTTGGTTATATAATTAGCATTCTAATATTTTTGTTGATGACTGCTTTGCATTAGTTGAACAGGTTGAGAATTAGGTACAATGGGCTAGAGTTTCCTCAGTTTTTGCATGCTTAACACCCACTTAACGTCCATTTTACCGCTGAAATGATGTATAATTACCGCTGAAATACGCCCATATATCAGCCATTTAGCGACAAAATGTAAACTGACCGGAAACTTTTTGGAAACTTATCGGCAAGCGTTACTTTCCCTATGTGCGTAACGCCGGGAAAAAATAATACCGCCTGCCCACTTTTTTGGGGCGAAAGCAACGGCCATAATATCGCCCAGTGTTAGCTTCCACACGGAATTAACACCGAGATTTAATAATACCACCCGTCCATTTTTTTTTGTCGTAAAGAGCACATTTGGCAGCGTTGGTGAGGCCTACAAAAGGCCAGTGTGACCAGGAGCTCGAGGAGTCGGCGAGAGGCAGGAGTTCCGGCAGCAGCGTTGGTGAGGCCTACAAAAGGCCAGTGTGACCAGGAGCTCGAGGAGTCGGCGAGAGGCAGGAGTTCCGGCGGCAGCGTTGGTGAGGCCTACAAAAGGCCAGTACGACCAGGAGCTCGGGGAGTCGGCGAGAGGCAGGAGTTCCGGCAGCAGCGTTGGTGAGGCCTACAAAAGGCCAGTGTGACCAGGAGCTCGGGGAGTCGGCAAGAGGCAGGAGTTCCGGCGGCAGCGTTGGTGAGGCCTACAAAAGGCCAGTGTGACCAGGAGCTCGGGGAGTCGGTGAGAGGCAGGAGTTCCGGCGGCAGCGTTGGTGAGGCCTACAAAAGGCCAGTGTGACCAGGAGCTCGGGGAGTCGGTGAGAGGCAGGAGTTCCGGCGGCAGCGTTGGTGAGGCCTACAAAAGGCCAGTGTGACCAGGAGCTCGGGGAGTTGGTGAGAGGCAGGAGTTCCGGCAGCAGCGTTGGTGAAGCCTACAAAAGGCCAGTATGACCAGGAGCTCGGGGAGTTGGCGAGAGGCAGGAGTTCCGGCGGCAGCGTTGGTGAGGCCTACAAAAGGCCAGTGTGACCAGGAGCTCGGGGAGTCGGTGAGAGGCAGGAGTTCCGGCGGCAGCGTTGGTGAGGCCTACAAAAGGCCAGTGTGACCAGGAGCTCGGGGAGTTGGTGAGAAGCAGGAGTTCCGGCAGCAGCGTTGGTGAAGCCTACAAAAGGCCAGTATGACCAGGAGCTCGGGGAGTTGGTGAGAAGCAGGAGTTCCGGCAGCAGCGTTGGTGAGGCCTACAAAAGGCCAGTACGACCAAGAGCTCGGGGAGTCGGCAAGAGGCAGGAGTTCCGGCGGCAGCGTTGGTGAGGCCTACAAAAGGCCAGTGTGACCAGGAGCTCGGGGAATCGGCAAGAGGCAGGAGTTCCGGCAGCAGCGTTGATGAGGCCTACAAAAGGCCAGTGTGACCAGGAGCTCGGGGAGTCGGCAAGAGGCAGGAGTTCCGGCAGCAGCGTTGGTGAGGCCTACAAAAGGCGTGCTTCTGCAGCTGCAGCAGGGTGAGAAGGCAAAACAGAAGTAGAAAGAAATCGAAAGGTGACGTCACAGCCAAGGGGGTAAGTGATTGGCTGGTGATTGGTAAGTAGCTTTTCTTTTTCTTTTCTTTATCAGTAAGTAACATTTAGCATTGTTGTTGTCAAATTAAGTTTATCTAAGGGTTAAGTCATGGCAGGAGAGCTTGGACACGTGTTATACTCCTCCTGTACTATGTGGGAAGTCAGTGACGCCTCCGGTACCCCTGACGACTACGTGTGTGGGAAGTGTATCCGCCTCCAGCTCCTGACGGACCGCATTGCGGCACTGGAGCTGCGGGTGGATTCACTCTGGAGCATGCACGATGCTGAGAATGATGTGAATAGCACGGTTAGTGAGTTGGTCTGACCGCAGGAAAAGGGTACACAGCCAGACGGGGAATGGAAGACCAACAGGAAGAGCAGTGCAAGGAAGGTACAGGGGTCCCCTGTGGTCATCCCCCTGCAAAACAGATACACCGCTTTGGGTACTGTTGAGGGGGATGACTCATCAGGGGAGAGCAGCAGCAGCCAAGTCCATGGCACCGTGGGTGGCTCTGCTGCACAGGAGGGTAGGAAAAAGAGTGGGAGAGCGATAGTGATAGGGGATTCAATTGTAAGGGGAATAGATAGATGTTTCTGTGGCCGCAACCGAGACTCCAGGATGGTATATTGCCTCCCTGGTGCAAGGGTCAAGGATGTCTCGGAACGGGTGTAGGACATTCTAAAAAGGGAGAGTGAACAGCCAGTTGTCGTGGTACACATAGGTACCAACGATATAGGTAAAAAACAGGATGAGGTCCTACGAGACGAATTTAGTGAGCTAGGAGTTAAATTAAAAAGTAGGACCTCAAAAGTAGTAATCTCAGGATTGCTACCAGTGCCACATGCTAGTCAGAATACGAATCACAGGATAGCTCAGATGAATATGTGGCTTGAGCAGTGGTGCAGCAGGGAGGCATTCAAATTCCTGGGGCATTGGAACCGGTTCTGGGGGAGATGGGACCAGTACAACCCAGACGGTCTGCACCTGGGCAGGAACGGAACCAATGTCCTAGGGGGAGTGTTTGCTAGTGCTGTTTGGGAGGAGTTAAACTTAATATGGCAGGGGGATGGGAACCAATGCAAGGAGACAGAGGGAAACAAAATGGAGACAGAAGCAAAATATAGAAAGGAGAAGAGTAAAAGTGGAGGGCAGAGAAACCCAAGGCAAAAAACAAAAAGGGCCAATTTACAGCAGAATTCTAAAGGGTAAAAGTGTGTTAAAAAGGCAAGCCTGAAGGCTCTGTGCCTCAATGCGAGGAGTATTCGGAATAAGGTGGACGAATTAACTGTGCAGATAGCAGTTAACAGATACGATGTGGTTGGCATCACGGAGACATGGCTCCAGGGTGACCAAGGCTGGGAACTCAACATCCAAGGGTATTCAACATTTAGGAAGGATAGATAGAAAGGAAAAGGAGATGGGGTGGCGTTGCTGGTTAAAGAGGAAATTAATGCAATTGTAAGGAAAGACATTAGCTAGTGGAGTTGTATACACGCCACCATATAGTAGTAGTGAGGTTGGGGACAGCATCAAACAAGAAATAAGGGATGTGTGCAATAGAGGTACAGCAGTAATCATGGACGACTTTAATCTACATATTGATTGGGCTAACCTAACTGATGGAATGCGGTGGAGAAGGATTTCCTGGAGTGTATTAGAGATGGTTTTCTCGACCAATATGTTGAGGAACCAACCAGAGAGCTGGCCATCCTAGACTGGGTGATGTGTAATGAGAAGGAATTAATTAGCAATCTTGTTGTGCGAGGCCCCTTGGGGAAGAATGACCATAATATGGTAGAATTCTTTATTAAGATGGAGAGTGACAAAGTTAATTCAGAAACTAGGGTCCTGAACTTAAGGAAAGGTAACTTTGACGGTATGAGGCGCGAATTGGCTAAATTAGACAGGCAAATGATACTTAAAGCGTTGACGGTGGATAGGCAATAGCAAACCTTTAAAGATCATGTGGACGAACTTCAACAATTGTACATCCCTGTCTGAAGCAAAAATAAAACGGGAAAGGTGGCTCAACCGTGGCTAACAAAGGAAATTAAGGATATTGTCAAATCCAAGGAAGAGGCATACAAATTAGCCAGAAAAAGCAGCAAACCGGAGGACTGGGAGAAATTTAGAATTCAGCAGAGGAGGACAAAGGGTTTAATTAAGAGGGGGAAAATAGAGTACGAGAGGAAGCTTGCCGGAAACATAAAAACTGACTGCAAAAGCTTCTATAGATATGTGAAGAGAAAAAGATTAGTGAAGACAAACGTTGGTCCCTTGCAGTCGGATTCGGGTGAATTTATAATGGGGAACAAAGAAATGGCAGACCAATTGAACAAGTACTTTGGTTCTGTCTTCACAAAGGAAGACACAAATAACCTTCCGGATGTACTAGGGGACCAAGGGTGTAGTGAGAAGGAGGAACTGAAGGATATCTTATTAGGTGGGAAATTGTGTTAGGGAAATTGACGGGATTGAAGGCTGATAAATCCCCAGGGCCTGATAATCTACATCCCAGGGTACTTAAGGAAGTGGCCCTAGAAATAGTGGATGCATTGGTGATAATTTTCCAGCAGTCTATCGACTCTGGATCAGTTCCCATGGACTGGAGGGTTGCTAATGAAACACCACTTTTTAAAAAAGAAGGGAGAGAGAAAACGCGTAATTATAGATCGGTTAGCCTGACATCAGTTGTGGGGAAAATGTTGGAATCAATTATTAAAGATGAAATAGCAGCGCATTTGGAAAGCAGTGATAGGATTGGTCCAAGTCAGCATGGATTTATGAAAGGGAAATCATGCTTGACAAATCTTCTGGAATTTTTTGAGGATGTAACTAGTAGTGTGGACAAGGGAGAACCAGTGGATGTAGTGTATTTGGACTTTCAAAAGGCTTTTGACAAGGTCCCACACAAGAGATTGGTGTGCAAAATCAAAGCACATGGTATTGGGGGTAATATACTGACGTGGATAGAGAACTGGCTGGCAGACCGGAAGCAGAGAGTCGGGATAAACGGGTCCTTTTCAGAATGGCAGACAGTGACTATTGGAGTGCCGCAGGGCTCGGTGCTGGGACCCCAGCTCTTTACAATATATATTAATGATTTAGATGATGAAATTGAGTGTAATATCTCCAAGTTTGCAGATGACACTAAACTGGGTGGCAGTGTGAGCTGTGAGAAGGACGCTAAGAGACTGCAGGGTGACTTAGACAGGTTAGGCGAATGGGCAAATACATGGCAGATGCAGTATAATGTGGATAAATGTGAGGTTATCCACTTTGGGGGCAAAAACACGAAGGCAGAATATTATCTGAATGGCGGCAGATTAGGAAAAGGGGAGGTGCAGCGGGACCTGGGTGTCATGGTTCATCAGTCCTTGAAAGTTGGCATGCAGGTACAGCAGGCGGTGAAGAAGGCAAAAGGTATGTTGGACTTCATAGCAAGGCGATTTGAGTATAGGAGCAGGGAAGTCTTGCTGCAGTTGTACAGGGCCTTGGTAAGGTCGCACCTGGAATATTGTGTTCAATTTTGGTCTCCTAACCTGAGGAAGGACGTTCTTGCTATTGAGGGAGTGCAGCGAAGGTTCACCAGACTGATTCCAGGGATGGCAGGACTGACATATGAGGAGAGACTGGAGCAACTGGGCCTTTATTCACTGGAGTTTAGAAGGATGAGAGGGAATCTCATAGAAACATATAAAATTCTGACAGGGCTGGACAGGTTAGATTCGGGAAGAATGTTCCCGATGTTGGGGAAGTCCAGAACCAGGGGACACAGTCTTAGGATAAGGGGCAGGCCATTTAGGACTGAGATGAGGAGAAACTTCTTCACTCAGAGAGTTGTTAACCTGTGGAATTCCCTACCGCAGAAAGTTGTTGATGCCAGTTCATTGGATATATTCAAGAGGGAGTTAGATATGGCCCTTATGGCTAAAGGGATCAAGGGGTATGGAGAGAAAGAAGGAAAGGGGTACTGAAGGAATGATCAGCCATGATCTTATTGAATGGCAGTGCAGGCTCGAAGGGCCGAATGGCCTACTTCTGCACCTATTTTCTATGTTTCTAACGCCCAGGAGATCACCCACTGTCACTTTCACCACCTCACACACACATTGCCCACAGTATTGCTCGCCCAAAAAAACGCCCAGAAAAAGTGGAACTGTTCTGAACTAAAGCCAGCGGTGTGGCTGACATTTTTAAAATCGCAGGTCGCTTCATTCAAAAGGTTGCTTCAACTTCAGGGGAGTTTGGATTGACTCCGGAGTTCTTCTCAGGTGAAGTGACCATCTCAACAGACATATTTTCAGACTCTGGACTATTGGGGGTTTATTCTAGGTGTATTTTAGTGAGGAAATTAATTGCTTCTGATCAATCACTATTATACTTTCATTGCAATGGGGCCAGCTATTTCTCAGCCTGCATCAATTAATACGCAGATGCTGCAGAGTGCAGATGGCTCAATGTGTGATGCACATCATTATGTGCCCAATTTAAGATGTGCAAGAATGAGGAGGAGGGCCAGACCATACACACCCCGCACGTACAGGGAAAAGAGGTCTTACCCCGACGTGTCCGACCACACCAGCCTTCGGAGACTACGCTTCCACAAGGTGGTGATCAATGAAATATGTGAGCTCATCAGGCCACATATGCAGCCTGCCATCAGGACATCAGTGTCGGTCGAGGTCAAGGTCACCATGGCACTGTCTTTCTACGCGTCCGGTTCCTTTCGGGCCTTCACGGTCGAGATTTGCCCTCTGTCTCACCATGCCACCCATCGCTGCATTAGACAGGTCACGGAGGCCCTGTACGCGAGAAGGATGGACTTTTATCAGCTTCCCCATGATCACGGAGGTTCAGACTGACAGGGCTGAAGCATTCTACCACATTGCTAAGTTCCCCAGGGTGTAGGGAGCTATTCAGTGCACTCACATCGCCATGCAGCCACCTTCTCAGGACCCGGAGCGTTTTCGTAACAGAAAAGATCCAACTAGATGTCGTCCACAACCAGATCATCATGGCAGTGAATGCCAATGTCCGGGCACCTTCGATGAGGCTCATATCCTGCGTAAGAGCGCTATCTTTGACATCTTTAAGAGTCAGCCACAAGGACAATGCTGGATGCTTGGTGATAACCGATATGGCCTAGCCACCTGGCTGATGACCCCCCCTGCGTGACACCCACACTGAGGCCGAGAAGTGATACACCAGAGCCACAGAGACACACGCAATGTGGTCCACAAAACAATAGTGGAAAAAGTGTTTTTGCCCGTGATACTTATGGACCACTCAGGAGGGGAGCTACAATACAACCCTGAGCAAGTAACTAAATTCGTGGTCGTGTACTCCATGCTGCACAATCTGGCTATCAGGAGGGGCCAAGAATTGCCAGAAGGGACTGATGCTCCAGCTGAGGAAAGAGAGGGAGAGGATGATGAGGGGCTGGACGCTGATCAAGGGCCAGACAATCAGGCTGACTATGCAACCATGCCCACGACCCCCTCCAGACCGCAGGAAAGGACCCGTGGTGGCTACATAGCTGCAAGACTCTTGCGTCAGGAGCTGATATCTGAACGATTTGCCTCAAAGAACATTGTTGTGAGTGACAACACTGACACACTGCTGTATGTGTGCAGCTCAAACATCAATGGTGCCCATCAGCTTGGTGTCAGTTAAAGTTTACGTTGATTGAAGTTAAATTGTATTTAACCTTTTCATGTTAAGGAATCACCAGTGTGTAACGGTCCAGCTATCTGAGACAATGCGCAACAAGGTTATGTTCAATAAAAAAAATGTTTACACCAACATTGGTCTGAAATCATAAGTATCACGGGCAAAAACACTTTTTCCACCATTGACATCAATCAAATGTTCAACATGTCCAGCAACACAGAATACAAATGCAAAGCAGGAAGGTAGTCCCCTCCCCCCATACATTACAACAAATTATAACAAACACCAAGATGGAGATATAACACAGCCATCACCTGCGGACATGCACCTTCCTTCCCCCCTTCCCTTCTTCTCCCCACCTCTACCTCTTCCCTTCCTCTCTCCACGGTACCTGGCCGAGGAGCACCTCAGGCGGTGCTTCATTGGGGGGGATGAAGGCAGAGGCGGTGGTTGCACGGGTACAGGAGTGGGGGGTGCCGAGGGGGCAACATTCACTGATGCAGAAACAGGATCTTGGTCCTTCCTCTCAACTGTTGTTCACAGTGGTGGTGCAGAACCTAGGGGTGGAGTGCCGCACTCTGGGACCACTGGGAGGCCTGTGCCAGCAGCGTTCCTGGCTGGCGCATCCAGGGCCTCCGCCATCCGCGGAATGTACTCAGTCATGGTGGCCGGGATATGTCCCCCAGTGCTTCGATGAGCTGGTTACCAATGTCTACAGTCGTCCTGGACAACTACCATCTCACCATTCTCATGTGGCGCTCGTGGACCAGACCTGCGGGGTCGGCGCCGTCCTGGGGACAAATGGGGTGCCCTGTGGCGAGATGCTTGGGGCCGATACCTCCAGAGTGGAGGCAGGAATGACAGGAGGACCACTAGATGGCTTTGGGGTGGAATGGCTTCTGCAGTGTGGCAATGCAGGTTCCTTGAAGTCCGCACTCTCACCCGTGGAGAACAGACACAGCGGATTGACGGGCGAGAATCGGAGCTCCTCAGCACCAGACGTAGGATCGTTCGGACAGTCGGGGCCCCCCCTGCCTCCACCTTCTGGCCTCTGTGGTCTTGCCTGGGGTCACGCTGCTGGCTGAGCTGCAAAACACAACTGAGGTTATTAGAGGAGAAGGGGGTGCTAGGGTCACAAGGGTCACACAGCATATGCACAACAAAAGCACCACCGCTATCAAAATCATCACAGACATCAGATTTCATGACCATCAACACATTTGGATTGCAATGATTTTCATTAGGCCAGCATTATTTCTATGACAATTTTAGAAATCATCTATCATATATGATTGTTCGGATATGAGTGGGTGTGGCATCTATTGCCTTTACATCACGCAATGGTGTAAGCTTTACTCACGTGGCATCACTTCAGGGTCTGCAGATGCGACCGTGGCTGTCCGGGAGTGCTTCCCCACAAGTGCGAGCACACGCTCCTCCATCTCAGTGATATTGCTGGGGACTGGTGGCCCCCCCCACCCATTCGCCTCTGCACAGACCTCATCGTCGATAGCTTCTTCTGTAAAAGGTGACAGGACGACATGGCATGAGATCATTGCAGGATATCATTGCTAGGTACTGTCACAGAGACTGATACAACACATAAACGACAGATGTAATCATGATTATTATGATAATTATCATTCTTTACCTAAAGACGTGCACCGTGACCGCAGACTTTGAGTAAAACATTCCCGATAAAAGTGAAAGACCTCACATCTGCTGATAGTCACTCATGACTGTTACAAATCAAATTATATAAATATATAAGTACATGTAAATAAATGCAATACTTACTCTTGCGGATCCCACAAGGTCGTTCCATCGTTTGCGGCATTGGTTGCCCTCACGCACCTCGTTGATCACCGACGAGACCACCTCTGCTATCTCGGCCCATATCTTCTGGTGTACCTTTGGGGTGGGCTTCCCACGTCCTCCCTGTGTCAAATCACCCCAGCGTAACTCGACCTTCTGCAGGAGGGAGGCATTTGCCTTGTTCGAGAACCTCCTGGCTCTTTTGCGCCCTCCAATGTGCTCCTCTCCCAGCTCACTGCTCTCTCCAGCGTCAGTCTCCTCAGCGTGCTGTGATGCCGCCTCCTCTCCCTCCATTATAGGCCAAATTCAGACAAATATGTGGCTGGTAACAGCTAATTTTTGTTGCCCTATTTGCTCTAAAACTCTAAACACTCCCTCCTTCCGCCCAAAGCAGCCACACCACACCCACACACGCCTTCTGTGGAATTCTCTACCACAGAAAGTTGTTGAGGCCAGTTCGTTAGATATATTCAAAAGGGAGTTAGATGTGGTCCTTACGGCTAAAGGGATCAAGGGGTATGGAGAGAAAGCAGGAATGGGGTACTAAAGTTGCAAAAATGATCAACTATGATCATATTGAATGGTGGTGCAGGCTCGAAGGGCCGAATGGCCTACTCCTGCACCTATTTTCTATTTTTCTATGTTTCAGTCCCTCTCAGCTCCCTCTCTCTCTCTCTCTCCTCTTCTGTGCATGTCATGATGACCCTTGACCTCCTGAATCGCAGGAATCGAGCGTTGCATTCCGTTGCTAAGGACAGCGACACTTTATGGCAGAAGGTCAGCGAGGTTTAACGCTACCGTCCAATTCATATCGTTTGCGGCGACGCCCAATTTAAAAAATGCTTTGAGAATGGGTGTAAAGCCGGCGATCTGAAACCCATTTTTACCACCTAAGCCGGAAATAACACCCATTTTTGGGCGATATGCACAAAAGTGTAAAATCTAGCCCATTAGGTCTCTTTCAACTTGATCCTTAGCTATTTCAACACCATTCACAAAGTACTTGTGTTACGCAATTTTCTTCCGACTTTACACTTGTCTGCATTCAATTTCATCTGCCATTGTTCTGCCCACACATATTTTATACAGTGCATTCTGTAATTACTGAGCAGACTTCTTAGATTCCACTGCCCATCTTTTGGTATCATCTGCAAATCTGACCAATTTATATCTTGATTTCAGAATCAAAGTAATTGATGTAAATTAGAAACAGCAGTGGTCCCAAGCCCTGGGACACCCCACTCAATAACCTCACTCTGACATAATCCCTGTAACAAGTACCTGTATCCATTGTTTTCTACCTTACAGCCAATTTCTTGTTCATTTCATAAGATTTACTGTGAATTCTCACAATTTTGAGGTTAACAAATAGCCTTTGGTATAGAACTTTATCCAATGCCTTTGAACGTCTCGATGCACCACGTAATAGGGCTTTCCACAGTCCACTTTGGATTGTAATTTCTTCAAGCAAGTTGAGGAGGTCAGTCAGGCTGGATCTTACCTTTCTGAATCTATGTGGCCAACTGCTTTCTAGGTTATTATTGTACAGATGATCAATTTAATTATTTTATGTAGAATGGAAGATTACTGAGTCTTTAATTTCTTGTATCTGTCCGGTTGCCATTTTTGAATATAATCACCATGTTGACCTGTTTCCAAACTACTGGTATTTCTCAAGTATGCCGTGCCTCCCTTATAATGATTGTGAATGCCTCGCAAATCTTCCTCGTCTCTCTAAATATGATAGTACAGATACATTTACCAAAAAAAAATCACTAAAACGTTCTTCCTTTTCTCCAACAGCCAGAGTTGACCACTCTTTTCTTTCTTCCATCAATATTCTGTTCTCTCCTACTAGTATTGACTTCTTATTAACGTACAGATTCACAGGTACCCTCCAGTACCTCATGCAAGTTTTCATAATTCATGGGATTGATCAAGAGGCCAAGATGGCCATGCCTGATGCTGATGCCTGAGAAGTCTTTAAACTAAATAGTGGGGGGGGGGGGGGGTTCAGGTGAGAGGAAATTTAAAAAGTCAAAAAGAAAGAAGGCAATAGAGCAGGATAGCGATGGGGGAAATGATAACCAGAGTGTGACATGAAGGGACAGAATGTATAAAAATAAGAGTGTATCAGAAAGTGGGGTCAAAGCAGGGAAAGATGGTAAAGAGACAAAATTAAAAGCTCTTTATCTGAATGCACACAACATTTGTAACAAGATAGATGAGTTGACAGCACAAATAGATATAAATGATATCCATTATAGAGACGTGGCTGCAAGGTGACTATGGCTGGGAACTAAATATTCAGGGGTATTTGACATTTTGGAAGGATAGACAGAAAGGAAAAGGAGGTGGGGTAGCTGTGTTAATAAAGGATGAGATCAGTACAGTCGTGAGAAATGATATTGGCTCAGAAGATCAAGATGTAGATTCAGTTTGGGTTGAGATAAGGAATAATAAGGGGAAGAGGTCACTGGTGGGCGTAGCCTATCGGCCCCCGAACAGTAGCTACACTGTAGGACAGGGTATAAATCAAGAAATAATGGAGGTTTGTAAGAAAGGTACGGCAATAATCATGGGTGATTTTAAACTTCATATTGATTGGACAAATCAAATAGCCTTGAGGAAGAGTTCATAAAGTGCACCCGGGATAATTTCCTTGAACAGTACGTTGTGGAACCAACCAGGGAGCAGGCTATCTTAGATCTGGTACTGTGTAATGAGACAGGATTAATAAATGATCTCATGGTAAAGGATCCTCTAGGAAAGAATGATTGTAGCATGGTTGAATTTCAAATTCAGTTGGAGGGTGAGAAAGTTGGGTCAGTGTCCTGATCTTGAATAAAGGCAATTACAAAGGTATGAAGGCAGAGTTGGCTCAAGTGGACTGGGAAAATAGATTAAAGAGTAAGACGGTTGATGAGCAGTGGCAGGCATTTAAGGAGATATTTCATAACTCAACAAAAATATATTCCAGTGAGAAGGAAAGACTTTAAGAGAAGGGAGAACCATCTGTGGCTAACTAAGGAAGTAAAGGATAGTATCAAATTGAAAACAATAGCATACAATGTTGCCAAGATTAGTGGGAAGTCAGAGGATTGGGAGATTTTTTAAAAACCAACAAAGAACGACTAAAAAAAAATAAAGGGGGAGAAGATGGATTATGAGAGTAAACTAGCAAGAAATATAAAAACAGATAGTAAGAGCTTCTTCTACAGGTACATAAAAAGGAAGAGGGTAGCTAAAGTAAATGTTGGTCCCTTAAAGGATGAGCCTGGGGAATTAATAATGGGGAACAGGGAAATGACAGAGACTTTGAACAAATATTTTGTATCATGGTAGAAGACACTAAAAACATCCCAATAATAGATAATAAAGGGGCTATAGGGAGCGGGCAACCTAAAACAATCACTATCACTAAAGAAAAAGTACTTGGTAAAATAATCGGACTAAAGTTGGACAAGTCCCCTGGACCTGATGGCCTAGATCCTAGGGTCTTAAAAGAAGTGGCTGCAGAGATAGTGGATGCATTGGTTGCAATCTACCAAAATTCCCTGGAGTCTGAAAAAGTCCCAGCGGATTGGAAAACTGCAAATGTAATGCCCCTATTTAAAAAAGGAAGACTGAAAGCAGGAAACTATAGACCAGTTAACATATGTCGTTGGGAAAATGCTGGAGTCCATCATTAAGGAAGCAGTAGCAGGACATTTGGAAAAACATAATGCAGTCAAGCAAAATCAGCATGGTTTTATGAAAGGGAAATCATGTTTGACAAATTTGCTGGAGCTCTTTGAGGATGTAACGAGCAGGGTGGATAAAGGGGAAGCAGTGGATGTGGTGTATTTGCATTTCCAGAAGGCATTCGATAAGGTGCCACATAAAAGGTTACTGCACAAGATAAAAACTCACGGGGTTGGGGGTAATATATTAGCATGGATAGGGGATTGGCTAACTAACAGAAAACAGAGAATGGGTCATTTTCCAGTTGGCAATCGGTAACTAGTGGGGTGCCACAGGGATCTGTGCGGGGGCCTTAACTATTTACCATCTATATTAATGACTTGGATGAAAGGACCAAGTGTAATGTAGCCAAGTTTGCTGATAACGCAATGATGGGTGGGAAAGCAAGTTGTGAAGAGGACACAAAGAATCTGCAAAGGGATATAGACAGGCTAAGTGAGTGGACAAACATTTGGCAGGTAGAGTATAATGTGGGAAAATGTGAGGTTATCCACTTTGGCAGGAAAAATAAATAAGCAAATTATTATTTAAATGGAGAGAGATTACAAAATGCTGCAGTACAGAGGGACCTGGAGGTCCTTGTGCATGAAACACAAAAAGTTAGTATGCAGGTACAGCAAGTAATCTGGAAGACAAATGGGATGTTGGTCTTTATTGCAAGGGGGATGGAGTATAAAAGCAGGGAAGTCCTGCTACAACAGTACAGGGTATTGATGAGACCACACCCTAGAGTACTGTGTACAGTTTTGGTCTCCTTATTTAAGGAGAGATATACTTGCATTGGAGGCAGTTTAGAGAAGGTTCACTAGGTTCCTGAGATGAAGGGGTTGACTTATGAAGAAAGGTTGAGCAGGTTTGGCCTATACTCATTGGAGTTTAGAAGAATGAGAGGTGGTCTTATTGAAACATATAAGATTCTGAGGGGCCTTGACCCCTTATTCTTAAGTTATGCCCCATAGTTCTAGATTCCCCCACGAGTGGAAACAAATAGCCCAACTCTCCGCCCGCGAAGGCCCTTTACTTCCGGATGAATTTCCGGGTTTAGGCGCATGCGTTTCCCACGCCTAAACCCGGAACTTGTGGGGCCCCTATGGGTGTGTGCGCACCTCGTACGCACCCGTAGGGGCCATGACTTCAGGGCCAATGAAGTGGATTACAGAGCTCCTGTAACCACCAAGCTGCAATCAGTTACATCAGCACAAAACGTGTGATTTCCCTAGTTTGTGTGGCTCAATTACTTATTGGTTAAGGCAACTGAAGCTTAGGTGGTAGGTATTGACAGGCAATTCAACCATGAAGAGCATCGCAGCTGAGCTTGCCGCTATTTTCACCCAACATCTAGACACATGCGCTATCCAATATTTATTAATAGCTACTGATCAGGAGCAGCAACCCTTGCTAAATTCCACCCCTTTGCCAAACCAGCTTATGCCATTAGTAATCTATCGCCGTCTAGCAAAGATCAACTAACACAGTATTGCTCAAAGATCAAACTTGCCAGTTTCCTAATTTGAATATGTCAGAACACCATCCCAATTGTATTTTTCCATTATGTCATCGGGGTGTCCTAATTATATATATTTTTTAATTAAAAGCAAGATTGATCATCTCATCTCCAAACCAATCTAACAGTACTAGGGGCTGGATTTTCAGTTCTGCTTATTTCGGGGCGGTAATGGTGGCGGAGTGGTAAAGTTTGCGCCCAGGGACGGTTTGCGCCTCAGTCAGCAAAATTAATCTGCTGGGCCCAATCTATGGAGCGGAGCGCTAAGGGAGGCGTTACACACTTCTTTTAGGGCGCTAGGCTGGCTGAGCAACTGAAAATCCCGAGCGGAACAGCTGGCCCCGGAGCGCTGTAAGACAGGCCTGGGAGGGGGGGGGGAACCTGGAAAAAAAAAACACAACAAAAGCATTCCCAATAAATAACTCACGTCACCACAACATAAATCGTAAAAAGAAAATCACACTTACCTGAGGTCGACATTACTTACCTCGCTGGGGCCGCTATAGCTCTGATTGCCAGCTTTCACAGGCGATGAATGAGGAACTGAAAGAAATTAGTATTATTACAAAAATAATACTGGAGAAATTTGTGGGACTGAAAGCTGATAAGTCCCCTGGACCTGATGGCCTACAGCCTAGGGGTTTGAACAAGGTGATTATAGAGATAGTGGATGCATTGGTTATCATCTTCCAAAATTCCATAGATTCTAGAAAGGTTCCCACAGATTGGAAGGTAGCTAATGTAACCCTGCAATTTAAGAAAGGAAGGAGAGAGAATAGCCTGACATCAGTAGTAGGGAAAATGCTAGAATCTATTATTAAGGACGCAGTAACAGGGCACTTAGAAAACAAGAATAGGACTGGGCAGAGTCAACACGGATTTATGAAAGGGAAATCCTGTTTGACAAATCTGTTTGAGTTTTTGAGTTAATGAGCAGATTAGAGAAGTGGGAACCAGTGGATGTGGTGAATTTGGATTTTCAGATGGCATTCGATAAGGTACCACACAAGAGTTATTAAATAAAATTAGGGCTCATGGGACTGTGGTAAATATACTAGCATAGATTGAGGATTGGTTAACAGACAGAAAACAGAGTAGGAATTAACGGGTCCTTTTAGGGTTAGCAGACTGTAACTAGTGGGGTACCGCAAGGATCAGTGCTTGGGCCTCAGCTATTCACAATCTATTTGGATGAGGGGATCAAATGTAATATATTCAAGTTTGTTGATGATAAAAGCTAGGTAGGAATGTAAGTTGTGAGGAGGATGCAAAGAGGCTTTAAGGGAATATAAACAGCTAAGTGGGCAAGAACATGACAAATGGAATATAATGTGGAGAAATGTGACATTTTGGTAGGAAAACTAGAATAACAGAGTATTTTTTAAACGGTGAGAGATTGGGAAATGTTGGTGTTCAGAGGGACCTATCTTTGTACACGAATCACTGAAAGTTAACATGCAGATTCAACAAGCAATTAAGAAAGCAAATGGTATGTTGGCCTTTATTACAAGAGGATTTGAGTATAAGAGTAAAGATGTCTGACTGCAATTATATAGGGCCCTGGTGAGACCACACCTGGAGTACTGTGTACAATTTTGCTCTCCTTACTTAAGGAAGGATAAACTTGCCATAGAAGGGAGTGCAACAAAGGTTGACCAGACTGATTCCGGGGATAGTCCTTTGAGGAGAGATTGAATAGACAAGGCCTATATTCTCTAGAGTTTAGAAGAATGAGAGGTGATCTCATTGAAACATACAAAATTCTTAGAGGGCTTGATAGGGTAGATGCAGGGAGGATGTTTCCACTGGCGGGGGAGTCTAGAACCAGTGGTCACAGTCTCAGAATAAGGGGTCGGCCATTTAGGACTGAGATGAGGAGAAATTTCTTCACTCAGAGGGTGGTGAATCTTTGCAATTCTCTACCCCAGATGGCTGTGAATTCTCAGTCGTTGAGTATATTCAAGACAGAGATCGATAGATTTTTGGATATTAAGGGAATAAAGGATTTGGGGAGTGGAGTTGAGGAAGAAGATCAGCCATGATCTTATTGAATGGCGGAGCAGGCTCGAGGGGCCAAATGGGCAACTCCTGCTCCTAAGTCTTATGTTCTCAGGTTCTGCTGATGTAGCTTTCAAAGCTGAAGCAACCAAGTCCTATTTGTGCTCACTTCCTATTTTCTTTTTCTTTTTTATATCCCCATTAAGCAATAAATGTGGTGCATAAAATATAGTTCCATGGAGAGATTAAAACTAAACTTAAAAGAGAGACATATGACAAAGTTTGAGCTAACAATACTAAAAAATAGTAATGAGGAATAGAGAAAGTATTGGGGTGATAATGGTGATTAATGAGAATATAATATTGAAGCTAATAGTAAGGGGTTTTATAATCATCTAAAAAGTAAAAGATTAAAGAGAGAGCGGGACTGCTTAGGGATGTGTAAGGGAACCTCATTATGGAAGATGAAGGTATGGCAGAGATATTTAATATTTTGCATCAATTTTTACAAATGAAGATAAAAGTGAGAACAGATGTGTGCTAGAGGAGGATATGGAACAACTCATTCAAACTATCAGTTCAAAAGGAGTTGGTTCTGAAAAAATGAAAAGAAATATAATATAAAAGCTGATAGCAAGTCACCCGGTCCAGATGGGATGTACCCTAGGTTGCTGAGGGAAGCTAGGGTGGAGATATCAGAAGCTCTGACCACAATCTTTCCATCCTCCTTGGATATGTGAGTGGTGCCAGAGGAGTGGAAGATTGTAAATGTTACAGCCCTATTCAAAAGGGAGGTAACTACAGCCCAAATCAGTCTAATGTCATTGGCAGAAAATCTACTAGAAACTATTTTCAAGGACAAAATAAATTCTCACTTGGAGAAGCCTTGGTTAATAAGGGACAGTCAGCACGGATTTTGTTAAAGGCTAACCTGATTAAGTTTGTTGATGAAGTAACAGAGAGGGCTGATGGAGGTAGTGCACTAGATGTTTTGTATATGGATTTTCAAAAGGCATTTGATAAAATACCACATAACAAACTTATTCAAAAAATAGAAGCACGTGTTATTAAAGGGACGTTGGCAACTTGGGTATATAATTGGCTAAAGGACAGGAGGTAGAGAGTAGTGGTGAATGGATGTTTTTCTGACTTGAGAGGGTGTGTAGTGGGGTTCCCCAAGGGTTAGTATTAGAACCATTGCTTTTCTTGTTATATATAAATGACCCTAACTTAGATAATAGGAAGTACAATTTTGAAGTTTGTGGATGATACAAAACTTTGCAACATAGTAAATAGTGAGCAGGATAGTAGCAGACTTAAGGAGAATGTGGACAGACTGATGAATGCAATTTAACGAGGATAAGTATGAAGTGATGCACATTGGGAGAAATAACATGGAGAGGCAGTATAATCTAAATGGTACTATTTTGAGGGGGTGCAAGAGCAGAGGGACCTGGGGGTGCATATTCACAAGTCCTTGAAGGTGGCAGGGCAAGTTGATAAGGTAGTTAAGAAAGTGTATGGAATACTTGCTTTGTAAATAGGGGCAAGGAATACAAAAACAAGGAAGTAATGTTAAATCTTTATAAATCACTGGTTAGGCCTCATCTGAGGTATCGTGTACAATTTTGGGCCTTGGAGAGGGTACGGAGGAGAGCTTTACCAGGATGTGCATGAAACACAAAAGGTTAGTATGCAGGTACAGCAAGTGATCAGGAAGGCCAATGGAATCTTGGCCTTTATTGCAAAGGGGATGGAGTATAAAAGCAGAGAAGTCTTGCTACAGTTGTACAGGGTATTGGTGAGGCCACACCTGGAATACTGCGTGCAGTTTTGGTTTCCGTATTTACGAAAGGATATACTTGCTTTGGAGGCAGTTCAGAGAAGGTTCACAAGGTTGATTCTGGAGATGAGGGGGTTGACTTATGAGGAAAGGTTGAGTAGGTTGGGCCTCTACTCATTGGAATTCAGAAGAATGAGAGGTGATCTTATCGAAACATGTAAGATTATGAGGGGGCTTGACAAGATGGATGCAGAGAGGATGTTTCCACTGATGGGGGAGACTAGAACTAGAGGGCATAATCTTAGAATAAGGGGCCGCCCATTTAAAACTGAGATGAGGAGAAATTTCTTCTCTCAGAGGGTTGTGGATCTTGGAATTCGCTGCTTCAGAGAGCTGTGGAAGCTGGGATATTGAATAAATTTAAGATAGAAATAGACAGTTCTTTAACTGACAAGGGAATAAGGGGTTATGGAGAGCGGCCAGGGAAGTGGACCTGAGTCCATGATCAGATCAGCCATGGCGTAGCAGGCTCGAGGGGCAGTATGGCCTTCGCCTGCTCCTATTTCTTATGTTCTTATGATAATACCAGGGATGAAGGACGTTAATTATGTGGAGAGATTGTAGAAGCTGTGATTTTTCTCTTTGGAGCAGAGAAGGTTAAGGGGAGACCTGTTAGAGGTATTCACAGTTAGGAGGGGTTGTGATAGAGCAAGTAGGGAGAAACTGTTTCCTCTAGCAACTGGATCGGTAACCAGAGGTCATAGATTTAATATAATTGGCAAAAGAACAATAAGGGAAATTAGGAGAATATTTTTTCACGCAGAGGGTTATGATGATTTGGAATGCACTACCTAAAAGGATGGTGGAATCAGATTCTATAGGAACTTTCAAAAGGCAATTGGACATGTATTTGAAGAGAACTAATTTGCAGGATTATGGGGAAAAAGCTGGAGTGTGGGATTAAATTGGACAGAACTTTCAAAGAGTCAGCACAGGCATGACGGGCCGAATGGCCTCCTTCTGTGCTGTAAGATTCTATGGGCGCAAGTTTGGTGAAACCTAAGTTCCGCCCAAGAACCGTCCAAAGGATCGCTAAGATCCTGATGTACTTTGGGCAGAAGTTTTGTGAAAAAATGTTGGAAAAACCACCCGGCGGCAAAAATGGGCCTTGCACACCGATTCTGGGTGGCAGCGGACAGTAGGTCCCATTCTGGGCTGCAAATGCGATCCTTCGCAAATTACCACTGAGGATAGAGCCGGGCCCAGGGATGGGAAAATTTAAAAATTTTCAAAACAAAAAAACCCACTAGAAATCCTTCAGAGGACCCCATCGACCTAAATCTCTGAAAAATAAAGAAAAAAAAGTGCAGGTCTTCATACTTACTGTTCAGGTAAGACCTGCCTCCACACGGTGGTCTCTTCTGCTGCTGGAACAGAGGACTGCCCGGACCAAACTGGGAACTCAGTGGGCAGGAGGACTCTTGTAGGCGTTGCACACCAGTGCACGCCAGTGGACGGTCCCCAGCGGTCTTCTCTCCCCGCCGTCGTGAACACGTAACGAAACTCGCTTGGAGGGGAGAGCGCCCAAAAAACATCGAGACCGCCGAGAAAACTCGACAGCAGCCGGCGATGAGTCGACCAAACTTGGGTCCTGTGATTCTAAATCAAAGTTGAAATGTCGCCAGAGTCAAGGCCTGCACCCTAGGCTGCTGAAAGAAGTGAGAGGAAATAGTAGAGGCTTGGATCACAATTTCAAACAACCAGCACGATTTGTTGAAGGCAAGTTGCCTGACAAATTTAATAGAGCTTTTTGAAGAAATTACTGTTTGGAAAGAGGGAATGCAGCAGATGCAGTGTAAATGGATTTTTGTTGTTTGATAAAGTGTCTTAAAAGGTTTGTTAGATAAATTCAAGCATAAGATTTAAAGTATTTAACGACAGGAAATAGAGTTAGGATAAATGAATGCTTATCGGACTGCAGAAGGATTGCAAGTGATGTACGCCAGGGGTCATTGCCGAGTCCACTTGTTCTTCAGATATACCCAGATGATCTTAAATCGGTGTCCTCTGGTTCTTGACTCTTCCACCAATGGGATGTTTTTCTCTATCTACTCTGTTTAGTCTCCTCATGATTTTACATAGAAACATAGAAAATAGGTGCAGGAGTAGGCCATTCGGCCCTTCTAGCCTGCACCGCCATTCAATGAGTTCATGGCTGAACATGCAACTTCAGTACCCCGTTCCTGCTTTCTCACCATACCCCTTGATTCCCCTAGTAGTAAGGACTTCATCTAACTCCTTTTTGAATATATTCAGTGAACTGGCCTCAACAACTTTCTGTGGTAGAGAATTCCACAGGTTCACCACTCTCTGGGTGAAGAAATTCCTCCTCATCTCGGTCCTAAATGGCTTACCCCTTATCCTTAGACTGTGTCCCCTGGTTCTGGACTTCCCCAACATTGGGAACATTCTTCCTGCATCTAACCTGTCTAACCCCATCAGAATTTTAAACGTTTCTATGAGGTCCCCTCTCATTCTTCTGAAATCCAGTGAATACAAGCCCAGTTGATCCAGTCTTTCTTGATAGGTCAGTCCCGCCACCCCGGGAATCAGTCTGGTGAATCTTCGCTGCACTCCCTCGATAGCAAGAATGGCCTTCCTCAGGTTAGGAGACCAAAACTGTACACAATACTCCAGGTGTGGCCTCACCAAGGCCCTGTACAACTGTAGTAAAGCCTCCCTGCCCCTGTACTCAAATCCCCTCGCTATGAAGGCCAACATGCCATTTGCTTTCTTAACCGCCTGCTGTACCTGCATGCCAACCTTCAATGACTGATGTACCATGACACCCAGGTCTCTTTGCACCTCCCCTTTTCCTAATCTGTCACCATTCAGATAATAGTCTGTTTCTCTGTTTTTACCACCAAAGTGGATAACCTCACATTTATCCACATTATACTTCATCTGCCATGCATTTGTCCACTCACCTAACCTATCCAAGTCGCTCTGCAGCCTCATAGCATCCTCCTCGCAGCTCACACTGCCACCCAACTTAGTGTCATCCGCAAATTTGGAGATACTACATTTAATCCCCTCGTCTAAATCATTAATGTACAGTGTAAACAGCTGGGGCCCCAGCACAGAACCTTGCGGTACCCCACTAGTCACTGCCTGCTATTGTGAAAAGTCCCCATTTACTCCTACTCTTTGCTTCCTGTCTGACAACCAGTTCTCAATCCATGTCAGCACACTACCCCAATCCCATGTGCTTTAACTTTGCACATTAATCTCTTGTCTGGGACCTTGTCGAAAGCCTTCTGAAAGTCCAAATACACCACATCAACTGGTTCTCCCTTGTCCACTCTACTGGAAACATCCTCAAAAAATTCCAGAAGATTTGTCAAGCATGATTTCCCTTTCACAAATCTATGCTGACTTGGACCTATCATATCACCTCTTTCCAAATGCACTGCTATGACATCCTTAATAATTGATTCCATCATTTTACCCACTACTGAGGTCAGGCTAACCAGTCTATAATTCACTGTTTTCTCTCTCCCTCCTTTTTTAAAAAGTGGGGTTACATTGGCTACCCTCCACTCCATAGGAACTGATCCAGAGTCAATGGAATGTTGGAAAATGACTGTCAATGCATCCACTATTTCCAAGGCCACTTCCTTAAGTACTCTGGGATGCAGTCCATCAGGCCCTGGGGATTTATCGGCCTTCAATCCCATCAGTTTCCCCAACACAATTTCCTGACTAATAAGGATTTCCCTCAGTTCCTCCTTCTTACTAGACCCTCTGACCCCTTTTATATCCGGAAGGTTGTTTGTGTCCTCCTCAGTGAATACCGAACCAAAGTACTTGTTCAATTGGTCCGCCATTTCTTTGTTCCCCGTTATGACTTCCCCTGATTCTGACTGCAGGGGACCTACGTTTGTCTTTACTAACCTTTTTCTCTTTACATACCTATAGAAACCTTTGCAATCCGTCTTAATGTTCCCTGCAAGCTTCTTCTCGTACTCCATTTTCCCTGCCCTAATCAAACCCTTTGTCCTCCTCTGCTGAGTTCTAAATTTCTCCCAGTCCCCGGGTTCACTGCTATTTCTGGCCAATTTGTATGCCACTTCCTTGGCTTTCATACTATCCCTGATTTCCCTTGATAACCACAGTTGAGCCACCTTCCCTTTTTTATTTTTACGCCAGACAGGGATGTACAATTGTTGTAGTTCATCCATGCGGTCTCTAAATGTCTGCCATTGCCCATCCACAGTCAACCCCTTCAGTATCATTCGCCAATCTATCCTAGCCAATTCACACCTCATACCTTCAAAGTTACCCTTCTTTAAGTTCTGGATCATGGTCTCTGAATTAACTGTTTCATTCTCCATCCTAATGCAGAATTCCACCATATTATGGTCACTCTTCCCCAAGGGGCCTCGCACAACGAGATTGCTAATTAATCCTCTCTCATTACACAACACCCAGTCTAAGATGGCCTCCCCCCTAGTTGGTTCCTCGACATATTGGTCTAAAAAACCATCCCTTATGCACTCCAGGAAATCCTCCTCCACCGTATTGCTTCCAGTTTGGTTAACCCAATCTATGTGCATATTAAAGTCACCCATTATAACTGCTGCACCTTTATTGCACGCACCCCTAATTTCCTGTTTGATGCCCTCCCCAACATCACTACTACTGTTTGGAGGTCTGTACACAACTCCCACTAACGTTTTTTGCCCTTTGGTATTCTGCAGCTCTACCCATATAGATTCCACATCGTCCAAGCTAATGTCCTTCTGAACTATTGCCTTAATTTCCTCCTTAACCAGCAATGCTACCCCACCTCCTTTTCCTTTTATTCTATCCTTCCTGAATGTTGAATACCCCTGGATGTTGAGTTCCCAGCCCTGATCATCCTGGAGCCACGTCTCCGTAATCCCAATCACATCATATTTGTTAACATCTATTTGCACAGTTAATTCATCCACCTTATTGCGGATACTCCTTGCATTAAGACACAAAGCCTTCAGACTTGTTTTTTTAACACCCTTTGTCCTTTTAGAATTTTGCTGTACAGTGGCCCTTTTTGTTCTTTGCCTTGGGTTTCTCTGCCCTCCACTTTTCCTCATCTCCTTTCTGTCTTTTGCTTTTGCCTCCTTTTTGTTTCCCTCTGTCTCCCTGCATTGGTACCCATCCCCCTGCCATATTAGTTTAAATCCTCCCCAACAGCACTAGCAAACACTCCTCCTAGGACATTGGTTCCGGTCCTGCCCAGGTGCAGACCGTCCGGTTTGTACTGGTCCCACCTTCCCCCAGAACCGGTCCCAATGCCCCAGGAATTTGAATCCCTCCCTGCTGCACCACTGCTCAAGCCACGTATTCATCTGCGCTATCCTGCGATTCCTACTCTGACTATCACGTGGCACTGGTAGCAATCCCGAGATGACTACTTTTGAGGTCCTACTTTTTAATTTAGCTCCTAGCTCCTTAAATTCGTTTCATAGGACCTCATCCCTTTTTTTTTTACCTATGTCGTTGGTACCAATGTGCACGACAACTGGCTGTTCTCGCTCCCTTTTTAGAATGTCCTGCACACCTCTATCAAATCTCCTCTATGAACAACCCCAGCTTCTCCAGTCTATTCACTTAACTGAAGTCCCTCATCCCTGGAACCATTCTTGTAAATCTTTTCTGCACCTTCTAAGGCCTTCACATCCTTGCTAAAGTGCAGTGCCCAGAATTGGACACAATACTCCAGTTGAGACTGAAAGTGTTTTATAAAGGTTCATTCTAACTTCCTTGCTTTTGTACTCTATGCCGATATTTATGAAGCCCAGGATCCCATATGCTTTTTTAACCGCTTTCTCAACCTGTCCTGCCATCTTCAACTATTTATGCACATATACCCCCAGGTCTCTGTGTTCATGCACCTCCTTTAGAATTGTACCCTTTAGTTTATATTGCCTTTCCATGCATGAAAGGCATTTATATAGTCTTTTTTCTCTTTATTTCTTTCTGTAGCTAATTTGACTTTAATTCACCCGATTTCCTTCTCTGTCATTCCTGTTTTTCTTTATCATTTATTAGATAGACTGTCGGTCCCATCATTCACTAAGGTCCCAGTTACCCCGTTGACCTTGCTGCGCCGTTATCAGCTCGCATTTCCAGCAATTTGCAGTGCAAAATTTTTTTAAGCTGAAGGTTGAGGGAAAAGGCCTTAAATAACAGGGCACACTGCAAGATGCCCCGCTTCAGCAAATAACTAGGCCAATGATATTGGACCAGTCTAACAGAGCCGATTTACATGGATCAATACCGAATGTTGAAATGTGTAACAGCAATTCTTAGTTTCTTTAATTTTTATAACTGTTTATGCTTAAGAAATGGTATTACAACAGTACCACTTTTAAATCATAGAAATTTACAGCATGGAAGGAAGCCATTTTGGCCCATCGTGTCCGCGCTGGCGACAAAGAGCTACCCACCCTAATTTTCCAGTTCTTGGTCTATAGCCCTATGGCACTTCAAGTGCACATCCAAGCACTTTTTAAATGTGGTGAGGGTTTCTGCCTCTACCACCCTTTCAGGCAGTGAGTTCCAGATCCCTACCACCCTCTGGGTGAAGAAATCTCCCCTCCTATCTCCTCTAAACCTCCTACCAATTACTTTAAATCTATGCCCCCTGGTTATTGACCCTTCTGTTAAGGGAAATAGGTCCTTCCTTTCCACTCTAGGCCCCTCATAACTTTATAAACCTCAATAAGGTCTTCGCTCAGCCTCCTGTTCCAAGGAAAACAAACCCAGCCTATCTAATCTTTTCTCATAGCTAAAATTCTCCAATCCAGGCAACATCCTCGTACATCTCCCCTGCACCCTCTCTAGTGCAATCACATATTTCCTATAATGTAGTGACCAGAACAGTGCACAGTACTCTAGCTGTGGCCAAACGAGTGTTTTATACAGTTCAAGCATAACCTCCCTGCTCTTGTATTCTACTCCTCGGCAGATAAAGGCAAGTATTGCATACGCTGCCTTAACCACCTTATCTACCTGGCCTGCTACCTTCAGGGATCTGTGGACCTGCACTCCAAGGTCCCTTTGTCCCTCTACATTTCTCAGTTTCCTACCATTTAATGTGTATTCCCTTGCCTTGTTAGCCCTCCCCAAATGCATTACCTCACTTCTCCAGATTGAGTTCCAATTTTCCACTGTTCTGCCCACCTGACCAGTTCATTGATATCTTCCTGCAGGCTACAGCTTTCTTCATCAACCACACAGCTGATTTTAGTATCATCTGCAAACTTCTTAATCATACCCCCTACATTCAAGTCTAAATCATTGATATATACACCACAAAAATCAAGGGACCTAGTCCTGTGGAACTCCACTGGAAACAGCCTTCAGTCACAAAAACACCCATCAACACCCTTTGCTTCCTGCCTCAGCCAATTTTAGATCCAACTTGCCACTTTGCCCTAGATCCCATGGGCTTTTACTTTCGTGACCAGTCTGCCAGTTTAAAAACTAAAAATCTCTGGGCAAGTTTAAACATAATACAGGTTACTTGGAACAATTATCTGTAGTATTGATAAGGGGAGGAGTTATGGGGAAGCAGGCAGGGAAGTGGAGCTGTCCATGATCAGATCAGCCATGATCTTATTGAATGGCGGAGCAGACTCAAGGGGCTGAATGGCCTACACCTGTTCTTATATCACAGGCAGTCCCTCAGTTGAGGATGACTTGCTGCCACTCAGAGTTCTCAGGTGACTGAGGAGTCCAATGCTGGACCTAGTGTTAAGCAAAGCCAATTGCCCTCAAGAATTTCAGATTCCAGAACAAAACAATCCTTGAAGTTAATTTTCAGTTTATATTTACCATTCTGCACAATTCATTCTGAAATTAGGTTCCTTTATGAAAGAGTTGGCTAGCTAAATATAGGATTGTGAAATCATTGCAGTGTGAATGAATTATTAGATTAGAATGTTTTTGCTTTCCCAGTAGGCTTGACCCTGACCACAGCTATGATAGCGTAGCCTTTTGCAAACATGTTTGTATTGGCTCAAATTTCAGTTACCATATTAATCCAAGATGCTAAGTTAGTATAAAGGGAGGAAAAAGGAAAACCTCTCCCTCACTGCCAGGCAGTGAATTCATTTGCTAATACTTTTGTCAGTAGGGTGTGGCAGTTAAATCCAAGTTCATGGACAAGTGCAAAGTACTATATTGAAACATATGCCAGTATTTGTGCAATCTGGGCAAAAGGGGTGTGAGCTATTTCACAATCGTTTGATTTGTGCAACTTTGCAGTGAGTTGTAAAGTTAAAAAAAAAACAAGTTTCACTACTCCTTTATAAATCTTTGAAACTGCCAATGTTTTGATTCCTTTAAAGAGCATGGACATTAAAAATGTATTACACAGCAAGGCAACAGTTATACCTACAATGCAATATTTGCTGGGTAGTTAGGCTAGAGGGGAAAAAATAAAAGCAACTTTTTAAAGTCAATCCACAACCGTATACAAGGTAAATCAGTTGTAAAGCTTGAGAAAAGGCAGAATCGATTAATCATTGACTTACATAAATCAGGTATTTAATTTTCATAGCATTCAGGTATCATACGGTTTTAATTTTAGTAAATTCCAGGAGCAAATTCATCGAGTCTCTAGGCAGTACTTGAAATAAAATTACAAAATGTCCCTTAATTCTATAATGCAGTTCTAAGTTTACAACTGCTCCCAAAATGTTGGGATTACACTTAAATTCTTAACTGCTACTGCACGAGAAAAAACAAGCTGTAAATCCATAGTATGTCAATATTGGAGAAGCCAATTTATATGGACAGAGGGGAGGTGCGAGCAACAGGTGAAGTTCAAATATATTAAGTACCAAGGGCCCAAGTTTCCACACGATAAAAAATGGGCACCCCTCCGAGCTGGGCGCCTGTTTTTCGCGCCAAAAAAAACCTCGCGATTCTGGAGCGTTCTGCAGCTTCTTGTCTGCCTGCGCAGCGCCCAGGGGGGCGGAGCCTACACTCGCGCCGATTTTGTAAGTGGGAGGGGGCGGGTACTATTTAAATTAGTTTTTTTCCTGCCGGCAACGCTGCGCGTGCACGTTGGAGCGTTTGCGCACGCGCAGTGTGAAAAAAACATTGGCCATCTTTGTAGTTCTTTGTAGCTGTTTAATTTTTGAACATTTTTTAATAAAAGCACATTGCCATCAGCACTTGCAGCCTTCTCACTGTCTCCTCCCCCCCCCCCCCCGCGGGAACAAAACGGCTGTTCCCTTCCCCCCTCCCTCCCCGGGAACGAAACGGCTGTTCCCCTCCCTCCCCGGGAACAAAACGGCTGTTCCCCTCCCCCCTCCCTCCCCGGGAACAAAACGGCTGTTCCCCTCCCTCCCCGGGAACGAAACGGCTGTTCCCCTCCCTCCCCGGGAACAAAACGGCTGTTCCCCTCCCTCCCCGGGAACAAAACGGCTGTTCCCCTCCCTCCCCGGGAACAAAACGGCTGTTCCCCTCCCTCCCCGGGAACAAAACGGCTGTTCCCTTCCCCGGGAACAAAACGGCTGTTCCCCTCCCTCCCCGGGAACAAAACGGCTGTTCCCCTCCCCCCTCCCTCCCCGGGAACAAAACGGCTGTTCCCCTCCCTCCCCGGGAACGAAACGGCTGTTCCCCTCCCTCCCCGGGAACAAAACGGCTGTTCCCCTCCCTCCCCGGGAACAAAACGGCTGTTCCCCTCCCTCCCCGGGAACAAAACGGCTGTTCCCCTCCCTCCCCGGGAACAAAACGGCTGTTCCCCTCCCTCCCCGGGAACAAAACGGCTGTTCCCCTCCCTCCCCGGGAATGAAACGGCTGTTCCCCTCCCCCCTCCCTCCCCGGGAACAAAACGGCTGTTCCCTTCCCCGGGAACAAAACGGCTGTTCCCCTCCCCGGGAACAAAACGGCTGTTCCCTTCCCCGGGAACAAAACGGCTGTTCCCCTCCCCGGGAACAAAACGGCTGTTCCCTTCCCCGGGAACAAAACGGCTGTTCCCTTCCCCGGGAACAAAACGGCTGTTCCCCTCCCTCCCCGGGAACAAAACGGCTGTTCCCCTCCCTCCCCGGGAACAAAACGGCTGTTCCCTTCCCCGGGAACAAAACGGCTGTTCCCCTCCCTCCCCGGGAACAAAACGGCTGTTCCCCTCCCCGGGAATGAAACGGCTGTTCCCCTCCCTCCCCGGGAACAAAACGGCTGTTCCCCTCCCTCCCCGGGAATGAAACGGCTGTTCCCCTCCCTCCCCGGGAACAAAACGGCTGTTCCCTTCCCCGGGAACAAAACGGCTGTTCCCCTCCCCGGGAACAAAACGGCTGTTCCCTTCCCCGGGAACAAAACGGCTGTTCCCCTCCCCGGGAACAAAACGGCTGTTCCCCTCCCCGGGAACAAAACGGCTGTTCCCTTCCCCGGGAATGAAACGGCTGTTCCCCTCCCTCCCCGGGAATGAAACGGCTGTTCCCCTCCCTCCCCGGGAACAAAACGGCTGTTCCCTTCCCCGGGAACAAAACGGCTGTTCCCCTCCCCGGGAACAAAACGGCTGTTCCCTTCCCCGGGAACAAAACGGCTGTTCCCCTCCCCGGGAACAAAACGGCTGTTCCCTTCTCTCCTCTCTTTCCTTCCCTCCTCCCTCCTCCCTCCTCCTCCTCCTCCTCCTCCCCCCCCTCCTCCTCTCCCCCTCCTCCTCCCCCCCCTCCTCCTCTCCCCCTCCCCCTCTCCCCCTCCCCCCCCTCCTCCTCTCCCCCTCCCCCCCCTCCTCCTCTCCCCCTCCCCCCCCCCTCTCCTCCTCCCCTCCCTCCTCCTCCTCCTCCTCCCCCCCCTCCTCCTCCTCCCCCCCCTCCTCCTCCCCCCCCCCTCCTCCTCCTCCTCCTCCTCCCCACCCCCCCCCTCCTCCTCTTTCCTCCTCCTCCTCCTCCTCCTCCTCCCCCCCCCGCCCCGCCCCGCGGGAACGAACGCCTGCAACATTCTCCGTGCCTGAAGCAGTTTCACACAGATAGGAAGATGGTTTATTTAATCTTTTCTTATAAATGTTTATTCAGGCTGGATTTATTTGAGAATTTAATGAGTTCCCTTCCCTCCCCACCCCCCACCAACCTCGTTCTGGACGCCTAATTTGTAACCTGCGCCTGATTTTTTTTTAATGTGCAAAAGCAGGTTTTTTCAGTTCTACAAAAATCTTCACTTGCTCCATTCTACTTTAATTTGGAGTACGTTTTCACTGTGGAAACTTTCAAATCAGGCGTCAGTGGCCGGACACGCCCCCTTTTGAAGAAAAAATTCTGTTCCAAAGTAGAACTGTTCTACCTGACTAGAACTGCAGAAAAGAAAACGTGGAGAATTGCGATTTCTAAGATAGTCCGTTCTCCACCAGTCGCTCCTAAAAATCAGGCGCAAATCATGTGAAAACTTGGGCCCCAAGTGTCAGACTTAGCACTCAGCTAAAGCAACTACAAGACGTGAGCAGTCTAGGTTCAGATTTCAGTGCAGGATGAGTGTGCGCTTTAATCTAAAGTGCTATATTTGCTCAAATGGTGTTATATCTACTGGAGGGGGCCTTTATTTAAAATATCCTACAGGAGGAGAGTTCTTCATGTCCTGGTATTTTGTCTTAATCCTCTTGTGAAGCACCATGTTTTTACTACATTAAAAAGGTGTTATATAAATACATTAATACCAAAAATATATTGCCAGATTTATTTAATTAGTGCTTGTTACAATATGGTAGCAAGCAATGGCCTATTACAACAATGACATTACTTCAAAAGTAATTGACTGAAGCTTTGGCACTTTAAGGTTGTGAAAAGCCCGATATTGATACAAGCCTTTTCTTTTACCATGTCAGATCACACCTAAAGTGTTGGGCCTTTTTTCCAAGCTATTGATGAACCAGTTAGTTGTATTTTCCATTGGTTAGTGTTAATTACATAAACAGCAAAGAAATTAATGCTCATACATCTGGTTTTGTAATTTATATCAGATTAAATATTCAGCTGCACCAATCACAAAGTGTTTTGAATTTCTTCTTGCTGACCCTTATTGTACATCTCGTTAATGCTTTAATTGGTAGAATTCAGAAATCTGATTTATACTGTACATACTTTGGCTAAAGTTTTTACTATTTATTTTAGGTGCAGTATTTTTTCAAGATCTTGGACAGTTGAAAAAAACATGGCCTGAACATCAATGCAAGTTCACCACTTCAAGAAATAACAGTCTTAAGGCAATAGGTTCATAAGTTTTATTTGTCTGATGCTTTAAATCAGGTGAGGAGTACTGTTCTCCAAACAAGTTTACAGATGTTACATTGCATTTGCATTTTACACCATGAACACCATCCTACTGCATTGGTTTACTTCAAATAAAGATTATACGATTTTACCAGTGACTTTGGTATCTTTTATACATTACACTTTGCAGAAAAATTGTACAACTGCATAAATATAAAATCTTCCACCATGAAAATGGTTAAAACATTCATAAAGACACATCACCACATGTGATGGCTCCAGCAAACAACTGTTTAATAACTAATCACAATAGCTTGACAGCCAGACCCAGATCTCAGAAAGGAGGTTAAACAGATCTAAAAGGAAGTGTAATCAAACTCATCACCCTACACGAATGTTGCCAAAAGAAAATGCAATTTCTCCTCCCTCCCCCCTCAAAAAAAAAATCATAGAGTGCAGTATGTTCATACACATGGGCATAACAGGAAAAAAAAAATCAAGTACCATGGCAATTTTCAGAGTATTTACAACTTGGAAAGCAAAGCTTGCTTATAAAAATTGCAACATGGCTTGAAGGACCAGTGAATGCACTACAGTACTGTACACTCAAACCCACACGAGGCACAAGGCAGCAATAACTACGGGACAGAAACACTGATTGCTACACATTAGTGGAATTATAATTTACAGTAATGGGCAAACCCATGGCTCAAGTAGTATCATTTACAGTAGAATAAATATGTACTACTATTGCTTTTATTTTACATACCTAAGTAAATGCAGAAAGCTAGTGTAAAGCATAAAGATTAAGTGTAGGTCCCATATGTATGACAGTTTGTTCAAGACTAATTTGAAATAAGGGGCAAGTTCTATTATGCAGTTATCAGCTTTTGACCTCAATTTTTACTTCAAAACGTCCCCGAAAGCGGTCTTTTTCACTATATTCAATATTTTCACCATACACTTTACACTCTATGCGCAACTCCACGTTTTGTGTGAGGTTGGTGAACTGAATAGCAATCAAGGGCTGGAGGTACTTTTTCTGCAGATGCTTGCCATAGTATGGGTAGTACTGCAAAGGAAAGCCAGGGTATCCTCCCATGCCAAAGTATTCAATAGTTCCAATTTTATCACGGTCTTCTTCTTTCTAAACAAACCAAAACAAAAAAAGATTACAATACATCATATTTCAGAGTCCAAGTTGGGCAGTTAAGAAATGGGCAGCAGAGTTTTAGATGTTTAAGTCTATGAAGGGTGGAGGTTGGGAGCATTGGAAGAGTCAAATCTAGAGGTAACCAAGGCATGGATGTGGGTTTCAGCCGAAGATAAGCTGAAACAGGGGCATAAGCAAGTTCTTGCATTCTTTGACATCTTACAAAAATTGCAGGAATTTTTGAAAAATACCATCCATACCTGCTGATCTACCATTAGCTAAGTGATAGTGCAGCATCCACTCCTTCCTGGTGGACTGGTTATTAATGTCTATGATATACTCACTATGTTTGCATGCCTTTTGAAGGGGAATCATGCAGGCAATGTTGTTCCCATGCCCCTGTTGTCCTTGTAGAGATCACAGGTTTGGGAGGTGCTGTTGAAGAAGCCATGGAGGGAGTGCAGCCACAGTACACCAGTGGCAGAGGGGGTGAATGTTTAAGGTGGCAGATGGGGTGCTGATCAAGCAGGCATGTGGAGAATATTCCAATCACACTCCTGACATGTGCCTTGTAGATTGTGGAAAAGCTTTGGAGCTAGGAGAGACATTTGCTGCAGAATACCCAGCCTCTGACCTGCTCTTGTAGCTACAGTATTTATATGGCCAGTCCAATTAAGTTTCTGTAACGGTGATCCCCCCCCAGGATTTTGATGGTGGGGGATTTGGCAATGGTAATGCTGTTGAATGTCATGTGGCAAATGTCAATTACTGCTTTAAAAAATGCCTGCTTTGATTCAACAGTTCTCTTTCCTTTTGCAGTTAGCATAATAGTACCCAACTCAGTTATGAGCAAATAATAGGCTTCAACTTTGACTAGTTGCAAATGAAAAAAAATGATTGCACACATTAATCCTTGAGTTCACTCTTTCAATGTTCAGACTTGCAGCTCAGCTTTGTGGAAGCAACATCCTTCACATCATTGAACATTTTAGCAGTCTGTCCTTGCTCAGCACAGTGGCCATAAGCCACACAGACATGCCAGTCATTTCTTGATATTAGGCTAGCATCTTATACAAGTCAGACAAGAGTTGCCCTTTTGAAGGAGGGAGTAATCTGAAGATGCCAAACACCACACTGGAAAGCAAAGGACATGCTAAGCAATTCACAACTACATGGTCGATTGCTTGTTGTTCTGAAGTCCATGTTGATACCAAGCAATTAATGGAAGCTCCAAAAAGCAGAAAGCAGTGCCAGCAGAGGAATTTGCATTACTCAAACTTCATGCCAGACTTATTTGAATCACCCATGAGCAGCAATGGGTTAATCCAAGCTATCCTGCAAGGTCAAACAATAACTGTCCTCCAGTCACCAGGCAGCTTGAGGAAGAGACAGACAGACCTAAACCATCTTTGCCCAGGTAACATTAAACACATACTAGCTTCCACTACAAGCAGATGCAGTAGTGACATGCTGCAAGATAGTTTGTGCCCAAAAAGGCTCGTCAACTAAATGGTAACCACAGAAACATAGGCAACAGTCATTGATCAATCCACATTTCCATATCCATTCCCGGAAGAGGAAAAATCCTGATCTTAAACTACTTTGCTATCCAATTGGTCTTGGTTAGTGATTGTTTTTGTTTCATGTGTAGATTAAACTGGACATGCATACATATCCCAATACCCTTTCAGTTAGCAAATAGTGGGAGGGATCAGCAGACGAGAGGGAGGAAGCCTTACATTAATATCCTCCATCTGCCTTGGAAATCAGTCAATAAAGCACTTTAAGTGCAAGGGTACATGACCTTCCACACCCCACCTCCGATCTCAAATTGAAGCTTTCAAGGTCCCATTGTGAAACCATGGATTAAGGGAACTAGAAAACTAGCTAATGACATTGCAGTACTGATATGTGGAAGGGAGAACATTTTGTAGAAGAGATGCTTTATTTGGTGGAAAACAGCAAGAGTAATTTAAAACGATACAAACCCACTAAGACAAATGGGATTAGGACAGCTGACTGGTAACCAGTCCATTGAAATGCTGCATTTACTTTGTGGCACTGCTTTAAGTATGGCCAACTTCAGCAAAACTGCTGCAAGATAAATAGAATTCCACTGCCTGCAGAGGAGCAAGAGAACCACTATGCACCATGTTTTCTAGCTATAAACAGGTTCTGTACTAAAGCTGCTTCACAAGACAATAGCACTGTTTTATGTTGCTGTCTTGTGCAAATTTCTACTTAACCAAGTGGGGGTGGGGGGTGAAAAAAGGATAAACGGGAGTGTGGGGGGGGGGGGGGGGAGGGGGGAGTAATCCAGCACCCAGAAATGAAAATGGCAAATCATGACTTTCAAACAACGACTGATATACATATGCAGTTATTTTAAATGCTGCCACCTAAGCTGTGGCAAATGTTCTAGCATACAAATGGAAAGATTTCATATAGGGACTGAAATATTAGTAATTCTTTGAACCTTTTGTCATTGCAGCAGACTTAAGAGCTGAACCCAATACTTTTTTGGATTTGAGATTTTGGTAAGGGGAGGATAAAGGAATGTTGCTGCATACAATCTAAAGGAATTGAATTTTCTGTCAACTAGGGATTGTAAAAAGAAAAGTCAATTTAAAAGCAGTTGAGTCCTCATTTCCCCGAAAGCTTAGAATCAATAGCAATAAATCAATTTTACAACACTGCCCCTAGTTTGACCATTTGTCAGAAAGATGGTGTCAGCTGTCTCAATTGGTTTGCTTCTGGTGAAATGTTTGTGGATCAGACTCCTACACCAGGATTTCAGCTCCACATTAGGCTGTCAATTTATTCAATAAGAGAATACAACATTGTCAGGGTGCTGTCCTTCAGACAAGACGTTTAACAGAGATCTCAGCTGCCTGTCCAGGTGCCTATTAGAGACCCCAATGCACTGTTCAAATAGAATCAAAAAGCACTGTGTATTTTTTCACTCAACCACCAAAAGCTGATTCACTGGTGATCTCATTTTGATTTACGGCCCGCTGTGGTACACGAATGTAGGGACTGTTGCATAGGTGGCCAATTTGTCAGTTGAAACACAAGACAATGACAATAAAATGCAATGCATGCTAAGCACAAAGGTTGTCAAAGACACCTGCATATTTAGGGAGCATACACAGAAGCTCCCCATCCCATAGCTAAGGGGAAAGAACAGGCAATTATTATTCACGATCCTACTTCAAAACCAAACATCTCTTACCTTTGCTGCACAATGAATAGGAAGAACATATTGATTATAATTTGCTTGCAACTCTTCAGGAATGTCAGTAGTATTCTTTGGAGGCTAAAAGAGGAGATTCAACAACCAGTCACTCCCACTTAAAATTAATTACAAAATTTCACATTCTCTTAAAACTGAAGTACAACAAATTTATACACTACTATAAAACTAGAACGGCTGAACTTGATGGAAAAATGGCATGTTAATGATGCACGCAGTTATTAATAAGCAAATTGGCCACGGTCAGGGGATTAAGAGATACGCCATGAATTGCAAATCTTGAGAACTTTCTGGACAATTTACATCGCATTGGCTTTGCACAAATGGCATTGCATCCTTAGCCTCTTATTTTTAAGAACTTGCTAGATTTGCACATTAACTGCCATTAAACTTGCTGCATAAAGTTGGGGCTAGATAGTGCAAATATCTTTTTAACAATGTAATAATTGTTAATACATTGCCAATCAACTTCTCTGGGCCAGAAAGGGAACAATTTAAACTGTTCCATCTCAATCCTGCAAGTAGCAAATTTAGACATTTCTAAAATGTCACATTTTTTAATTAAAATCTTTTCATCTTTGTCTCTTTTCTCTCAATCCAATCTTTCTTTCCCTCCATTTATCTGCCCAATTTGACTCCAATTCACCCTTCTGTCATTCCTGTTTATTTCTTAATCCTTAATCAAATTGTTTGAGAGGAACATGTTGGTCCTGCCATACACCAAGGTCCCAGATACCCAGTTGTCCTCTCCGTTATAAGCTCGCACTTCCAATGAGTTACAGCGCAGAAGATGGGTGCAGGAAAAAGTCCAATGCCATTTGCCACAAATTGCTCCACTGCAAGATCTGCCCCAACATGTCAGTAGTAATAAAACCCAAATCACTCTGATAAAGAGCCAGAGTAGAAGTGTATAGTATCACCTTTTACATTGCTGAATTGCAACAATCTTGGATTTACTAGCCCAGATTTTGTAGTGATAATGTTGACAAACTGTTGCCACTCATTACTATCTGAAATTTACTGTAACTTCAGGATTTCACTCATGCGCAGATTAACATGGAAATCCTGAAGCTGCAGTCAGTCTGTTCTGCCACAGGCTGCGCTGTGGAACTCCCCATAGCTGGCCATCAGTGAAATCAGTTAAACTGACGAAAACTTAAGCTCTTCCAATCTAATTGCGCTGTTAAACACCCCATTAAAAGTTAAGCCTTATTGGAATAGTTGTAGCTGGGGTTTTAATGGCACATGGATATATTGAACAACCGTTCTGGTCCTGGAAAACAAAATTTTATATTTGTGGAATGTCATTTCTCCATGATCAAACTTCAAAAAAATAAAAAAAATTTATATTTCAGCTTCTACCATAAGTCTATATGTCCCAACCTTTATTTCGCACTCATTTAATAAAAGTGAATTGAATCAAGGCTTTTTATTTCCTGGTTTTCTGTCAGAATTTGTCGGTGTGATTGGGTGCTTAGACAGCTTGATGACATCACTGCTGCATCACACAAAGGGATACCTTTTTGACAGCACTACAATGAATCTACAGTCGAGAAACCTAAAGTCTTTTGCCACAAAGATTGCAAAACCTTTGCAGGCAGCTTTCTTAAGAGGTTACCAGCGATCGATGTCGCTTCGCCACTGACTGCAATTTCAGGGCCATTGTATAATGACTAAACTGATCTAAACTATACCAATAGTGTTAAGCAAAAATGCTTTGAAGTCAAAGTGCATGCCAACCACGATTTACTGGTTACCGTAAACATGGAATGACTATAGGGAACCTTATTCCATCTTAACAGATTGTCGCAGTGCGTAGTTCTTGGGAATCCTTCAAATTATCATCAAAATAACTAAGTTTGTGTTTTACCCAAAATCTTTAATAAGCTTTCAGCCTCTCGGTTCTTTAGTGAGGTCATTTCATTACACATGCAAGCTCTAGAGTAACAATCTTTGTAACTTGAAGGAGCCTCACCTTAGGATAGAAGCCAATAATCCTGTTGAGCTTCGCAATGATGCAGGGTTTGCCATCTGCATAGCCATAATTCGTATCATCTAGTCCAGAGCAATTCTTAAGCCAGCTACGGTAAAATCTGCACACTCTTTTCTGTCCTTGTGAATCATCTAAATGGCCTCTTGGTATGTAGTTCGAAGGTGTCTCTAAAGTAGCAGATTTTATTAAATTATTAACAGTACATTTATAACAGTCAAAATTCAAGCAACCAAAATATTGCTAATTGAAGTAGACAAATGAAACAAGCTTGGATAATGAGTAAATTATTTCACTTCAGATGGAGTCATGCCATTTATGGCATCATCCATGCATTTTCAGTTTACCACCCAAGCACAAGCTACTAGCACAAGTATGAAATCTGCTCCCGAAACAATGGCATTCTGTATTTAACTACAAATTGGTATGCGATGCCATGCATCTAAAATAGAATTTGGGAGTCATTCAATCTTCTTCCAATCATGTACACCTGCACAAAATTTCACCAGATATATCCTCCTTTACAAGACTTAAAGTACAAGAAATGCTTGTTTATTTGTTACTCAAAAATTCATGGGCAAAGCAGCAATAACACCAAAAACAGTAAGCTAACTATAACATGGACTATCAAGATTAAAATTAAACATTGGCTTGTGAAACTGGAATAGAATTAACATTCACTATGTGGTGGCTGACGTCCTTCCAGTTCAGAACATTGTCAAACACATCACCAATGGTGAGGGAGGTAACAAGTTTGGCCACAAAATTAGTCCCAGTAATACAGCAAATTTTATACCTAATTAGTTTTAGTGAATACCTCTAGATGATTGATATAGAAAATATATTTGACGTAACACCAAAATTTAAAAAGTTACTGTACAAAGCCACAAAATGATAAGCTCAAAAAAGGCCCAGATTTTGCTGCAATTAATGGAACATGCCATTATTCATGTATAAATTATCCAGCAACTATGAGACCCTGTGAATTGTGAATCACCACAAATTGCTGCCCAATTTGCACCATTCCACTATTAGTCTCACTAGAACAGCAGCTCAACCTCACCATGCATTTCATGAAGTTAATATATTTCTGCATTAATAGCCAATTAACCTCATCATAGAAAGTTAGGGCTGCCACTCAACAGTAGAAGTACGTTTTTAAATGAGGAGATTGATGTTCCTGCAATGCCAACCCCTCTGGCCCAGAAAAGGAACAATTCAAACTGTCGTCTCATTCCTACAGGTACTGAATTACTGTTAAGAGTTTGTTTTAAATTTAAAATGTTTAAATTTGTTTTTACTTTGCCAGTTTTCTCTCTCTCCATCGAATCTTTCTTTCCCTCTTTCTGTACTTGAGTGGATTCTAATTCGCCCTAACTCCATCTGTTGCTCCTCATTTCTTTTTCAATCCTTAAATCTCACTGGTTAAGGAGATAGATATTTTCCCGTCATTCAAAGGTCTCAAATGCTCCCTTGCCCTCGACACACCATCATCAACTTGTATTGCACGCTGAAGGGAGAGGGGGAAAGTCTAGCTAATGGGGCACACCACAAAATGCACCCCGCTCCAGCAAATCTTGGCCAATATTGTAGAAAATGATAAAAGCAGCTTTTGTTCAACGTACTCTGCATATTTTATACAAGATGAAGGACATACTCAAATTTTGATTTGATGCTTCAAGATTTTAAAAAGGCAGACTACAGTGCATTCAAAGCCTCAGCAACAAAGACATGAAGAGGGAGCATCCTCACAGCCAGAATGGTTCCACAGGAAATAGTATGTCACAACTGCAAACTGGCCCAAGAGCCACAGGACCCCAACAAACTACTAGGGAAAATTGCATCCCCATCAGAGCAGTTTCTCAGTTACACCCATTTCATTTCTCATGGAGGCACTTCAGGATACATCACTGGTGAACCTTAGCACAAAGGGTTCTTTCATAATTTGCCCATCTGAAAGGGATACAAGACTGCATTGCTGCTAAATTAGCTCCAAGCTAGGTGTAAGAATCCAAATCAACTATAAATAATGAAAAAAATCTTCAGTTTGAGTGTAAATATGGAAAAATTTATAAATGCTCAAAAGTATGTAGCCATCATTTGCAGCAAAGATATATATTTCATAGTGTGTTTCTAGTGTCTTCTGTGGACAGTGTGGCAGGAATTGGCAAATGTAACTACTCTGGGCCTTGCCACATCAAGGGACTAAAGGAAACACAGGACTGAAAAATTTGACACTAACTACAACAGCAGCAAGAGCAGGTAGAATGCCTATGTCAGCTCTAGATATGAAACATGCTAAATGTAGCACGCCTTTACCAGAGTCTGAAAGAACAAGATCTCAGGCCTAGAGTTAAAAGAATGCCCAAGGGCAGCAAATGAACCCAGTTTGGGCCTTGTCCTCTTCCCAGACTTTTGGAATCACAAGCATAGTAAATGGAAAAAAGGTGCTGAAAGAATTACTTCCAAGGACAATATTTTCTGAAGAAACCAGCACTTAACCTCCATGCTGAGGTTAAATCAACAGATCATGTGTTAGTCAGATTATTTGTGACCTTCAAATATTCTTACCATGGATGATGATCAAGGCCAAGATTCTAAATGGACCAGTAATCAGAACAGCTACAAAATATCACAACAATTAACTTTCCTGGCCCAATTGAAAGTAATCGCCCAATTTCATACGAGCCCAACTCTGACAAAAAACAGGTGTTCAACAGCATATAAAGCAGTTAAAATACTATTTCCTGAGGCCCTTTCATCTCTGACAGTCTAAGACAACACCAGTAAAGATCCTTATGAGCAAGATATGATCCAGACATGTCTACAGAAAAGATAGTGGATGACAAAGCACATACCTGCAGCAGTATAACAATCTACATAATAGGCATTAGGATGTATTATCGCAGTGTTTGGTCTGACCATTCTGTCAATAGTTAAACTCATGTATTGTCAAAGGTCTACATGCAAGTTTTTTTTTAAATCATGGAAACATTACAGATTGTCATTAAAAGACTAGTAATTAGTTAAATTGTTTTCCTATATATAAAAAATTAACAGTATACTTTTGCCAACTGAAGATCTAGCATCGGTTGAGGGAAAATCAAGACCAGCAAAGCCCTCATATGGAATAAGTTTTTTTAAAATATTTGTTTGGAAATTAATCATCCAAAAAGCAAGTACTTTAGGATTTCATTTCATACAATGTACCTCCACGTGTCTGGTTTCTGTCCAATATTTCTAGCTCACAGCCCATTTTTCCAATATTTGTGTTACGTGCTTAAGAGCAAGAAGTTTCCCTAAACTTACCATTACAGTCCTCAAAAGGAGTGTTGCCAACCTGACTTGATTCATTGTACTGATCCACAAGCGCCGCCATACTTTGCACAAAGCTTTCATAGGACTTTGCGTTTGAAATACTAAAGTAAATTTCTGTTTTTAGTGCATAGGGTGCATGTGATACTCCTAAAAAGGTGGGAAAAAGTTGAAATTTAAAAATAGAAAATTATTAATTTGCTAAATCATAAATATAAAATACAATATGTAGTTACTCTATTCAATAAAGCAATGCCTTTGTAGGTTACTGAAATTTGGAATACAATAGCTAAACTGAAGTAATCATGATTTAAAATGCCATCTTCATACAAGACAAAAAGGTCTATCAATATTAGAAACATCCCAGTCTATGTCACTGTGTAAATTTCTGAACAGATTAGCAATTGTGATGCTACACCTTGCTTTAGTGGTCCTGCAATAGGAAAGGTTTTTAATAAAATAATCAGCCAGTTTGCTCCTGTTGTCTATCCAGTGACCCTTGCTGGAAATGAATGCATGTGGATATCAAGATTAGACTAGACTACTTACCATCAAGGTTTGCAATAATTTGCTACTTGCATAAAAAGTTGAAATTTAAAAATAGACCAGAGGACACCTGTACCTCAGCAGTAAGTAAACTGCTTCAAGAAAAGAGGACAGAAATGTGTTTTAAAAATGGGGGTTAATGCAGCAGGGCTTTGATAACACACATACACGTGTATATTGTGGTGCAGATTACAAATAGTCTAACCATTATTATAATTTTCAAGTAGAGTCCCTACTTGGGATCTTTAATACTGATTGCAGTAGAGAACATCGTGACATGACTGGGTTATTCTTTGTAGGTAGAGACAAATGCCAGTGAACGCAGAGTCCCTTTAAGTAGCTATTTACATATTTTTTTTAAATCCTGCTAAACAGTACCATTTAATTCTGTACTATTAAGACATCATATTTACAAAACCTCTTTATAAAACCCGACTCCAGTGGAACAATGTGTGGGAGGTTGGAGTGTGCATACTGATGAGTGACCTTCACAGTTGCCTCCGAGCATACAGTGGTACAGTGACACGCAGGCTTTTCCATTGCGCCACTTTGGACAACACATCGGGAGGCACTTGAGCGTGGTGAAGTAATTTATGCCATTAAAGGCAAATTACATTTCCTTATCAGTTCCCAATGCACAGCCCTGTCTTCATCCTCCAGCCCCTTGTGTACGTTTAAAAATGCAAAACCGATATACCTGGAGGTGCAACTCTGTCCTGGTATTTCGGTTCGAAATCACTGAGGGTGAGCAGCAGTACTTGAATGGTTCCGATGAAGATCCCAGCGAGGCAGCCATAAAAGATCAAGTAGAACAAGAATATCTTGACTACAGGAGGAAGAATATAGATAACTAGACATTACTCCTTCGTGCTTTTAGGTGAACCCCCAGTGGCTAAACGCAACATAAACGGTTCCGATTCTGCTCATCAAATGTATAAAAGCACGATTCAATCTCTGAATCGTGACATTTGCTTGTCTCTCCGCAGATTGTTTCACTATTTCTACGAACGCGGCGCGATTTGAAGGGTTATGACTAAAGAAGGGTGGGTGGGAAGAGTTAAGAATATGACTAAGTGGGTGGAGATATAGCAATGGCCCATGTTGATCAGATGTCCTTCCGCCTTAAATTCATGCAACTCGTTTTCATGCAGCGAGGTACGGTTGACACCGATGCAAGGTCCTTCGGAAAATGTCCAATGACAAAAAAAGACTACCAAAATTTATTGGTAATGAACTTGCATACTCGTGATGGGATTATTGGTACAGTGAAGGTGAAAAAAATCTATATAAAAGCCAACATTGTAATTTTAAAATAAAACTAGACTTTTTTTTTTAAAAAAACGGGTAGCTCCACACCCATAGCACAATGTTTTGCCTAGAACAAAGCTCTCCAAGATCGCGGCGGCGGGCCAAGAGATAAAAAAAATGTAGGCTACAAGTTTATAACATTTTCATGAACCTGGATGCTCATTCTTCCCAACGAGAGAAGAGATGTGAAACGTGACTTTGTGCATGTGCCATACATGCATTATATTAGCACCGAGGGCTGTAAAGTAGTCTGGGCACATACGATAACCATTGGTTGCTAAGAGACCAAAACTCGGACCATTTTCTTCCTGTTCCTCATTTAAGTCTCTTCACACACACACACCCCTCCCCCCACCGCCTCCTGATTCAGTTGTTTTTTTCCCCCAAAGTCTCCCACCGTGGGTGAATTCCCATGGATCCAGTGTTCATTGTAACTTAACTTCATGTTTTTGATTTACCAAGTGATATAGGGGGGGTGGGGGTTCAATGACGGGCGTTTGGGCGCGCTGCAAAGCGGTACCACCTTGAATAACCTTGGGACTGCGGAAAACATGCGTTCAAACTTCTTGCTTCCCCCACCCATGCTTTCTTTCTCGAGGTCCTTTCTCTCCCCACCTCGCGGGTCACATGTCTCTGCCGACAAGCTTCACACCATTTATCAAGAATTATTACCGGACTTAAACTACAGTTTATCACACACGTAGCAGAAACTAAAATGTCCAACCGCTTGCCCGAAAGCAATGTCCTTCACACTGACTATTTATTCAAAAAATTCGCCGACTAGAGTCACGCACATTACAGGAAGGCGGAAGCCGGTGCCATTTACCGCTTCTCGCAAGCAGCAGCGCGCACCATTTTAGAACCAATCTTTTGTCTAAAATATAAAAGGATCTAAGCCGCCCTCGAATCATTTATGTACAGAGATATTTAATTATTTCCAACATATCCACTCGCAGCAGTTCCACAGCCTCCAGTGCGAACTATTAACCGCGATCAAGGGGGGGGGGGGGGGGGGGTTGGAAAGGAGAGAATTACTTCAACGAAAAAAAAAGACACGACTACTTACACCAGCTGCTCCCGGTCCTGCCTAAAAACTCCTTTTTCTCGGAATCCCAGAGGAATTTCTTCCAGCCTCCGTCATCATTCTTGGACTTTCCTCGTGCCATTTTCTGTCGGGGTAGCTAAGAGTTGGACTGACACTGGTTTTGGATTTGTTTAAAGTTCGCGTCCCCTTTTTTTCCGGCAGATCCTGGCGGCCGCCGCAGCGCGCGCCCTCGGCGTCAGATTTTCAAAAATAAACGACCGTTGAAAGCCGCTCACTCGGTGCGTCGTTCCCGCGGGGTTGGCTGCTGCTGCTGCTGATTCGGAGCTGGACTGGGCAGGTACTTAATTATTTCTTTGGGGTTTTTTTTATATATATTTATATGAGAGAGAGAGAGAATATTCTGTTCTTCTACCTTGGGTGACGGCTGCCGGGTGAAAGAGGGGGTGGGGAAAGAAAGGAAAGCGTATTCGGAGTGGAGAGGAGAATCCAGGTGTGAGGAGTTTCGAGGAAGGTAAAGGACTCAATGGCCCTGGATTTTATCGGCTCCAACTCCGCCTCGCCTCGTTAATGAGTCACTCCGAGAGGGAGGCCAGGCGCCAGCCAATTAGGAGAACGCATATTGTCTGACGTCGCAGCGCCGCGCTCCCTGAGGCGGAAGGGCCGAGCCCCGCCCATTTTGGAGGCGCGAGCGAACCAAGAGTCTGGTGGGAATGCAGCAGTGACACTTCAGCGAAATGCTGATTTATTGTATTCTGTTTTTTTCATATGAAGATTTGCAAGGAATATGGTGGTGGGTGGGGGTAGAGAGAAACATGCTTTGCATCTAAACTTGTGAAACGTTACGCAATGTATATAATACAGTACGTTTTACGATTCGTTTCAATCAGTCTATTGTTTTGGAGGAGGCTATATGTAGTCAATCTGTTATTCTATCAATTTATTTTAAAGAAATAATGAAAACACATGATTTATAATATCTCCGTATCACGTCTCTCAGAATTGTCTAAAGAGCGACACATAATTGGCTGTTGTTATGTAAGCAGATATTTCTAAATTACAATGGATTAAAATCTAGCCTGAGTCTCCTTTTGGTTCCGCAAAGGTTAATGTAATTATTTCATAAGACTGCCCTGCTTTGAAGAGCTTTTTTATTTTTCTCTCATTATCAGAATTCATAGACTGGATGTCCGTGCGTTATAAAACTGAATTTAGATGCTGACTTTAGTTTCCAATATTTTTAATTACAAGCGGACGATTTCGTCGTTATTTAATGGAAGTCTCTAAATTAGGAAAAATCGGTAGGATGAACCTCTCAAAATCAAAATGGAAAAACATCAGTCTTAAATAGACCTCCAACTATATTGCTTGTGAAATATGTAGACCAGCAAGCAGAACTCATGGAGAGCTTAGTTTTGTTTGTATAGGATGAAAATGCTGTAAAATCCCACTGCTGAGAAAGGAGTTATGTTTGCTGTTCAGTTTTAGTCTGCGGATCTCCTGCCCTTTCGTGTTTGCCCTTCAAGAATTTACAGACCGAAGCACGTGATTGGTGCTGCTTCCGGAAATTAAAAAAAAATTCCACCCAAAAGAATTACTTTCTTATGCATCCTCGACACCCGGACTCCATCAAACGGTTTATATGAACAGAAGCTCGGCCGATCGATATCTTCTTAAAGGTCTCACACAATACATCCTTAAAGTAACAACACTTGAGGCACCGGATCTTCCCTGCTGATTTGCCCTTCGAATTTGAGCTACCATAAGTTACTTAATTTAGTGGAAGAAAGCCATCGAAAGTTACGCTTAATGGATAGCAAAGGGAAAACAACTCAGTTGAGTTACGATTTCAAATTAGGCTGCTATAGTAGAGATTACACAGATCTAATAACAATAATAAACTCAAGGTTGTACATTTTTGTAGTTTTTAGTAAACCTGGAATTTTTAGGCATGAGGTGAAGCTGAGTACAAGAGGGTCCTGATATGATAAAATCAGATATAAAAGCATCCCTCTAGTTTAGTCATTAGATGATATAAGCATGCAGCTACAAGAATCTATATATTTTGTATGTATTTATAATAAGTAATAGTATATGGGCACACTCCTCTGATGACACATTTATGCTACTGCAATGTTTCAGCATACAAACATCAGTACCGGAAAAAAAAAAGGAATAGAGTCTAAATTATAGTTAAAGATAAAAACTTTGTTTCAATTCCATTACAAAGTTTATGATAGAGTGTGTTTCTTATGGACCCTAGTTTTGCATGAACATTGCAGTGTGAACTCCCCTTATACCATTTCATGCCAGCACAAAAGCTCATTCACCCATTTCATCATGACACCATTATTAGCATGCTCTTGACACAGCTCCGAGGGGGGGGGGGGGGGGAAGGAGATGGTGAAACCGGAGCATATCTTTGATCTGTGTTGCACGTCTCCAGGCAACTGGGGATGCCAGTGTTTGATGTCACTGCAATTTCATTTCACCATGTCTGCCCAGCTAGAGAATTAACAGGTTCAATGCCTGCAGTAATGTGTCAGAATGAAATCCAATAGATTGTCGCACCTAATAGTTTTAAAAGAGATCAAAATAAATGAAGCTGGGTGTGAGCACAAGTGAGCTTGTACAAATCAGGTTTATCTGTGTATAATTTGGTTAGATCTGCCAGACATGCATTGAACATTCCATATAAAAATAGACTACATTTAATTTGACAGTGTTATCCTTAAGCATCAATGTCAAGTTATATAATCAATGTGCACAATTTTCCATGTAGTGTTGTGAGTGACATGTCAGAGATGCAGTACAATTAGAAAAAGGTTTAGCTGTTGTGTGATTTTTCATCTGTGTCACAAACACCTTCAGTACCCATAAACCACAAGGGCACTGGAAGGTGAATCTTAAATGTAAAACCTATGCACATACTACCGTTTTGCTTTACATTTTGCAACCATTTAAGGGTATTTGCAGCACCTCTTCTAATGGATCTTCCGTAACACTATAGGATTGCCACTTTATTATTTTTTCATTAGAAAGAAATCAACTTAACAATCCATTAATTTTAATGGACAGAAAATTATGTGAGTCATGAATCAGACACACTGGCACTGCACCCAAATTCCCGATATGCACTCCAGTTGTGTGAAGCTTTGGATCAGGAATGCTAAATTGTAAAATCAACTCCCTTATGACACTATAAGAACATAAGAAAGAGTAGGCCATACGGCTCCTTGAGCCTGCTCCGCCATTCAATAAGATCATGGCTGATCTGATCATGGACTCAGCTCCACTTCCCCGCCCGCTCCCCATATCCCCTTATCGTTTAAGAAACTGTCTATTTCTGTCTTAAATTTATTCAATGTCCCAGCTTCTACAGCTCTCTGAGGCAGCGAATTCAACAGATTTACAACCTTCTGAGAGAAGAAATTTCTCCTCATCTCTGTTTTAAATGGGCGACCCCCATATTCTAAGATCATGCCCTCTAGTTCTAGTCTCCCCCATCAGTGGAAACATCCTCTCTGCATCCACCTTGACAAGCCCCCTCATAATCTTATACGTTTCGATAAGATCACCTGTCATTCTTCTGAATTCCAATGAGTAGAGGCCCAACCTTTCCTCATAAGCCAACCCCCTCATCTCCGGAATCAACCTAGTGAACCTTCACTGAACTGTCTCCAAAGCAAGTATATCTTTTTGTAAATATGGAAACCAAAACTGCACGCAGTAATCCAGGTGTGGCCTCACCAATACCTTATATAGCTGTAGCAAGACTTCCCTGCTTTTATACTCCATCCCCTTTGCAATAAAGGCCAAGATACCATTGGCCTTCCTGATCATTTGCTTTACCTGCATACTATCCTTTTGTGTTTCATGCGCAAGTACCCCCAGGTCCCGCTGTACTGCGGCACTTTGCAATCTTCCTCCATTTAAATAATAACTTGCTCTTTGATTTTTTTTCTGCCAAAGTGCAAGACCTCACACTTTCTGACATTATACTCCATCTGCCAAATTTTTGCCCACTCACTTAGCCTGTCTATGTCTTTTTGCAGATTTTTTGTGTCCTCCTCACACTTTTCCTCTCATCTTTGTATCGTCAGCAAACTTGGCTACGTTACACTCAGTCCCTTCTTCCAAGTCGTTAATATAGATTGTAAATGGTTGGGGTCCCAGCACTGATCCCACTAGTTACTGGTTGCCAACCAGAGAATGAAGCATTTATCTCGGCTCTTTGTTCTCTGTTAGTTAGCCAATCCTCTATCCATGCTAATATATTACCCCCAACCCCGTGAACTTTTATCTTGTGCAGTAACCTTTTATGTGGCACCTGTTATCAATAGGATTGCTTACAGCATTGTCGACAGAGAGTGGTTTGATTATTTATCTAATAAAAAAAACTTTTCTGTGTTGTGGTTTGCATTTTTGTTTCAGTCCTCAAAGGTTAGTGCTCAAGAGTCCATCATTCTTACACTGAATCTAATTTGCCTTTAGATCACTTACAAGATTCAGCAGGACATTTTGTAAAGTTAAACAACATGACATCCCAAGAGAACTGTGCTACATTGGGAACACTTGTGAAAACATTGACATTTCACTTGAGTAATCTATGCACAAATATAGAACACATCAGTACTTGATATTTCATGAGTTATTTTAAAAGATCACTTTTTGCTTTTTTATACTTTTCAATTATTAAATTTTTTGAGTTTCCCAATTAACACTATAATGTTTTACCAATTCCACAAAAAAATATTAGTTCTCATTAAAAAAAGATAATTTTTTAATGGAGTACTTGACCCCAACATTTATGGTTGCAGGTTCGAGGGTATCTGCCAATCAAGATGGCCTGCACTTCATGGCAGAAAATTTGACCAGTTTTCGTCTCAGCCACTAGATGGGGCACCTTGCTGTAGTGATGCTTTATATCTAACTTGGGGGGTAAATCTGGCATAGCTATTATGTCCCATAAAGAACATTTCCTTCAGTTGATCATGCAGTACTTTTTAAGTGCAATTAGTGGTTGTGGAATAGTCTAGAGTCCAGTTAGTCTCAGTCTTTCTGAAGGAAGATTGCAAGGCAATAAAAAACATGGCGAGGGAATTGAGAATAAAGGTAAAATAAAGTATAAGAAAATGGAACTGAGTGTGTATGTACAGGAAGATGCAGACATGCCAACCTACAAAACTCAGAAAAGCTGCCAACTTCAGAAAAGCTGACATAGCCCCCAAAACACCAACAGTTCAAAAAACAACATACAACTGAAAAACACCTGAATAAAGGCCGATGACCATCACTGCTTCAAGATGACTGAATAAGTTAAATTCCCTTTTATCACATTGGACTTCAGGATTTTAATTGTTTTTTTCGAATCCACATTCTGCAATATTTTTCTGTGAAAACTGAAACCCAGTGATTCATGTATGACACACAAAAATAAGTAATTACAATGGGAAAGCAGTGCGGCACTACCGTGCCATGACTTAAGGTGCAACTTTACCCAGTGTTCCTCCAGTTTTATTATTAGGTGAACAACTGAGATACACAAAAATGCAATTTTTGCATTGGTGAATTTATACATTTTTGAGGGTGGATATGAGCGCAGATGGTATAAAATTTGTTTTCTATGGGGGTTTTCGGGGCGTGCACCCCAGAACATTTTGATTTTTAGCACTATTGGTGTATTTACCTACATTTTGAAATATACTATGATTTAGCATTTGATTCCAAAAATTTATTCTAGAATGGCTATATACTAGTTGATCTCACATGATGTTGCAAATTGGGAATTGAGATCAAGTTTAGTCTACAGATGAAGCAGGGTTAGAGGGCGGGGGATAATTTACTAAGGGCATGCAGACATAATTCAGCCCTCATTTTAAAATCGTACATTGTATCATTTATACATAATGTCAATAAAACTTACAGCATTTCCCTATAGTACAGGTTGAGAAGCTGTGAGATGCAAAACTAAGTTGCTGCCGCACTGCCAGTGGTAAGAGGGTGTAATTACAGCATGGTAAGTTTATAGAGGCAGTTTCCATTATAAATATAGGAATTTATAATAAAGTCACATGAAATTTGTACAGAGACTTTAATTTATATACCTACATATATACATGTTTATATACAATATTAAAATAAAAGTAGTTGTTACAAGTCATGGTACAAATTTTTTCACTATCAGAAGGGCCATTTAGCAGCAACACAATTGTATACCACCCCACAATCTGTAACTTCATGGCGATCCCTCACTCTTCCATCACCATCAAGATAGATGACTAATCTTGGTTCAATGAGGAGTGTAGAAGAGCATGCCAGGTGCAGCACCAGACCTACCTGAAAATTAGGTGCCAACTTGGTGAAGCTACAACACATGCCTGCTAAATAGTGGAAGCAGCATGTTGCAGACACAACTAAGTGATTCCACACCCAACGGATTAGGTCAAAGCTCTGCAGTTCTAGCACATTCAGTGGACAATTAAGGTGGTTGGAAATTAAACAATTAACAGGAGGAGAAAGCTCTATGAACATCCCCATTCTCAATGCTGGCAGAGTCCTGCATGTGAGTGAAAAAGGCAAGGCTGAAATGTTCGCAACCATCTTCACTTAGAAGTGCCGAGTGGATGATTCTTCTTGGCCTCCTCCTGAGGTTCCCAACATCACAGGTGCTAATCTTCAGCCAATTTGATTCACTTCACCTGACATAAAAAAACAGCTGAGCGCACTGAACGCAGCAAAGGCTATGGTCCCTGACAATATCCCAGCTACAATGCTGAAAACTTGTGCTTCAGAACTTTAACTAAGCTGTTTCAGTACAGCTACAGCACTGGCATCTACCAACAATGTGGAAAATTGCTCAGGTAATTCCTGTCCTCAAAAAGCAGGATAAATTCAACTCAGCTAATCAGCCTACTCTCAATCATCAGCAAGGTAATGGAAGGAATCATTAACAGTGCTATAATGTGGCATTTACTCAACAATAAATAACTTAGCGATAAGTTTGGGTTCCTCCAGAACTACTCGGCTCTGAACGTCATTACAGCCTGGGTCCAAAAATGGACGTGAGCTGAATTTCAGAGGTGAGGTGAGACTGACTGCCCTTGACATTAACAACAACTTGTATTTATATAGCGATTTTAACGTAGTGAAACGTCCCAAGGCGCTTCACAGGAGTATTATGAGACAAAAAAACCCTAGACCACAGACACTGCATGACATTGCCCCAATCCTAGTCCACTGACACGACATCACATTGCCCCAACCCAGCCCTGGGAGTGTGCAGGACTTACTCTCAGTATCCAACAGGGGGTCAGCACCCTCACGGGCACTTGCCCTCCCTGAGGCACTGAACAACTAGCCACTCGCTCCAGCACTGTGTGGGAGTCCTTTGGACAGTGCCGATGGCAGAGACCTCCTCTGCTACTTTGCTCCAAATTTTTCTGAAGACCAATGGGAGGGGTCTACATCCACCCCTCCTGTTTAATTCGGCCCATCTTTGTTCTACTGCCCTGACAAGGGCCTCGTTCGTCTCTGGGCTAAACCTTCTGGCTCTCTGCCTACTCTCCTCATCCTCCATCGTGAAAATCAAATTTTAAAATGACTGATTCAACCCTGGGTGTATTGTGCATGTGCGGGCGCTCCCTGCCTGCATTAGCATTTGCAAACGACAGCGGACCAGAAGCATGGGAGGAAGAAAAAATAAAAAATTGCGTATGCGCAGAAGGTCCAATTTTTATTTGGGGGTAGCAACGTTCAGCTCCAGCGTACAAATTCTATTGTGCAACGCTGGAGTTATCGCTAATGCCAACGATCTTCACCATTTGCCAAAAGTTGTGTGCTCTGGCAGTAATGGTAACCCAACGGTAAAAAAATGTTGTCTCCGTAATTATCTCTAAAACTCAAAAATCCAGCCCAACAGCCTTTGTTGGTAGTTTCTGCGGGACCTTGTTTGAGTCAGAACTTCCATCTGCCCCCAAAATGGTCCCTGATGTCACCAATTTCTCATCCTCAATCTGGTTTATGCAAAGTAGCCAGTATACCGGCATTCTAAATAAGCCATTAGCCAGAGGGTCCAGGCCAAAAATGCAAGCATTGCCAGAAAATCAGTCTCCCTTTACAAAGGAGTCGATTGGCCCTTTAAAAAAAAACCTGTGATGTCAATGATTCTGCAGTACTTAACCCCAAATGTAATTTGTTCAAGGCTCAAATGCTTTTGGAGCAACCGTTTGATTTAACACCAGTTTTTAGGTATTTCACTCTGGTCCCCAATTTTAACATGCAAAGGCTGTAACTTCGCTTCAGAGAATTACAATTACAGCAGAGAATACTTAAATTGGGACAAGAAATCAATGAAGGAAATATTAAAATTTCTATACCATTTAAATTCAGACATATACTTGGGAATGACAAAGCACACATTCCTGCAGTATTGAACTGTCAGAGCCAATGCACACCCAAGTTTAATGTGTGGAAAATGTCAATAGACATGGTTCAGCATGCTTCTGTGGAATTGGACTTTAACCTGCACTGTCATGGCAATGTATATTTGTCGTGAAATGAGGGCAAGACCCATAAGGCTGGACTGAAGGAAGGTAATTAGATGGTGGTAGTAAGGTCGGTGGTGAAAAGGATTGCGGGATGGTTGAGTGTATTCGAGATGGGAGAGATGATGGTTCATGTAAAACGCTCTTGGATGATCTGCTTTCCAAGAGCTCTGACAGCTAGGGACACTGGTGATTGATATTGTTCCAGCTCTACCTCCATCTCCTCCACTTCCAGCTACCCAGGTAGTGGTAAGTCCATTATTATGGAAAGTTATGCAACATGAAGCAGACAACTTCAAATCTGGATACACAGTCAGGGCTGTACTGAAGAGCTCGGGAATGTACCGCATACATTGAAAGAAACAGGCCGCACACAACTTCATCATGGCATGCGGCACTGGGTAATGTTAACTGCCCATGGACAAAGAAGTAGTGCTCAGAGGAGTTTGTAACTGCCCAGTACAAAGAACATTTAAAGTGAATATTGATTGCTGGTTGTCCAAGTGGTAGGATGTGAGAAGTGCTGGGTGGTGGGTGGAGGACCTTTGTCTTACGGATGTTTAGTGTAATGCCCATGCTTTCGTACGTCTCAGTGAAGATGTTGACGATGGCTTGGAGTTCGGCCTCTTGAATGTGTGCAGACGCAAATGTCGTCCGCGTACTGTGGTTCGATGACAGAGGATGAGATGACCTTGGAGGCGACAACGGTTGAACAGGTTCCCATTGGTTCTACAGCAGGGAGCTTGTTGCACGTAAGCTGGAGAATTGCAGCTAGGAAGATCAAGAAGTGCGTTGGCGCAATGACACAACCCTGCTTGACCCCGGTCCGGACGTGGATTGGGTCTGTGGTGGATCCGTTGGTCAGGATCACGGCTTGCATGTCGTCGTGGAGCAGGCGGAGAATGGACAAACTTTTGGGGGCAGCCAAAACGGAGGAGGACACTCCATACTCCCTCGTGGTTGACAGTGTCAAAGGTCTTTGTGCGGTCAAAGAAGGTCCTACACCAACCTGACCCCACCAAACAACATTGCCCCCTCCCCCCCCCGGTCATCAAAATCCATGACGCGGCCTTGGACAATGTGGACCATTTTCCATTCCTCAGGAGCCTACTTTCAGCAAGGGCAGACATCGATGATGAGGTCCATTACTGCCTCCACTGTGCCAGCGCAGCCTTTAATCGCCTGAGGAAAAGAGTGTTCGAAGATCAGGACCTCAGATCCGGCACCAAGCTTATGGTCTACAGGGCTGTGGTGATACCTGCCCTCCTATGTGGCTCAGAGACGTGGACCATATACAGTAGACACCTCAAAGCTCTGGAGAAATACCACCAACGCTGCCTTCGCAAGATCCTGCAAATCCACTGGGAGGATAGACACACCACCGTCAATGTTCTCAATCAGGCCATCATCCCCAGCATTGAAGCACTGACCACACTCGACCAGCTCCGTTGGGCGGGCCAAATTATCTGCATGCGTGACACGAGACTCCGAAAGCAAGTGCTCTATTCAGAACTCCTACACGGCAAGCGAGTCCCAGGTGGGCAGAGGAAAAGTTTCAAGGACATTCTCAAAGCCTCCTTGATAAAGTGCAACATCCCCACCGGCACCTGGGAATCCCTGGCCCAAGACCACCCTAAGTGGAGGAAGAGCATCCGGGAGGGCACTGAGCACCTCAAGTCCCATTGCTGAGAGCATGCAGAAAACAAGCGCAGGCAGCGGAAGGAGCGTGTGGCAAACCAGTCCGACCCACTCTTCAACGACTGTCTATTCCACCTGTGATAGAGACTGTATTTTCCGTATTGGACTGTACAGTCACCTGAGAACTCACTTTTAGAGTGGAAGCGATTTCGAGGGACTGCCTATGATGATGAGGATGTGATAAAAGAATAGTGTTAAAGTGTGGTGTAATGAAAGAAAATAAAGAGATGAGTATTTGAAATGAAAAAGAGAGGATTAGCAGTGTATCTTGTGATTGTTTGCTGAAGGATGTGATGGAGGGGAGGAAATTATTGAGAATGGTTGTGAACGGTGTTATATATGTGGACTTGTATTTACTCTGTACAGCCACCAGAGGACTCATTCCCCGGAGTCCCAAGGGATCCCATAATCCCTTTGGAGCACAGGTATTTAAGGAGGCTTCACAGGTTGGAGAAGCACTCTGGAGACCTGCAATAAAAGACTGTCACATTTTTCTTTGAGCTCACAGTGTCCAGTCTGACTCTTTCTCCATACACAACAACTGGCAAAACTGCAAAAAATGATAAAAAACCAGCGCAGACATGAGGGTATAGGGTGTTTTGTGTGCCCCGTGCCTCTATGACTCTCCCTTGAGTCAACCCGTGCTTATAAACTCCCTTGTTCAGGTTGTTTCCCTTTGGACGGCCGGAGCCTATGCCAATAGTTCCTGCCTAGCCTGTCGATTAGCGGGTAATCCCACAGAGGGAGAGACCAAGGTCAGATAGGTCTTCTCTTATGCCCAATGCGCAGCGTCCCCAGTGGGATTACTGCGTAACTCGGCCGTGAGCGGATGCCACCCGGTTTGTCTTCTGAATTATACCCCAAACCACAAGACTCATAACCCCCAAGTTCGGACACAAGGAGTTACTATGGATAGATTATAATTGACTCAGACAAAATGAAACGGTTCAGGTCGGTCAATGATCGATTCCTTTTATTACACTCACAAAACGACAACCCCTACTCCCCTCACATATGGATTAAAGAGTAGGTGACTGTGGACACTAGCTTAAAACCTTAGACTAAATACCCACTCTGTTGGTTACGCCGAACCATCCCCCTTCCCAGAATCCAAGCCTAGATAATGGAAACCCTTCTAACTAAATCCTTCTCTCAGTTTGGTCAGAACCCACACTTGGAAGCCTCCTCACACACACATGTGTTATCCTACGTCTTGGACACTTGCAGTTCCTCAGCAGCTGAACACGCTGGCGGTCTTGGGGATTTCAAGAGGTGTATGCTGGATATAATTACCAGCACTTGTCATTGATTCACGCGGTCCCAGGTCCGGTCGACTCTAAAGACAAAACCGTGCCTAACAGAGGCATGAGATGAGGCCGAAAGAGTTACGTTCAGGCGGTACGGTAAGGCACTCACTTCAGGTATTCCTGGAGAGTTGACGGATGCGTAGCCATATGGGGAACCCTGTTCCAGATGGTGGAGGAAAGTAAGTCCTGAATCCCCCAAAGTTCAGCATCTTTATACCCCGTATAATACACAAAACTGGCTGGGCGATTCTTGGTTACCATGGATGCTAGTTGATCTTTCTGGTGATGCCTCTGTCCAGGATTGGTCAACTTGATGAACACAATGGTAGGCCATTTCTGTAAATGAGCAGTTCTCAAAGTGCTAACTGTTTGTTGAGTTCTTGACTGCTCCTTCATTGAAAGAGTCCAGAGGTGTTACATTTGGCCTGCAAGCCTCATTGTCCATCCAGACATCTTGGCCCCATGGACAAAAGGTGTTTTTCCACAAATCACACAAAGTTCGAAATGAAAACGCCTCTGCCTTTCATGATGTCAGTGTTTACACTGGTCCCATGGCAACCCAAAAGGCAGACAGCTCCTGCTATTTCACAGAAAGCAAAAATCAGTTCTTTTAAAGTCCAATACTCCATTTTGAACTGCAGCCCATGTGCATCTCCATTTTAAAAGGGTACAGATCCATTTTAAAAGTCCAAAAATCCATCCGGCCCATACACACACTGATGTTGGCACAAATCCTACAAGGGAACTTACATCCTATGACGTCAAAAAAACTGGCCTAGAAAAATCGTAACTAAGTAAAAAAAAAAGGTGCGCGCCAAAAAAATGGCGCAAATGACCCAGGAAAATTGAGCCCAATAATTAAGAGGTCAGTTCCAACAAAGGCTGTGCGAGGTCAGCTGTTGCTGGGTTGGGAATTAATATATAGCCAGTCAGCTACACAGGCTGGCAAGATAGAAATGAAAACATCAATGAGCATCCAGCCTGCTGTTGATAAGGCGTTTTTTTGTATTATTTTGTATGTTACAGGAAAGGCTGTTGGAAAAGTTTTTAAAAAGTCTGCAATAACTGTGTCTTCCGCAAAATAAATCAACATCTTGATTTCACATCGAGCTCTTCTCACCAGTGTGTTCATCAGTTCTCCTACCACAAGATTGGGGATGTACACATGAAGGTACACATGAAGAACAAAATACCCAGTTTATAGGACAAGGGGATGTATTGTTATAGCTTCTGGGTTATGTTATCATAGATACTAGATATAGACTAAATGTTGGGTGTCGTGGGTGAGCCCCAGACCGTAAGGATGTGGAGTCTGTTTATGGGAATGATCCGCATCACTGAACCTGAAGAGCATCTACCCAACATTTGTAATAGCAGCATTCCAAAGTACCAGCATATTTAAAGAAGAAAATACACTGGGTGGGTTGCTCTTCAGAGAATAGGGCTATCCTTTGCATCCATGACTGTTGATTCTACTGAGAAACCAAAGGGGAACACTTCAATATGGGCACCTCAGCATCTGTTTGTTGTTCTTTAGCTACCACATCCACCTTCAAGAAAAGTATGCCATGCAACGTTGACAGAATGAAAGACTGTGCGCAAAAAGGCAATGGTTGTGTACTTTGTATACTTCAAATGGTGGCTCTCAACTTGTGCCATACTTGATAGGCCCCACGAGAAATGTGTTCAAAAGTGATGAGCACACTCACCTTTCCCTCACCTTCATACCATCATTTTTCCTCATTACACCCAGGTATGAGGAAATTGGATGACTGCATTGACAAGGTTGACAGCTTCTCTCCATGTAGCTGGCATCTGTGTTTGTACTGGAGAATGGCCTTTTGTCCCAAACAGGGACGCCCTTCTGCATGTCTTGCAGTATTGCCTCTAAACCCAAGGCATCAAAGGGAGCAGTATTGCGCACATGTCACTGTTGTGCCATTGTGAACAATTAGTCCACTTTTCTGCCATCACCAACATTTTCCTTTTTATGGTGTAGTGCAACTCTTTAAGCGTGTATACTAATGTATTGGTGATGGTACTGAACTAGTCACCCACAGGTCATGAGTTCATAATTCCAACGTGGCAAATTGTGGAAGGGCATTCAATAAATGTTGTCATTTGTGGACTTACACCAGAAAAAAGTGATAATCATAATTTCTTAAAAACTCATCTGGTTCACTGATGTCCTTCAGGATAGAGTAACTAACACTCCCACCTGGTTTCATTTACATGGTACTCCAGTCCCACACTGTGTCATTGACTCTTAGGCCGCGATTTCCCCAACCTCGGCAGCAAGATCAGATCAGCCGTGATCTTATTAAATGGCGGAGCAGACTCGAGGGGCCAAATGACCCACTCCTGCTCCTATTTTTCATGTACTTATATTCTTATTCCTGCTACTACTAATAATTTACAGTGTTTCATAACACTATTACTGATACTAATAATAATGTACAGTGTTTATTAATAACACTACTACTTAAATGACTCCCTTCGCGTTTGTTATATATGTAAACTTGCATTTATTCTGTACAGCCACCAGAGGGCTCGTCCCCTGGAGCCCCAAGGGATCCCACAATCCCTTAGGAGCACAGATATTTAAGGAAGCCTCACAGGTTGGAGAGGCACTCTGGAGACCTGCAATAAAAGACTAAGGTCACACTTTACTTTCAGCTCATAGTGTTCAGTCTGACTCTTTTTCCATACATAACAACTGGCGATGAGATACAGATAGCGAACACAAAGATGCAGAGAACAGTGGGTATCCTGGAGAAATTTTCAGAGGGAGATGATTGGGAAACTTGTGGAGCGACTCGAGCAATACTGCATGGCCAACGAGCTAGATGGGGAAGAGAATGCTGCCAAACGAAGGGCGAACCTCCTCACTGTCTGTGGGGCACCAACGTATGGCTTCATGAAGAATCTGCTCACTCCAGCGAAACCCACGGAGAAACCGTACGATGATTTATGCACACTGGTCCGAGAGCATTTGAATCTGAAGTAAAGCGTTCTGATGGCGAGGTACCGGTATTACACCTACAAAAGGTCTGAAGGCCAGGAAGTGGCGAGTTATGTCGCCAAGCTAAGACGCCTTGCAGGACATTGCGAATTTGAAGGACATTTGGAGAACATGCTCAGAGACTTTTTTGTACTTGGCATTGGCCACGAAACCATACTTCGCAAACTTTTGACTGTAGAGACCCCAACCTTGAGTAAGGCCATAGCGATGGCCCAGGCGTTCATTGCCACCAGTGACAATACGAAGCAAATCTCTCAGCACACAAGTGCTGCTACAAGTACTGTGAACAAAGTGATGTTATTTTCGAATTGTAATGTACAGGGCAGGTCGCACATATCTGCAGCTGCACGTCCGTAGATGTCTCGGAGTCCACCATCAAGGGTAATGAATGCAAGGCCATTAACACCTTGCTGGCGCTGCGGGGGTGATCATCATTTCCATTCATGCCGATTCAAAGGATATGTTTGCAAGGGCTGTGGAACAATGGGATACCTCCAACGAGTGTGCAGGTGTGCTGCTAAGCCTGTTAAACCTGCAAACCACCATGTTGCAGAGGAGGATCACGACGAAACAGAGCCTCAGATAGAGGAGGCAAAGGTATATGGGGTACACACATTCACCACGAATTGTCCCCCGATAATGCTGAATGTTGAACTCGGCCTTTTGGCTAAGATCATGCGCAACTGACCTGACAGGGGAGTAGCCACCATGACCTCCGGGTGGTTCTCCCTGGATCAGGAAGGTATATGCTTGCTTTTTTGGAAACAGGAGGTGGGTGGGGTGGCTTGACCCATCCACCTCCACGGAGGTGTGTGGGGGACCTGACCCATCCACCTCCATGGCACGAACCTGGTATTGCAGTACTTCCAGGAACGGTGCAGTGGCTCTAGGCCTTTTGGCTAAGAGCATTGGCGCAGAGTGATCCTTGGCGTGTGCAAGGTGACCTCTGGCGTTTGTGATTTGACAAAGAATTGGAACGATTGGCTACGAATTAAAAAAAAAAAAAAAAAAATGCTGAATGTTGAACTAAATGGACTCCCAGTGTCAATGGAGCTGAACACAGGCGCAAGCCAATCCATCATGGGCAAAAAGACTTTTGAAAGGTTGTGGTGCAACAAGGCCTCAAGGCCAGTCTTAACTCCAATTCGCACAAAACTAAGAACTTACAAAAAAGAACCGATTCCTGTAATCGGCAGTACTACCGTAAAAGTCTCCTACGATGGAGCGATGCACAAGCTACCACTCTGGGTGGTACCGGGCGATGGTCCCACGCTGCTTGGCAGCAGCTGGCTAGGAAAGATAAGCTGGAACTGGGATGACATCTGAGCGCTATTGCCCGCTGATGACACTTCGTGTGCCCAGATCTTAAACAAATTTCCTTCATTGTTCGAACCAGGCATCGGGAAATTCCAAGGAACAAAAGTGCAGATCCATCTAATTCCGGGGGCGCGACCCATTCATCACAAGGCGAGAGCAGTATCGTACATGATGAGAGAAAGTGTAGAGATCGAGCTAGACTGGCTACAAACAGAGGGCATCATCTCACCGATCGAGTTCAGCAGTGGGCCAGTCCTATTGTCCCAGTCCTCAAGGGAGACGGCACCGTCAGAATCTGTGGGGATTACAAAGTAACTATCAATCGTTTCTCCCTGCAGGCCCAATACCCACTACCAAAAGCCAACGACTTCTTTGCAACGCTGGCGGGAGGAAAAACGTTCACGAAGCTGGATCTGACCTCAGCCTACATGACGCAGGAACTGGAGGAATCATCAAAGGCCCTCACCTGCCTCAACACGCACAAAGGTCTTTTTGTTTATAACAGATGCCCGTTTGGAATCCGATCAGCGGCGGCGATATTCCAGAGAAACATGGAAAGTTTACTGAAGTCGGTCCCGCACACCGTGGTCTTCCAGGACGACATCTTGGTCACAGATCGGAACACAGTCGAGCACCTGCAGAACCTGGAAGAGGTTCTTATTCGACTCAACCACGTGTGGCTCAAGCTAAAACGCTTGAAGTGTGTTTTCCTGGCGCCTGAAGTGGAGTTCTTGGGAAGGAAGATTGCGGCGGACGGCATCAGGCCCACCAACGCGAAAACGGAAGCAATCAAGAACGCACCGAGGCCACAGAACGTGACGGAGCTGCGGTCATTTCTGGGACTCCTGAATTACTTTGGTAAATTCTTACCAGGTATCAGCACACAGCTAGAACCACTACATGTCTTACTATGAAAAGGGGGCGAATGGGTTTGGGACAAAAGCCAAGAAAATGCCTTTGTAAAAGCGAGAAAATTGTTATGCTCAAACAAATTGCTTGTGTTGTATGATCCATGTAAGCGTTTGGTACTAGCATGTGATGCGTCGTCATATGGCGTCGGGTGCGTATTGCAACAAGCTAATGATTTCGGGAAACTACAACCGGTTGCTTATCCATCCAGGAGTTTGTCTAAGGCCGAAAGAGCGGACAGCATGATTGAAAAAGAAGCGTTAGCGTGTGTCGATGGGGTAAAGAAAATGCATCATTACGATGCCTGGGTGGGTACTGTGGAGGTCATTGATGAAGGTGTCTCTGCCCTTCTTGGGGAGCACTACTCGATTGCCCCACAAAAGGCAGTTTGCCTGTATAGACATTTCATCTTTGCGCCGCTGGAACGGCTTTATCTTTTCCTGCATTTACACTGGGACACTGGACCAGCTCCCGTGAAGCACACAGCTTTTGACTAAAATTTGAATTGGAATCTGACCATAAGCCACTTATATCCCTGTTTTCCGAGAGTAAAGGAATAAATAACAATGCATCGGCCCGCATCCAGAGATGGGCGCTCACGTTGTCCGCAAACAACTATGCCATCCGCCACAGGCCAGGCACAGAAAACTGCATCGATGCTCTCAGTCGGCTGCCATTGCCCACCACGGGGGTGGAAATGGCGCAGCCCACAGATCTAGCCATCATTATAGAAACATAGAAACATAGAAAATAGGTGCAGGAGTAGGCCATTCGGCCCTTCGAGCCTGCACCGCCATTCAATGAGTTCATGGCTGAACTTGCAACTTCAGTACCCCATTCCTGCTTTCTCACCATACCCCTTGATCCCCCTAATAGTAAGGACTTCATCTAACTCCTTTTTAGTGAATTGGCCTCAACAACTTTCTGTGATAGAGAATTCCACAGGTTCACCACTCTCTGGGTGAAGAAGTTTCTCCTCATCTCGGTCCTAAATGGCTTACCCCTTATCCTTAGACCTTGTCCCCTGGTTCTGGACTTCCCCAACATTGGGAACATTCTTCCTGCATCTAACCTATCTAAACCCATCAGAATTTTAAACGTTTCTATGAGGTCCCCTCTCATTCTTCTGAACTCCAGTGAATACAAGCCCAGTTGATCCAGTCTTTCTTGATAGGTCAGTCCTGCCATCCAGGGAATCAGTCTGGTGAACCTTCGCTGCACTCCCTCAATAGCAAGAATGTCCTTCCTCAAGTTAGGAGACCCAAACTGTGCACAATACTCCAGGTGTGGCCTCACCAAGGCCCTGTACAACTGTAGCAACACCTCCCTGCCCCTGTACTCAAATCCCCTCGCTATGAAGGCCAACATGCCATTTGCTTTCTTAACCGCCTGCTGTACCTGCATGCCAACCTTCAATGACTGATGTACCATGACACCCAGGTCTCGTTGCACCTCCCCTTTTCCTAATCTGTCACCATTCAGATAATAGTCTGTCTCTCTGTTTTTACCACCAAAGTGGATAACCTCACATTTATCCACATTATACTTCATCTGCCATTCATTTGCCCACTCACCTAACCTATCCAAGTCGCTCTGCAGCCTCATAGCATCCTCCTCGCAGCTCACACTGCCACCCAACTTAGTGTCATCCGCAAATTTGGAGATACTACATTTAATCCCCTTGTCTAAATCATTAATGTACAGTGTAAACAGCTGGGGCCCCAGCACAGAACCTTGCGGTACCCCACTACTCACCGCCTGCCATTCTGAAAACAGCTGGGGCCCCAGCACAGAACCTTGCGGTACCCCACTACTCACCGCCTGCCATTCTGAAAAGTACCCATTTACTCCTACTCTTTGCTTCCTGTCTGACAACCATTTCTCAATCCATGTCAGCACACTACCCCCAATCCCATGTGCTTTAACTTTGCACATTAATCTCTTGTCTGGGACCTTGTCGAAAGCCTTCTGAAAGTCCAAATATACCACATCAACTGGTTCTCCGTTGTCCACTCTACTGGAAACATCCTCAAAAAATTCCAGAAGATTTGTCAAGCATGATTTCCCTTTCACAAATCCATGCTGACTTGGACCTATCATGTGACCTCTTTCCAAATGCACTGCTATGACATCCTTAATAATTGATTCCATCATTTTACCCACTACCAATGTCAGGCTGACCGGTCTATAATTCCCTGTTTTCTCTCTCCCTCCTTTTTTAAAAAGTGGGGTTACATTGGCTACCCTCCACTCGATAGGAACTGATCCAGAGTCAATGGAATGTTGGAAAATGACTGTCAATGCATCCGCTATTTCCAAGGCCACCTCCTTAAGTACTCTGGGATGCAGTCCATCAGGCCCTGGGGATTTATCGGCTTTCAATCTCATCAATTTCCCCAACACAATTTCCCGACTAATAAGGATTTCCCTCAGTTCCTCTTCCTTACTAGACCCTCTGACCCCTTTTATATCCAGAAGGTTGTTTGTGTCCTCCTTAGTGAATACCGAACCAAAGTACTTGTTCAATTGGTCCGCCATTTCTTTGTTCCCCGTTATGACTTCCCCTGATTTTGACTGCAGGGGACCTACGTTTGTCTTTACCAACCTTTTTCTCTTTACATATCTATAGAAACTTTTGCAATCCGTCTTAATGTTCCCTGCAAGCTTCTTCTCGTACTCCATTTTCCCTGCCCTAATCAAACCCTTTGTCCTCCTCTGCTGAGTTCTAAATATCTCCCAGTCCCCGGGTTCGCTGCTATTTCTGGCCAATTTGTATGCCACTTCCTTGGCTTTAATACTATCCCTGATTTCCCTTGATAGCCACGGTTGAGCCACCTTCCCTTTTTTATTTTTACGCCAGACAGGGATGTACAATTGTTGTAGTTCATCCATGCAGTCTCTAAATGTCTGCCATTGCCCATCCACAGTCAACCCCTTAAGTATCATTCGCCAATCTATCCTAGCCAATTCACTCCTCATACCTTCAAAGTTAGCCTTCTTTAAGTTCTGGACCATGGTCTCTGAATTAACTGTTTCATTCTCCATCCTAATGCAGAATTCCATCATATTATGGTCACTCTTCCCCAAGGGGCCTCGCACAACGAGATTGCTAATTAATCCTCTCTCATTACACAACACCCAGTCTAAGATGGCCTCCCCGACATAAGTTGGTTCCTCGACATATTGGTCTAGAAAACCATCCCTTATGCACTCCAGGAAATCCTCCTCCACCGTATTGCTTCTAGTTTGGTTAGCCCAATCTATGTGCATATTAAAGTCACCCATTTTAACTGCTGCACCTTTATTGCATGCACCCCTAATTTCCTGTTTGATGCCCTCCCCAACATCACTACTACTGTTTGGAGGTCTGTACACAACTCCACTAACGTTTTTTGCCCTTTGGTGTTCTGCAGCTCTACCCATATAGATTCCATATCATCCAAGCTGATGTCCTTCCTAACTAATGCATTAATCTCCTCCTTAACCAGCAATGCTACCCCACCTCCTTTTCCTTTTATTCTATCCTTCCTGAATGTTGAATACTCCTGGATGTTGAGTTCCCAGCCCTGATCATCCTGGAGCCACATCTCTGTAATCCCAATCACATCATATTTGTTAACATCTATTTGCACAGTTAATTCATCCACCCTATTACGGATACTCCTTGTATTAAGACACAAAGCCTTCAGGCTTGTTTTTTTAACACCCTTTGTCCTTTTAGAATTTTGCTGTACAGTGGCCCTTTTTGTTCATTGCCTTGTGTTTCTCTGCCCTCCACTTTTCCTCATCTCCTTTCTGTCTTTTGCTTTTGCCTCCTTTTTGTTTCCCTCTGTCTCCCTGCATTGGTTCCCATCCCCCTGCCATATTAGTTTAACTCCTCCCCAACAGCACTAGCAAACACTTTCCTCTTAGGACATTGGTTCCGGTCCTGCCCAGGTGCAGACCGTCCGGTTTGTACTGCTCCCACCTCCCCCAGAACTGGTTCCAATGCCCCAGGAATTTGAATCCCTCTCTGCTGCACCACTGCTCAAGCCACGTATTCATCTGCGCTATCCTGCGATTCCTACTCTGACTAGCACGTGGCACTGGTAGCAATCCCGAGATTACTACTTTTGAGGTCCTACTTTTTAATTTAGCTCCTAGCTCCTTAAATTCGTTTCGTAGGACCTCATCCCTTTTTTTACCAATGTCGTTGGTACCAATGTGCACCATGACAACTGGCTGTTCTCCCTCCCTTTTTAGAATGTCCTGCACCCGCTCAGAGACATCCTTGACCCTTGCACCCGGGAGGCAACATACCATCCTGGAGTCTCGGTTGCTGCCGCAGAAATGCCTATCTATTCCCCTTATAATTGAATCCCCTATCACTATCGCTCTCCCACTCTTTTTCCTGCCCTCCTGTGCAACAGAGCCAGCCACGGTGCCATGAACTTGGCTGCTGCTGCCCTCCCCTGATGAGTCATCCCCCTCAACAGTACCCAAAGCAGTGTATCTGTTTTGCAGGGGGATGACCACAGGAGACCCCTGCACTACCTTCCTTGCACTGCTCTTCCTGCTGGTCTTCCATTCCCGATCTGGCTGTGGACCCTTTCCCTGCAGTACGACCAACTCGCTACACGTGCTACTCACGTCATTCTCAGCATCGTGGATGCTCCAGAGTGAATCCACCCTCAGCTCCAACTCCGCAACGCGGTCCGTCAGGAGCTGGAGGCGGATACACTTCCCGCACACGTAGTCGTCAGGAACACTGGTGTCGTCCCTGAGTTCCCACATGGTACAGGAGGAGCATAACACATGACCGAGCTGTCCTGCCATGACTTAACCCTTAGATAAGCAACAACAATGCTAAAGTTTATTCACTGTTATAGAAGAGGAAAAGGAAAAACTACTCACCAATCTCCAGCCAATCACTTACCCCCTTGGCTGTGACGCACCTTTCTGTTTCTTTCTACTTCTTTTTTGCCTTCTCCCTGTAGCTGCACAAGTCACGCCTTTTATAGGCCTCTCCACGCACCTCTCACCGACGCTGGGCCCCGGACTCCCTGCTGTGCCTTTTATAGGCCTCACCAACGAACCTCCTCGACGCTGCTCCCTAATGCCGCCAACGCTGGGCCCCGGACTCCCTGCTGTGCCTTTTATAGGCCTAACTAACGGACCTCCTCAACGCTGCTCCCGACTGCCGCCGACGCTAGGTCCCGGACTCCCTACTGTGCCTTTTATAGGCCTCACGAACGGACCTCCTCGATGCTGCTCCCTACTGCCGCCGACGCTGGGCCCCGGACTCCCTGCTGTGCCTTTTATAGGCCTCACGAACGGACCTCCGACGCTGCTCCCGACTGCCGCCGATGCTGGGTCCCGGACTCCCTGCTGTGCCTTTTATAGGCCTCACCAATGGATCTCCTCGACGCTGCTCCCGACTGCCGCCGATGCTGGGCCCCGGACTCCCTGCTGTGCCTTTTATAGGCCTCACCAATGGATCTCCTCGACGCTGCTCCTGACTGCCGCCGACGCTGGGCCCCGGACTCCCTGCTGTGCCTTTTATAGGCCTCACAAACGGACCTCCGACGCTGCTCCTGACTGCCGCCGACGCTGGGCCCCGGACTCCCTACTGTGCCTTTTATAGGCCTCACCAACGGACTTCCTCGACGCTGCTCCTGACTGCCGCCGACGCTGGGCCCCGGACTCCCTGCTGTGCCTTTTATAGGCCTCACAAACGGACCTCCTCGACGCTGCTCCCGACTGCCACCTACGCTGGGCCCCGGACTCCCTGCTGTGCCTTTTATAGGCCTCACCAACGGACCTCCTCGATGCTGCTCCCTACTGCCGCCGACGCTGGGCCCCGGACTCCCTACTGTGCCTTTTATAGGCCTCACGAACGGACCTCCGACGCTGCTCCTGACTGCCGCCGACGCTGGGTCCCGGACTCCCTGCTGTGCCTTTTATAGGCCTCACGAACGGACCTCCGACGCTGCTCCTGACTGCCGCCGATGCTGGGTCCCGGACTCCCTGCTGTGCCTTTTATAGGCCTCACCAATGGATCTCCTCGACGCTGCTCCCGACTGCCGCCGATGCTGGGCCCCGGACTCCCTGCTGTGCCTTTTATAGGCCTCACCAATGGATCTCCTCGACGCTGCTCCCGACTGCCGCCGACGCTGGGCCCCGGACTCCCTACTGTGCCTTTTATAGGCCTCACCAACGGACCTCCTCGACGCTGCTCCTGACTGCCGCCGACGCTGGGCCCCGGACTCCCTGCTGTGCCTTTTATAGGCCTCACAAACGGACCTACTCGACGCTGCTCCTGACTGCCGCCGACGCTGGGCCCCGGAATCCCTGCTGTGCCTTTTATAGGCCTCACCAACGGACCTCCTCGACGCTGCTCCTGACTGCCGCCGACGTTGGGCCCCGGACTCCCTGCTGTGCCTTTTATAGGCCTCACCAACGGACCTCCTCGACGCTGCTCCTGACTGCCGCCGATGCTGGGCCCCGGACTCCCTGCTGTGCCTTTTATAGGCCTCACCAACGGATCTCCTCGACGCTGCTCCCGACTGCCGCCGACGCTGGGCCCCGGACTCACTGCTGTGCCTTTTATAGGCCTCACCAACGGACCTCCGACGCTGCTCCCGACTGCCGCCGACGCTGGGCCCCGGACTCCCTGCTGTGCCTTTTATAGGCCTCACCAACGGACCTCCTCGACGCTGCTCCTGACTGCCGCCGACGGAAGTTATGGAAGCATTTGAGAGTGAGCAATCACCCGTCACTGCCAGGCAGATCAAAACCTGGACAAGCGAGGACCCCTTATTATCTCTAGTCAAATGCTGTGTACTTCACAGGAGCTGGTCCAGTGTCCCAGTGGAAATGCAGGAAGAGATAAAGCCGTTCCAGCAGCGCAAAGATGAAATGTCTATACAGGCAGACTGCCTTCTGTGGGGCAATTGAGTAGTGGTCCCCAAGAAAGGCAGAGACACCTTCATCAATGACCTCCACAGAATCCACCCAGGCAGTGTAATGATGAAACCGCTAGCCAGATCCCAAGTGTGGTGGCCCGGTATCGATGCGGACTTAGAGTCCTGCGTTTACAGATGTAATACATGCTTGCAGTTAAGCAATGTACCCAGGGAGGCGCCGCTAAGTTTATGGTTTTGGTCCTCCAAACCGTGGTCTACGGTACACGTCGACTATACAGGCCCGTTCTTGGGTAAAATGTTCCTTGTGGTTGTAGACGCGTACTCCAAGTGGATTGAATGTGAGATAATGTCGGCTAACACGTCCACTGCCACTACTGAAAACCTGCGGGCCATGTTTGCCACTCACGGCTTACCCGATGTCCTGGTGAGCGACAACGGGCCATGTTTTACCAGTGCTGAGTTCAAAGAATTCATGACCCATAACGGGATCAAACATGTTACCTCTGCCCCGTTTAAACCAGCGTCCAATGGTCAGGCAGAGAGCAGTGCAAACCATCAAGCAAGGCTTGAAGAGAGTAACTGAAGGCTCACTGCAGACTCGCCTATCCTGAGTCCTGCTTAGCTACCGCACGAGACCACACTCGCTCACTGGGATCCCACCTGCTGAACTGCTCATGAAAAGAGCACTTAAGACAAGCCTCTTGTTAGTTCACCCTGATCTACATGAACAGGTAGAGAGCAGGCGACTTCAACAAAGTGCATACCATGATAGCGCAAATGTGTCATGCGAGATTGAAGTCAATGTTCCTGTATTTGTATTAAATTATGGACAAGGTCCCAAGTGGCTTTCCGGCACTGTCGTGGCCAAAGAGGGTGTTTTGGGTCCAACTTTCAAATGGACTCATTCACCGGAAACACTTGAACCAAATGAAACTCAGATTCACAGACTACCCTGAGCAACCCACCTTGGACCCTACCTTTTTTGATCTTCCAACACACACACCAGTGGCCACTGACACCACGGTTGACCACGAAACAGAACCCATCATCCACAGTAGCCCTGCAGGGCCCAACATTAGGGGGTTCAAGGGGTATGGTGAGAAAGCAGGAATGGGGTACTGAAGTTGCATGTTCAGCCATGAATTCATTGAATGGCGGTGCAGGCTAGAAGGGCCGAATGGCCTACTCCTGCACCTATTTTCTATGTTTCTAACACACCAAGCAGCCCAGCAACGCCAGCTGCACGGCAGCCCAGCGAGGGCCCAACAAATGATTCAACAACACCGGCTTTCACACCGAGGTGATCAACCAGGGCAAGAAGGGTGCCAGATCGACTCACATTGTAAATAATTACACTATTGACTTTGGGGGGAATGTTGTTATATATGTGGACTTGTATTTGCTCTGTACAGCCACCAGAGGGCTCATTCCCCGGAGTCCCAAGGGATCCGGATATAAAAGGGGTCGGAGGGTCTAGTAAGAAGGAGGAACTGAGGGAAATCCTTATTAGTCGGGAAATTGTGTTGGGGAAATTGATGGGATTGAAGGCCGATAAATCCCCAGGCCCTGATGGACTGCATCCCAGAGTACTTAAGGAGGTGGCCTTGGAAATAGTGGATGCATTGACAGTCATTTTCCAACATTCCATTGACTCTGGATCAGTTCCTATGGAGTGAAGGGTAGCCAATGTAACCCCACTTTTTAAAAAAGGAGGGAGAGAGAAAACAGGGAATTACAGACCGGTCAGCCTGACATCGGTAGTGGGTAAAATGATGGAATCAATTATTAAGGATGTCATCGCAGTGCATTTGGAAAGAGGTAATATGATAGGTCCAAGTCAGCATGGATTTGTGAAAGGGAAATCATGCTTGACAAATCTTCTGGAATTTTTTGAGGATGTTTCCAGTAGAGTGGACAAGGGAGAACCAGTCGATGTGGTATATTTGGACTTTCAGAAGGCTTTCGACAAGGTCCCACACAAGAGATTAATGTGCAAAGTTAAAGCACATGGGATTGGGGGTAGTGTGCTGACATGGATTGAGAACTGGTTGTCAGACAGGAAGCAAAGAGTAGGAGTAAATGGGGACTTTTCAGAATGGCAGGCAGTGACTAGTGGGGTACCGCAAGGTTCTGTGCTGGGGCCCCAGCTGTTTACACTGTACATTAATGATTTAGACAAGGGGATTAAATGTAGTATCTCCAAATTTGCGGATGACACTAAGTTGGGTGGCAGTGTGAGCTGCAAGGAGGATTCTATGAGGCTGCAGAGCGACTTGGATAGGTTAGGTGAGTGGGCAAATGCATGGCAGATGAAGTATAATGTGGATAAATGTGAGGTTATCCACTTTGGTGGTAAAAACAGAGAGACAGACTATTATCTGAATGGTGACAGATTAGGAAAAGGAGAGGTGCAACGAGACCTGGGTGTCATGGTACATCAGTCATTGAAGGTTGGCATGCAGGTACAGCAGGCGGTTAAGAAAGCAAATGGCATGTTGGCCTTCATAGCGAGGGGATTTGAGTACAAGGGCAGGGAGGTGTTGCTACAATTGTACAGGGCCTTGGTGAGGCCACACCTGGAGTATTGTGTACAGTTTTGGTCTCCTAACCTGAGGAAGGACATTCTTGCTATTGAGGGAGTGCAGCGAAGGTTCACCAGACTGATTCCCGGGATGGCGGGACTGACCTATCAAGAAAGACTGGATCAACTGGGCTTTATTCACTGGAGTTCAGAAGAATGAGAGGGGACTTCATAGAAACGTTTAAAATTCTGACGGGTTTAGACAGGTTAGATGCAGGAAGAATGTTCCCAATGTTGGGGAAGTCCAGAACCAGGGGACACAGTCTAAGGATAAGGGGGAAGCCATTTAGGACTGAGATGAGGAGGAATTTCTTCACCCAGAGAGTGGTGAACCTGTGGAATTCTCTACCACAGAAAGTTGTTGAGGCCAATTCACTAAATATATTCAAAAAGGAGTTAGATGAAGTCCTTACTACTAGGGGAATCAAGGGGTATGGTGAGAAAGCAGGAATGGGGTACTGAAGTTGCATGTTCAGCCATGAACTCATTGAATGGCGGTGCAGGCTAGAAGGGCCGAATGGCCTACTCCTGCACCTATTTTCTATGTTTCTATGTTTCTATCGCATAATCCCTTGGGAGCACAGGTATTTAAGGAGGCTTCACAGCTTGGCGAGGCACTCTGGAGACCTGCAATAAAAGACTAAGGTCACACTTTACTTTGAGCTCACAGTGTTCAGTCTGACTCTTTCGCCATGCACTACAGATGGGATGACAGGAATGTTGTGAGGTGTTATTGAGAGAGATGAAGAGATGAAGAATTGTATTCAGCGTAGCTTCTCTAGTGAGGTCATTGAACCTCTTTCTATATTGAACCCAGCTCCTGGGAGTGATGCTACTGGCACTGACCCTATCAGCCGCCTCCTTCCAGAACTACTTCATTGTGGCTGAGGATGCTCTTGCGACTTCTAAGGAACAGCTGCCTCGACTTGGCTTCACTTCTTCCACTAGGACCTCCAGGGAAGCATCTGAAAAATGAAGAGGGGCAGGCAGCCTTTATACTCACCTGTGCTGCCACAATCTTTTCCATCACTCTGCAAGCAAAAATCAAAGCATGGAATGCCTCGGGGGGTGCGCTGATAATTGCCTATATCATCTGGACGGGTGCCTGATTCCCGACGCAACCAGGTTGACAGCCCATTAGTCAAATAGAAATGAAACCTGGAGTTAAAATTCATATCAACAATGTTATGGCGGCTTGCCGCTTGTCCAGCCGCACCTGGCTGATTTGTGCCCCATCGGGGCTGACATCTCTGCTAATTGTTACTATCAGCCCCATCTTCACACCCAACTCTTGAAGAATCAAATCATAGGTGTATCCAACTGTCCAGCCTTTCCTAAGGAGTTTATTGTTTTAAAGGTCCTAATCCTTTTCTCACCACTTATATTCCATGCTCAACTGTCTGCCCATTTTAATGATTTAAAAATATAGCTTTGTTTCTATTTTTAGACATCTGCCTTTCCAGATGACATTTAAAACTGCACATTCTGCATTATTCAAATTTCATCTTTTAAACCTTTCAGTAAGCACCACCACTAAATTACTGTAACAGCTACAAGAAATATCTCCCATCTCGCATCTTAAAATTCAAGATGGTAGCAGACATCAGTCAGTCTAAAGTATCAATAATGATTCATTTGATCACGTGATTAAATCAGGTCAGTGGGTTGCATATCTAATACATGCACAACTTTAAGGACTGAGTTTGAGCATGGTTGATTGTTAGCTGTAGATATGTAAACATTTGGGGCAGCTGCATTATATACTTGTTCTTGTTTGCTTCCTGATAATGCCTGTCAAATTCCATATTTGCTCGTAATATTGTTTTTGTAATGTGCATAAAACATGGTCTGTGGAGTAAAATAGGTAAATGGAGTTGTGGTACAGATCAGCCATCATCTAATTGAATTGGGGAATAGGCTCAAGGGGCTTAATGGACTACCCCTGTTCCTATGTTCCTATGATTTAAAGGGGGGAAATTGCCCCCTCTTTAAGGCACGTCACCAAGTTAAAGCCTTTTCGACCAGGGGCAGGCGGCGGGGCCGACCCATCCGCAATTGTCCCGGGGGCGGCGGGAATGGGTTTCCACCGCGTCCCGTGTAAACGCCCCACCCGGTGCACCAACCCCTTACTGCCCGGCGGTAACTCCTTTTCTGCCCCGCGGGGGAAATTGACATGATCAGCGCAGCAGTGATGGACACTGCCCTGCTCCTGGCTCGAACCCGCCCCGCTACCGCCTCAAACTGCACCCCAAAGCGCCGAATTTTCCGGCTCTTCCCCCTGACTCCCGTCGGATGCTAAATCTTCGGATAAATCGAAGTGCCCTCCTCAATTTCCCGCTGAGGGCACTTTCGGCCCCAATAAGTTTTGGTGCAAGAGAAAATGACACACAATGCCTGTGAGAAGCAGACCACTGGAGGCGACATCCCTAACCTGAAACATCTCACAACCTATGAGGAGAAAGCCAAAGAGCTCATAGGGAGGCACTCTGCCCTTGCGGTGGAATATGGCATGGTTAGGGGCATATTACTGGTGCCAGGTTAGTGACTGAACACCCACAGTGTCACTTTGGCATCCATGTGAATAACCACACAGCCACAAGCTTCCATCCTCTTCTCTATTTCCTTAATCTGAAGAGAGTAATGATAATGAGGCCGGGCCTTCAAAATGGAACTTCTGTTGGCATTATCAGGATCTGCCAGTCGGCCACCTGATAGTTAAACTCTTTCTACTTCAGTACATTTAGACCACCTATCCTTGGTGCATTTCTAATAACATATAGAAGCATAAGGAATAATTTTAAATTTGCCTAGCCAGCGGAAACTGGGCAGGAGGGCAGTTAAAATCACCCACAGAACGTATCCATCGAGGTCTTGCTGTCTTCCCAAAAGTTCCGATTTTAACCTGCTCTTCTGAGCAGGTGGCAAGGATACGTGTCGGAAACGGTAGAGTTGATCTTTAAATATGCAGAACAGGCTCCAACGATGTTATCGGGGCCCGACTGTTATTTTAATCAGGGTTTGCGCAGAGAACCCATTGCGACTTTCTGCCAGGTGAGGCCAGGAGTCAAGGAAGCAGGAAGCACGGCACCATTTCAATAATTGTCCATAATCAATCCTTCCTTCATACTCTATTCTACATACGTCCACAGGCACCGACACACAAACAGACCAACAACATCTGCAACAATCCAGCTCTTTGCCTAAGGTAGCTGATAGTTCTTCTAACAGTTACCTCTTTGTGATTAAATAGATGTGGGAAGAAACCTGCTGCACTGCCCTCCCAGGAAAAGACACCAGGAACCTCACCTAGCATCTACTTCACACTCGGGCAAGTGCCATTATTATCCATTCTGGGGAATGTAGCTTGTGAGATTGAGGACAGCACACTGGATAATTCACCGTGCACATGTGAGCAGGAACAGATGGAGATAGTGGAGGAAGAAGCGGCAGCATCATGACAGAAGGTGAAATCACCTTCATCTACAGCTGCAGACACCAGATATCCTAATCTGCAGAGTCCAGTTTTTAAAAGAAGATGCTTTCAGATCATCGGAGGTTATTGGAGTCATTGAGGCATGCTCCCAGGAGCTTTGGGCACATGCTAACTAGTGTGGAGGACTGTATATCTGCATATATGGGTGCTCAGGCACAGCAGGGAAAGCATGCAGTCAGCATTGGAAGAAATGGCAGCTCCAGGGCCAGCTGGACACGACAGAGGCTGCTATACAAGGCCAGGAGCATATTGTTCCCTTGATTGGGCAGGATAGCAGATGAGCTTGTCCAAATGAGGTGACAGAATGTCCAGCTTCAGCAATATCATTGCTGCTATGGTGTCTGCTCACCCAGAGGTTAGCGTGCACAGTATTATGGAAGCCGGGAGCAGGAGCTAGACAGAGTTGCCAATCAGTGTTTCTTCGGAGAGAAGGTTTCAGAACATCCAGTGGGGCAGATGTGTATATCCAGTCAAGGGCAGTGGTAACCTTGACTGGCACTGGCTACTCCCTGCCTGCCCTGAAGTGTGGCTTCAGATCCTCCTGAAACAGGCCATATAGTTGTCACACTGTCTCCCTGGGAAGATGAACCCTTCAAAGGCAGTGCTGATCTATAGGTTTAGGAACATCCAGTGGGGCAAATATATTCTCCAAGAGGGTATGTGCCCTTCTCCCCTCAGCCCCCCTACCATCCTGTTGCATCCTGTTCATCCTTCTCCCAATTTTACCGAGGGAATTATAGGTCTCAAAACACTCCCCAAATCTTCCAACAATCAGTTTAACACAATGGACTCCTTCTGTAATTTTCAGAGAAATGGTTACCAAAGTGTCCTCATTGTAGCCTCACCTTTCAAAATGGCTACTAGTGAAATGCAGCATTACCACCCTTTGTGCCCACTTTTTAATGGGGCAACCTGCACTTGACCTGAGATAACCAAAGAAGAGGAGAGCTGAATGTCGACTGAACTGACATCATATGACCCCTATTATAATGTTTCAGGTGCTACTAATTTCAATCCAGGTGCAGTGCTAGAGGATATCTGCAGGCAACAGAATCAGGACACAAATCTTGAATTACAGGTCTGCACTTATTTTTCCTCTACATAGTGCCCTAAAAATTGGCACAATTTAGAAACCACAGAGAGGAAAATCAGCTCTACGATTTTCATTACATGGTGAATTTTGTATATTGAATTATGAAACTACAGATTATCTCATCACTTTCATTTTTTTCATTTATAAAAAATTTAAGCTTCATCAAAGATATTAATTCCCACACATGATTGCAGTGAAAATTACCTTTTGCAACTGCAGACAAGGATTTCTTTTGTGTTATTCCTGATCCTCTAACTTGCATTCAGATTGAGTAACAAAAGTTTGTAGTAAAAGGTCTCTTATACAGCAGCAATGTCTACTAGAAATCCAGCATTCATTTCTTATTCTAGACAGGTATTGGTGCAGTGGTGACATGTGATTATATATTCAAGGTGAGAAGCTAACAATCACGAAAAGTTCTTCATTGGTTAAAGTGTGGTTCTTGATGTTTTACTGAACACATCACTTATTGATGTCACGCTTTTCTGTGGCTCGTCAATGCATCAGTTGTTGCATAAGCTGTGTTGTATTACTCTGCATTTGCAGCTGACAGAATCTCAAAGACAAAGAGTCCTTCTAGGGGAAGTCAATGTGAACAAGATCGCCTTCTCTCTGCAGTATACTGTGTGGGTGAGAGGGTGTTGCTAATTCCATTGTAGATTACATCATTTATCATTGCTGGGAAGAGCCCACAGTGACGCAGTTCTATTTCAGAAGGTAAAGATCTGTACTCATTTCAAAATCATGTTAATTTCCAGAATTCCTTTTTCATATTAGTTCCCTACTTATATCAATTTAAGATCAGTATTAAATATTTAAAATCAGCTTAACATTCTTTCATGTGTATACAGGATTGATTTGAAAGTGTTTCTGTTCATAGTTTACACTACTTTTTCATCAGTGGTGCCATCTTTAAAATATCTATGATTCTTAGTTTAAAGCCCTTTACAGTCCAAGATATTTCTTGCACATTCATTATATTTTAGCATGGGTACACCACACCTAGTCCCCATGCTTATACTTTGTCATTTTTTTATTCAATCTCCTATCTCTTAATATGAACGCAGTGGAGTTTCTTTAACATCCAGTCTGATAAGATTAAGGACTCAATTTTCCCCAATTATCAGTGCCGTTTTTTTGGCATGCACCGGTTTTTTTACATCTCCAAGTTGCCCCAAAGTTTCTGTGCTAGCGTAATTCACTTAGGTAGGATTTTTTAGGCTACGATTTTTTTTACCTCATTGGGGGCGTAACCTGCCACCCGCACCAATTCCGGCCATTTAAGCAAGTTTGGCCAGGTCCGATTTACTTCAATTTTTCTTAGGCCGGCTCTGGAAAAACCTTCCGGGCAGTTAACAAAATCGGCATAGGTAAGAGAATCAGCGCAGCAGATGTAGTTCCACGGCCGGGACAGCAGCAGCAGAGAGGGAGAGAGAGGGGGAGAAGAGTGGGGGAGAGGAGAGGCCTTTTGGCCAGGGTTAGCAGCGGCACCCAGCACTAGGAGCCTTTCAGCCAGGGTTAGGAGCGGCACTCAGCATCGGGAGGGGAGGGTAGCCTTTCGGCCAGGGTTAGCAGTGGCACCGTGAGGATGGAAGCTTTTCGATCTGGGTTAGCAGTGGCACCAGGCACTGGGTGGAGGGAGGCCTTTCGGCCAGGGTTAGTAGCAGCACCGGAAGTGGGGGAGGGGTGGATAGACTTTTGACAAACTCTTTAATAATTTAATGCTAGTAAGCTGCTGCAATGTGCAAGGTACTTGTGCAGATTGCTGTGAGCTGGCCAGAATGTGTTGTATGTTTCACTTTCCAGCCTCAGCCCGCAGTGTGTCCCTCGTTACCCTGGCAACCCGATCTTTTTGGCGCAGATTTTAGGCTCCACCTCCAAAGCTAAAGGACAGGTCATGCAGGGAAAGTTGGATGATTTTTTCTTTCGCGTGGTTGGGCCTCAAAAAAATGGGCGTAACTTTTCAAGTACGCCAAAAAACGACATTGGGGAAAATTGAGCCCGAAGTTCTGGTGAATTCTCATATGTAAAACTATTCATTTTACAACAATAATTAATTTATATAAAGGGCAACTTTATGAAGTGAAATCTCTCTTAAAATGGCATTCAAGTCACAATTTCAGTCTAGAATCATTTAAAAACCAAGGCTCTAAAATTCCAGAGGGATTTTACCAATTTCCTGCCATAATGCTAACAGAAGAGTTGCACTGTCACCCTGCAGGTTGCACTGGACTCCCAATAGAGTTATGGCACGAGGCCAATAGAACCCCTGCAGAGTTTTTGGGCTCAAATGTTTGGCTCTCCTGATGGTTCATTGGGTAAATACCTGAAAAACTGTCAAGATCCCAGGTTTGATCTTTGATCTCAGTCGGGGTAGCAGTAGAGACATGACAATCACCCTCATTGTCTTCAGTCTAGAGAAATTCAGCAAGAATTCCCAGTCCTGATTGCTATCCAGTGATCTATAGACATCAAATAAGGACATGATCAGACTCAACTATGATGCCCATCATTTTGAATAGCTTGCTTAATACGTTCTGGTCAGGGGGCTCGCACATGCTTTCACCTCAACCAGCTGCATCTTACGCTGGACACATGATAATCATTTGGGAACCGTTTAACCTTTTTCAAACAATCACAATGCAGCCTGTGAAGAAAATGGCTGGAGGGCCAGATCCAGGCTGCCCTCAGTTGCTGAGTTCTGGGCTTGGTATCGTCCAGGACCAGTATACAAAAGAATGCTGCTTTCTGAGCTGCTTTCTATAATCGTAAGGAGGCTCAGAATCAGAGGCTGAGACTTTCTACCTCAGACATTCCTGGACCTTCACTTGGAACCCGTCATATGGTTGACACAGGTGATACTAAATTTACTGGCCAACCAAAAGGTGGATGTGGGGACCACCTGCCAGTCCAGGCCATTTTTCTTTTACTTACTAAAATGGCTTCTTTTGTCGGGGGCAGCTGGGGGCAACTAAACTTTAATTCTGAGGGGGATAACCCTCCAGCCTAACTACCTACACTGGACTTTCTGGCACGGCTGTAATAGTGGGCACCCCAGATATATCCTGAGCAGCATGGGTTTGAGCCCAAAAACTCTGCAGGGGCTCTATTGGTCTCGCGCCATAACTCTAGTGGGGAGTCCAGTGCAACCTGCAAGGTGACAGTGCAACTCTTATGTTGGCATTATGGCAGGAGATTGGTAAAATCCCTTTATTTAACTACCATTTAACTAATGGTAGTTAAATAAAGGGACTGTTCCCTGGACCCACATATTTTGGCAGGATTAACAGTGGAGGCCTGGGATGGACGAATCTTGGCGCTTATGCTTTATATAGGTGGACAGTAATAATATTACATTTGGGAACACACCATTGTAAAATGCAGCCACCGTACCTCCTTCCAGCCTGATCGTGCCCCTCCTGAACTGGGCACTCCTCTCCCGATCCAATTACTTCCATTCCTCACTTACCTGAGGGCTACTGCTAGCATTTCAGCGGCCCGACCTTCGATCATGCATTGCCTTGTTATTCTCCACAGCTCGCCGGCTCAATGGAAATGAGGTCCAAGGCCCAAAATTGGGAGCACCTCAGGCACAGCGTGCCTCCCTCCAGCTAGGTCCGTGTAGAGCAAACCTTCCTTGGCTTCATGTCTGGGCTGCAACTAACCTGATGAAACATTTGATAAAAATAGAAAAGTTATATTTTTCAGTACTAATGGGCCATAATTTGCAGTAGCAAGTTTGCCATTAGTTAGACCTGCCCTCGCATGTTTAGGTTTTTACATTTTTTGCATGGCAAGTTGCTAAAGGTGCGAGCTGATAATATCGCAGCGAGGGACACTGGGCATCTGGGACCTGAGTTAACAGGGCAAGCAACTGTGTATCTCTTTAACCAGTGAGATTGAAGAATTGTGAAATTAACAGCACAAAGACTGAGAAGGATGTCTAGATTATTGTGGGTGAATTCAATGGGGTGAATTCAGTATCAAATCAGATACAGCAAGAGAAATAAAGAGAGGGACAGACTGGATTAAGAGAGAGAGAAAAAACAGACAGAAAGGAAAAGTAAACCATTTGACCAGAAACTTAACTGGACCAGCCACATAAATACTGCAGCAACAAGAGCAGGTCAGAGGCTGGGTAATCACCTCCTGATTCCCCAAAGCCTTTCCACAAGGCAGGAGTGTGATAGCATATTCTCCACTTGTCTGGATGAATGCAACTCCAACAACACTCAAGAAGCTCGACACCATCCAGGACAAAGCAGCCCAACTGCTTGGCACCCCATCCACCACCTTAAACATTCATTCCCTGCACCACCCTATGCACCGTGGCTGCAGTGTGTACCATCTACAAGATGCACTGCAGCAACTTGCCACAGCTTCATTCCAAACATCTACCACCTAGAAAGATAAGGGCAGCCGGCACATGGAAACACCATCTCCTGCAAGTTCCCCTCCAAATTACACACTATCCTGACTTGGAAATATATTGCCGTTCCTTCATCGTCACTGGGTCAAAATCCTGGAACTCCCTCCCTAACAGCACTGTGGGAGTACCTTCACCACACAGACTGCAGCGATTCAAGAAGGTGGCTCAGCACCATCTTCTCAAGGAAAAATAGGGATCAGCAATAAATGCTGGCCTTGCCAACAACGCCCACATCCCAGGAACGAGACTTCATGCTTTTAATAGCTAATTTTCAGTGCCAGAGAGGTTGACTGGCAGTAATTAAAACTTATCACATGGTTCATACTTATACTGAAATGGACAAGACTTAACTTTCTGTGGCGAGTTTAGCTTGTATCTACCGTGCAAATACAACAACTTCACGCCATTCAAGGTATTTCAATGGTACAGATGCTGACAGATGCTGTTTCTGCATAGCTAATGGCAGAGCGGCGCAACTCGGACAGAAACCTTTGCATATTTGAGTTTAACTGATCATCTGCCCCTTGCCTGAAGTTGCTGTGACATTTGCGCATAAATGTTGGCGAGCGCCATTAGTCTTTCTGTGATTTTGACAGAAAATTGTAGCCCTATATCTCTAACCTTGATTAGCATAACATCCATACCAAATAAAAACGTGAAGCAGGATCAGTACTTGCAGTAAGGTATTTGCACTCAATAGTAAAAGCTTGGAACTCCTGGAATTCAATTTTATGCAAAACAGGGATATTCATTGATTTCTCCTATCATTTTCACTTTGGTAATTAATGCATTAATTGCAATTAACTCAACAGAATTCTGCAACTGGATACCATTTCCACAGTTTCATAATTGATGAATAACTTACATCTTATAAAATTGGCAACTGGCATTCGTTAAAAAAAAAGTTGCTGAACACTTGCAGGAGGATAGAAAAAAAAATCACAATTTTACATAAGGCTGATGAGAGATCTTTGAAAAAAGAAACCTCTCTGCTGAGAGCTATTGGTAGACAGATGACCTTGTGTATTATTTGTTAGTATGACTCGGGCAATTTTCAGAACAGTGCTTTATCAAGATCAGAGGCAGAAATTCCTGTAGAATTATGAATATAAATGGCCTCTACACAAATAATGCTCAGTGGGCAAAACTGGTAGAACAGTAACAATAATAGAAATTCTACACATTTGAACGTTCTAATTCTGTTTCAGGCTTGCACGGAGATTATTTTTTACGTAAAATTATGTAAATGAAGGTGAGTCACACATGTTATGACCACATGCTTTTCATTGGGTTCACCTATTTTTCAATAAAATCTTTGGATTAATTGTTTAATTGATTTATGCTTTGCATTAGAGACACAGTTCTCTCAGTAAAAAGAGTCACAAAGCCTGAGTGATTGCAATTGGTCCACATTTAGCACAGACCATGTCAAAAGGTTTTCACTCCTTTCCCAGCCCATTGTTTGAATTGAAATGTTATTACAGAGTCAGTTCCTAGTTGCTATCGAAGATGTTGAATTTCACATTTTTAAAATGTTTGCATGATAATTATTTCAAGCATACTTCATGCAAAGAATAGCTTGAACTTAGAAAACATTATTGATTAGACAGAAACTAAAAATAGCAGCATGAGAGTATTATTGACCATTGCTGTCTGAGGTATTTTGCGCAAATCTGTATAAAGGATTATTATGCTGGTGATGTGAACAAAACCTATTATACGTAACTGAATTAACATGTAATGTACAATCTTTGGCACCATAGCGCTTCTGCATATTAGGTGCTGGCTTCTCATATTATGGGCACAATGCCTGAGACTTTTTAAGGGGCCAATGTACAATTTGCATTACAGCCCAACCCAGAAATATTTGAACATTCTTGCCTGTTGTGTGCTAGGGTCATTAAGCCCCCAATTTTATATTAATTAAGGGATGTCTCTATAATGTGTTTGCAATACCTGAAAAGTACTTCAAATGTTCAGCGCCTATATAAAATATGAATTGCTTGGGATGCATATTCCCTTCAGTTGGGTCCTTACAGTTAAAGGTTCATTTCTATTTTTCAAGTTTCTGCTTGGCTGCTTGTCATTCACTACTTCAGTGCTATGTTGCTGGGGAGAAAGAAAATTAGTGAAACTTATTAAAGCCTTACTGACATTCCTTAAAGCTACACTGTATCTGTTTGTGCCCTTTTCCACAGGGAACAATCACTGTGCTGCTTTGAGAAGTACCTTGTGGGCATACTTCTCCATTTGCAAGTTCTGGAGGAAGAGGAAGAGTAGGATCACAAGAAAGATGTATTTCCATCTTCAAGACAAAATAAAGCTGGTCTCATGGCTACTTTAATTAACCAGCCATATATTTCTGCATATGGATGGAGCAGCTGTCTGTTAATATAGCATGGAGGTACTATTAAAAAGTTACTAAAGCTGCACACAAAACACTCCAGAACCACACACAATATGGATTTTAAAGACTGTACAATGCTTGCCACAAATCTTCTTGTGCCACACATTTTTATTGCAAATTAGTCGTGTGACATGAATACACCTGCAAGTTATTTTCAAACTGTTTTGCTGTGGGATCATAAGAGCCTAAGGGAATTTCATAATCAGAGCCAGGGAAGTGACAAATCTCATTATTTTCATTTGCCCTCATTGACTAATCGTGTTTCTTCTGTATGATTATTTTAACGAATGCCTCCTGCATCCCTGCTGCATTTAAATAATTAATTTTACATTTAATTTATAAGCATAGTCTGAGACTCTTACGTTAAATACAATGACAATTGCACAGTTATGTTTTTTTCACATATATCTCATTATTCATTCAGGATATGTTTGTGTAAATCAGGCTCAAATTTAAATCAATTTTTAAAAGTTTTTCCTTGTTTAAGTATACCAGTAATATGATATACCAATTGTGTCATGGAGTGATTGTGCATAGGTTTGTGACCACAGTTCTCCATTGTTTGAGTTTTTGATCTCAACTGATGAAACAGAAGGAATTCTTAAGTGGACAGGAGGCATTTTCCTACATGGATGATCATTGGATGATCCCTTCTCAGCCACTGTTAAACTCTTCCTGGAAACCAGTTCCAGAATTCTATTTACTGAGAGCTGATAAGAATTTGCCTGTATGTCCTTTCCCCTAAGCAAAGATAGTTGGCACAAGAGGGCCTTAAAAAACAGAGATAACCCAAGCCATATAGATCAAGTTTGATCCACAGTTTGTTAGTTGATTTCAACAGTGGCAGCGACTGGTGTGCAAGAGAGGAAATATCAACAGCATGAAGGTTTCATACTATCAGATCCTTCCCAGGACACATCTATCTCATCAGGCAATTAGCAGTGGACACCTGTATCAAGTAAGTGTCAAAAGTTATGTTTGCAATGGGCAACACCTTCAACTTACATGTAGAAAGGAGGCATCGGCTGGACAGAATACACAACTTTCATTTGGCAGGATTCCTTCTGGAGCAAAGTGTCACACATGCTACCCATCTGGATATAAGGGCTCTTCATATCAGCACAGTGAACAGAAAGGGTTAAAATAAATTAATGTTCAGGTGATATCTATCCATAGAAACATCACAATGTACAGCAGTGGCAGTTATTTAGAAAGCCCCCATTAGGTTTTCATTGTACAGCTGATGCATTTTAGGATTGGCAGCCACCTTTTCACTGAAAGGATTTGGATATTATTTATCTTACAGTGTTGCTTTTTACATTAAAGCAAATTCACAAAAGTTTAAAACCTACTTCCCTGTTGAGTTTGGCATTAAGCTAGTTTCAAAGGTGGGGCACAGTAGCAGGTTTGATTAACAGCTCAACTGATCAATCCAGGACAGGGAGATGGATCAGGAAACAAGCACCTGACTTTCTGTTGGACAAGGATCCAAGAGAACAAAGATCCAAACATTGGTCTCAATTTTGCCCAAATCCATTTTCTGGCGTATTGCCAGAGTTACGCCTGTTTTTCTAGGCCAGAAATGCGCTGGAAATAATTTGGCAAAGTTTCCCCGATCTATAATTCAAATTTGGCGCCACGCAGTGTGTCCAGTTACCTCAGGGGGTGGAGCCTGCTGTCTGCGTCAAAAAACGACGCCACACCTTCTGCGCATGCGCGGAAATTTCTTTTTGTTTCTGACATCGTTGCAATGGACGAGCATGTACAGTGCAGCTCCGAATTGGCAATCAGCCATTTTTAAAGAGCCAGTTGTGTGTGTGAGAAGGACTGCTGTGTGAGAGCATTGGAAAAATCAGAGCTGCAGCAGTACAAGTGACTGAGAACAGATGGCAGGAGCTGGACACCAGCAGAGATCACATAAAAGTTCCATCCAAAGAAATGAAGAAATGCTGGAACCAAGTTGCAGAAGATTACTGCGCAATGGTGACCACCATGCGATCTGGAGGCCAGTGTAAAAAGAAGTGGCAGGACCTTGGTCAAGTAGTTAATGTAATATTTTCATTTATTCACTGGAACTGCAATTGTAAATGTCTCCATCTGCATGTCCCATCCAGCAGAAAGACACCCTCTCTAAAAAGTTAAGTTTTCATCTTTGCAGAGGAAGATGGCACATAATAAAAGGGAAAGAACTTGAACAGCAGGAGGCCTGGCAAATCTGCAGACACTGACACCCTTGGAAGAGAGGGTTGCTGCTTTAATGGGTCCTGCTTGGAGTAAAGCAATCACCACTGCACAAGCTGGGCCCACACTCGAGGGAGAGGGCAAGTCCCGCAAATTCCACAGTCTGGCTTTGCTAATTGTTAAGTACTGCGTGGGCTAGCTATGCTTCGGTTCCTGAGGATGTCTCTCATCAGCAACGCTTCAGTTGATGCAATGTGCTATCATTCATCGTGATCCTTCAAATCAGCCTGCTGCCTGCGCTGTGTGAGCCTACTCATGCCACCCACCCTGCCCCCTCCTCTGCTGCTGACCATTTGTCCGTGTTCTGTTATATTTTGCAGAACATGAGACCAACCCTGACGAAGTAGAAGAAAATTCAGATGAGGACCAGCCTGAACAGGATAACATCTTCGAATCCAACCCTCCAAACCAAGAACATGGGGGTGAGGGGGAGAGGATGGATGAAGCCCCCACTGTTTTACTGATTTTGGAGGAGTGCCGCTCATTGCGGTGACAGCCCCTTCCGTGACTAGTGGTTTGAGTACTGGTGGGACATTCCATGGTTTCCCATCTTCCGAGATTGCGGGTCCCAGTGGTGTGGTGCAGCGAGGCACACCCAGGGCCCCACCTTCCGAGGTTGCGGGTCCAAGTGGTGTGGTGCAGCGAGGCACACCCTGGGTCCCACCTTCGAAGGTTGCGGGTCCAAGTGGTGGGGTGCAGCAAGGCACACCCAGGGCCCCACCTTCCGAGGTTGCGGGTCCAAGTGGTGTGGTGCAGCGAGGCACACCCAGGGCCCCACCTTCCGAGGTTGCGGGTCCAAGTGGTGTGGAGCAGCGAGGCACACCCTGGGTCCCACCTTCGAAGGTTGCGGGTCCAAGTGGTGGGGTGCAGCAAGGCACACCCAGGGCCCCACCTTCCGAGGTTGCGGGTCCAAGTGGTGTGGTGCAGCGAGGCACACCCAGGGCCCCACCTTCCGAGGTTGCGGGTCCAAGTGGTGTGGTGCAGCGAGGCACACCCTGGGTCCCACCTTCGAAGGTTGCGGGTCCAAGTGGTGGGGTGCAGCAAGGCACACCCAGGGCCCCACCTTCCGAGGTTGCGGGTCCAAGTGGTGTGGTGCAGCGAGGCACACCCAGGGCCCCACCTTCCGAGGTTGCGGGTCCAAGTGGTGGGGTGCAGCAAGGCACACCCTGGGTCCCACCATCTCAGGCTGTGGGTCCCAGTGGTGGGGTGTGAGCCACACCCGTGGGGAGATGGGGAAGGAGAGCTTGACCGCGCTCTCCTGAGGTGCAGGATCTAACAGATGTGGTTCAGATGATGACATTGAGTGGGGAGAGCATTGACCTTATCCGATCACTCCTGGATGCCATCAGTAGGGTGAGTGATGAGGTAAATGGACTGTCGGGAGAAGTAACAGCAATGACACAAGAAATGGGAACGATGTCCGGGACCATCAGTAAAGGAATAGTGACCATGAGGGAGGGAACGTCAGAGGTAGCTGATGCGCTGTCAGTGACCATCAGGAAGGGAATGTCAGAGATAGTGCAAACACTGTCGCTGACCCTGAGGAAAGGAATGTTGCAGATAGTTCAGACAGTTTTGCTCAACATGAGGGAGTGAATGTTGCAGGTTGTTGAGACACTGTCAGAACGCAGGAGGGACGGCATGTTGGAGTTAGCTGCTGCAATATGGGAACATGCCCAGACCCTGCACCCATTGACAATCAACTGCCACTCCTACTCCAATCCTCACACCAGCCTCTGAAGAGCTCAAAGCCGGGCCCTCCAACTTGCCGCCTGGGCCCTCCAACTTTCTGCCTGGGCCCTCCAACTTGTCGCCCGCCGCCGACGCCCCCCCTCCCCCCCCCAACCTCAAGAGGTGCGCAGTACCCGAGATCTTAGAAAGAATAAGCTTGGCACCAAGCCTAGAAACACTGCCCCACTGCCTGCGCAGCGGATGGTCTTAGAATAAGGTGGAGGAGAGATGGGTGCGTGCAGCCTTTCTTTGCTGTTGTTATTATTGTTGTTACTGTTGTAACTGTTCTCAAATTAAAAGTTTTTTGTAAGTTATGTAAATTTACAAGTTTAAAAGTTTGTAAGTGATCTTAAAGTTTTTAAGTGATCTTAAAGAGTGACCTTAAAGTAAAGTTTGATACAGGAATAATTTTATTAAAGTTGTTAAGTACAAAAGAACTGTTTGTTAAACTTTTGAATAAAATATATTTTACATTAAAACTGGATCATTTCCATTAGTTGTTCCATTCTTAACACAACTTTAGAACTTAAGAAGAATCATTTCCATTATTTGTTTGATTATTAAAACAACTTTTGAAGTAAACAAGAATAATTTCCATCATTTGTTCCATTAACACAACAGAACATTACGGAACAGCTCCTAACAGTAAACATGGTCCATGTGGAATGGTTGTCGCTGAGCCCTCAGGCATCAGTAAAGTGTTCACGGATGAGCTGCTGGCGCAAGGCTCAAGCAATCGTTAAAAGGGCACGATGGCCCGCCCTCCTCCGCCGTCGTGCTCCGGCCTCAGGCACTTGCATGGCTTCCTCATCCTCGTTTTTTTTAAATTTCAAAATATACTTTATTCATTAAAAAAATCTGTACAGTACATTCAGAGGCATTTCAATACATTTAGCTGCAGTCAGCAATCCCATACACTATTATTTGGGTGCTGACGGCAGTTCCGTTCGTTACGCTTCCTCATCCTCGTTGTCCTCCTGCTCGTCATCTCCATCTTCCACATCATTATCATCAGCCACTCTCATTGCAGGTGGATCTTCCACTACCAGGTGCTTCTGCCTCATGATGGCTAAATTATGCAGAAGGCAGCACACAACAGTGAACTGACTGACAATCTTAGGGGAGTACAGCAAGTAGCCTCCAAAATGGTCCAGGCATCGGAAAGGCTGTTTCAAGATGCCAGTGGTCCTCTCTATGATGCTGCGCGTTGCAATGTGCGACATGTTGTATTCCCGGTCAGCCTCCGGCCGCGTTACGAGTAGGGGCGTCATGAGCCAGGTGGCGAGGCCATACCCTTTGTCTCCCAGTAGCCCTTCTGGCTGCTGCTGAAACATGGCAGATATAACGCTGTTGCGTACTATGAATGCATCATGGGTGCTCCCAGGATATCTTGCATCGACTGACATGATGCGATGCATGTCACACACGAGCTGTACATTACTGGAGTGGAAGCCTTTTCTGTTCCTGTACATCTCAGAATCCTCCAAAGGTGCTCACAAGGCGATGTGGGTACAATCAATGCAGCCCTATACCTTTGGGAAGCCAGCAATCCTGGAGAAGCCCACAGCCCATTCATGGATTGCTTGGGTGATCATGGGGAACTTTATGAAGTTACTCCTCCATACGTACACCTGCCGAATGCAGATATGTGTTGCATGTTGAGAAATGGCGTTCTTCCCCAATTGTAGCTTCAAACGAGCTGGAGGCATAGAATGAAACTGCAGCTGTGACCTTCACTTCAACTGACAAAGTAGTCCTCCTGACGCTTCTAGGTTGCAGGTCTGCTTTGACCAACTCACAGATCTCAATTACCACTTCTTTGCGGAAACGCAGCCTTCTGACACAGTCTGCATCACTCAGGTGGAGGTATGAATGCCTGTCTCGATATACCCGATGTGGGTAAGGCCTCCTGCCCATCACCCTACGGGTTCTGATGTTCCTGATGCAAAGACGTCGAATCAATTGTCTGCTACCATGCACCATGATGCAGAAGGCTCACATGAGGTATGGCATTGTCAGTATTGCCCCCATACTTAAATTTTACCTTTGAAAGGAGCTCAAAATGGCAGGAAAGCAGACAGGATAGGTTCACAGTTCTCTCTCCCCAAGGTCTGTATGGATAGACCACTCCCAAGTTCTTGTGACTTCTCCTCTCCCCCCCTCCCCTTAACTAATTGCAGTCTTGTGACTTCTCTCCTCTCTCTTTCCCCCCCTGCCCCACTACTCATTGCAGTCTTCAGAAGTCTTCCGATCGGTACCTTGCTCCCCGGGCTCAGTCTGCATAAGCCTTACGATCGGGACATCGCTCCCCGGGCTCGAAGCATTCCGATCAGCACCTCACTCACTCTCTCTCTCTCCCCCCAACTCCCCCATGTTTTTCAGCCAAGCCTCTGTGTCCAGGCGTGGGGCCGATTCTGCCAGCCAAAGCAATGACCCTCCAGCCCTGCTTCAAGACGTTCGGTGATGGCGTGTGAGTGAGTAATAAAAAAGAGAAAAGTTCTGAAATCCAACAAACTTCCATTTACTATGTTGACAGGTAAAGAAGTTGAACTTTATTATTGATTTTTACAGTGTTCTTGACTCCCTCCAAAATCTTCGATTAAAAACAATGACATCTTTCAGGGCCGATTTCTCAATGTGCGCTGGCTTTCTTAAGTGCCCAGAAGATTTTTCGGGAGTGGCCAAATACGCCGACCTAGGAGGAAAAAATGTTGGCAAAACTGCGAAAAATTATAAAAACCAGCACAGACATGAGGGTGTAGGGTGTTTTGTGTGCCCCGTGTCTCTATGACTCTCCCTTGAGTCAACCCGTGCTTATAAACTCCCTGGTTCAGGTTGTTTCCCTTTGGACGGCTGGAGCTTTTGCCAATAGTTCCTGCCTAGCCCGTCGATTAGCGGGTAATCCCACAGAGGGAGAGACCAAGGTCAGATAGGTCTTCTCCTATGCCCAATGCGCAGCGTCCCCAGTGGGATTACTGCATAACTCGACTGTGAGCGGATGCCACCCGGTTTGTCTTCCGAATTATACCACAAACCACAAGCCCCATAACCCCCAAGTTCGGACACAAGGAGTTACTATGGATAGATTATAATTGACTCAGACAAAATGAAACGGTTCAGGTTGGTCAAAGATCGATTCCTTTTATTACACTCACAAAACGACAACCCCTACTCCCCTCACATATGGATTAAAGAGTAGGTGACTGTGGACACTAGCTTAAAACCTTAGACTAAATACCCACTCTGTTGGTTACGCTGAACCAACCCCCTTCCCATAATCTAAGCCTAGATAATGGAAACCCTTCTAACTAAACCCTTCTCTCAGTTTGGTCAGAACCCACACTTGGAAGCCACCTCACACACACACATGTGTTATCCTACGTCTTGGACACTTGCAGTTCCTCAGCAGCTGAACACGCTGGCGGTCTTGGGGATTTCCAGAGGTGTATATGCTGGATATAATTACCAGCCCTTGTCATTGATTCACGCGGTCCCAGGTCTGTTAGACTCTAAAGACAAAACCGTGCCTAACAGAGGCATGAGATGAGGCCGAGAGAGTTACGTTCAGGCGGTACGGTAAGGCACTCACTTCAGGTATTCCTGGAGAGTTGACGGATGCGTAGCCATATGGGGAACCCCGTTCCAGATGGTGGAGGAAAGTAAGCCCTGAATCCCCCAAAGTTCAGCATCTTTATACCCTGTATAATACACAAAACTGGCTGGGCGATTCTTGGTTACCATGGATGCTAGTTGGTCTTTCTGGTGATGCCTCTGTCCAGGATTGGTCAACTTGATGAACACAATGATAGGCCATTTCTGTAAATGAGCAGTTCTCAAAGTGCTAACTGTTTGTTGAGTTCTTGATTGCTCCTTCATTGAAAGAGTCCAGAGGTGTTATATTTGGCCTGCAAGCCTCATTGTCCATCCAGACATCTTGGCCCCATGGACAAAAGGTGTTTTTCCACAAATCACACAAAGTTCGAAATGAAAACGCCTCTGCCTTTCATGACGTCAGTGTTTACACTGGTCCCATGGCAACCCAAAAGGCAGACAGCTCCTGCTATTTCACAGAAAGCAAAAATCAGTTCTTTTAAAGTCCAATACTCCATTTTGAACTGCAGCCCATGTGCATCTCCATTTTAAAAGGGTACAGATCCATTTTAAAAGTCCAAAAATCCATCCGGCCCATACACACACTGATGTTGGCACCGGCCAAATCCTACAAGGGAACTTACATCCTATGACGTCAAAAAAACTGACCTAGAAAAATCGTAACTAAGTCAGTTACGCCGGCGCAGATCGCAGGGGGAAACTTTGGAAAAAATAGATACACCAAAAAAAAGGTGCGCGCCAAAAAAATGCCGCAAATGACCCAGGAAAATTGAGCCCAATAATTAAGACGTCAGTTCCAACAAAGGCTGTGCGAAGTCGGCTGTGGCTGGGTTGGGAATTAATATATAGCCAGTCAGCTACACAGGCTGGCAAGAAAGAAATGAAAACATAAATGAGCATCCAGCCTGCTGTTGATTAAGGCGTAGTTTTTTTGTATTATTTTGTATGTTACAGGAAAGGCTATCGGATAAGTTTTTTTAAAAGTTTGGAATAACTGTGTCTTCTGCAAAATAAATCAACATCTTGATTTCACATCGAGCTCTTCTCACCAGTGTGTTCATCAGTTCTCCTACCACAAGATTGGGGATGTACACATGAAGGTACACGTGAAGAACAAAATACCCAGCTTATAGGCCAAGGGGATGTATTATTATAGCTTCTGGGTTATGTTATCATAGATACTAGATATAGACTAAATGTTGGGTGTCGTGGGTGAGCCCCAGACCGTAAGGATGTGGAGTCTGTTTATGGGAATGATCCGCATCACTGAACCTGAAGAGCATCTACCCAACATTTGTAATAGCAGCATTCCAAAGTACCAGCATATTTAAAGAAGAAAATACACTGGGTGGGTTGCTCTTCAGAGAATAGGGCTATCCTTTGTATCCATGACTGTTGATTCTACTGAGAAACCAAAGGGGAACACTTCAATATGGACACCTCAGCATCTGTTTGTTGTTCTTTAGCTACCACATCCACCTTCAAGAAAAGTATGCCATGCAACGTTGACAGAATGAAAGACTGTGCGCAAAAAGGCAATGGTTGTGTACTTTGTATACTTCAAATGGTGGCTCTCAACTTGTGCCATACTTGATAGGCCCCACGAGAAATGTGTTCAAAAGTGATGAGCACACTCACCTTTCCCTCACCTTCATACCATCATTTTTCCTCATTACACCCAGGTATGAGGAAATTGGGTGTCTCCATTGACAAGGTTGACAGCTTCTCTCCATGTAGCTGGCATCTGTGTTTGTACTGGAGAATGGCCTTTTGTCCCAAACAGGGACGCCCTTCTGCATGTCTTGCAGTATTGCCTCTAAACCCAAGGCATCAAAGGGAGCAGTATTGCCCACATGTCACTGTTGTGCCATTGTGAACAATTAGTCCACTTTTCTGCCATCACCAACATTTTCCTTTTTATGGTGTAGTGCAGCTCTTTAAGCGTGTATACTAATGTACTGGTTATGGTACTGAACTAGTCACCCACAGGTCATGAGTTCATAATTCCAACGTGGCAAATTGTGGAAGGGCATTCAATAAATGTTGTCATTTGTGGACTTACACCAGAAAAAAGTGATAGAAAGCTGCTGTTTTTCTTAAAAACTCATCTGGTTCACTGATGTCCTTCAGGATAAAGTAACTAACACTCCTACCTGGTTTCATCTACATGGGACTCCAGTCCCACACTGTGTCATTGACTCTTAGGCTGCGATTTCCCCAACCTCGGCAGGTTCGTGGCGAACGATGTCGGTGTCGGGTCCCGACTCCGCTGCTGGCTCCAGCCCGCTGTGTAGAATGGTTTTACGTTGATTGGGTTTGTTAAGACCAGTCAGCATGCTTCCTGGCCAATTGAAGGAAGTGGGTCAGATATCATTTGATGATGCGTCATTAATTGGTTTCCTTAAAGGGACCATGCACAAATTTAGTTTGACAGTTGTGCTGTCAGTGTTCTACAGCATTGAGATGCTGCAAACACTGACAAGTACTGCACAGAGGTGCACAGCTGCCCCTAAGCTCTCCCATGACACCCTCCATATGCTTGACAACGCTGACAGCCCCGGCATTTGGGAAAGGCACATGGTGGCAAGTTCCCACCCGACCCGCCACCAAACGCGCCCGCTGACCTCCCTTAATATCTTCTATAACTGCTACATGAGGACCCTCATAAGCCGCATCTCAGATCAACCAATGATGGGCAATAAATGCAGCATTCCTAACATTGCCCACAACCTAAGCAGAAAATAAAAAAGAGAGTTGCTGCCCTTTTGGATTTTGTGCTCCCTGGACAAGCTTTTCTGTGCCAATGGCCTATTTAAATTAAGTGGTTGAACTCCTATCACAACATTTAGCATGATATGCACTACAGGCAGAGCCTGTGCCATAGGCAAGCACAGCGTCATTCTGCCTGATTTGCAAAATGAAAACTAACTATTTGACAATGTGAACAAATTTTGTTTATTCACCAATATTTGTGTCAATACTTTTTAAAATGTATTATACAAAAGCTAGGGATTGTCAAATAACATCCACTTAATTCTAAACTCACATTATAATTTTTGGCCAAGCGAGTTGATTTCCATTTCACTACTCCCTGTTTTTAGGTATAAATGGGTCGAGTGCAAGACAAAAATTGAAATAAATCATTGACTCATGCTGGAGGTACCTCTGTTCTGATTTTTGGGTGGACCTCAATTTAGGTGGCCAATGCTCCTGCCGGAAACAGGCAAGGGCCTCATTAATATGTTTAAGTGGGGGTCAAATTACACAGTTAGGACCCAAATGCAATTTTGGTATCAATCAGTGGTGCGACTACTACCTCTACAACCCACCCACAAACAATGGCCTGGATTTTGGTGCAAGCGAGAAAGGAACATTTTTTGCCGTTCGCCTCACGTGCAGTTGCCCACAGACCTTTAGCGGGCTTGTCAGCAACGACTTCCAGTCTGTTTGAATTCGGCACCCTCTACAGGGAATCTGTGGCGTCTGTGAGCAGGGAAAGCAGCAGGGAGGCCTTTCAGATTGAAGAATCTTCATAGACACGCAGACAGCAAAGCAGGATGTAAAAGACAGGAAATATTACATTTAAACCATTGTACAGGAAGCAAAATAAAGATGAGGATGTACACATGGGATTAAGGGAAAGAGCAAAAACATAAAAGATAGAAAACTAAAAAATATATATTTTTTAAAACATTTGCAGCATTAATTTTCTTCTGAGGGAATAAGACTCCACATTTGTCAAATTAATTTTTAAGAGCCAATTATCACTACGCTGTTAAAATGCAGTTACTCCTGATTGATAAAACCTTTTACAATGAGAATAGTGGGTAAATAGCCTAAATTCACACCCTGACAGTGATCTCTGCAAATTCCATCGGCGAAATCTGCAACAACATAGCCAATGAATGAGCAACGTGTTACTGACAACAATTTCCAGATTTCTGCATTTAACTGTGCTTGTGCAGACGCCAGAAGTTGCCGTCAGTTTTACCCAATAATAATGGTAAGCGCTGACCGCCTTGTTCGCATGCCAGACATGAGACTCCCAAAGCAAGCGCTCTACTCGGAACTCCTTCACGGCAAATGAACCAAAGGTGGGCAACATCCCCACTGACACCTGGGAGTCCCTGGCCAAAGACCGCACTAAGTGGAGGAAGTGCATCTGGGAGGGCGCTGAGCACTTCGAGTCTCGTCGCCGAGAGCATGCAGAAATCAAGCGTAGGCAGTGGAAAGAGCAAGCAGCAAACCAGTCCCACCCACCCCTTCCCTCAATGACTATCTGTCCCACCTGTGATGGAGACTGGTTCTTGTATTGGACTGTACAGCCACCTAAGAACTCATGTTAAGAGTGGAAGCAAATCTTCCTTGATTCCGAGGGACTGCCTATGATGATGATGATGATATGCATATCCTTGGTCTCCCAACACTGGTACTATATTGACTGTCATAAGATGAAGGAATCATGGGAGCTGCCAGAGTAGCAAGCATTGACTGGCAAAATTCATGTAATGGTAGCTGTTTCTATTAATGAATGGAGTAGCACTGGTGCATGGGGTATATATGGCCAAATTACTGCATTTGTGTGAATCATGCCAAAGGTCAGAAATGGAGTGCTCTTTCTCGCTGCTGGTTGCTTTCCAAAAGAAAATTAATGACATTACTGGCGTCAACAAATAATGCACGAGTGATCATGGTATTAGCCCTTATGATCGATGAAACTCTTTGGCCACGAAATTCAGCACCTTAGTGCCAGCTGTTATGGCTTGACGGAAAAAAATGTGCATTGCCACTCTTCCACCGACTTCGACATGGCCCGCGCCGGTCGCCATCTTGGGAAGGGCTATAGTGCGGCTGTTGCCTGCGTGCACTGGAAGAAATCAAATGAGGCAGATCGTGATTTCAGTCAGTGTGTAACGCTGATTTGATGCACAACTTACCATTTTGGACATCGCCACTCCACTGTACAACTATTTTTTGTAAAACATAAAATCAAGTGCCCCCTTATTAAAGGGGCTCTAGAACCGACAAATTAACAAATTAAACTTTGGAACATTAAACCAATCAAATTAGAATTTGGTTGCCGGGGGTGATAATGCCGGGGTTGATATAGATAGGCTCAGTAAATGGGCAAAAATTTGGCAGATGGAGTATAATGTGGGAAAATGTGTGGTTATCCACTTTGATAGGAAAAATAAAAAAGCAAATTATTATTTAAATGGGAAGAGATTACAAAATGCTGCAGTACAGTGGGATTTGGGGGTTCTTGCACATGAAACACAAAAAGTTAGCAAGCAGGTACAGCAAGTAATCAGGAAGGCAAATGGAATATTGGCCTTTATTGTAAGGAGGATGGAATATAAAAGCAGGGAAATCCTGCTCCAACTGTACAGGGCGTATGTAAGACCACACCTGGAGTACTGCATACGGTTTTGGTCTTATTTAAGAAGGGATATACTTGCATGGGAGGCAGTTCAGAGAAGGTTGACGAGATTGATTTCTGAGATGAAGAGGTTGTCATATGAAGAAAGGTTGAACGGTTTGGACCTATACTCATTGGAGTTTAGAAGATGAGAGGTGATCTTATTGAAAAATATAAGATTCTGAGGGGTCTTGACAGGGTAGAGGCAGAGAGGATGTTTCCCCTCATGAGGGAATCTAGAACTAGGGGGCATAGTTTCAGAATAAGAGGTCGCACATTTAAGACAGAAATGAGGAGGAATTTCTTCTCTCAGAGAGTCGTGAATCTTTGGAATTATCTACCCCAGAGATCTGTGGAGGCTGGGTCTTTAACTATATTGAAGGTGGAGATGGACAGACTTTTGAATGATAAGGGAGTCAAGGGTTATGGGAAGCGGGCGGGGAAGTGGCATCGGGGCCAGGATCAGATCAGCCATGATCTTATTGAATGGTGGAGCAGGCTCGAAGGGCCAAATGGCCTACTGCTCCTATTTCTTATGTTCTTATGTAGGCACTCCAGTCCCTCCGGTGTCCACCTCTTGCGGAAGGCCATGTGGAAGGCCATGCGTTCAGCTGCACGACGGATTCCCCCCTCCCCTCACCAGCGCTACTTAAAGGGACACAATGTCCTGGAATTTGTGGTCCAGATGATGACGAACTGACAGCATTCACCATCATTCTGAAACTGAGCGCAACTTAGTATGTGCGTAGGTGCATGTGGAAATCCGGACGTTACGGTCTGTCCTTCACTGCACCGAAACAGGCTGTGCTGTGCCTCCCCCACCATTCCCGCACAGAGCTGCCAATCAGTGTAATCTCTCAAATCAGGGAAACCGATGAAAACTTCGGCTATATCGCAGTAATTGCAATGTTAAATTCCCTACTAAAAGTTAGACCCAAAGGAATTAGGTGTAACTGGTGTGTTAACAGTGCACTGACTGCTATACAAAGATTACGGCCCTGAAAAACTCATTTTGATTTTGTGCATTGTCAAATTTATCCATTTTAATTAAAAAATAGCATTTTTAAGAAACTTAAAATGTTTTTTAAAGTTTCTTCATCTTTATTTCAGGTTTGCTTTTCCCCATGTGAGAGCCCCAATCTTTGTTTTGCTCTCTCTAACATTTTTTAAAAGTTAGAATTCTAAAAGCTGACCACATCCTTGCTCACTGTCTGTGAGAATTCGTCATTTTGATTGGCTGCTTAGATAGCTTGTTGATGTCACACCAGCTCGCACTAGGGGATCCCCACTATAGCCCGTTGATTTAAACTACGTGTTGAAAACCCAAACTTCTCGACACCAAGATTACGAGATCTTTGTGTGAAACTTACTTCGGGGCCAGCGACTAATGCTGGCCACAAATTCTGGGCAAATGTAATTTTGAGGTAAGTTGCCTTTTGTTTTGCTACTGGTTCCAGTACAGTTTATTTGAGTAGAGACTTGATGTAATACATATAAAAAGTTGGTAAAGTGTGCAGGGAGTGCTGCTGGATGTTGGGAAGGCATTGACTCTTAAAGGAAGGCCTCTGACTACACCTCTTGCTCCCAGTCATGGAGTCTCTACTTGTAGTTCCCCTCACGCTGCAGCATGACAGCGAGATGGAGCAGAAGCAGCAAAGACAAGCTGCTTGCAAATGGAGGGGGAGGAGGTATCTCAGCTGGAGGCCTTACCCACCTAGGGTCTTCAGAGAGCACTTCTAAGCCAGGAGCAGTGTATTCAGAGGCTCCGTTTCACCAAGGAGGTGGTCATAGAACTCTGCCACCTCTTGGAACCAGACCTGCAGCCTCAGAGCAGGGTGACGATGGCACTGCCAGTGGCCCTCAAGGTGACTGTGGCCCTGAATTTTTCCCTCAGTGGATCCTTCCAGGCTGGAGCAGGCGATGTAGGTAACATATCAAAGTTCACTGTACATCACAACATCCAGGAGGTCACAGGGGCTCTGTACTCCAGGAGAAGGGACTTCATTGTCTTCTCTCTGAACCGGGTGAAGCAGGAGGAGCACACATGTAGCTTTGCCAGGATCTTGAGCTTCCCCATGGTGCAATGTGCCTTCAACTGCACACACATGGCTTTGCAGGTGCCAAATATCAATGCTGAGATGTACCATAACCGCAAAGGCTACCATTCTCATAATGTGCAGTTGGTGTGCGACCATGCCCAACGCATCATGATGGTGAATGCCTGGTATCCTGGCAGCAGTCATGAAGCCTTCATCCTGTGCCAGTCTGTTATGCCAGCAATCTTCCAGACACCATGTTGAACCCAAGGGTGGCTGATCGGCGATAGGGCTATCTGCTCTACACCTGGCTGATGGCACCTCTCCCCAACTCCAGCAATCATATAATGACAGCCATGCTGCTACAAGGAACCTTATCGACCAGACCATCAGGATGCTGATGCAATGGTTCTCCTGCCTTGACTGCTCGGGAGGAGCTCTCCAGTACTTGCTGGAGCAGGTGTCCTAATTCATGGTGTTCTGCTGCATCCTCCACAACTTGGCTATCATGAGAGCGCAGCCTTTGGCACCACGAGTTCTGCGACCAACTCAGGAGGTGGTGGAGGAGGAGGAAGAGGAGAATGAGGAAGGGAGGAGGCAGCCTGTTAATCCCTGCTCCAGATGGGCTGTCCCTTAGCGCATCATCAGAATCTGATTTCCCTGACTGAATCCTCGGATCGATCTTGTTCACCACTTCCCCACCTCACCATCCCTCTGTCTCAAACGATCACAGCATCCTCTTGGGTACAATGCTGAAATGAAAGCCACCACAAAACAAACATTATAAACATAATTTATAAATGAACAATTCCAATATAACATTACAAAGTCAACAGTCAGCCTTGTGCATTCCCTTAGTGTCTGTCTTTCGTGTTCCTTTGCTTATTCAAGTGCTTCAGCGCAGTGCTACCTCAGGGCTGCAGCATGGCTGCTGGAATGCTGCTGACGTTCCATGGAGGACACTGCAGATGGCCCCTCAGGAAGACCTCAAGCAGCTCTGGGCCTAGAAGGCCTGGCTGTAGATTGCACCACCTCGGCATGGGCGGCAGCAGTCTTTGCTGGCTGGCTGACAGGCAACTGCAATGACACTGACGGAGTGGCAGGGGTGGAAGTACAAATGCTGTCATCATAGAATCATAGACATTTATGGCACTGAAGGAAGCCATTCATCCCATCATGGTGGGAGTACAAATGCTGGCATCATAGAATCATCGAATTTTATGGCACAGAGGAAGCAGCCTGTTAATCCCTGCTCCAGACAGGCTGTCCCTGAGTGCATCATCAGAATCCGATTCCCCTGACTGAGTATGAATGCTAGCATCCTGAGAGAGGAGAAAAGGTTCTTGATCCACAGAGCCACTGTCACTCCTGGGGCGGCGCCTCAATATTGCTAGCCATTTGTTGGAGCACATATTTCTGGACTGCTGTGAGACTTTGCAAAGTCACGATGACAGCAGCCTGAGCTTGTATGGCAGCATGCTGAGCCTGCATGGCAGAAGTCTGAGCTTTCACTGCAGCACTTAGACGTTGGGTTGCCTTCGTTTGTGCTGCAATGGAAGTAGCGACATCGCCCATCACACCCAGCACCATGATTGGGTCCACATATTCTCTCATGGAGTTACCCATTCTTTCCATCCTGGAAACCATGGGCTCCAAGCTGTTGGCAAAGCGCCATACAATGTTGGATCCCAACTCCTCCATGCTCCTTAACACTGACAAGAGGCTTTCTGGCAGAGTTGCACCTAGCCTTTCTGTGTGTATGCCCATCACCCTTCTTCTGAAGGCCGCCCCATCAAATTCCCAATCTGAGTCCTGTGCAACAGAGCTTGTGTGTGACCTTGCCCTCGGAGGAGCTGGCACCTGAGCTACCCTTTCCCCCTGGCCTGGCTGCAGCCCATTTGTGCCCGGTGACTCACCACGTAAAGATCCCGCCCCTATACTACCCTCTAAAGTATGTGCTGTGCCATTTTCTGAGCTGGTGCCTGGGAGTCTCAGATCGAGTGACAGTGCCTCTGCTCCTCTACTTCCTCCTGCACAGGCTGGGCTGCTGGCAGTTCTTGGGTATCTGAAAGGAGAAAGGCACAATGGTCAGGTTGTGGTGAGGGGAGATGGTGGAAATCAGGATGTCCATGCATACACCGTCAGCAGCTTGTATGTGAGAAGAGATTGAGGGATGAGGGGGAAGTGGGATGTGAGTCGCAGGATTAAGTATGAACATACCATCATAAGGAATGCTTTCAGCCTCACCCAGCACCGCTGTCTCAGTGACAGCCCATCCAATGATCTTCAGCACTCCACGGGGGTTAGGTTATACAGCTATGCTTGCCCGCCACCGGCTTGTTCTTGCTCTCTCCTGTTATGAACCACCTTGGCCTTCAAGAGAAAGGGAAGTGTCTCAGTGAGTGTGGTGCAATGAATTTGGGTGATGTGCCTGTCATGATTGAATAGCTGGCATTGTGTGCAAGTTGTGTGATGTGGGTGTGAGGCTTGCAGCAATGGTAATTGTGTGAGGATGAGATGAAGCTTTAATTGTGAGGTATGAGTCGTGATTGATAGAGATTGTTGGTGGGTACATGGTGGGAGTGTGATGCATTTGGTGGGACATGGCATTTGAAGGTGCATCCACTCACCTTGACCACTCGAGTGAGGTCATCAAACTTCTTCTGGCACTGGATCCATGTCTTGGGGGCAAGACTGTTGGCACTGACGGCTTCAGCTATTTCCTCCCACTGCCTTCACACAGTGTGCCTGGAAGGCTTTCTGCCTCAGCACCCCCCTGCGGGTAGAGGACCTGTGTCCCGTATGCCCCCTGCACCAAGGCCTTAAGTGCTGCATTTGAGACCGAGGTGCATGCACTCTACCCTGTTGAAACATATTGCTCCAGCTCCAGCAACAATGAGGTACATCTGTATCAGAGCGCCTCCCTTTTAAGAAGTGCCTTTGACTCTGCAGGCAACCTTTAAATAGAGAACAGACTGCACGGGATATTGGGCCCCCTGTTGAACGCTGAGTCAACTAGCAGCGCATTCAACACTGAGCTCAGTGCTGCAATCATGGTAAAAGCAAACAGCACGAATTTTGCATTTTGTCTGCACTACTTTCAATGGGTGTGGGCAGATCGTGCATCATGATCTTCGTGCCTGTTTTTGGGTCTAATCGAATTTTGCCCCCTTTTGGGTCTTATTAACATTTTCTTTAAAAACACAGCTTGTAGAGTGTTTCAAAAATATAATGGCTGGAATTTTCCCCTAAAAAAATGGGTGGATTTGGAGTGTGGGGAATGTTAAATTGTTAAAAATGGGATTCCCAACCTGGTCCCACCTCCAACCTGTCCACTTCCGGTTTTAACGGAGGCGGGGCGGGACCAGTGGGGCAGGCGACCAACCTGCTCCCAGGGGGTGGAATGTCAATTTAAATGTAATGAGGCTAGAAGTCGCTTTCTTAACCTCCATTTTGAATTTAACTGCATGTGGATGGGTTTCACACAATTCGTGAAACCTGGCAGTTAAAGTGAGTTGGAGACTGCTGGATCCAGGGGGTAAATGGCGTTATACCGACTCCTGGATCCAGGGTCCCTGCCTAACCCGTCCTCCGTAATCGGAGACCCCTCACAAGGCCTGTTCGGCTTCCCAGGCCTCCGATCCCTACCAAGAGGCCTCCCCCTACCCCAATGATGATGTTAAGACCGGCTACAATCCCCCAGTGGCCAGGCTCACTCCTCTCTTTCCACCCCCACCCCGATCCTCCAGCTGACCCCCACCCTCCCACCACCACCGATCCCTGATTCTCCAGTCGACCCCACCCCTGCTGCTCCCAATCCTCCGGCCGAGCCCAACTGCCAATCCCCAATCTCTGTCCACTCCCCCGAACACCCCCGATCCCAATCCCTGGCTGACCCAAATCCCAGACCGACTCCCCCGTGATCCCCCTCACCAAACCTTCCCTCATTCTCTGCAGCTGCAGGCCTACCAGCCCGCAGCCAGGCAGCCTTTCCATCTGGCTGGCTGTGGGCGGGAAACCGAGGCCTCACATGCAAATCAGGCCCTGCCGTTAAAGTCGGCAGGGTGTGCAGGAAACCCGGCCTCCTGGCCCCGCCCCCAACTCGCCTATCTGCAGGCCAATGGATCTCAGGGTACAGATGATATTGATAAACCACTTGAGCTTTAGCTTGTGGTTCATGATGTAATCTGAATCCCTTTGTTACTATCTTGTAACATACTCCAGCCTATGTTTTATCTATATTTAGTGCTGGTACTTGTTGTATAAATAGAACAAGTGACAATACTCAAGTGGATTATAAATAATAAACCACTTTGATGTTGGCCGACGTGACAGAATTCCCAACATTAATGGGTTGTGTGGACCAACATCACTGATTAGTTTTTTGTAAAAATAATCTACTGGTGACAATGGTGGATCATTTCCATTATTTATTTGACAGAGTACAAAGTTAGAACTATGTTTTAATTTTTAAAGCAGTCCCCTTTGTAAAGGAACAACAATGAGCAACTAAACTTTGTTTCGAGTAGGAGTAATGGTAGGGCAAATCAAGGAACCTTTCCCTGACCACACGAACTTTAGGATGGGTGCATGTTGGCACTTAAGCCTAGGTGTACTGTCCTGCAACACTTTGGGGCTAATATTTTTAAATTCTGAAAAAGAAACTTTCTGACCTTACTTTTAAACAGATGTTTTTCTTTCCTTTCCCATCATTAGATCTCTCCACACAACACACAATACATTTATTGAGAGGGCCATCAAATGATTCCACCTTCAGGCTTTCAGCAGTGCCAGTCTGTCGGCTGATAGGAGGTTATGTAAGATTGGCATAGGATAGCTCTCCCTCTAATTCTTTTCCCTGTGGAGAAGCATCTGGTTGGTCTCTACACCACACCAGGTGTGTCATCATCATCATAGGTGGTCCCTCGAATGAGGATGACTTGCTTCCACAAGAGTTCACAGATGTTTCAATGAAGGACCCGATGTTCCAGTCCTGAACTCCAATTGAGGGGGGTGGAAGATGCCTGGGCATAGATTTTTTTTAACGTGTGGTGACCGTTGCACATCAGCCATCACACGGGCTCGACAGAGCTAGGCCTTTATCCAGTGGCAAGCGTTGAACCAGGACGACTGGAGATCTGCTCTGCTGCATGGACCTAGTGCGCACACATATCGCAGTGTGGGCTGACCCGTGCTGCCCCTGGGCCCTCACCTCTTCTGAGCCGCGTACCCTCAATCATCGCACCTTCACTCATGATGTTCCAGGGCCCGGCGCTCCAGCTCTATTTATAGCTCCGAACTGCAGTGGTGTTCTCACATAGGTCAGAGCGGCCCACAAAAGCTTAGTATGCAGGTAGAACAAGTAATCTGGAAAGCAAATGGAACATTGTCCTTTATAGCAAGGGGGATAGAGTATAAAAGCAGAAAAGTCCTGCTACAACTGTACAAAGTATTGGTGAGGCTACACCTGGAGTACTGCATATACTTGAATTGGAGGCAATTCAGAGAAGGTTCACTAGGTTGATTCCTGAGATGAAGGGGTTGACTTACGAAGAAAGGTTGAATAGGTTGGGCCAATACTCATTGGAGTTTAGAAGAATGAGAGGTGAGCTTATTGAAACATAAGATACTCAGGGGACGCGACAAAGTAGATGCTGAGGGGATGTTTCTTCTCGTGGGTGAATCTAGCACTAGGGGATATAGTATAAGAATGAGGGTTGCCCATTTAGAACTGAAATGAGGAGGAATTTCTTCTCTCAAAGGGTCATAAATCTATGTAATTCTCTGCGCCAGAGAACTGTGGTGGCTGGGTCGTTGAATATATTTAAGCTGGAGAAAGACATATTTTTGAACGATAATGGAGTGATCAGGGAAGTGGAGCTGAGCCCAAGATCAGATCAGCCGTGATCTTATTAAATGGCGGAGCAGGCTCGAGGGGCCAAATGGCCCACTCCTGCTCCTATTTTTCATGTACTTATATTCTTATTCCTGCTACTACTAATAATTTACAGTGTTTCATAACACTATTACTGATACTAATAATAATGTACAGTGTTTATTAATAACACTACTACTTAAATGACTCCCTTCGCGTTTGTTATATATGTAAACTTGCATTTATTCTGTACAGCCATCAGAGGGCTCATCCCCTGGAGTCCCAAGGGATCCCACAATCCCTTAGGAGCACAGGTATTTAAGGAAGCCTCACAGGTTGGAGAGGCACTCTGGAGAGCTGCAATAAAAGACTAAGGTCACACTTTACTTTCAGCTCACAATGTTCAGTCTGACTCTTTCTCCATACATAACAACTGGCGACGAGATATAGATAGCGAACACAAAGATGCAGAGAACAGTGGGTATCCTGGAGAAATTTTCGGAGGGAGATGATTGGGAAACTTTTGTGGAGCGACTCGAGCAATACTGCGTGGCCAACAAGCTAGATGGGGACGAAAATGCTGCCAAACTAAGGCGAACCTCCTCACCGTCTGTGGGGCACCAACGTATGGCCTCATGACGAATCTGCTCACTCCAGCGAAACCCACGGAGAAATCGTACGATGATTTGTGCACACTGGTCCGTGAGGATTTGAATCTGAAGTAAAGTGTTCTGATGGCGAGGTACCGGTTTTACACCTACAAAAGGTCTGAAGGCCAGGAAGTGGCGAGTTATGTCGCCAAGCTAAGACGCCTTGCAGGACATTGCGAATTTGAAGGACATTTGGAGCACATGCTCAGAGACTTTTTCATACCTGGCATTGGCCACGAAACCATACTTCGCAAACTTTTGACTGTAGAGACCCCAACCTTGAGTAAGGCCATAGCGATAGCCCAGGCGTTCATTGCCACCAGTGACGATATGAAGCAAATCTCTCAGCACACAAGTGCTGCTACAAGTACTGTGAACAAAGTGATGTTGTTTTCAAATCGCAACATACAGGGCAGGTCACACATGCCTGCAGCTGCACGGCCGCAGATGTCTCAGAGTCCACCATCAAGAGTGATGAATGAAAGGCCATTAACACCTTGTTGGTGCTGCGGGGGTGATCATCGTTTCCATTCGTGCCGATTCAAAGGCTATGTTTGCAAGGGCTGTGGAACAATGGGACACCTCCAGCGTATGTGCAGGCAAGATGCTAATCCTGTTAAACCTACAAACCACCATGTCGCAGAGGAGGACAGATCCACGGAGGATCACGACAAACCAGAGCTTCAGACCGAGGAGGCAGGGGTACATGGGATGCACACATTCACCACGAATTGTCCCCCGATAATGCTGAATGTTGAACTAAATGGACTCCCGGTGTCAAAGGAAATGGGCACGGGTGTGAGCCAGTCCGTCATGGGCAAAAAGACTTTTGAAAGATTGTGGTAGAACAAGGCCTCAATGCCAGTCTTAACTCCAATTCGTACGAAACGAAGAACTTATATAAAAGAACTGATTCCCGTAATCGGCAGTTCTACTGTAAAAGTCGCCTACGATGGAACGGTGCACAAGATACCATTCTGGGTGGTACCGGGCGATGGTCCCACGCTGCTCGGCAGGAACTGGCTGGGAAAGATATGCTGGAACTGGGATGATGTCTGAGCGCTATCACCCGCTGACGACACTTCGTGTGCCCAGGTCTTAAACAAATTTCCTTCGCTGTTCGAACCAGGCATCGGGAAAGTCCAAGGAGCAAAAGCGCAGATCCACCTAATTCCGGGAGCGCGATCCATCCATCACAAGGCGAAAGCAGTACCTTACATGATGAGAGAAAGGGTAGAGATCGAGCTCGACCGGCTCCAAAGAGAGGGCATCATTTCACCGATCGAATTCAACGAGTGGGCCAGCCTGATCGTTCCTGTCCTCAAGGGAGATGGCACCGTCAGAACCTGTGGCGATTACAAAGTAACTATCAATCGTTTCTCCCTGCTGGACCAATACCCACTACCAAAGACCGACGACCTCTTTGCAACGCTCGCGGGAGGAAAGACTTTCACGAAACTGGATCTGACTTCAGCCTACATGACGCAGGAACTGGAGAAATCATCGAAGGGCCTCACCTGCATCAACATGCACGAAGGTCTTTTTGTTTATAACAGATGCCCGTTTGGAATTCGATCAGCCGTGGCGATATTCCAGAGAAACATGGAAAGCTTATAGAGGTCGGTCCCGCACACCGTGGTCTTCCAGGACGACATCTTGGTCACAGGTCAGAACACAGTCGAGCATCTGCAGAACCTGGAAGAGGTACTTAGTCGACTCAACTGCGTGGGACTCAGGTTAAAACGCTCGAAGTGCGTTTTCCTGGCGCCTGAAGTGGAGTTCTTGGGAAGGAGGATTGCGGCGGATGGCATCAAGCCCACCAACGCGAAGACGGAAGCAATCGAGAAGGCACCGAGGCCACAGAACGTGATGGAGCTGCGGTCGTTTCTGGGACTCCTGAACTACTTTGGTAATTTCTTACCGGGTCTCAGCACACTGATAGAACCACAGCATGTCTTACTATGAAAAGGGGATGAATGGATTTGGGGCAAAAGCCAAGAAAATGCCTTTGTAAAAGCGAGAAAATTGCTGTGCTCAAACAAATTGCTTGGTACTAGCATGTGATGCGATATGGCGGCGGATGTGTATTTGCAACAAGGTGATGATTTTGGGAAACTGCCTAAGTTTTGGGAAACTGCTTTTGGGAGTCTGTCTAAGGCTGAGAGAGACTACAGCATGATTGAGAAAGAAGCGCTAGCGTGTGTCTATGGGGTAAAGAAAACGCATCAATACCTGTTTGGGATAAAATTCAAATTGGAAACTGACCATAAGCCACTCATATCACTGTTTTCCGAGAGTAAAGGGATAAATACCAACGCATTGGCCTGCATCCAGAGATGGGCGCTCACGTTGTCTGCATACAACTACGCCATCTGTCACAGGCCAGGCACTGAAAACTGCGCCAATGCTCTCATTGCCCGGGGGTGGAAATGGTGCAGCCCACAGATTTAGACATCGTTATGGAAGCATTTGAGAGTGAACAATCACCTGTCACTGCCCGGCAGATCAAAACCTGGATGAGCCAGGACCCCTTATTATCCCTAGTCAAAAGCTGTGTGCTTCACGGGAGCTGGTCCAGTGTCCCAGTGGAAATGCAGAAAGAGATAAAGCCGTTCCAGCGGCGCAAAGATGAAATGTCTATACAGGCAGACTGCCTTCTGTGGGGAAATCGAGTAGTGGTCCCCAAGAAGGGCAGAGACACCTTCATCAATGACCTCCACAGAACCCACCCAGGCATCATAATGATGAAAGCGATAGCCAGATTCCAAGTGTGGTGGCCCGGTATTGATGCGGACTTAGAGTCCTGCGTTCAATGTACTCAGGGAGGCGCCGCTAAGTTTATGGTCTTGGCCCTCCAAACTGTGGTCTAGGGTACACGTCGACTATGTAGGCCCGTTCTTGGGTAAAATATTCCTTGTGGTTGTAGACGTGTACTCCAAGTGGATTGAATGTGAGATAATGTCGGCTAGCACGTCCACTGCCACTACTGAAAGCCTGCGGGCCATGTTTGCCACTCACGGCCTATCCAATGTCCTGGTGAGCCACAACGGGCTATGTTTTACCAGTGCTGAGTTCAAAGAATTTATGACCCGTAACGGGATCAAACATGACACATCTGCCCCGTTTAAACCAGCGTCCAATGGTCAGGCAGAGAGAGCAGTGCAAACCATCAAGCAAGGCTTGAAGAGGGTAACTGAAGGCTCACTGCAGTCTTGCCTATCCTGAGTCCTGCTTAACTACCGCACGAGACCCCACTCGCTCACTGGGATCCCCACTGCTGAACTGCTCATGAAAAGAACACTTAAGAGAAGGCTCTCGTTAGTTCACCCTGATCTACATGAACAGGTAGAGAGCAGGAGACTTCAACAAAGTACATACCATGATAGCGCAAATGTGTTACGCGAGATTGAAATCAATGATCCTGTATTTGTATTTAATTATGGACAAGGTCCCAAGTTGCTTTCCGGCACTGTCGTGGCCAAAGAGGGAGCAGGGTGTTTCAGGTTAAACTTTCAAATGGACTCATTCACCGGAAACACTTGGACCAAATCAAACTCAGATTCACGGACTATCCTGAGCAACCCACCTTGGACCCTACCTTTTTTGATCCCCCAACATACACACCAGTGGCATCCGGCACCATGGTTGACCACGAAGCAGAACCCATCATCCACAGCAGCCCAGCAGGACCCAACACACCAAGCAGCCCAGCAAGGCCAGCTGCATAGCAGCCCAGCAAGGGCCCAACAAATGATCCAACAATACCAACTTTCATACCAAGATGATCAACCAGGGCAAGAAGGGCCCCAGATCGACTCACATTGTAAATAGTTACACTATTGACTTTGCGGGGGAGTGTTGTTATATATTTTGTTGTATTTATTCTGTACAGCCACCAGAGGGCTCATCCCCTGGAGTCCCAAGAGATCCCACAATCCCTTGGGATCACAGCTATTTAACGAGGCCTCACAGGTTGGAAAGGTACTCTGCAGACCTGCAATAAAAGACTAAGGTCACACTTTACTTTTAGCTCACAGTGTTCAGTCTGACTCTTTCTCCATACATAACAGCGTTATAAAGTAAAAAACAGAAATACCATCTCGTTGCATTTCCAGTGATGCAACAGCACCAAAACTTATACCTCTCCATTCTTAACCATTCAGTTGGAAACTTCATCCACATGAGAATATTCCCCACTTCCCCCCCCCAAGTCATAAATAAAAGAAACAAACATTAAACTATAGTGCGGTAGCATTAGCAATACAGTGCCAATCTCAGAAATCAGGAGATTAAATCCCATCTCGAGCTTGTATTCAAACAACTGTACCTCTGAGATAGTTTTCAACTATTCTTATTGAGACTGATAGATTGGGCCCTTTGCAGTTACGAATGCATTAATAATTTTCTTTGGTGATTTTGAAAGACCAACAGTGGAGGTGCTGTATTGTACACTTTATAGATCAGGTTTCAAAAACTCTAGTATAGGCAGAATACAAATTGCTAAAAGGGAACAAAAGTCCAGGTGTGTATTGACATATCTTTGCTACAGCACTTTGGAGCTCCAACATCATGTTGCCCTTCAAGAAAATTCTGCAAACCTCTTATACTAGATATCAAAATAACAACTTGGAGAAATGCATCACAATAAAAAGAGAACAAAATTATTAGTCTACTTCTGCTTTATACCTCCATTATACTGCGCCTTTAAGAGCAGTATTCTGCTGTAACCATTTTAAAATATTCTCAAGCGTGTGGTCTACAGCCTATTTCACATTCTGAACTCACTGTAATGCTGACAAATTGTATCACCTCATGGTGAATCTCACAGGATTGTAAGTTCAGTGCAATGTAACTACCAGCTGGTATCTTCAAAACCCATAGTGTTGCTTGTATATGCAGATATTGTCAAATTCTACAGAGCCCCCGTAGTGATTTATTTATTTTAACTTAAATTATGTCCCCTCCTCCATCTCCTTCTCGCCAGCAGCGGTCCAAAGGTAAGTTTGCGGGGGGAGGGGGGTTGACGATACTGTGAGATACTGTGGAGTGGGAGGAGCACTCCTGCTCTTCCTGGGTGCACAGCCATAATCCTTTATTAACAACTTACCTATTGCTGGTGGTCGCCCAGCAATCGCTTAAGAATCCCAAGCGGAGCAGACCTGGCTCCTGCTCCACTTTACAATTCAAATTTAGCATAAGGGGCCTAAAACAGACATTAGATCCCTCATATACATACATAAGGGACGTAACACCCATATTAGACAGCCACCAGGGACACCTGAAAAATCACCTAATCCAATATCTTGTCAAAAGTCTTTCAGGTAACCTTTAGACATTGGTCCCCAAAATTGGCCATCATTGTGCCCATTTTACGCCCGTAGAATGGGTTCAATGAGATCCAATTTCTATGGCATCAGATCTAGAAGAGAGAAAAGTATGGATGTGGGCATTGACAGTGGTGAGAGTGAGGTGGGGCAGAGCCAAGCAATATTACTGTCATGTATGTACATTCTGTTTGTAGCCATCAGATGGCGTCATTGTTGGAGGCCACTAAGCAGCTGGTCTTTTATACCCGAGCAGCACGCACATGGTGCTGCTCAGGTATAAAAGACCAGCCATTTTGAGAGTCAGGCACTTTGGGCCGTAGTAAAGCAGAAGCAGGGTTGTACCTTGCTTAGTTAAACAGTACTCAGTTTGTACCTTTATTGCATACATAACAATTACCAAAGTGAAAATAAGCAGTTTTGGTGCTGAACCAGATGTGCAATTTGAAATTCAACTAGTCAAACAGGATGCCAAGCTTTCACACAGACTGATTCTTGGATCTGAGACTCGTGTGTAAGAAAATATCGAGGTAGTTTACCATTTGTGTATCACACCTGTGGTTTGCACGAGCTTCCTCGTCTTCCGTGCCCCTTGCACGCAAGAGCTTCAGACGCCAAACCCTTCCACCCTCCCAGTTTCATGAAAACTGGTACAGTCTACAAGTGACCTGCATTTATTCTTTTTCTTCCTCGTCCTGCTCCTTTCCACGTTTCTCTGCAAGTAACTTCTCTTCTGGTGTTTTGTCAGACACTATTTTCTGTTATCTCACTTTAAATGAAATATGTGTTGGCTGGGAACAGGTTAAATTGAGAATGTAGATATTCAGATTAAACTATATGGCAGGATAATGTACACCAACAAACCATTCTAAATACACAAGGCAATGTCTCTAAGGCTCTTACCTCAAAATTGTGTAACATTCTCCCTTAACAGGATGGGAAGTACCATGCAAGGGGGTGCGGAGGGACCCCAAATGTTATTCGTACCCAGGGCCCCAATAATTCTTAATCTAGCTCTGCTATAATTAAGAAATAATCTGATTTTTGTCATGGAATGATAATTTCAGACCCAGTAGTTGGGAAGAGGGATACACTTTCCCTATTTATTGTGAAGACCTCAAAGCACATCTTAGAACAAAAATAAGCCTCTCAGCCTTTCCAATTATCTTAGTAGAAAAAACACACACTAGGGAGGAAACACCAAAATTAACAAACACAGGTCTGACACTATCAGCTCCCATGCGCAATGACTGTGAATCACAATTACCATGGCTTTGAGATGCCAGTCTGGAAAACAAACGTATCCCCACTGAGGCCAAAAACAATGGTGGTGACAGTTGTGCTTAAATTAACTAGTGAGCAAGGAATTAGCGCCTTGCTTAATATTTTAAAAAGAATATTTGTGGAAGTTGCATACAAATCCAGAAGCTGTGTTACAGTTGAATTAGACTAGGATTTTCTGATCCAACGGGCAGGGATCGCTGATTGCTCTGGGCCTCCAAAGCTGGCTTGCACTGGTGCACAGTATTTTTCCGTCATTTACCTTTGGTCTTATGTGGGAATTGGCTGAAGAAAAATGGAAAAAATTACTGTGCATTACAAACTACTGTATATATGGGCACACATGGTACTTGCACAGGGATGTTATTATTTTCCTTGGTCTATTTTTATCTTCAGATTATTTGAGCAGTCCCCATTATATAGGAATGTGAGTAAGAAGGAATGGCTTTGAAAGGTGGCACCTATTTTTCTGGTCATGGAAATTTTGAACGGAACCTGCCTGGCCATTTGGTGTTTAGAATTTCCTCTACATGATAGTTGCAGTGAAATTCTAACATGCTCAGAGAAAATCTTCTCTAATAGTTCGTATAGGTTTCAAATCAAGGTCTGAGGTGGCCTTAGTCAATTAGCAGCTCAGACAAAGTCTGGGAATACCATGGAGTTCTGAATGTGTGGTATTCCAAACAGACAATGGGCTAGGGTTTCCGCATTTTTTGCATGCCTAACGGCCACTTAAATGACGTATAATGCCCATATATCGCCCATTTAGCCACAAAATGGAAACTGATGGGCATTTTTCGGAAACTTATCGTTGAGCGTTACTTTCCCCATGTGGATAATGCCGGGAAAAAATAATACCGCCCACCCACCTTTTGAGGCAGAATCATCAGAATGGGCGAAATCAATGCCCATAATATCGCCCAGTGTTAGTTTCCGCACGGAATTAACACTGAGATTCAATACTACCGCCCGCCCATTTTTTCTGTCGTAAAGAGCATATTTGGCGAAACTAATACCCAAGAGATTGCCCACTGTCACTTTCACCATCTCGCACACATATCACCCACAATATCGCTCGTCCAAAAAAACGCCCAGAAAAAGTGGAACTGTTCTGAACTAAAGCCAGCGGTGTGGCTGCCATTTTTAAAATCGCAGGTCGCTTCATTCAAAAGGCTGCTTCAACTTCAGGGGAGTTTGCATTGACTCTGGAGTTCTTCTCAGGTGAAGTGACCATCTCAACAGACATATTTTCAGACTCTGGACTATTGGGGGTTTACTCTAGGTGTATTTTAGTGAGGAAATTATTGCTTCTGATCAATCGCTATTATGCTTTCATTGGAATCGGGCCAGCCATTTCTCAGTCTGCATCGATTAATACGCAAATGCTACAGAGTGCAGATGGCTCAATGTGTGATGCACATCATTATGTCCCGAAATTAAGACGTGCAAGAATGAGGAGGAGGGCTAGACCATACACACCCCGCATGTACAGGGAAAAGAGGTCTTACCCCGACGTGTCCGACCACACCTGTCTTCGGAGACTGCGCTTCCACAAGGTGGTGATCAATGAAATATGTGAGCTCATCAGACCACATATGCAGCCTGCCATCAGGACATCAGTGTCGGTCGAGGTCAAGGTCACCATGGCACTGTCTTTCTACACATCCGGTTCCTTTCAGGCCTCTGTGGTCGAGATTTCCCCTCTGTCTCATCATGCCACCCATCGCTGCATTAGACAGGTCACGGAGGCCCTGTATGCGAGAAGGATGGACTTTATCAGCTTCCCCATGACCACAGAGGCTCAGACTGACAGGGCTGGAGCATTCTACTGCATTGCTAAGTTCCCCAGGGTGCAGGGAGCTATACAGTGCACTCACATCGCCATGCGGCCACCTTCTCAGGACCAGGAGCTTTTTCGTAACAGAAAAGGATTTCACTCCTTGAAGGTCCAATTAGTTGTCGACCACAACCAGATCATCATGGCAGTGAATACCAAATGTCTGGGCACCTTCGATGAGGCTCACATCCTGCGTGAGAGCGCTGTCTCTGACATCTCTAAGAGTCAGCCACAAGGACAGTGCAGGATGCTTGGTGATAACCGATATGGCCCAGTCACCTGGCTAATGACCCCCCCTGCGTGACACCCACACCGAAGCCGAGAAGTGATACACCAAAGCCACAGAGACACACGTAATTGTGGTCCAGAAAATAGTAACTGTGCTTAAGCAGCGCTTCAGATGTCTGGACCACTCAGGAGGGGAGCTACAATACAACCCTGAGCAAGTAGCTAAATTCATGGTCGTGTGCTCCATGCTGCACAATTTGGCTATCAGGAGGGGCCAAGAATTGCCAGAAGGGACTGATGTTCCACCTCAGGAGTGAGAGGAAGAGGACAACGATAGGCTGGATGATGACCTATGGCCAGACAGTCAGGCTGGCTATGCAACCATGCCCACAACCCCCTCCAGACCACAGGAAAGGACTGTGGTGGCTACATAGCTGCAAGACTCTTGCGTCAGGAGCTGATATGTGAACAATTTGCCTGAAAGAACGTCGCTGTGAGGGACAATGCTGGCACACTGTTGTGTATGTGCAGCTCAGACATCAATGGTGCCCATCACCTTGGTGCCAGTTAAAGTTTATGTTGATTGAAGTTAAGTTTTATTTAACCCTTTCATGTTAAGGAATCACCAGTGTGTAACGGTCCAGCTATCTGAGACAATGCGCAACAAGGTTATGTTCAATAAAAAAAATTTCATACCAACATTGGTCTTAAATCGTAAGTATCACAGGCAAAAACATCCAACCCCCGCCCACACCCCACTTTTTCCACCATTGACATCAATCAAATGTTCAACATGTCCAGCAACACAGAATACAAAGGCAAAGCAGGAGGGTGGTCCCCTCCCCCCATACATTACAACAAATTGCATTCACCCAGATGGAGATATAACACAGCCATCACCTGTGGACATGCACCTCACTTTCCATCCCCCCTCCCCTTCTTCTCCCCACCTCCCCACCCTTCCCCTCCTTGCTCCATGCCGCCTGGCTGAAGAGCTCCTCAGGCGGTGCCTCATTGGGGGGATGAAAGCAGAGGTGGTGGTTGCACGGGTACGGGAACGGGGGGGTGCTGAGGGGGCAACATTCTCTGATGCAGAAACGGGATCTTGGTCCTTGCTCTCATCTGTCGTTCGCAGTGGTGGTACGGAACATAGGGGTGGAGTGCCGTGCTCTGGGACCACTGGGAGGCCTGTGCCAACAGTGTTCCTGGCTATCACATCCAGGGCCTCCCCCATCCGCGGATGTACTTAGTCTTGGTGGCCAGCTGTCAGGATATGTCCCCCAATGCTTCGATGAGCTGGTCACCAATGTCTACAGTCCTCCTGGACAACTGTACCATCTCTCTGCTCTCATGTGGCGCTCGTGGACCAGACCTGCTGCGCCCACGAGACCTCTGAATGGTTGGCGTCTGTCCTGGGGACAAATGGGGTGCCCTATGGCGAGGTGCTTGGGGCCGGTACCTCCAGAGTGGAGGCAGGAATGACTGGATGACCACTAGATGGCCTTGGGGTGGAATGGCTTCTGGAGCGTGACGATGCAGATTCCTCGAAGTCCGCGCCCTCATCCGTAGAGAACAGACCCAGTGGATTGATGGGCGAGAATCGGAGCTCCTCAGCACCAGATGTTGGATCGTCCACCGAGTCCGGCCCCGTGCCCCCACCTTCTGGCCTCTGTGGTCTTGCCTGGGGCCACGCTGTTGGCTGAGCTGCAAAACACAAGTTAGGTTATTAGAGGAAAAAGGGGTGCTAGGGTCACAAGGTGAGTCCAGCGCTACACACAGCATATGCACGACAAAAGCACCACCGCTATCAAAATCATCACAGACATTACATTTCATGACCATCAACACATTTGCATTGCAATGATTTTCATTAGGCCAGCATTATTTCTATGACAATTTTAGAAATTATCTACCATATATGATTGTTCGAATATGAGTGGGTGTGGCATCTATTGACTTCACATCATGCAATGGTATAAATTTTACTCACGGGGCATCACTTCAAGGTCTGCAGTTGTGTCCGTGGCTGTCTGGGTGTGCTTCCCCACGAGTGCGAGCACCCGCTCCTCCATCTCAGTGATGTCGCTGGGGACTGGTGGCCCCCCACCTGTTCATCTCTGCATGGACTTCATCGTCGATAGCTTCTTCTGTAAAAGGTGACAGGACGACATGGCATGAGATCATTGCGTGATATCATTGCTAGGTACTGTCACAGAGACTGATACAACACATAACCGACAGATGTAATCATGATTATTATGAAAATGATCATTCTTTACCTAAAGACGTACACCATGGCCGCAGACTTTGAGTAAAACATTACCGGTAAAAATGAGAGACCTCACATCTGCTGATAGTCACTCATGACTGTTACCATTCAAATAATATAAATACATAAGTACATGTATATAAATGTAATACATACTCTTGCGGATCCCACAAGGTCGTTCCATCGTTTGTGGCATTGGTTGTTCTCACGCACCTCGCTGGTCGCCGACAAGACCACCTCTGCTATCTCGGCCCATATCTTCTGCTATGCCTTTGGGGCGGGCTTCCCACACCCTCCCTGTGTCAAATCACCCCAGCATAACTCGACCTCCTGCAGGAGGGAGGCATTTGCCTCGTCCAAGAACCTCCTCGCTCTTTTGCGCCCTCCAATGTGCTCTCCCACCTCACTGCTCTCGCCAGCATTAGTCTCCACAGCGTGCTGTGATGACTCCTCCTCTCCCTCCATTATAGGCCAAATTCAGGCAGATATGTGGCTGGTAACAGCTAATTTTTATTTCCCCATTTGCTGTAAAGCTCTAAACTCTCCCCCCCCTTCCTCCCAAAGCAGCCACACCACACATGCCTTCTGTCCCTCTCAGCTCCCTCTCTCTGTCTCCTCTTCTGCGCATGTCATAATGACCCTTGACCTCCTGAGTCGCGGGAATCGAGTGTTGCCATGCTGTTGCTAAGGACAACGACACTTTACGGCAGAAGGTCAGCAAGATTTAACGCTACCGCCCATTTCATATCGCTTGTGGTAATGCCCAATTTCAAAAATGGAGAGTAGGTGCTTTGAGAATGGACGAGAAGCCGGTGATCTGAAAACCCATTTTTACCGCCCATGCCGGAAGTAACACCCAATGGGTTTAGCAGAACTAGCATGTGAATTCGATATTTGTTTACAATACTAAACATTTTAAACTTAGTAGCCCAAATATGATTTTAGTAGCCAAGGGCTACTAATCATAGAATCATAGGGCTAAAAATTGGATATGGACAGAAAAATAAATAGCACGGAATCCAGTTTGACGGAGTACTAAACTCGTAATTTGGTGAGGGAGGGAATTCGGTGTATTGAGGGAAGTGGTGCTGTTCTGGAATTTTTAAAAACAAGGAGCTGTCCAAGAGAGGGAGCCTGAGGCAGCAACACATGAGAGCGGAGGTCTGGAGGCATTAATTAAAATTAATAGTTTAAACACGATATTAACTAGAATCTAAAAGAGGGAATAGAGATTTTTTAGACCATGAATGGGCAGCTGAGACCAGTTGCTTGCAATTCCTGCGCCATGTGAGAATTTCAGGACACCTCACGTGTCTTGGGGGACCAGGTGTGTACAAAATTTTTCCAACTGCTTTGAGCTCGAGCTCAGAGTTTCCGAGCTTGAGGGGCAGCTCGAATCACTGTGGGGCATCAGGGAGACTAGGTTCCAGGAGATGGCTACACCGCAGGCAGAGAGAGTTCAGGATAGTAAATGGGTGGCCATCTGGAAGAGTAGGAAGAGGCAGGAAGTGCAGGAGTCTCCAGGGTGTGTGTAATTCTCAAACCGGTACTCAGCATTGGAGACCGCTGTGAGTGATGACACCTTGAATGAGTGCAATCCAGACCATGGCACCAATGGACAAGGGACCGCACAGGGGGGAACAGCAAAGCGTAGAAACGCAATCGTTATAGGAGATTCCATAGTTAGAGGGACAGACACACATTTCTGTAACCGTCATCGTGAGTCCCGCATGGTGCATTGCCTCCCTGGTGCCAAGTAAAGGATATCATGGAATGGGTGCAGAATATTCTGCAGGGGGAAGGGAGTGAGCCAGAAGTTGTGGCATACGTTGGTACCAACAACATAGAGAGGGCAGGTATTGAGGTGCTACAGTCAGACTTTCAGGAGCCAGGGAGGAAATTAAAAAGTAAGACCTTGAAGATAGTAATGTCTGGATTACTCCCAGTGCCACGCGCCAGCGAGAGTAGAAGTAGGAAGATAGGGAGGATCAATGCATGGCTAGAGGCATGGTGCAGGAGGGAGGGCTGCAGATTCTTAGGGCATTGGGACCAGTTCTGGAGCATTGCTCCAGTGCACCAGCGCAGCCTTCGGCCGTCTAAGGAAAAGAGTGTTTGAAGACCAGGCCCTCAAATCTACCACCAAACTCATGGTCTACAGGGCTGTAGTAATATCCGTCCTCCTGTATGGATCTGAGGCATGGACGATGTATAGAAGGCACCTCAAGTCGCTGGAGATATATCACCAATGATGTCTCCACAAGATCCTGCAAATCCCCTGGGAGGACAGGCGCACCAACATCAGTGTCCTCGACCAGGCTAACATCCCCAGTATTGAAGCACTGACCACATTCGATCAGCTTCGCTGGGCAGGCCACATAGTTCGCATGCTAGATACGAGACTCCATAAGCAAATGCTTTATGCGGAGCCCCTTCATGGTAAATGAGCCAAAGGAGGACAGCGGAAACGTTATAAGGACACCCTCAAAGCCTCGCTGGTAAAGTGCAACATCACCACTGACACCTGGGAGACCCTGGCCGCAGACCACCCGAGGTGGAGAAAGTCCATCCGGGAGGGCATTGAGCTCTTCGAGTCTCAACGCACAGAGCATAAAGAGGCCAGGCTCAGGCAGTAGAAGGAGCGCGTGGCAAACCAGCCCCACCGACCCCTTCCTTCGATGAATGTCTGTCCCACCTGTAACATGGTCTGTGGCTCTCGTATCGGACTGTTCAGCCATCAAATAACTCACTTTGGGAGTGGAAGCAAGTCCTCCTCGATTCCGAGGGACTGCCTATGATGATGATGGGACAGGAGGCACCTATTCAAAAGGGATGGGTTGCACTTCAACAGGACTGGGACCAATGTCCTCGTGGGGATGTTCATTGGTGTGATTTGGGAGGATTTAAACTAAATTGGCAGGGGAATGGGCACCAACATATAGAAGTAGAAAAGAGGAATAAGGTACATAAAGGAATGAGAGTGTTGGATAGTACAATAGATACCATATTAGATAGGAGTAGACTAAGAAGGACTATTAAGAATACAAAGACAGATTTAGAATGCATGAATGTAAATGCACAAAGTGTGGGGAATAAGGTTGGAGCATCAAGCACAATTAGCCGTGTGGGAATATGATGTAGTGGCAATAACGGAATTGTGGCTTAGCAGTGGGGAGGACTGGGTGCTTAATATTCACGGATACAAGTGTGTCAAAATTCAGTCCTGCCATTTTTGATGCAGTGACACTGGCTGAGTGCTGATTTTAACGGCAGGCGGTAGGTGCCACCTCAAACTGCAAAATTCAGTTTTACCGCCCAACGATGAGAGAGCAGCACTAAAAGTGGTGATGCACACTCATCCTCGGGTGCCAACGGAACGGCATCTCAGGAGGCTTACCAAATTTCCTGACGGTAGGCTGCCGGCATGCAAGTTAAAAAAAATGAAATGAAAAAAGCTTCCAATACTTTCCCTCACCCTCACCCACACTTCTCCAATGGTCCCATTAATACATCAATCCTAAAAAGAATAAACATAACTGTTGTGTATTGTCCAGGTACATTAAATGTATAATATAAGTACAATGGTGCACCACAGAGGGTGCTGTGGTGGGAGACCTGAAAGTACCTGCATGCCCACCACATCTGAGAGGCACTCTGAAGCTGAACAATAAAGGACCAAGGTCACTGCAGTTATTACAACACCAGACTTTGTGGAGTCAGTGATTTGTGTGCTACATACACCACATTAACCATTTACCTTGATCCCTGCTACCGTCCCGGGATCCCTGATGTCCCACCACCTTTCCCAGGCTGTATGAAGACCTGCCGGTATGGCCACCCTGCTTATCAAGTAACACATCGGCGGCGGTAAGGGGCGTTGCACGCTCAATGACATCACCATGTGGGTGGCAGCCGACCGCACAGCGGTACGTCTTTGTGCCGCCCTCACCGTCCAACTAAATTTCCAGTCTGCCCAAGACCCCGGTCGCCGCTGACAGTAAGGATTTAGCTGTCCATTAGCCACCCCTCTCCGGTGGCAACGGGTGGCGTTAAAAAATTAATTTCGACCAAGGTGTTCAAAAAAGATAGGGAAGGAGAAAAGGGAGGTGGTGTGGCAGTACTGATTAGGGAAGACATTGTAATGTTGGAAAGAGAGTATGTCCTTGAGGAGGCAAGGACAGAATCCATTTGATTAGAGTTGAGAAGTGAAAAGGGTATGATAATGCTATTAGGGGTATTCTATAGGCCTCCAAAAATTGAGAGAGAGCTAGAGGAGCAAATCTGCAGGGAAATCACAGAGATGTGCAAGAACTATAGAGTGGTGATATTAGGGACTTTAATTACACAAATATCGATTGGGATAATGTTAGAGTGAAGGGAAAGGAGGGGGAGGAATTTCTCAAATGTGTTCAGGATGACTTCTTTGACCAGTATGTTCTCGGCCCATCTAGAATGGATGCATTGCTGAACCTTGTGCGGGGCAATGAGGTGGGCCAAGTGCACCAAGTGTCTGTGGGAGAACACTTGGTTAAGAGTGATCATCGTATCATATGGTTTAGATTAGAAATGAGAAAAGTAAGGAACAATCTAAAGTGTAACTTCTAAATTGGAAGATGACTAACTTCAAATGGGATGAGAAGGGATGTAGCCAGGGCAAAATGGAACCAAAGATTGACAGGAAAAACTGTAACGGAACAATGAGTGATTTTTAAGGAGGAGATGTTTCAGGTACAGGCTAAGTACATTCCAACAAGAGGGAAAGTCAAGGGAACCAAAGTCATGGTTCCTTGGATGACGAGGGAGAGAGAGAATATGATAAAACAAAAAAAGAGGGTGTATGATGCATGTCAGGTGAACTCTTCAAGTGAGAACCAGGCCAAATACAATAAATTGAGAAGGGAACTGAAGAGGAAAATAAGACTGGCAAAGAGAGAATATGAGAATAGAATGGCGGTTAACATAAAAAGGGAAACCAAAAATCTTCTACAGGCATGTGAATAGTAAATGAGAAGTAAGAGGCGGGGTGAAGCCTATTCGTGACAAAGAAGGTGATATATGCTTAGGATGTGCTAATTTGCAACAGAAAAATGTTCTGCTTGGGTCCCCTTGATCACATGACCTGATTGCTGATTGGTCCCCTTGGAAGATAAGACATACCCAGCTGTTTCCCTGAAATGTGTAATTGGAACCGCCCAACCCAAGTTCTCAATGACTTTGCAAAATATAATTCGAGCCATTCTGACTGCCGACTCCAGGCAGGAGAGAGCTTCCCCTCCCCGTCCAATTTCCTACCCCCCAAGCCCAAGTTCATGCTCCATCCCAGCCCAAGTTCCTGCCCCATTCTAGCCCAAGTTCCTGACACTCCCAGCCCAAGTTCCTGACACTCCCAGTGCAAATTCTTGACGCCGCCAGCCCAAGTTCCTGCCCCATCCCAACCCAAGTTCGTTCGAAAGCTAACCCAAAAGCCCTAGTTGCTGGCAATAGTCACTGACCCAAATGATGCAGGATGAATCAAACACATGACATGGAAATAATGTAAAAAATGTAATGAAATTTATGGTAGGCAGCAGCTCCATGGTCAGACTAGCAAAGCAACGCAGTCAGCAGCAGCACAACTCCTCATGATACAGGCCCCACTTCTGGTTTCGGGTCCGAGGAGTCTGCGCATGCATGCGATAGGGGTGGGGGGCGGGGCGGGGGGGGGGGGTGGCGGAGTCCTAAGCATGCATGCACAGAAGGACACATAAAAAACAGTTGCAAATAATCACTTTGATCTGCTTAGAGGCACAGAGCAAGGCTAGAATACTTAATGAGTACTTTGTATCAGTGTTTACTAAGGAAGACGATGCTGACAAAAGATCGGCAGAAGCAGAAATGATAGAGGTGATGGATGGGGTGAAAATTGATATGCAGGATGTACTGGAAAGGTTGGATATGCCTAGAATGGATAAGTCGCCTGGTCCGGATGGCTTGCATCCCAGGTTGCTAAGGGAAGTGGGGGTGGAGATAATGGAAGAGCTTGCCATAATCTTCCAATCTTCCCTAGATGCAGGGGAGGTGCCGGAGGATTGGAAAGTGGCAAATGTGACACCCTTGTTCAAGAAAGGATGTAAGGACAATCCTAGTGACTACAGACCAGTCAGTTTAACATCAGTGGTGGGTAAGGTTTTTGTAAAGTCTGTAGCTCCATACTGCTGTTTAATAAAGAGCAGGTCACCTGACTAGCAGGTCAGAAGTTTCGGGAACCTGCAGCCATCTTACAGGTTGTGTGTTGTGTGCTCTCTGAAGATATCACATTTGGTCATGAGAATGGGATGTAATCGGATAATACAAAGCTGAAATTTTTGTTGGTGAAGGATTCAGCCAGCCGACAGAGACTTTGAGAGCTTCTCTGTTTTTGGAAACAGCTACAAATCCAAGGCAAATTACGAGTACACTTGGTTAAATTGCCAGAGTCAAAATGGCTGCGCCATGGGAGTTATAGGGCATTTGGGAGCATTTCAAAGCGATCGTGAAAGTTTCAGAGCGTATGTGAAATGTTTTTCACTGCAAATAATATAATCGAAATCCCTGGTAATGAAGACAATAACCGGGTGGTGCTGGAATGAAAAAGAGCTATATTCTTAACTGAGGCCGGACCCGAGTTGTATGAAACGCTGATAAATTTGCTTGTGCCTGAAAGCCAAAGGATACAATGCGGAAGCAGATCCTAACTAAGTTACAGTCCCGTTCCTTTAGAAATTGCTGAAAGTTATTATTTCGGAATACGAAATCAGAAGGCCGAAGAAAATATCAGTGAGTACATTGTAGCATTAAAAAAGCTATCTATTCACTGAAATTTCGGAGACTTTCAGAACCGAGCATTGCAAGACCGCTTTGTTTGTGGGATGAAAAATGATGCGATCAGAAGAAAGTTATTGACGACGCCTAACTTGACTTTTGATTTAGCTTGTCAGACAGCTAGGTTGATGAGCATGGCTGACAAATATTCTCAAGAATTTCGTACTAATTTCAGTCATCAGACAACTGAGGTGAATTGCCTGCAGGTTCAAAGTAAAAGGCGGAGGGGCCCCAAAGTCTCAGAAACTGGAAATGGGAACACAGCATTGATGTCCTGCTGTCGATGCCTGGGACAACACATTGCTCAAAGTTGTCCATATGTGATGGCAGAGTGTTTCCTCTGCAGGAAAAGTGGGCATCTGGGCCAACTGAAGGATAAACCAGCTTTCAAAGCTATGAGTAGAAATCCCCAGAGACTACATAGCATGGAAGAACAACAACAGGACGAGGAGATGTTAGAGTTAAACGTCATCAGGAATACGAGATTAATGGACGGCGATTCGAAAAGTATCATAATCCACATAGATGTTGCAGGATTCAAGCTACCCATGGAAATCGACACTGGTGCATCCGTGAGTGTAGTACCAGAGTCGCTATACCGCGACAAATTGTGGGATTTCCCATTGGAGAAAGCCAAGATAGAGCTGCGAGGCTACTCGGGAGAGAACATTCTGGTGGTAGGTCATATCACCGTACCGGTGAAATACAAGGATCAAGTTCAGAGCTTGCCTCTAATAGTAGTGGCAGGAGACAAGCCTGCCTTACTAGGAAGAAATTGGTTGGGATCAATGAAGCTGGATTGGAGTGAGATTTGTCGTGTTGCAACGAGATTTGCATCAAAGGATGATGTCATCAAGAATTATTTGAAGGTGTTCTGCGAAACGGGCAGTCCGATCCAAGGCTTCAAGGTGAGTGTCAGGGTACAGAAGGACGCTAGATCAGTTTACTGCAAGCCACGTTCCGTACCATATGCACTCAAGGAGTAAGTTGAGCAAGAATTCAAAAGACTAGAGACTGAGAACATTATTTCTAAGATAGATCGATGTAATTGGGCCATTATTGTTGTACCTAAGTCCGATGTTAAGGTAAGATTATGTGATGATTATAAAGTAACCGTAAACCAGGTTCTAGAGGTTAATGTCCCCAATACATTGCCAAATATAGAAGATTTGTTCACAACACTGACAGTAGGTCAGATCTACTCAAAGTTGGATCTTACGAATGTCTACTTACAGCTTGAACTAGATGAGGAGTCCAAGTTATGCTTGACTATAAATACCCATCTAGGCCTATATCAATTTAGTAGGCTACCATTTGGAGTGTTTTCCACCCCTGCCATATTCCAAGGTGTTATGAACCAGATTTTGCAAGATATTGAAGGGGTAGTATATTATTTAGATGACATACTAATTTCAGCACCAAATAGGCAAATTCATAATAACATATTGAATGAAGTCCTCAAACGGTTAGAGAAGCACAGAGTACGAGTGTCTGCTCGCAAGTGTGAGTTATTTCAAAACTCAATGGGGTACAGAGTAGACAAAGGTGGTTTACATCCAACCAAGGAAAAACTGGATGCAATCAGAAATGCACCCACTCCCAAGAATGTCACTGAACTTCGATCATTTTTGGATCTTTTGAACTATTATGGGAAGTTCCTACCAAATTTGGCTACAGTATTACATCCACTGAGTGACCTATTGAAAAAACAGGTCCATTGGAAGTGGTCAAAAGAATGCGATACAGCATTCAAGGAGTGTAAAAGCAACTTGGTAGAGAGCACCATGTTAGTTCACTATGACGTAACTCAAGAGATCAAGCTAGCATGTGATGCCTCTCCGTATGGAGTTGGGGCAGTAATCTCTCATGTATTACATAGTGGGGAGGAGAGACCAATTGCTTTTGCTTCACGCACTCTCAGTGCCAGTGAGCGTAATTATGTGCAAATCGAAATGGAAGCTTTGGCATTAATTTTGGGGGTCAAGAAGTTTCACAAATACTTGTATGGCCGTAAGTTTACTCTCGTTATGGACCATAAGCCCCTGACAGCAATCCTCGATCCAAAGTCCCCAGTTCCAACATTAGCTGCAGCCCAAATGCAGAGATGGGCTTAGATTTTGTCAGCATATACATATGATATTGAATACAGACGATCAGCTGATCACAGCAATGCTGATGCTATGACTAGATTGCCTTCCCCATCACAAGTTACACCTAATAGGGAAGAGGTGTTCTATTTTTCTTACATTGATGAACTGCCAGTCACAGCTGAAGAGATTGGTAGGGCAACCAAACGTGACCCAGTGATGTCAAAGGCGTATGATTATATTGCAAATGAATGGCCAAACTAGGTAAGTGACAAAGATATTCATCCATTCTTCATTCGTAGGAATGAATTATCAGTCGATAAAGATTGTATTATGTGGGGTGCAGGAGTGGTTATACCAAATAAATTCAGGTCCAAATTATTAGGAGATCTCTATGACCTGGGAATGTGCTTGACCAAGAGTTTTGCACACAGTTACTTATGGTGGCCAGGTCATGATAAAGATACGACATGTCAATCGGTAAGCAAGCAATCACCATCAGTACCATTACAGCCATGGAAATGGCCTCCCAGGGTGTGGCAAAGGCTACATATTGATTTTGCTGAGCTAGAAGGACAACAATTGTTCATTGTGATTGATAGCCATTTGAAGTGGGTCAAGGTGTTTCCAATTTGGAAAATAATAAGTAAAATATTAGACATTTTGTAAAGATTATTTTCTTCATTTGGCCTCCCAGAAGAAATTGTTTCGGACAATTTCGTTCAGGAGAATTTGCACAGTTCACGAGCAAAAATGGTGTGAAACATACCAAGGTTCCACTGTACCACCCTGCTTCGAATGGTGCAGCAGAGCACAATGTACAAATTGTAAAACGTGCCCTCAAAAAACAAATGTTGGATCCACATCCAAAGAAACGACTGTTGTCATTGGACCACAAATTGGCTCATTTTCTAATAACGTATCGTAATAATCCTCACACAACCACTGGTAGAACACCAGCAGAGTTGTTTCTCAAATGACAACTACGAACCAGATTCTCGTTGTTAAAACCAAACTTGGCACAGTCGGTAGAAGAGACACAATTAAGACAGAAAGAGAATCATGATAGAGGTAGAGTGAAAGAGAGAAGTGTGCAATTAAATCAGAAGGTGAGAGTGAAGAACCATCACCATAAATGGGTAAAGTGGTTACCAGGAAGGATGGTGACGATATGTGGTCCTCGCACATATTTGGTCAAGATGTTTGATAATGGACAGGTTAGGTTTGTTCACATTGATTATATTTTACCCACATACATGAAAGTAGTTGCGAGTGGGAGTGATTCAATTATTTCTGACTTATCAGATAATTTTGATACACCAGTAGCACATCCTACACCCAATGTACTGGAAACAAATCCTAGAGAAAGTCAGAATTTAAGTCTGAGTCCGAGTCAGGAAAACAAACAGTCTGAAGTTAGAGCGAGTTCAAATGGAAATCAAGGGCATCCCTTGGAGGAAAACTTCCCTCAGGATCAGCCTCGAATGAATTTAAATTCGACACCATGTTTGGAAGGTTCTGTTCAAGAGCGAAGGTATCCTCTTCGAAACAGAAAACAAGTGGTTAAGCTTGATTTGTAAATTTGGCAAAATAAGTTCATATCCTTTCTTATGTATAACCATGCAAGTTATGTATGATGATTGTTTGTTATAATAACTTCTTCATTAAGGAGGGAGAAGTGTAATGTCCTTAACTCCACATTGTGGATGCCTGTGTTACTGCAGCTAGTGTTGTTTAATAAAGAGCAGGTCACCTGACCAGCAGGTCAGAAGATTCCAGAACCTGCAGCCATCTTACAGGTTGTGTGTTGTGTGCTCTCTGGAGATATCACAGGTTGAGAAACAATAATCTGGGAAAAGATTAACAGGCACTTGGAGACGTTTAAGTTAATTAAGGAGAGCCAGCATAGATTTGTCAAAAAAAGCAGATCGTGTTTGACTAATCTAATTTAATTTTTTGATGAAGTAACTGTTGTGTATCTGTAAAGCATGCATTCCCATGTTCCGTCACCAGGGAGTGCATCCCCTGAAGTCCCAAGGGATCCCAGCATCCCTTGGGAGCACTGTGTATAAGCCGGCCCCTAAGGCCTATTCCTCACTCTGGAGTGTCTTAATAAAGACTGAGGTCACTGTTACTTTAACCTCCCTGTGTGCAGTCTCATCTGTGTGAGGAACATAACAACTGGCGATGAGTACACGAATCCAACGCAAAGATGCAGCAAACCGTGGGGATCCTGGCGAAGTCCTTGGAGGGTGAGGACTGGGAAGCCTCTGTTGAACGGTTGGACCAGTACTTTGTAGCCAACGAGCTGGACGGAGAAGGAAGCACTGCAAAAAGGAGAGCGGTCCTCTTCACAGTCTGCGGGGCACCGACCTACAGCCACATGGCTCCGGTGAAACCCACAGATAAGTCGTATGAGGAGCTGTGTACACTGGTTCGGGAGCATCTTAACATAGAAACATAGAAACATAGAAAATAGGTGCAGGAGTAGGCCATTCGGCCCTTCTAGCCTGCACCGCCATTCAATGAGTTCATGGCTGAACATGCAACTTCAGTACCCCATTCCTGCTTTCTCACCATACCCCTTGATTCCCCTAGTAGTAAGGACTTCATCTAACTCCTTTTTGAATATATTTCGTGAATTGGCCTCAACAACTTTCTGTGGTAGAGAATTCCACAGGTTCACCACTCTCTGGGTGAAGAAATTCCTCCTCATCTCAGTCCTAAATGGCTTCCCCCTTATCCTTAGACTGTGTCCCCTGGTTCTGGACTTCCCCAACATTGGGAACATTCTTCCTGCATCTAACCTGTCTAACCCCGTCAGAATTTTAAACGTTTCTATGAGGTCCCCTCTCATTCTTCTGAACTCCAGTGAATACAAGCCCAGTTGATCCAGTCTTTCTTGATAGGTCAGTCCCGCCATCCTGGGAATCAGTCTGGTGAACCTTCGCTGCACTCCCTCAATAGCAAGAATGTCCTTCCTCAGGTTAGGAGACCAAAACTGTACACAATACTCCAGGTGTGGCCTCACTAAGGCCCTGTACAATTGTAGCAACACCTCCCTGCCCTTGTACTCAAATCCCCTCGCTATGAAGGCCAACATGCCATTTGCTTTCTTAACCGCCTGCTGTACCTGCATGCCAACCTTCAATGACTGATGTACCATGACACCCAGGTCTCGTTGCACCTCTCCTTTTCCTAATCTGTCACCATTCAGATAATAGTCTGTCTCTCTGTTTTTACCACCAAAGTGGATAACCTCACATTTATCCACATTATACTTCATCTGCCGAGGGAGAGCGTGCTGATGGCAAGGTATCGGTTCTATACGTACTAGCGATCTGAAGGTCAGGAAGTGGCGAGCTACGTCGCCGAGCTAAGGCGACTTGCAGGACAATGTGAGTTTGATGGCTACCTGGAGCAAATGCTCAGAGACTTTTTTGTATTGGGGATTGGCCACGAGACCATCCTACGAAAACTCTTGACTGTAGAGACACCGACGTCAGTAAGGCCATTGCGATAGCACAAGCGTTTATGTCCACCAGTGATAACACCAAACAAATCTCTCAGCACACAAGTGCTAGCAATGTTCATAAATTAAGTGGAACTGTGTTTGCGAGCAAAAATGTACAGGGCAGAACCCACGAGTCTGCCAACAGGCCTCAGGTGACCCAGATGACTCAGAGTCCGCAACAAAGGATGAATGCAAGGCAATTCACACCTTGTTTGCGTTGTGGAGGCTTCCATGTAGCCTTTTCAGGCCGCTTCAAAGGGTATGTTCACAAGAGCTGTGGAACAATGGGGCACCTCCAACGAGCTTGCAGACGAGGTGCAAGCTCTGCAAAACCTGCTCACCACGTGGCAGAGGAAGATCGGTCCATGGTGGACCAAAGCAATTTCGAGCCTCAGAGAGAGGAGGCAGATGCTGAAGTACACGGGGTGCACACATTTTCGACGAAATGTCCACCTATAATGCTAAATGTAAAATTGAATGGCTTACCCATAGCCATGGAACTGGACACTGGAGCGAGCCAATCCATCATGAGTAAAAAGATGTTTGAGAGACTGTGGTGCAACAAGGCATTCAGACCAGCCCTGAGCCCCATCCACACGAAACTGAGAACGTACACCAAAGAGCTTATCACTGTCCTGGGCAGCGCCATGGTCAAGGTCACCTACGAGGGCACGGTGCATGAACTGCCACTCTGGATTATCCCGGGCGATGGCCCCACACTGCTCGGAAGGAGCTGGCTGGGCAAAATCCGCTGGAACTGGGATGACATCCGAGCGATATCACATGTCGATGAGGCCTCATGTACCCAGGTTCTTAACAAATTTCCTTCCCTTTTTGAGCCAGGCATTGGAAACTTTTCCGGGGTGAAGGTGTGGATTCACTTGGTCCCAGAGGCACGACCCATTCACCACAAGGCGCAAGTGGTACCTCACATGATGAGGGAGAGAGTGGAAATCGAGCTGGACAGGCTTCAATGCGAGGGCATCATCTCCCCAGTGGAATTCAGCGAGTGGGCCAGCCCGATTGTTCCAGTACTCAAAAGTGATGGCACGGTCAGGATTTGAGGCGATTATAAAGTAACTATTAATCGTTTCTCGCTACAGGATCAATACCCACTACCTAAGGCAGATGACCTATTTGCAACGCTGGCAGGAGGCAAGACGTTCACCAAGCTCGACCTAACTTCGGCCTACATGACACAGGAGCTGGAGGAGTATTCGAAGGGCCTCACCTGCATCAACATGCACAAGGGACTTTTCATCTACAACATCTGCAAAAGACTCGTGCTAGCATGTGATGCGTCGTCGTACAGAGTCAGGTGTTTGGCCTCAAATTTGAGCTGGAAACCGATCACAAGCCCCTCATATCCCTGTTCGCTCAAAACAAGGGGATAAATACTAATGCCTCAGCCCACATACAAAGGTGGGCACTCGCGCTATCAGCATATAACAATACCATCCGCCACAGGCCAGGTACCGAGAACTGTGCGGATGCTCTCAGTCGGCTACCATTGCCCACCACGGGGGTGGAAATGGCGCAGCCTGCAAACTTGTTGATGGTGGCGCTGCCCGCAGACTTGTTGATGATTATGGAAGCGTTGAAAATGATAAATCACCTGACAGGGCCCGCCAGATTAGGACTTGGACCAGCCAAGATCCTCTGCTGTCCCTCGTAAAAAACTGTGTACTGCATCGGAGCTGGGCCAGTATCCCCGTTCAAATGCAAGAGCTAATCAAGCCGTTCCAGCGGTAAAAGGACGAGCTGTCCATTCAGGCAGACTGCCTGTTGTGGGGTAACCGCGTAGTGCTACCCAAAAAGGGCAGGGAGACGTTCATCTCGGATCTCCACAGAACACACCCGGGTATAGTAATGATGAAAGCGATAGCCAGATCCCACGTGTGGTGGCCCGGTATTGACTCTGACTTAGAGTCCTGTGTACGGCGATGCAGCCTATGTGCTCAGTTGAGCAACGTGCCCAGAGAGGCACCACTAAGTTTGTGGTCCTGGCCTTCCAGACCATGGTCGAGGATCCATGTCGACTATGTGGGCCCGTTTCTTGGTAAAATGTTCCTGGTGGTGGTGGTGGATGCTTTTTCAAAATGGATTGAATGTGAAATAATGTCGGGAAGCACCGCCACCATTGAAAGCCTGAGGGTCATGTTTGCCACCCACGGCCTGCCTGACATACTGGTCAGTGACAACGGGCCATGTTTCACCAGTGTCAAATTTAAAGAATTCATGACCCGCAATGGGATCAAACACGTCACCTCAGCCCCGTTTAAACCAGCCTCCAATGGGCAGGCAGAGCGGGCAGTACAAACAATCAAACAGAGCCTCAAACGAGTCACAGAATGCTCACTCCAAACCGGCCTGTCCCAAGACCCCACTCACTCACAGGGGTGCCCCCGGCTGAGCTACTCATAAAAAGGACACTTCAAACCAGACTCTCGCTGGTTCACCCCAACCTGCATGATCAGGTAGAGAGCAGGCGGCAGCAACAAAATGTAAACGATGGTTGCGCCACTGTGTCACGGGAAATTGATCTGAATGACCCTGTGTATGTGCTAAACTATGGACATGGTCCCAAGTGGATCGCGGGCACGGTGATAACTAAAGAAGGGAGTAGGGTGTTTGTAGTCAAACTAGACAGTGGACAAATTTGCAGAAAGCACCTGGACCAAATGAGGCTGCGATTCACACACTGCCCTGAACAACCCAAAGCAGACACCACCTTTTTCGAGCCCACAACACACACCCAAAGGATCAACGACACCATGCCGGACCAGGAAATCGAACCCATCACGCCCAACAGCCCAGCAAGGCCAGGCTCACCCAGCAGCCCTGTAGGGCCAGCAACACGCCAGCCCAATGAGGGCACAGCCAACACACCAGAACAGACATTTGTACCGAGGCGGTCCACCAGGGAAAGAAAGGCTCCTGACCGCCTCACCTTGTAAATAGTTTTCACTTTGGCTTTGCGGGGGAGTGATGTTGTGTATCTGTAAAGCATGCACTCCCATGTTCCGCCATCAGGGAGCGCATCCCCTGAAGTCCCAAGGGATCCCTTGGGAGCACTGTATATAAGCCGGCCCCTAAGGCCTGTTACTCACTCTGTCTTAATAAAGACTGAGGTCACTGTTACTTTAACCTCCTTTTGTGCAGCCTCATCTGTGTTAGGAACACAACAGTAAGAGAAAAGGTTGATGAAGGGAATGCAGTGGATGTGGACTATATGAATTTAAAAAAAATGTTTGACAAAGTACCACATAAAAGGCTGCTTAACAAAATTGAGGCTCATGGAATAGGAGGGTCAGTGTCAGCTTGGATCAGAAATTGACTTAAGAACAGAAAACAGTGAGTCATAGTAAATGGTTGTTTTTCAGACTAGAAGGTGGTAGACAGTGATGTTCTCCAAGGAAAATGCTCGGAACACTGCTTTTTTTGATATATATAATTGACTTAGATATTGGAATACAGAGTAAAATTTCAAAATTTGCCGATGATACCAAACTTGGAGGTGTGGAAAACAGTGAGGATAACACCAATCGACTGCAGCAGGACCTAAATAGGCTAGCAGAATGGGCAGACAAGTGGCAGATGGAATTTAATACAGAGAACTGTGAAGTGATGTCTTTTTGTAGAAGGGATAGGAAGAGGCAATATCGACTTAATGGCACAGCTCTAAAGTGTGTGCAGGGACAAAGGAACCTGGGGGTTCATGTGCATAAATCTTTGCAGGTGGAAGGACATATTGAGAGAGTAGTTAGCAAAAAGGGGAGAGGTTACAAAATTCTGCGGTACAGAGGGATCTGGAGGTCCTTGTACATGAAACACAAAATGTTAGCATGCAGGTACAGCAATATTTATAAAGGTAAATGGAATGTTGCCCTTTATTGCAAGGGGGTGGAGTATAAAAGTAGGGAAGTTCTGCTACAACTGTACAGGGCGTTGGTGAGACCACACCTGGAGTACTGCGTAGTTTTATTTATTTAAGGAAGGATATACTTGCATTGAAGGCAGTTCAGAGAAGGTTATCGAGGTTGATTCTTGAGATGAAGAGGTTGTCTTATGAAGAAAGGTTGAGCAGGTTGAGCCTATACTCATTGGAGTTTAGAAGACTGAGAGGAGATTTTATTGAAACGTATAAGATTCTGAGGGGGCTTGACAAGGTAGTTGCAGAGAGGATGTTTCCCCTCGTGGGAAATCTAGAACTAGGGGGCATAGTTTCAGAATAAGGAGTCGCCCATTTAAAACAGAAATGAGGAGGAATTTCTTCTCTCAGAGGGTTGTGAATCTTTGGAATTATCTATCCCAGAGAGCTGTGGAGGCTGGGTCATTGAATATATTTAAGGTGGAGATGGATAGATTTCTGAACGATAAGGGAGCCAAGGGTTATGGGAAGCGGGCAGGGAAGTGGAGTTGAGGCCAAAATCAGATCAGCCATAATCTTATTGAATGGCAGAACAGGTTTGAAGGGACAGATGGCCTACTCCTGCTCCTATTTCTTATGTTCAAAGCATATGGGATCATGGGCTTCATAATTAGAGGTATTGAGTACAAAAGCAGGGAGGTTATGCTCAACCTTTATAAAGCTCTGATTAGGCCAAAGCTACAATAATGCGTCCAGTTCTGGTCCCCACACTTTAGGAAGGATGTGAAGGTCCTTGAGAGGGTGCAGATTTACCAGAATAGTTCCAGGGATGAGGGACTTTAGCTTCGAGGTTAGTGCCATGTATGTAACCTTTATATAACAACACTGTATATACGTAAGAAATGCACACCTTGACCACAAGGGGTGAACTTGTGGGAGACACTCCTCACCTGGTCATCCAGGTATATAAACGGAGGTCCCACGCAGGGTCATCATTTCTTGGTCCTGTGAATAAACGTTCAGGTCATGGAGTGACCTTGTCCATAGAATGTGCCTCGTGTGGATTTGTGGTATTGTGTAAGGACTTTACATTGGCGACGAGAAACGGGAATCAACGACCCATGAGAATGGCCACCGGCAGTACAGATGAACGGTACTCTGTTGGTGAGGACTGGGACAATTTCATTGAGAGGCTCCAGCAGAGTTTTGTCACGAAGGACTGGCTGGGAGACGCAGTGGCCGACAAGCGAAGGGCTCATCTACTGACCAGCTGTGAACCCAAGACTTACGCGCTCATGAAAGACCCGCTAGCACCCGAGAAGCTGGCGGACAAAACCTTTGAAGAGCTCAGCAAGCTAATCGGTGAGCACCTCAAACCGGCGAGCAGCGTACACATGGCCCGACACAGATTCTATACCCACCGACGTCGGGAAAGACAGAGCATACCAGATTTAATTGCAGACCTCCGGCGCTTGGCCAGCCTCTGTAAGTTCACAGACGCCTGCAGGGGGGAGATGCTAAGGGATTTCTTTATTGAGGGCATCAGTCATGCCCGGATTTTCAGGACGCTAATTGAGGCCAAGGACTTGACCTTGGAAGCGACGGCGTTGATGGCTCAGACTTTTATGGCGGGGAGAAGGAAACCAAGATAATATAAGCGCGCAATTCTGCCTCCAACGTGGCGATGCATCAGGGAGTCAATATCATAAACGCGACACAGAGCCCCGCAGGCAGGCAAGGGCAGTTCGACACACCCCAGGCAGCAACAGACCCAAGAGTAAGTCTCCAACAGAGACAATGGCAGGCTGAACGGACATTTACGCCCCCCCAGTGGACAATGCAGCCCGGGATGGGGCCATTGACACCCACTAACAGGGTGCTCAAGAGCAGTCAAAGGGACAATCAGCGAGGAATGCCTTGTAACACCTCTTTTGTTCACAACAATGGGAATCTCAGTTCATGCTGGAGATGTGGGGGCAGACATGCTGCCAGGACTTGCAGGTTTCAACAGTTCGTCTGCAGAAATTGTAACCTCAGTGGCCATTTAGCCAGAATGTGCAGAAAGCCTGTAGCCAGGCTAATATACAAGGCAGATGTACCAGATGAGGGGTCTGCGAGGCAGGATGACGCTTGGGGCAAATCAATGGACGCTGAAGTTCAGCGGGTTCAAGTGGCAAACATTCACAGCTCATATACCAAAACGCCACCCATGATGATGGAAGTCCTATTAAACGGCATCCCTTTATGCATGGAGCTGGACAAGGGGGCCAGCCAGTCACTCATGAGTGTTCAACAATTCGAAAAGCTGTGGCCATTCAAAGCCAGCAGATCCAAACTAGAACGCATTGAGATGCAATTCCGGACGTACACCAAAGAAATCATTCCAGTGCTAGGCAGTGCAATGTTGGCGGTCACACACAATGGATCAGTGAACCGGCTGCCGCTCTGGATTGTCCCGGGCAATGGTCTCGCACTGTTGGGGAGGAGCTGGATAGCTGAGATGAACTGAAAATGGGGGGATGTGCATGCCATGTCATCTGTGGAGCGAAGTTCATGCTCACAGGTCCTACAGCAATTTGAGTCACTATTTCAACCTGGCATCAGGATGTTCAAAGGTACCAAAGTAGTGATACGCATCACCCCGGACGCCAGACCAGTGCACCACAAAGCCAGAGCTGTGCCGTATGTGATGCAGGAGAAAATTGAGAGCAAGTTGGACCGGTTGCTGAAATGATGGCATCATCTCGCCCATTGAATTCAGCGACTGGGCGAGCCCCATCGTTCCCGTCCTTAAAGCGGATGACTCGGTCAGGATCTGTGGCGACTACAAGGCCACTATCAACCGGATGTCCCTACAAGACCAATACCCGCTCCCGAGAGCGGAGGACCTTTTTGCCACGCTGGCAGGCGGCAAGCTGTTCACCAAGTTGGACCTCACTTCAGCCTACATGACCCAAGAACTGGCCGACGAATCCAAACTACTGACCACCATCACTACGCACAAGGGACTGTTTGTTTACAACAGGTGTCCGTTTGGCATTCGATCAGCGGACGCGATTTTTCAAAGAAACATGGAAAGCCTGCTTAAATCCATTCCTGGAACGATCGTATTCCAGGACGACATCCTCATCACCGGTCGTGACACCGAGGAACACCTCCACAACCTGGAGGAGGTGCTACGCCGACTGGACCGGGTAGGCCTGCGACTCAAGAAGTCTAAATGTGTGTTTTTGGCTTCCGAGGTCGAGTTTATGGGCAGGAGGGTTGCTGCAGACGGGATTCGGCCCACCGAATCCAAAACAGAGGCAATTCGATGAGCGCCCAGGCCCGGCAATACATCGGAGTTGCGTTCATTTCTGGGACTCTTGAACTATTTCGGGAACTTTCTGCCGAACTTAAGCACATTGTTGGAGCCGCTACGCATGCTCCTGCGTAAGGGTTGTGATTGGTTTTGGGGGGACTGTCAGGAACGGGTTTTCAATCGGGTGCGGAACCTACTTTGTTCAAATAAGTTGTTGACCCTGTACGACCCCCATAAGAAATTGGTTCTGACATGTGATGCATCGTCCTATGTGGCTGGGTGCATGTTGCAGCAGGGTAACGCTGAGGGCCAACTACAACCTGTGGCTTATGCCTCCAGGTCGCTCTCTCAAGCTGAACGGGGATATGGGATGGTTGAGAAGGAAGCACTCGCATGTGTCTATGGGGTGAAAAAGATGCATCAGTACCTTTTTGGCAGGAGGTTCGAATTAGATATGGACCACAAGCCATTAACATCCCTGCTGCCAGACAGCAAGGCTGCCAATGCCAATGCGTCAGCTCGCATACAGCGATGGGCTCTCATGCTCGCTGCATATGACTACACCAGCCGGCACCGGCCCGGCACCGAAAACTGCGCTGACGCGCTCAGCAGGCTTCCACTGGCCACCACTGAGGGGGCAGCGGAGCAAAGCACTGAGATGGTCATGGCTGTCGATGCTTTTGACAGCGCAGGCTCCCCCATCACAGCCCGCCAGATCAAAATCTGGACCAACAGAGATCCCCTCCTGTCCTTGATTAAGAAATGTGTCCTGACTGGGAATTGGGCGCCCGCATACGGAGCATGCCCTGAGGAGGTCAGACCGTTTCACAGACGGATGGATGAGCTCTCCATCCAAGCCGACTGCCTAATATGGGGCAGCCGGGTAGTCATGCTCCAGAGGGACAGGGAAGCATTCATCAGGGAACTCCACAGCGAGCACCCAGGCACATGTGTGGTGGCCGGGAATTGATTCAGACATGGAACAGTGTGTTCGCAGTTGCACGACGTGTGTCCAGCTAGGTAATGCCCCCAGAGAGGCCCCGCTTAGCCCGTGGCCCTGGCCCACCAGGCCATGGTCACGTATTCACGTAGACTACGCGGGCCCGTTCATGGGAAAAATGTTTCTCATTGTGGTTGATGCGTACTCGAAATGGATCGAGTGCATCATTTTGAATTCGTGCACGATATCCACCACCGTGGAGAGTCTGCGTGCGGTCTTTGTGACCCACAGCTTGCCGGACATCCTTGTTAGCGATAATGACCCATGTTTCACAAGCTACGAATTCCGGGAGTTCATGTCGGGTAATGGCATTAACCATGTCAGGACAGCACCTTTCAAGCCGGCCTCCAATGGCCAGGCGGAACATGCGGTCCAAATCATAAAACAAGGCATGCTCCGGATTCAAGGACCCTCCCTTCAATGCCGCCTATCGCGCCTCCTGCTGGCCAATAGGTCCCGACCGCACTCGCTCACGGGGGTCCTGCCCGCGGAGCTACTCATGAAATGAACACTCAAAACTCGGCTGTCCCTCATTCATCCAGTCCTGTCCGACATTGTTGAGGGCAAGCGCCAGTCCCAAAACGAGTACCATGACCAAAATTCAAGGGGGAGATGTATAGAAATTGATGATCCCGTATTTGTTCTCAATCACACTTTGGTGACCAAATGGCTTGAGGGTACTGTAATAGACAAAGAGGTGAATAGGGTCATAGTGGTTAAACTTAACAATGGGTATATATGCCGCAAGCATCTGGACCAAATAAAAAAAGGTTCAGCATGGACACTGAGGAACCTGAGGAAGATCATGAGATAGTATTCACACTACCACGAGTGAACGAGCAACAAGAACATTCAGCAGCATGCACAGTCCCGGTGGTCAGCCCGGACAGGCCGGAATCACCACAGGTGACAGACACGCATACCAAGGCTCAACAACCAGAGCCCCAACTGCAACGCTCCACGAGAGAGAGCGCAGACCACCCGAGAGACTTAACCTATGATCCCAATAAAATGTTGAAGGGGAGGTGATGTCATGTATGTAACCTTTATGTAACAACACTGCAATACTGTATATACGTAAGAAATGCACACCTTGACCACAGGGGGTGAACTTGTGGGAGACACTCCTCACCTGGTCATCCAGGTATATAAAGGGAGGTCCCACGCAGAGTCATCACTTCTGGTCCTGTGAATAAAGGTTCAGGTCATGGAGTGACCTTGTCCATAGAATGTGCCTCATGTGGATTTGTGGTATTGTGTAAGGACTTTACAGTTAGGTTGGATAACTTGGGGTTCTCCTTGGAGCAAAGGAGGTTGAGGGGAAATTTGATAGAGGTGTACAAGATTATGATAAGTTTGAATAAAGTAGACAGAGAAAGGCTGTTTTCATTAGCTGATGGTATAAAGATTAGAGGACACAGATTTAAGATTTTGGGCAAGAGATACAGGGGGATGTGAAGAAGAACATTTTTACGCAGCAAGTGGTAATGACCTGGAACTCGATGCCGACGAGGGTGGTGGAAGCGGAGACGATCAATGATTTCAAAAGGAAATTGGATAGGCACTTGAGGGAAATAAACTTGCAGGGCTATAGGGATAGAACGGGGAATGGAATTGACTGGCTTGCTCTACAGAGAGCCGGCATGGACTCGATGGTCCAAATGGCCTCCTTCTGTGGCGTAATGGCTCTATGGGCCCGTGTTTTCCCAGTGGTCTCGATGGTTTTTGGACGCTCTCTCCTCCGAGCGAGTTTGGTCAGGTCCTCATGCCGGCCGGGAGAGAAGACCGCTGGGGACCGTCCGCTGGCATGCACCGGCGTGCAACGCCCACAAGAGTCCTCCCGCCCGCTGAGTCCCCAGTTTGGTCTGGGTGATCCTCCGCTCCAGCTGCAGAAGAAATCACTGTGTGGAGGCAGGTCTTACCTGAACGGTAAGTATGAAGACCTGAAAAAAAAGGTTAGTGCATTTCTTTTCTTTATTTATTTTGCAGAGATTTAGGTCAATGGAGTCCTCTGAAGGGTCTCTGGTGTTTTTTTTTATTGTTTTGAAAAACTTTTAGTTTCGCTGGTACCCCTTTCCTGAGCCCGACTCTATCCTCGGCAGTACTTTGCTGAGGATTGCATTTGCCGCCCAAAATGGGACTTACCATCCGCCTGATTTTGCAACCGCCCCAGGAACCGACCGAAAAAAACAGGTGGTCCCAGGGTGCAGCAGGCGCAATTGCTGGCATATTTAAAGGGAAGCTGGAGGATCTTATATCACAGTGGTCAGTGCGCAGAATGCTGCGTGAGTCTACAGTTTAAAGTGGCAATTTTATGTGACTTAACCCTTTGTTTTCAAGGTCAGTGAGAGATTTGAATGGGGGCAATGTGAGTTTGCCAGCAAATCATGCTGGTTGCTATTGGCAGGCGGCTTCAAGCTGGAAGAAGGGTTCTTGTCCATGGTGGGCAATGGAATCGAAGAGGTCGCAGACGTTTGGGGAGGAGGCCCTGCCCCTCACGGGTTTACAGGGAACACCGCTCATACCTCCACATTTCTGATGTGAAGTGCGTTCGAAGGCTGCGCTTCAGAAAAGAAGGGCTGACAGAGATATGCCAGTTCCTACAGGCAGATCTACAGCCTACCATTGCCAACAGGACTGCGCTGTCCATTGAGGTGAACATTGCAGTGGCAATGGCCTTCTATGCCTCCGACTCCCTCCAGGCAGCAGCAGGAAACATATGCAGCATCTCGCAGCACGCTACACATTGCTGCATTCGCCAGGTGACAAGTGCACTGTACGTGGAATGGACCATAAAGTTCCCAATGACCAGGGCCTGCAAGAATGAGAGGGCTCTAGGGTTTTAATGATTTGTAAGTTTCCCCAAGGTTTAAGGGGCCAATAACTGTACACACGTCACCTTGCGAGCACCAACACAGAATGCAGAGGCCTTCCGGAACCGAAAGGGATACCACTCACTAAATGTTCAGCTGGTCTGTGACCACACTCTGCGTATCCTCACAATCAATGCCCGCTATCCAGAGAGAAAACATGATGCTTTCATTTTGCGTGAGAGCAGTGTCTCATGAATATTTCAGTGACAAAGACAAGGACGGAGTTGGCTGATCGGAGACAAAGGATACAGCCAGGCCACCTGGCTCATGACCCCCCTCCGGAATGCTGCCACAGAAGCTGACCAACACTATAATGGCAGCCATGCAGCCACCCATCATTGAGCAGACAATTGGCGCTTCAAATGTCTGGACCACTCAGGAGGCAGCCTTCAATACATCCCTCAACAGGTCTCCGAGTTCATTGTCGTGTGCTGCATGCTACACAACTTAGTCATCATGAGGGGACAGGCATTGCCAGTGGGGATTGCAGGACCACCTCAGTATCCAGTTGATAGATAGCCACCAGAACACCTTTAGATCATGTTTAGACAGAGCACACACACAGATGACAGATGAAGGGCAGCTTTAAGAAGATGTGAACTGCTGCTGTAGTGAATCCCAAGGGAACCAGGAAATAAGCAATGAAATTGCTGAATTCAGCTGCTTGATGCAACTATTAGGCAGACTGCCCTTTAAGGGACAGGAAACAACACAGTTGAATGAACCAACCTTCCAGCACCCAGAGCTCCAAGAGTACTATTAAGTGCTGAGACCACATTATGGGGCAAAGATCTTATCAATAGATTTTGAGGCCTTATTGAGCTTGGTAAACACCTGGTGCAAAGTTGCCAGTGCCACAGGTGCTTGCCCATCACAATGTGCACAGCAAGTCTCAGCACCCAATCATACAAGCTGCCTCCACCCAATGCACCAAAAGCACTATCGGCACCAATCATTGCATTATTGGCCAATGCATTTCCCCACCCTAAAATACTTTTGAAGTTAACAAGGGGTGCCATGAAAACAAAGTACAATCAGTATCAATGTCACTGATTGTTGTATGTGCAGACTATGGATGTACTCTCTGTGTAGTCACTCTGTGGTTGCATAAGATGGAGACTTATTTACCTGATGTACTATCAATAAGGTTTACACTGTGTATATACATGCTGGCACCACTAGAGGGTGCAACTGGTGGAGACCGGGGTTTCCTGCACAAGCTATTATCTGCCGATACCACAGTCAGCCTGCAGAAGGCCATCAACATCAGTCAGGCGTTCATGACTTCGACCAGCAGCACCAAGCAAATTATTCATCCTGTGGACTCAAACCCGGCAAGTACTGTACTCAGAATGGTGCCTTTCACAGGCAAGGCTGTAGAACGTGGCTCTGCCCAGGGCAGAGAGCACAGATCTCAGGGTCTCAGAACTCAGAGTCCGCCGAGGGGTGCTAATCAAATAGCACCATGCTGGCATTGCGGAGGAAACCATGGGGCTCACCAGTGCAGGTTTGCTGAGTACATATGCAAAGCCTGTAACATGAAGGGCCACCTCCAGCGTATGTGTAAAAGAAATACGACTCACCGTCTAGCAGAGGAGTCGGTAGATGACTTTGAATGATGATTTGGCCAGAGAGGCAGCTCAGCCCCAAGAAGTGCATGGAGTGTATACCTGCACCACCGATTGTCCTCCAGTGAAGATGGAAGTCGAGATAAACGGCGTTCCAGTCTTCATCGAAGTGGACACGGGAGTGAGTCAGTCAGTGATGAGCCAGGATGCCTTTGAGAGGCTATGGAACGAAAAACGACCCGAGCTAGTTCCAGTACAGGAAAAGTTGTGCACCTACACCAAGGAGCTGATCCCAGTCCTTGGTAATGTGGATGTAAGTGTAATCCATAATGGCGTGGTGCACATAAGTACATTGTAGACATAATACTGATAGTCATAGATTGTATTTTGCATCTGTCTTCACAAAGGAAGTGAATGACGTGAAGGTTACACTAAAAGAGGAGAGGGAAGTTATGGACAGGATAGTAATTGATAGACAAGATGTACTAAAAGCATTAGCATTACTGAAAGTTGGTATGTCACCTGTCCGAATGGAAAGCATCCTAGGTTACTGAAAGGTAGAAATAGCAGAGGCATTGGTCACAATCTTTCAATTCTCATTGGATACAGGAGTAATGCTGGAGGGTTGCTAAAGTATACTACTATAAGGAGGGATTGAGTAGAAAGGGGAGATGGATAAACCAGGAAATTACAGGCCAGTCAGCGTAACATCAGTGGTGTGGAAGTTATTGGAAACCATTATCAGGGACAAAATAAACTTTCATTTGGAAAGACATGGGTTAATCAAGGAAAGCCATAATGTATTTGTTAAAGATAAATCGAGTCTGACTAACTTGATTGAATTATTTGATAAGTTAACAGAAAATGTTGATCAAGTTTTCCAGTGGATGTATATATGGAATTTTAGAAGTCATTTAAGCATCACACAGGAGGCCTGTTAAGAAGATGGAATCCTATGGAATTAAGGGGAAAGTGGTAGTATGGATATCGGCTCAGTGACAGAAAGCAGAGAGTGCTGGTGGATGATTTGCAATGGTGTTCCCCAAGGTCAGTTTTGGGTCCATTACTCTTTTCAATTTTTAGAAACAACCTAGACTCAGGTGTAGGGAGCAGCATTATAACGTTTTCAGATGATAGAAAACTTGGCAAAGTAATAGATAGTGATGAGGATAGTTGTAGACTTCAGGATGACATAGAAAGCATGGTGAAATGGGCAGAAGCAAGTAAGATGGAGTTCAATGCGAAGAATTGTGAATTGATGCACTTTGGGAGGATTAATATGGAAAGACAATATACTATAAATGGTATGATTTTGAAAAGTGCAGATGAGCAGAGAGACCTTGATGTCCATATACATAAATTGTTAAGGGTGGCAGGGCAAGTTGATAAGGTGGTTTATAAATAGAGGCATAGATTATAAAAGGAAAGAGATCATGCTAAAACTTTATAAATCACTGGTTAGACCTCAGCTGGAGTATTGTGGACTTTTCTGGGAACCACATTTCTGGAAAGATGTAAAGGCCTTATAAAGGGTGCAGAGGCAGTTTACCAGGATGTTATCAGGGATGAGTGACTTCAGTTATGAGGAAAGATGGGAAAAATTAGGACTGTTCTCCTTGGAACAGAGAAGGTTAAGAAATTACCTAATAGAGGTTTTCAAGATGATGAGTGGTTTTGATAGAGAAAAACTATTCCCTCTGGTGAGCGGGTCAATAACCAGAGGTCATAGATTTAAAATCATTGGCAAAAGATCTAGAGAGGAGATGAGGAGAATTGTTTTCACTCAGTGGGCTAGACTTTCCACTTTGCTGGCCATTACTCAAATAATGGGCAATGTTCCAGCAATGTACGACGTCTCAGTCTTACTGATCGCTGGAACATCGCCCATTTTTTTTGAGCGATTTTCCACTCGACGATAGGCCAGCGATGTGAAATGGGCGATCCGAAATGTCGGCGATGTGACGTTTGCCCACCAAATGGCCAGCGATGTGGAAGGCAAAAGCTTCCCTAGCAACGGGCTTCTGTGCATGTGTGGGAGGTCAGGGGTCATCCACACATGCGCAGAAGGCACAGCGAGGGGCAGTGAGAGAGAGAGAGAGAGAGAATGGAAAGAGAGGAGGAAGGCAGAGACAGAAAGGAGAGAGGAGAGATCATTGTAAAATTGTTTAAAATGTTCGCTCATAGTTGGGGGAGGGATGGGGAGGAGGGTGTTTGAAAAGAATTCTGTTTGCAATAAATTTTGTTAATGATTTTAACAATTGTTGTGCATTCTCTGATAAGGTCAGTTAACTTAGGCATTTTAAATAATTTAACATCTTTATTCTCTTGTAATAACATAAGTTAAGCATTAATGCATATGCTGCACTACAAAGGCCAGGTCAGTGCAGGCAAGGCTAAAACATAATTCAACGTAACTCAAACACAAATTCAACTTTTGTATAAACGTAATTGTTAATCTAAATGTAAATGTGATGATCCCCAATATAAGTTCATGCAAAGCATTCCTTTATCAGCTGCTGACGCAACAGCTTTGCGTCCGCGTAACTCCCACAGGGTACTGTTCTTCTGGGGGGGGGCGATGGTAGGACCATCGCCAGGCTGGTCCTCCCCGAAGTCCTCACCAGTCTCCCCTTCCTCCTGCTCCTCCTCCTCCTCCTCCTCTTGCTCCTCGCCGGCTGGCTCTTCCATCTCCTCTCCTTCTGGATGTGGACCTGCAGCCCCATCAGGCATTTGCTGTCCTCTCCTTATTGCTAGGTTATGTAGCATGCAACACATCACAATAAACTCAGTGACCTGGTCAGGGTGGTACTGTAGGCTGCCACCAGAGTGGTCCAGACATCTGAAGCGTTGCTTTAGTACTCCAATTGTCTTCTCGACGATGTTCTGTGTCGCAATATGGCTTTTGTTGTAACGTTTCTCTGCTTCAGTGACGGGATTACGCAGTGAGGTCATCAGCCAGCTGGCAAGGCCATATCCCTTATCCCCCAGCATCCAACCGTGACCTTCTGGCTGATTGACAAACAGGTCAGGGATAGCACGCTCATGTAGGATGTGCGCATCATGGATGTTGCCAGGAAATGTAGCATTAACTGTCGGAATGAGTTGGCTGTGGTCAACAACAAGCTGCACATTTAGGGAGTGGAATCTCTTTCTGTTACGAAACACCTCCGCATTCTGTTAAGGCAGTTTATTGTTCCCTGCACTTTGGGGAAGTTTGCTATTCTGGAGAAATCCAAAGCCCTCCCGGTCTGTGCCTCCCTGATTATAGGGAAGTTTATAAAGTTCATTCTGTGAGCGTAAAGGGCTTCAGTCACCTGCCAAATGCTGCAGTGTGTGGCGTGCAGAGAGATACGACAGACATCGCCAGCTGAAGCCTGAAAGGATCCCGATGCGTAGAAGGCTAGTGCTGCAGTAATCTTTACCTCAATGTACTGTGCGGTTCTGATGGTGCTGAAAGGCTGCAAATCTCCCTTGACGAGCTTGCAAATCTCATCGATGACCTCCTTCTGGAAGTGCAGCCTCCTAAGACATGTGTTTTCAGACAAGTTGAGGTAAGATTGCTTTTCCAAGTACCTTCGTTGGCTGTATGCTCGCCTCCTCTGTCTCCTCTGTCTCTGTCTACACATTACTCTGCCACCTCTTTGATTGATCCTTTCAGAAGCCAGCGTGTGAGCAGTTACGAGTAATGGCACAGAAAGCATAGCCCCATCACTAGCAATAATTTTTTTCACTTGTTATAAATGCACTTTTCAGTTAAAAAAAGCCTAATGTACTAAGCTACAATTGTACAATGAAATATAAGTATAAATTTGAGTCGATCTATCTGTAAAATAGCGTTAAATAACTAACAAATATCTCAGCTGTAGTTTTTTGCTGCCACCTCCCTTCCTCTGAAATTCAAAATGGCGTCCATAGTGCCCATTTCAATGAGGAAGGCCCGGGAAAAGCAGCTATTATCCAGCGATGTTTTCAGCGAGCGATCAGCCCGGAAAAAGTGCCGGCGATGAGGCGAAAGTTGGGATGGGCGATGTGCGGGCGATCACCTCAGCGATCAGTTCGGCGAAGTTAGCCGAAACTTGGGGGCTTAATTTTCCGGTGATGTTTCTGGCCTAGTTTCCACTTTTTGGTCAAAATGGGTGATAGAGGTCTGTTTTGGGCGATGTGAAGGGGAAAATCTAGCCCATAGAGTTGTTGGGATCTAGAACGCTCTAACTGAAAAGGTGGTGGAAGCTGATTCCATAAATAATTTTAAAAGGGAGTTGGACAGGTACTTGAGGATGCGTAACTTTCAGGGTTAGGGACAAAGAGTGGGGGTGTGGGACTATGTCCGTTTGCTCTTTCAAAGATCCAGCACATGCACGATGGGCAGAAAGGCCTCCTTCTGAGCTGTAAGTTTCTATGATTGTATAGCCTTAAGGAGCATGCTTAGCAGCAACAATTGAAATTGAGCTTTAGATGTAAAATAGTATTACTCATCCACTTGAAATTCATAACCATACCCTAGTTAATTCTGGTTTAAAAAGTTATGCTGATAGTCGAGGAAGAATGGGAGGAGGCTCGAGTGGAGCATAAACGCCGACATAGACTTATTGGGCCGAATGGCCTGTTTATATGCTGTATATTCATTGTAATTCTATGTAATTCTAGGTAAATAATTATTATGTTTCAGTAAAATGCTGTAAATTCCCCTCATTGTCATCTTTTAAATTGCAATTTCCTCCTTCAGTAAGATTTTTTGAATCTATAGTTAGACACTTTATTTAAACAATTCAGAAAACACCCCTATTGAGGGCAGTGAATAATTTCAGTGACTAATGAAGGACTAATTTCAAGGATGTGTTGCGTCAAATAATGCTAACTTATTTCTCGCCTGTTTTATGGGCATAAAATGAGAGGAAAAGTTATAATCGGGTGAACTCCCATTCCTGATTTGGTGGCTGCCATAATAGATCAAATGACTTTTAGTCACCGGCTGTAGAACCCCGATTGCAAAACTGGAGTACAAAAGGCAGTGCTTGTGCCCATTGGTACCGATCTTAAGCAGCCATGCCAGTGGTTCTTAAAAGGACCGTAGGAGGCTACTGAAAAACGGCCCTTAAACTGAAATTTATTGTGCTTGAAATTAAGGTCAGAAGCTTTGTTTGTACGAACGCCTCTGACCTGAAAAAAATCAACGAATCTACCTGTTGGTCTTGGAGAAACGTAAGATCCCAGTCGGATGCCCAGATTCACTGTGTGGCACATGGGGACCTGTCTTCAAGGTACATAAGTCCAAGCTAGAGTCACATGCGCCTGGACAACTAATCATGATGCAGTATTCTCATTGATAATAATGGGAACTCCGTTTGTACGAGTTCCCAATACTATCAATGAGAAAAACTCCTAAAACACCCAAACACAGCAAAATAAATAAATAAAACACCTCACATATTTAAAATTAATTGAAATTAAATGTAATTAAATGTTTTAGAAGAAAAAAATATTTTGGGGATTTTTTTTGAATGTGTTTTAATAGTGTTAAAAATAAACTTACCTTAATGGACAGAGTAAAAATTTAATTTTTATATGTTTTAAAACTCATACGCTGGTAAAAGTAGGCTATGCGCCTGCTTTCACCAGGCATAAAAGTTTGAAGGACATTCGCTGGGCATGAGTTCGGCAAATAGCCCAATCTCTGCCGCGCGAATGTCCTTCTCCCGGGGATCGGAGGATCTGTTAAGAGACATCCTGACAGGTCACATGCTCATCGTGCCCTTATAACCGGCTTTTGCGAGGCCTCATCGGGTCCATGCACACTTCGTACGGACCCGGTGAGGCCAGAATTTTAGCCCCATTATTTTTTGTGAAGTTGGAAGGGGCAGGAATGTTCCACCTGGCTCCACAAAACAACTGGGGCCATTGCTGGCCTCAGCTTGCCCACTATCAGGATCGACTCCCTCCCTTGCACAATCTAATTGAAGCTCAAATTGCTACCTTTGTTATGGGTGAGCTGCTTCTGGATGCCAGTAGCTCACCTGTTCTATGTAGGTGAGGCCCAGTGCTGAATTTGCATGGGCCTCATGCCGGCACAGATTGTCTCACGTGATTTGCCGCCTGCTTTTGGCACACGTCCAATTTCTAGCCCACAGAGACAAACAGCAGGAGAAACTTCTTTACACAGAGAGTTATGAGGATATGGAGTTCACTTCCAAGAATAGCAGTTCAGGCAGAAACAATATAAACATTCAAGATTAGATTGGAAAGGTGGATCAAGGGATATGGGAACAGAATATGTAAACATGATTAGGACAATTTGCTCATGTGGCCTGTTTCTGTATTGTAACTTCTATGTATTTCTATGTGCCCAGAAGCTGGGAGTGGCAGGATTTGCAGGATTAGCCTGGGTAATGGAGAATGTCCCTCAGGAGGGCCCAATATCCATCAAAGCCAGCAACGCTGCAGATGTGTTGTGCAGCAAACAAGTCCAGACAGATACCACTAAAATACCCATGATACCTGTAATTGTAGAGCTATCTGGAGGTTCTAGCTATCCCTAAAGGCAGACAATGAGACTCAGCCGCCATCTACTTGAGTTCCTCCTCCCACTGGGACTTCACTTAAAACACGATACACTTTCACAAACGGAGGTGTAGTATATATTTTTTTTAATCCGTTCATGGGATGTGGGCATCGCTGGCAAGGCCAGCAATTATTGGGAGACAGAAAGCAGGCAACTATAGACCAGTTAGCCTGACATCTGTCATTCGGAAAATGATGGAGTCCATCATTAAAGAAGTGGTAGCTGGACATTTAGAAAATCATAATACATTCAAGCAGAGTCAGCATGGTTTTATGAAAGAGAATTCATGTTTGACAAATTTGCTGGAGTTCTTTGAGGATGTAATGAGCAGGGTGGATAAAGGGGAACCAATAGATGTTGTGTATTTGGATTTCCAGAAGGCATTCGATAAGGTGCCACATAAAAGGTTACTGCACAAGGTAAGAGGTCACGGGGTTGGGGGTAGTATATTAGCATGGATAGAGAATTGGCTAACAGAAAACAGAGAGTCGGGATAAATGGGTCATTTTCAGGTTGGCAAATTGTAACTAGTGTGGTGCCACAGGGATCAGAGCTGGGGCCTCAACTATTTGCAATCTATATTAATGACTTGGATGAAGGGACCGAGTGTAATGTAACCAAGTTTTCTGATGATACAAAGATAGATGGGAAAGCAAGTTGTGTGGAGGATGCAAAGAATCTGCAAATGAATCTGCTAAGCAAGTGGGCAAAAATCTGGCAGATGGAGTATAATGTGGGAAAATGTGAGGTTATCCAGTTTGGTAGGAAAAATAAAAAAGCAAATTATTATTTAACTGGGGAGACATTACAAAATGCTAAGGTACACAGGAATCTGGGAATCCTTGTACATGAAACACAAAAAGTTAGCATGCAGGTACAGCAAGTAATTAGGAAGGCAAATGGAATGTTGCCCTTGAGAAGATAGTTGTGAGCCACCTTCTTGAACCACTGCAGACCATGTGGTGAAGGCACTCCCACAGTGCTGTTAGGGAGAGAGTTCAGGATTTAGACCCAGCGACTATGAAGGAACAGCGATATACTTCCAAGTCAGGATGGTGTATGATTTGCAGGGGAACGTGGAGGTGGTGGTGTTCCCATGTGCCTGTTGTCCTAGTCCTTCTAGATAGAGGTCACGGGTTTGGGAGGTGCTGCCGAAGAAAGCTTGGCGAGTTGCTACAGTGCATCTTGTAGATGATACACACTGCAGCCACGGTATGTGGTTGATGGAAGGAGTGACTGTTTAAGGTGATGGATGGGATGCCAATCAAGCGGACTGCTTTGTCCTGGATGGTGTTGAGCTTCTTGAGTGTTTTTGGAGCTGCACTCATCCAGGCAAGTGGAGATTATCCCATCACACTCCTGACTTGTGCTTTGTAAATGGTGGATAGGTTTTGGAGAGTCAGGAGGTGCGACACTCGCCGCAGAATATCCAGCCTCTGACCTGCTTTTGTTACTACAGTATTTATGTGGCTGGTCCAGTTAAGTTTCTGGTCAATGGTGACCCCCAGGATGTTGATGGTGGGGGATTCGGCGATGGTAATGCCGTTGAATGTCAAGGAGCGGTGGTTAGACTCTCGCTTGTTGAAGATAGCCATTGCCTGACACTTGTGTGGCACGAATGTTACTTGCCACTTATCAGCCCAAGTTTGAATGTCGTCCAGGTCTTGCTGCATGCAGGCAAGGACTGCTCCATTATCTGAGGAGTTGCGAATGGCACTGAACACTGTGCAGTCATCAGCGAACATTCTCATTTCTCACCTTATGATGGAGGGAAGGTCATTGATGAAGCAGCTGAAGATGGTTGGGCCTAGGGCACTGCCCTGAGGAACTCCTGCAGCGAACTCCTCCTACTAGGTCTCCTTGGTGCCACACGCGGTCAAATGTTGCCTTGATGTCAAGGGCAATCACACTCACCTTACCTCTGGAATTCAGCTTTTTATCCATGTTTGGACCAAGGCTGTAATGAGGTCTGGATCTGAGTGGTCCTAGCAGAACACAGACTGGGTATCAGTGAGCAGGTTATTGCTGAGGAGGTGTCGCTTGATAGCACTGTTGACGAAATCTTCCATCATTTTGCTGATGATTGAAAATAGACTGATGCAGCGGTAATTGTCCGGATTGGATTTGTCCTGCTTTTTGTTGACAGAACATACCTGGGCAGTTTGCCACATTGTCGGATAGATGCCAGTGTTGTAGCTGTACTGGAACAGCTTGGTTAGAGGCGTGGCTAGTTCTGGAGCACAAGTCTTCAGCACAACAGCCGGGATGTTGTCGGGGACCATAGCTTTTGCTGTATCCAGTGTGCTGAGCCATTTCTTGATATCATGTGGAGTGAATCAAATTGGCTGAAGACTGTCTTCTGTGATGGTGGGGATCTCTGGTTGAAGATGGTTGCCTTTTGTCTTTTGCACTCATGTGTTGGTCTCTGCCATCATTGAAGTTTAGAAGAATGAGAGGGGATCTCATAGAAACGTATAAGATTCTGACGGGACTGGACAGGTTTATGCGGGAAGAATGTTCCAGATGTTGGGGAAGTCCAGAACCAGGGGACATAGTCTTAGGATAAGAGGTAGGCCATTTAGGACTGAGATGAGGAGAAACTTCTTCACTCAGAGAGTTGTTAATCTGTGGAATTCCCTGCCGCAGAGAATTGTTGATGCCAGTTCATTGGATATATTCAAGAGGGAGTTAGATATGGCCCTTACGGCTAAAGGGATCAAGGGGTATGGAGAGAAAGCAGGAAAGGGGTATTGAGGGAATGATCAGCCATGATCTTATCGAATGGTGGCGCAGGCTCGAAGGGCCGAATGGCATACTCCTGCACCTATTTTCTATGTTTCTATGAAATGGGAATATTCATGGAGCCTCCTCTTCCCATTAGTTGTTTAATGGTCCACTCCATTCACGACTGGATGACTCTCTGAGAGAAGAAATTCCTCCTCATTTCTATCTTAAATGGGCGACCTCTTATTCTGAAACTCTGCCCCCTAGTTCTAGATTCCCTCATGAAGGGAATCATCCTCTCTGCATCTACCCTGTCAAGACCCCTCAGAATCTTATATGTTTCAATAAGATCCTCTCATTCTTCTAAACTCCAATGAGTATAGGCCCAATCTGCTCAACCTTTCTTCATAAGACAACATGCCTTCATCTCAGGAATCAACCTAGTGAACCTTCTCTGAACTGTCTCCAAAGCAAGTATATCCATCTTTTAATAAGGAGACCAAAACTGTACACAGTACTCCAGATGTGATCTCACCAATGCCCTGTACAGTTGTAGCAAGACTTCCTTACTTTTATACTCCATCCCCCTTCCAATAAAAGGCAACATTCCATTTGCCTTCCTGATTACTTGCTGTACATGCATGCTAACATTTTGTGTTTCTGTACCTCAGAATTTTTTAGTCTCTCTCCATTTAAATAATATTTTGCTTTTCTATTTTTCCTACCAAAGTGGATAACCTCACATTTTCCCACATTATACTCCATGTGCCAAATTTTGGCCACTCACTTAACCTATCTATATTCCTTTGCAAATTATTTGTGTCATCTTCACAATTTGCTTTCCCACCTATCTTTGTATCATCAGCAAATTTGGGTGCATTACACTCGGTCCCTTCATCCATTAATATAGTTTGTAAATACTTGAAGCCCCAGCACTGATCCCTGTGGCAATCCACTAGTTACAGTTTGCCAACTTGAAAATTACCCATTTATCCCGACTCTCTGTTTTCTGTTAATTAACTAATCCTCTATCCATGCTAATGTATTACCCCCAACCCCGTGAGCTCTTATTTTGTGCAGTAACCTTTTATTTGACACCGTATCGAATGCCTTCCGGAAATCCAAATACGCTACATCTACCAGTTTCCCTTTATCCACCCTGCTCGTTACATCCTCAAAGAACTCGAACAAATTTGTCAAACATGATTTGATCAGTGCTTGGGCCTCAGCTATTTATAATGTACATCAATGACTTAGATGAGGGAACGAGTGTAATGTATCTAAGTTTACTGATGATACAAAGCGAGGTGCGAAAGTAAACTGTGAGGAGGACAAAAAGAAGAAGCAAAGGAATATAGACAGGTTAAGTGAGTGGGCAAGAAGTTGGCAGATGGAGTATATAGGCCCCAATTTTCACCAATCAAAAATAATGGCGTACGCTTACTTGTACGCACGTTTCTTGGAGCACCGGGAAAAACAATAGCTCGTTTCCGGCAAAGGAAACCTGACTGTCGCGCCAGCGTTACCTGAGTCCATCCCGGGGGTGGTGCTAACAGTGTGCGCTTAAAATGCACTGTGCATGCACTGAAAGAAAAAAAACCTCTGCGCATGCACTGTAAAAAAAAAATCAGCACGCGTGGGGTCTGTCTGGATCACCAGTGATAATCCATTGGTGGCAGAGGTGGATTTGCCAGTAGGAAATACAGCTTCAATCAAGAGATGGATGCAAAGGAAGGGAGCAGAGAAGGTGAAAGGGGCAGAGACAGAGACGGAGAAGGGGAAATTGTAAGGACCAAGAGATTTCTCGCGGAAGAAATTGAGCCCCTGGTAGACTTAATTGAGAGTAGATGGGAAGTTCTTGAAAACAAGGGGAGCTTCGGTAAAAAGAAACTTAAACCCTCTGTACTCACGAAAGTTTGGGACTAGGTCACAGTCGAGTTTAATGTAATGTCCATTATCCCGAGAACCAGTGCGCAGCTGAAAAAGAAGTGTCAGGACTTTGGACAAGCAGTGACTGTAAGTAATAATTTATATTTAAATGTATTTACATTTTTAATTATAGTTATATTTATGCACTGCAATAACATCTGTAAATGTGATTTTTGTGTGTGTGTGTTCAGAAGGGCTCTCTTTTTAAAAGTTCCATTTACATCTTTGCAGAAGATGGTGTTACAGATCAACCGAGAATGGTCACAAACTGGGGGTGGTCTGGCAAGTAGGCTGCAACTAATAGTCATGGAGCAGAGGATAGCGTATATGATTAAATTTTACAGGAGAAGACCAACCATCAACACGGAAGCTGGGCCCCGTTTTCCAATAGAGGGTAAGTCCTGCAAATTGCACAGCCTGGGTTGACTAAATGTTACGTACTGCGTGTGCTGCCTACGCTTCCCCTTCCTCCCTGCTGCTAACCAAGCATCTCTATTATGTTTCACAGATGTTGCGCATCAGGAGGAGACAGAAGGTGCACCTGAAGTCGAAGAAGAGCATGGTCAGGAAACCGCCACTCCAAATATTCTACACCAGGAGAATGAAGGGCAGCATGAAGACTTCAACAACGAGATGGTTACCATGGATTTGGAGATGGTGAACCCCTCGTGGATTCCAAGCCCTTTGCTGAGCGAAACAACCAACGGGACATTTCTAGGTGTGCCGTCTGAGGCTGCGGGTCCCAGTGTGTCGCAGCAAGCCACACCTGCGAGATGTCATAGGAGGGTGGAAGAGAGAGCTGATGCAGAAACACAGGATGCAGGATGCAGAGAACAGAGAACAAAGGCAAAAGTCAAAAAGGGTCACATTACATAATTCTAAAAGGACAAAGAGTGTTAAAAAAACAAGCCTGAAGGCTCTGTGTCTCAATGCGAGAAGCATTCGTAAGAAGGTGGATGAATGAACTGCGCAGACAGCTGTTAACGGATATGATGTAATTGGCATCACGGAGACATGGCTCCAGGGTGACCAAGGTTGGGAACTCAACATCCAGGGGTATTCAATATTCAGGAAGGATAGACAGAAAGGAAAAGGAAGTGGGGTAGCGTTGTTGGTTAAAGAGGAGATTAACGCAATAGTATGGAAGGACATTAACTTGGATGATGTGGAATCTGTATGGGTAGAGTTGCGGAACATCAAAGGGCAGAAAACGCTTGTGGGAGTTGTGTACAGACCACCAGTAGTGAAGTTGGGGATGGCATCAAACAGGAAATTAGGGATGCGTGCAATAAAGTTACAGCAGTTATCATGGGTGACTTTAATCTACATATAGATTGGGCAAACCAAACTGGTAGCAATACGGTGGAGGAGGATTTCCTGGAGTGTATAAGGGATGGTTTTCTAGTCCAATATGTCAAGGAACCAACTAGAGAGCTGGCCATCCTAGGCTGAGTGTTGTGTAATGAGAGAAGATTAATTACCAATCTTGTTGTGCGAGGCCCCTTGGGGAAGAGTGACCATAATATGGTAAAATTCTTCATTAAGATGGACAGTGACACAGTTAAGTCAGAGACTAGGGTCCTAAACTTAAAGAAAGGTAACTTCGATGGTATGAGACATGAATTGGCTAGGATAGACTGGCGAATGATACTTAAAGGGTTGACAGTGGATAGGCAATGGCAGACATTTAAAGATCACATGGATGAACTTCAACAATTGTACATCCCTGTCTGGCGTAAAAATAAAATGGGGAAGGTGGCTCAACTGTGGCTAACAAGGGAAATTAGGGATAGTGTTAAATCCAAGGAAGAGGCATATAAATTGGCTAGAAAAAGCAGCAAACCTGAGGACTGGGAGAAATTTAGAAGTCAGCAGAGGAGGACAAAGGGTTTCATTAGGAGGGCGAAAATAGAGTATGAGAATAAGCTTGCAGGGAACATAAAAACTGACTGCAAAAGCTTCTCTAGATATATGAAGAGAAAAGGATTAGTGAAGACAAATGTAGGTCCCTTGCAGTCAGAATAGAATGGGGAACAAAGAAATGGCAGACCAATTAAACAAATACTTTGGTTCTGTCTTCGCTAAGGAAGACACAAATAACCTTCTGGAAATACTAAGGGACCGAGGATCTAGCGAGAAGGAGGAGCTGAAGGAAATCCTTATTAGTCAGAAAATTGTGTTAGGGAAATTGATGGGATTGAACGCTGATAAATCCCCAGGGCCTGATAGTCTACATCTCAGAGTACTTAAGGAAGTGGCCCTAGAAATAGTGGATGCATTGGTGGTCATTTTTCAATATTTTATAGACTCTGGATCAGTTCCTATGGATTGGAGGGTAGCTAATGTAACCCCACTTTTTAAAAAAGGAGGGAGAGAGAAATAAAGGAATTATAGACTGGTTAGCCTGACATCAGTAGTGGGGAAAATGTTGGAATCAATTATTAAAGATGTAATAGCAGCACATTTGGAAAGCAGTGACGGGAAATTGTGTTCGAGAAATTGATGGATTTGAAGGCCGATAAATCCCCGGGGCCTGATAGTCTGCATCCCAGAGTACTTACGGAAGTGGCCCTAGAAATAGTGGATGCATTGGTGATCATTTTCCAACAGTCTATCGACTCTGGATCAGTTCCTATGGACTGGAGGGTAGCTAATGTAACACCACTTTTTAAGAAGGGAGAGAGAGAGAAGGCAGGTAATTATAGACCAGTTAGCCTGACATCAGAAGTGGGGAAAATGTTGGAATCAATTATTAAAGATGAAATAGCAGCACATTTGGAAAGCAGTGACAGGATCGGTACAAGTCAGCATGGATTTATGAAAGGGAAATCCTGCTTGACAAATCTTCTAGAATTTTTTGACGATGTAACTGGTAGAGTGGACAAGGGAGAACCGGTGGATGTGGTGTATTTGGACTTTCAAAAGTCTATTGACAAGGTCCAACACAAGAGATTGGTGTGCAAAATTAAAGCACATGGTATTGGGTGTAACGTACTGACGTGGATAGAGAACTGGTTGGCAGACAGGAAGCAGAGAGTCGGGATAAACGGATCCTTTTCAGAATGGCAGGCAGTGACTAGTGGGGTGCCGCAGGGCTCAGTGCTGGGACCCCAGCTATTTACAATATACATTAATGATTTGGATGAGGGAATTGAGTGTAATATCTCCAAGTTTGCAGATGACACTAAGCTGGGTGGCGGTGTGAGCTGTGAGGAGGACGCTAAAAGGCTGCAGGGTGCCTTGGACAGGTTGGGTGAGTGGGCAAAAGCATGGGCAGATGCAGTATAATGTGGATAAATGTGAGCTTATCCACTTTGATGGCAAAAACACAGACAGAATATTATCTGAATGCGGCAGATTAGGAAAAGGGGAGGTGCAATGAGACCTGGGTGTCATGGTACATCAGTCATTGAAAGTTACCATGCAGGTCCAGCAGGCGGTGAAGAAAGCAAATGGTATGTTGGCCTTCATAGCTAGGGGATTTGAGTATAGGAGCAGGCCTCACCTGGAATATTGTGTTCAGTTTTGATCTCCTATTCTGAGGAAGGACATTCTTGTTATTGAGGGAGTGCAGCGAAGGTTCACCAGACTGATTCCCGGGGTGGCAGGATTGACATATGAGGAGAGACTGGATCGACTGTGTCTGTATTTACTGGAGTTTCGAAGGATGAGAAGAAATCTCATACAAACATTCAAAATTCTGACGGGACTGGACAGGTTAGATGCAGGAAGAATGTTCCAGATGTTGGGGAAGTCCAGAACCAGGGGGCATAGTCTAAGGATAAGTGGTAAGCCATTTAGGACTGAGATGAGGAGAAACTTCTTCACTCAGAGAGTTGTTAACCTGTGGAATTCCCCCTATCGCAGAGAGTTGTTGATGCCAGTTCATTGGATATATTCAAGAGGGAGTTAGATATGGCTCTTACGGCTAAAGGGATCAAGGGGTATGGAGAGAAAGCAGGAAAGGGATACTGAGGTGAATGATCAGCCATGATCTTATTGAATGACGGTCCAGGCTCGAATGGCCGAATGGCCTACTCCTGCATCTATTTTCTATGTTTCTATGTTTCTATGTAATAGCAGCGCATTTGGAAAGCAGTGACAGGATCGGTCCAAGTCAGCATGGACTTATGAAAGGGAAATCATGCTTGACAAATCTTTTAGAATTTTTTGAGGATGTAACTAGTAGAGTGAACAAGGGATAACCAGTGGATGTGGTGTATTTGGACTTTCAAAAGGCTTTTGACAAAGTCCCACACAAAAGATTAGTGTGCAAAATTAAAGCACATGGTATTGGGGGTAATGTATTGACGTGGATAGAGAACTGGTTGGCAGACAGGAAGAAGAGTAGGAATAAACGGGTCCTTTTCAGAATGGCAGATAGTGACTAGTTGGGTACCGCAAGGTTCAGTGCTGGGACCCCAGCTATTTACAATATACATTAATGATTTAGACGAAGGAATTGAATGTAATATCTCCAAGTTTTCAGAAGACACTAACCTGGGTGGCAGTGTGAGCTGTGAGGAGGATGTTAAGAGGCTACGGAGTGACTTGGACAGGTTAGGTGAGTGGGCAAATGCATGGCAGATGCAGTATAATGTGGATAAATGCAAGGTTATCCACTTTGGAGGCAAAAACAGGAAGGATGAATATTATCTGAAAGGTGACAGATTAGGAAACGGGGAGGTGCAACGAGACCTGGGTGTCATGATACATCAGTCATTGAAAGTTAGCATACAGGTACAGCAGGCAGTGAAGAAGGCAAATGGCAGGTTGGCCTTCATAGTGAGAGGAATTGAGTATAGGAGCAGGGAGATCTTACTGCAGTTGTACAGGGCCTTGGTGAGGCCACACCTTAAATATTGTGTACAGTTTTGGTCTCCTAATCTGAGAAAGGACATTCTTGCTATTGAGGGAGTACAGCGAAGGTTCACCAGATTGATTCCCGGGATGGCAGGACTGACATACGAAGAAAGTCTGGATCGACTAGGCTTACATTCACTGGAATTTAGAAGAATGAGAGGGGATCTCATAGAAACATAAAAATCCTAACGGGATTGGACAGGTTAGATGCAGGAAGAATGTTCCCGATGTTGGGAAAGTCCAGAACCAGGGGTCACAGTCTTAGGATAAGACCTTTAAGACCGAGATGAGGAAAAACTTCTTCACTCAGAGAATTGTGAACCTGTGGAATTCTCTACCACAGCAAGTTGTTGAGGCCAGTTTGTTAGATATATTTAAAAGGGAGTTAGATATGGCCCTTACAGCTAAAGGGATCAAGGGGATATGGAGAGAAAGCAGGAATGGGGTACTGAAGCTGCATGATCATATTGAATGGTGGTGCAGGCTCGAAGGGCTGAATGGCCTACTCTTGCATCTATTTTCTATGTTTCGATGTTTCTATGACATCTCGTGAGGATGAGCAGTTGCTCCTGGAAACCTTCAGTGCGGTGAAGGTAGGGTTAGGGGACTGAGGGATGAAGTAGCAACACTGGCTGGAGGAATGGGTGAGGTGAAGGAAGAAATTGCGAGTGTCATTAGAGGTGGCGAGACTTTTTGGATAGATGACAGGTAGTAGCAGCAATAGGGGGGCTCGCCCCGGCTGCCATTGCTGCCAGGAATGTTTTAAACTCCACACCAAAATCAGGGGTTGATCCACAGGCTGAGGATGATTACGAAGAGGAACCCGACATTGTCACATGCTAGCTCTGTCCCTGTTGTAACCCAACAACAAGAAACGCCTCGTCGGAAAAAATACAGAATAAACCTTGGGGTAGTTGGGCCGAGGAAGCAGAAGTCTGCAACAACGGACAGGAGTGGCGCACAACACTAAGGAGGAGAATAGATGGTTTTTTTGTCTGTTGGTTTGTTTGTTTGGTTGTTCATTTAAAAGTTTGATACTAAATTTATTAACGCTTTTAAAGTTATGAAAGTTTAAAGATAAGTCATGTTAAGCTAAGTACAACTGTACTATACAAATGTTTAATAAATATATTTATTTTGGAATTTTAACCTGCACTTCATTTTTTAATGCAGCACCATTATATATTTTTGGATGATGGAACGGACTTAACATGTCAAATGGCCCCACCTCCTTGTAACCTATAAGTTTAAATGATACAGGGGCAGCTTCCAGTACTACGGATCCTGACTTGTTCTGTGTCACTGATACATTCAACGCAGGACCATGGTGCATGTATCAGTGACCCTGAACAAGTCTAGATCCATGAACACCTTAGTACTTGAACATGCCCCTGTTTCATTTAAATGTACAGGTTACAAAGAATGAGGCCATTTGACATGTTGACATGTTGAATCCGTTGACATGTTGAGATCGGTAAGAACATCTGATTGGGAATCAAGTTGTCATTAGGCACCTCCTATTATTAAGGAGCATGTCATGCAGCAACCAGCATTTATATTACGCCTTTAACATTGAAAAATGTTTCAAGGTGCTTCACACAAGTGTACTCAGACCTTAAAGGACACCCAGCCGAAAAAGGAGCTATTCGGAGGGGTGACGAAAATCAGGGTCAAAGAGATGGATTTGCGAGGGTCTTAAAAAAGGAGAGGGAGGTGGAGAGATTCAGTGAGTAACTTCCAGAATGTGGGGCCTAGACAGTTGAAGGCACAGCTGGCAATGGTGGGTCAAGGGAGAAAAGAATGTAGAGTTCTGGGGGGAATTTTAGGGATGGAGGAGGTTAGAGTGTTAGGGCAGCAGAGGTCATGAAGGAGTTTAAAAATAGGGCTGAGAATTATAACTTGGAGGCATTTTTGGACCAGGAGCTAATGTAGTGATGGGTCAGCGGGACTATATGCAACTAAGTTTTGGATGAGCTAAAGTTTAAGGAAGGTGGAGGATGCAAGCCCATCTAGAAGAACATTGCAATAGTTGAGTCGGGACATGTACAAGGCACACATTAGGGATTCAGCTGATGGGTTAAGCCAAGAATGGAGTTAGGCTTCAAAACAAGGTACGAAACATAGTTATAAGGTTGATCAGACCCTATTCTAGTGTATAAAGACATTTTTATGCTAATTAAATATCCCTTCAAATATATTATTGTTTATTCAGGTCCACCTAAGCATTGCAACACTGTATTAAAACATTAAAAATTTTAGGGGGATTATTTAATAAAGAAAATTAAATGTCCAGTCTTTATTATAAATCACTGATGCTTTCCTATGTTCCTGGAGTGTTTGCACTATCTTATGTGGAGGACTTTCAACCTGGGATAGCATGCTGGGATCCCTTGGGACTCCAACACGTGGGCCCTCTGGTGGTCAGGTGTCATACAGGTTACAAGGGGTTAAATACATAACATCACTCCCCTGTGAAGTCAACAATACACATATTTACAAGGTGAGACGATCTGGAGCTTTTCGCTCCCTTGTCGATCATCTCGGTACACATGCGGGTATGGGTGAGTTGGTCAGTTCTTCACTGGGCTGTTGGGCAGCCAGCCTTGCCGGGCTGCTGGGGATGATGAGTTCGGCTTCATGGTCAACCATGATGTCAGTTGCCACTTGTGTGTGTTGGAGGGTCAAAGTTGGTGGAGTCTTCTTCGGGTTGTTCGCAGCTGTTGGTCCAAATGTTTTCTGTATGTTTGTCCATTGGCCAATTTGACCTGAAACACCCTACTCCCCTCTTTGGCTGTGACCGTGCCAGCGAGCCATTTGGGACCATGTCCATAACTGAGTACAAACACAGGATCATTGATCTCAATATCGTGTGACAGATTTGCGCGGTCATGGTACACACTTTGTTGATGCCGCTTGCCCTCCACGTGATCATGGAGATCAGGATGGACAAGAGAGAGCCTTGTTTTTAGCGCCCTTTTCATGAGCAGCTCGGCTGGGGGAATCCCGGTGAGTGAGTGGGGTCTGGTGCGGTAGATGAGCAGTACTTGGGACAACCTGGACTGCAGGGAGCCTTCCGACACACGTTTCAAGCTTTGCTTGATGGTCTGAACTGCCCGTTCTGCCTGGCCATTGGATGCGGGCTTGAACGGGGCAGATGTGACATGTTTGATTCCATTGCGGGTCATGAATTCCTTGAATTCAACATTGATGAAGCACGGCCCATTGTCGCTGACTAGGACATCAGGCAAGCCATGTGTGGCAAACATGGCTCGTAGGCTTTCAATAGTGGCCGTGGATGTGCTTACAGACATTATTGCACATTCAATCTATTTTGAGTAAGCGTCTTCGACAACCAAAAACATTTTGCCTAAAAATGGCCCCGCATAGTCCACGTGGATCCTTGACCACAGTTTGGAGGGCCACGACCACAAACTTAGCAGTGCTTCTCTGGGTGCATTGCTCGGCTGAGAGCAAGTGTTGCACTGGCGCACGCATGACTCTAAATCCGAGTCGATGCCGGGCCACCACACTTGAGATCTGGCTATGGCTTTCATCATTACAATGCCTGGGTGGGTGCTGTGTAGTTCACAAATGAACGTATCTCTGTCTTTCTTGGGCAAGACCACACAATTGCCCCACAATTGAAAATCCGCCTGCAGGGGCAACTCGTCTTTGCGTCTGTGGAACGGCTTAATCGCCTCCTGCATCTCCGCTGGGACACTGGACCAGCTTCCATGGAGGACACAGTTTTTTACCAAGAACAGTAAAGGATCCTGGCTGGTCCAGGTCCTGGCCTGGTAGGCCGTAACGGGTGACTTCTCGCTCTCGAATGCCTCCATGATTATGAGCAAGTCCGCTGGCTGTACCATTTCCACCCTGGTGGTGGGCAATGGCAGCCGACTGAGAGCTTCTGAGCAGTTCTCTGTGCCCGGTCTGTGGCGGATTACATAGTTGTATGCCGACAGCGTGAGCACCCATCTTTGGATGCAGGCAGAGGCATTGGTATTAATCCCTTTGCTCTCAGAGAACAGTGATATGAGCAGCTTGTGGTCAGTTTCAAGCTCAAACTTGAGGCCAAATAAGTACTGATGCATTTTTTTCACCCTATAAACGCACGCCAGAGCCTCTTTTTTAATCATACTGTAGGCTCTTTCGGCCTTGGACAAACTCTTGGACGCATAAGCGACCGGTTGCAAAATCCCCGATTCGTTAGCCTGTTGTAACACACACCCGATCCCATATGACGACGCATCGCAAGCTAGCATTAATCGTTTACAAAGGTTATACAGGACAAGCAGTTTGTTTGAACACAACAGATTTCTGGCTTTTTTAAAGGCAGCCTCTTGTGAATTCCCCCATATCCAGTCATCACCCTTGCGCAGTAGCGCATGTAGGGGTTCTAACAGGGTGCTTAACCCAGGTAGGAAATTAACGAAATAGTTAAGGAGTCCCAGAAACGACCGCAGCTCCGTCACGTTCTGTGGTCTTGGCGCTTTCTTGATGGCCTCCATCTTGGCGTCGGTAGGTCTGATGCTGTCTTCTGTGATTCTTCTTCCCAAGAACTCACGTCCTGTGCCAGGAAAACACACTTCGAGCATTTCAGCCTGAGCCCCACGCGATCCAACCGACTAAGAACCTCTTCCAGATTCTTCAAGTGCTCAATGATGTCCCGACCTGTAACCAGTATGTCGTCCTGGAAAACCGACTTTAGCAGGCTCTCCATGTTCCGCTGGAAGATAGCCGCGGCCGACCGAATCCCGAACGGGCACCGGTTATAGATGAACAGACCTTTGTGCGTGTTGATGCAGGTGAGGCCTTTCGAAGACTCCTCCAGCTCCTGCGACATGTAGGCTGAGGTCAGGTCCAGCTTGGTGAATGTCTTCCCTCCAGCCAGGGTCACAAATAGGTCATCTGCCTTGGGTAGCGGGTACTGGTCCTGCAGCGAAAAACGGTTAATTGTTACTTTATAGTCCCCACAAATTCTAACCGTGCCGTCTTCTTTACATACCGGGACAATCGGACTAGTCCACGGTTGAATTCCACCGCTGCGATGATGCCTTCTCGCTGCAGCCTGTCCAGCTCAATTTCCACTTTTTCATGCATCATGTACAGTGCCGCTCGTGCCTTGTGGTGGATGGGTTGCCTACCGGGAACCAAATGGATCTGCACTTTCGCCCCTGAGAAGCTTCCAATGCCTGGCTTGAACAACGATGGGAACTTGCTCAGAATGTGGGCACATGAGGCGTTGTCGACAGATGTCGTCCCAGTTCCAGCGGATTTTCCCCAGCCAACTTCTGCCAAACAACGTGGGGCCATCCCCTGGTGCAATCCGCAGCGGGAGTTCGTGTACTGCTCCATATAGAAGACTTTGACTTCTGCACTGCCAATTACATGGATTCATTCCTTGGTGTAAGTCCTTAGTTTGGTGTGAATGGGGATGAGCTTGGACCTATGTGCCTTTTTGCCCCACAGCCTGTCGAAGGCCTTTTTACTCATTATGGACTGACTTGCACCCGTATCCAGTTCCATAGATACTGGAATACCATTCAGTTCAACTTTCAACATTATTGGTGGACATTTCATAGTGAATGTGTGTACCCCGTACACTTCTGCCTCCTCGGTGCGAGTCTCCAATTCAGCCTGATCCACAGTAGATCGATCTTCCTCTGCAACGTGGTGTTTTGCAGGGTTTGCAGCTCGCCTGCACATTCGCTGGAGGTGTTCCATTGTTCTGCAATTGTTGCACGCATAGTGCTTGAAGCGGCATTGATGGGGCCGATGATCACATCCACAACGCCAACAAGGTGTTAACTGCCTCGCATTAACGATTGATGGCGGACTCTGGGTCAACTGAGGTCGGGCAGCAGCAGCCGATGTGTACGTTCTGCCATGTACATTTCTGCTCAAAACCAACATTAATTTATGCACAGTACTGGCCGAAACTTCTTTACTCTGCGAAATATGTTTGGTGTTGTCGCTGGTGGACATAAATGCCTGGGCTATCGTTATGGCTTTATTTAGATTCGGAGTTTCAACAGTCAACAGTTTGCGAAGGATTGTCTCATGTCCAATGCCTAGTACAAAAAAGTGTCTGAGCATTTGTTCCAGGAATCCCTCGAACTCACAATGTCCTGCGAGGCGCCTTAGTTCGGCGACATAGCTTGCCACTTCCTGGTCCTCCGATCATTGACATGTGTAGAACCGATATCTCGCCATCAAAATGCTTTCCTTAGGATTTAGGTGCTCCTGGACCAGTGTACACAATTCTTCGTAGGATTTCTCCGTTGGTTTTGCCAACAGAGCCAGGAGATTCTTCATGAGGCCATAGGTTGTTGCCCTTCATTTGGTAGCGTTCTCGTCTCCTTCCTGCTCGTTGGCCATGAAGTATTGGTCGAGTCTCTTCACGAAGGCTTCCCAATCGTCCCCTTCTGAGAACTTCTCCAGGATACCGACTGTTCTTTGCATTTTCGCCCGGTTGTTCGTTACCTCGTCGCCAATTGGTACACTCATAATAAAGGATGAAACTGAGTACTGTGTACAATGAGCAAGTGTGACCTTAGCTCCTTTAATAAGACTCCAAAGTGCAGGTACCTCATGGGTGGCCTGCTTATATACCGTGCTCCCAAGGGATGCTGGGATCCCTTGGGACTCCAACAGGTGGGCCCTCTGGTGGTCAGGCGTTATACAGGTTACAAGCGGTTAAGTACACCTTCGGCCTGGAATAGCAGCGGGTCGAGTCGGCTGCATAGAAGATTTTGGAAAACTGCCCTTGGTGTTTTTGGAAAGAAGACGCCTGTTGATGTGCTGATCTTGGCTGCCGTTTGAACGAAGAAGGTTTCCCTGGACTATATAAGTATCTTTGAAAATTTTTAGCCACTTGGAACTTCGATGGAAAAGGCGAGTGGTGAATATTTGTTTAATTTGCCTCCCTACAGTTGTCTCAACGAAGGAAGAGCATTAAATGTAAGTTTTCTTTTAGCTGAATTATTTTTAAGCTGCATTAAGTTGATTGAATATAGTGGGCAGGCCCTTCAGCTGGGCATAGGAGTGGGCCAGAATGGATTTCTTTAACTGTAGGTAAGGCTTTTTCCAATGGTGTTGCTTGTGTCTGCGCAGATTTAAAAAAAATAGTTATGGGGAAAGTTGGCCTTATGGCCAGAAAGGGCACGTACATTGCTTTTTAACATGTATGGTGCCAAATATTCTGGTGCTGGTAGTCGGCGCCGGCGACCCAACATTGGGGAAATTTTTAACTAACTTTCAACACCAGAAAAATCGTTGGGCACCCAGTGCCGGGAAAAATAGGGGCCATAATGTGGGAAAATATGAAATTATCCATTTTGGTAGGATGAATACAAAAGCAGAATATTTTTAAAAAGGTGAGCGACTAGTAAATGTTCGTATACAAAGGGATTTGGCTGTCCTTGTACACAAATTACAGAAATTTAACATGCAGGTACAGCAAGTACCTGGAGTACTCTGTACAGTTTTGATCTCGTTACCTAAGGGACAATATACTTGCCTTAGAGAGGGTACAATGAACGTTCATTAGGTTGATTCCTGGGGTGAGAGGATTGTCCTATGAGGACAGATTAAGTAGAATGGGCCTATATTCTCTGGAGTTTCGAAGAATGAGAGGTGATTTCAGTGAAACATATACAATTCTTAAAGGGCTTGACAGGCTAGATGCTGAGAGGTTGTTTCTCCTGGCTGGAGTGTCTGGAACTATGGGACACAGTCTCAAGATAAGGGGTTGACCATTTAGAACTGAGATGGAAAGGAATTTCTTCACTCAGAGAGTTGTGAATCTTTGGAATTCTCTACCCCAGAGAACTGTGGATGCTCAGTCATTGAATATATTCAAGACTCAAATCGCTAGATTTTTAGACAGTAAGGGAATCAAGGGATTTTGGGATAGGACAGGAAAGTGGAGTTGAGTTAGAAGATCAGATATTATCTTATAGAATGGGGAAGCAGGCTCGATGGGCCGTATGGCCTACCCCTGCTCCTTTCTTATGTGCTAACAGTGCTATGTACTTTAAAACATCCGAGTAGACTGAAAGTGTATGGGTATCTGTATTTGGTCTGTTTTCCATGGGGAATTAGATGGATTGAGCAGCATGCACAAATAAGGCATCTATGACTTGCATGGTACAACTATACACTGCAAGCTGTGAAATTTGGCAGACATTTCCAGCTGTTGTTTCTAAGGTCCCAGTGGTGTACAAGTTCAAAACAGCTCTTCATTTAACAGCCATTGATTGAATAATCCTTGTCTTCCAATTGCTTTCTAGGGCTGGTAGCAGGCAGGATTAGGCTCTCCGACCCACTCCCCTTTTGACACAGTTTCGTGATGGAGTCCTTCAGGACTTATAGGCCTGGATTTTCCTTTGATTTACCAGTTGTTGAATGGTTTTATGATGATAAGCTCAGTCTCAGTACAACCTGGCATTATGGCCTACTACCTCACCTCTGCCAGTAAAAAACTGAACCCAAAAAGTGTCATAGTCCTTTAATGCTTAACCAGAGGTCATCGCACTGCATTAAAAATGAGGTCAGACGGGCATGGACCTTTCCACTCAGTGTTCCCCAACTTCTGTCCTACATCTGACCCAAATTAAAACTGTCACTATATAAATGGCAGTATGAGCACAACAATATCCCTGAGACATATAGTGCGGGCATTTTTGTTTCCTAGAGCTGAAAGTTGGGCCGGAATTTTGCCAGCGATCAGAGGGTGGGTTCGGAGATGAGTCCACTATCAAAATATTTAAAAATTGACAGCGGGTCAACAGCTCACGTCAGTTTCCCAAGTGTCGGGTCTGTCTGCGCTTTACAGACCTGGCACCAAGTGGCGAGGGAGTCAATTGACATTGTTAAGAGCTTGTTAAAAGTTATTTAAACAGCATTTTACCATGTACTTACCATTTTTTCAGTTTTTCACAAGCTTCCTGGCGCTTGGTCACGTCAGGTAAGGAGATCAGGTTTTCAATGACTCTCAATTCCTCTTGAATAATTGACAGCTCCAAAAGTGCTATAAAAGATACCATTTCACAGCTGTTCATTTTCCAATCTTAGAAACTGGAGCCTTCAGGATTTGGAATACACTTTTCAGCTTTATGCAGGTTGGAAGCGTTTGGAGTAAACTCTCTATCCAGTGTCACCTCCTTGGAGCAAGCTTTCTCACCATTGACAGATCGCTTCGGTCATCTCAACTTCAGCTGCCATCTATTCCAGCAGCATCGGTGCCCTTGAAAAACTCAAACCTTGACCCTCAGAATCCCACCATGATCAGCCCAACACCAGCATCACCAGGCATAGCAGCATCACCGACAATAACACTGACCTTTTCCGCAATCCCCTGATGCTGCACAGGACATGGGGCATCAGCGCCTGACTACATTGCTGCCCAAGAAGCCAAGGATGGCCTCACCATGGCCAGATTTACTTCACTTGACGCTGTACACCCTGGCTGCTACATGATGATCACCTCCGGGAGGCGCAAGACAATTTTTAGCAGGGAGGTGGGGGACACTATCGACTTCCAGGAAATTGTCTGGGAGTTTGTGGAGGCATTGCTTTGGTAGCATCGCGCCCCATGGGTAGTGCCCTGGGCCGCCGCGCAACCGCTGATGACATCAGCGCCGCGCGCCGACCCCATTCCACTCCGCGGGGGAAATTGCCCTGCGGCCCGCGAGGCTGGCACAAGCAGGTGTCAATGCCAGCTTCGCAGGGCGGAGGTTAAAGGGGAGGTCACCATCGCCCTGCGCCACCATCTTTAACATTCTGCCAACTCTCGGGTCGGCTTCAGGTCGTCCCTCCTAGCCGGGCGCAGGAAGTCCTGGCCCCAGCAGGTTACCGCCCCCAATTGGAGCACAGGGCAATTTTGCCCCCTATTGACTAATAAGGTATTTTATAATCAGAGCTTCAAACAGCTTGGTCATTTCATCATTTTATTCAATAGAGCACCTTAATAACTTAAGTGTGGTTTTTAAAGTTGCTGAAAATATGGACTGTGTTGTTCAAAAATGTTATGTGTAGATATTCTTCAGTTAATAGGCTTAGTAGGTCACACTCTTATGCACGTTCTATGACCTACAGACTTCAGGGAAGGGTGCATCTTATGCCCTGGTGTAAACAGAATGCTCAGCTGTTTGACTGCCATGCATAAAAATTGCAAGTGTTAATTCTTTTATGCTGGTCTGACATTTCCATGTGATCTTGTATTTCTTGTGATATATCAAGCATATTACTCAAAAGTTAACGTCTGAATTCTGTATGCAAGAATGGATGTAGATTTGCTTCTTTTCAAAAATAACCCACTGTTTAATGAGAGGAAAGAACAAATGAAATTTGGTTGAAAACTGAGGGAGGAAAAAAGGTTATTGAAATGAGAAGTTGATATTCACAAATGGAAGGTCACACAAGTTCCATGTCATTAAACTCTGCTATTTTTGGCACCACTGTGGGATTAAAATGCAGTTTGACATTTCTTTATTGCCTTCTCTACTTCATTTGTTAATGCATTATCTGACTATATGATAAGCAAACATTGTGTAAAAAACAATTGCAAAATTTGGAACAGTGATCTTATCATATTTGATGAGCTAACTGGCAGCAGGAAGAGATTGCTGGATAAGGTAACAGCTTTTTCCACTCCCACGACTGTATCTGATTGATCTAGAGGGATTAAAAGATATAGAGAATGAATGTAGTATAGGTTTGGATAAGGTAAACAGAATGTGATTCATTGAGGTTTACAATGAGACTAGCTCTTGAACCAGTTTGTATGTCAGATGTATCAAACTAACTGTACAAGTAAGAAATAGCTTGCATTTACATCGCACTTTTTATGATTTCAGGATATCTAGAAGCGCTTTAAAGCCAATGAAGTACTTTTGAAGTGTAGTGACTGTTGTAATGTACAAAATGCGTCAGCCAATTTGTGCACAGCAAGATCCAACAAACAGTGATGTAATAATGACTAAATAATCTGTACAAGTACAATCACTGAATTTTCTCTTGACTAATACAGTCAGAGATTTGCACCAAAATTATTTTTAACAGTATTTATTATTACTTCCTGTCCCCTTTCTGGTCTCCCTGCTCCCAGACATTTGCCATTGACACTCTGCAATCTATCTCTAGGAGTTAGATGAGGCAGCCAAAGATGCCTCTACCCCTATAATTTCTCTCCCTCTTCTTATAGAAATGCCCGGACTACACTCAATAATTCCCCATAACTACACGGAAGAGATGAGAAACTCACTGTGTTCAGAATCATTGGTGTAACACAAAGTTATCACTGCTTGGTAAAGCACACAGGAGCTCCAATAGAATCCTCTACCTTCCTGAAATTGGAATTTTTTACTGTTATATTCAAATCTGTCAAGTTATTTCATTCATCAGGTGTTTTTGTCTCCAATTTTTCCTTTGACTTGCATAGAATTTTTGGGGTGGAAATTCATTCCGGCCCAATATCAGACCTGAAATACACTGTGCACTGGAAAAGCCAGTGGCCCGAGGCTCACTCAAAATTTAGCCTCAGGCTTCATCTGCATAATGTGGTGAGCTGCAGGCACCATTCAGGCATCCAAAGGCAGCTCGCTTGTTTCACAAGGACAAAGTTGAGCTGACTGCCTCTTCATCAGTGACCCTCAGATGGTCCGTGGAGAGGGGCAATTGGGAAGGGAATGAAATTTGCCCCGAGTAGCTCAGGCATCTGACAGAGGCAGGGGCATGCTAAATTAGGAATTCCGCCCCGGAAAGGCTGAAGTAATTCTGGCATAATAGTCACAATCACAGGCCTGTGAATTTTAGCTGCAGGGCCTTTTGCCTGATGCTCCCTTCTGCTACCTATCTCCTCTGCCCTCTTTCCCCTATCAACAAGCAATAACTTGCATTTATATAGCACCTTTAATGAGTGCCAAATCACCTGACCTTGGCAGTGTGAGGCCTGAGCTACTTTAACTCCCAGGCATCATCCACATGTCCCAGTCAGCTGCCTGCATACAAGGTACGGGAATCGGCAACTGGCCGGTGAATGGGTCAGGGAAGGCCTAAACTTTCCTTGTGGAAAGTATCTCTGTAATCTATTTCAGCCTCACAACCCCACGAGATGACTGCGCTCCTCAAATTCTGCCCTCGAGCATCCCTGATTAAAGCTGCTCAGCCATCAGTGACCGTGCCTTCAGCTGCCTGGAATTCCCTCTCTATACCTCTCCGCCTCTTTACCTCTCTTTCCTCCTTAAGACGCTCCTTAAAACCTACCTCTTTAACCAAACCTTTGGTCATCTGCCGTAATTTCTTCTTATGTGGCTCGGTGTCAAATTTATCTGTTTTGTCTTATAACACTGCTGTGAAGTGCTTTGAGACATTTTACTATGTTAAAGGCGCTATATAAATAAAAGTTGTTGTTGTTGTTGTAGAAGCACTCTTGCTCTTCCTGGCTGAACAAGGAAAGTAAAAAAAAGTATGTTTGGGCTTTTCCTGGTCCCAGAAATCTTCTCGTCAGTTAAAATTACAGTCGGCACCCAATGATGTAATCAAGCCCAATCTGCATACTTAAAGAAGGACCCCGCTGGCTTCAGACGAATTTCTTTGCCACTTTCTCGGAGAGCAGGTTAATAGAGGGGACGGAACTGGATCTATATTAACGACTTGGAAGAAGGGACCGAGTGTAACATAGCCAAGTTTGCTGACGATACAAAGATGGGAGGAAAAGCAATGTGTGAGGAAGACACAAAAAATCTGCAAAAGGACATAGACAGGCTAAGTGAGTGGGCAAACATTTGGCAGATGGAGTATAATGTTGGAAAGTGTGAGGTCATGCATTTTGGCAGAAAAAAATCAAAGAGCAAGTTATTATTTAAATGGAGAAAGATTGCAAAGTGCCACTCTACAGCGGGACCTGGGGGTACTTGTGCATGAAACACAAAAGGATAGTATGCAGGTACAGCAAGTGATCAGGAAGGCCAATGGTATCTTGGCCTTTATTGCAAAGGGGATGGAGTATAAAAGCAGGGAAGTCTTGCTACAGTTATACAAGGTGTTGATGAGGCCACACCTGGAATTACTGTGTGCAGTTTTGGTTTCCATATGTAAGAAAGGATATACTTGCTTAGGAGGCAGTTCAGAGAAGGTTCACTAGGTTGATTCTGGGGATGAGGGGGTTGACTTATGAGGAAAGGTTGAGTAGGTTGGGCCTCTACTCATTGGAATTCAGAAGAATGAGAGGTGATCTTATTGAAACGTATAAGATTATGAGAGGGCTTGACAAGGTGGATGCAGGGAGGATGTTTCCACTGATGGGGGAAACTATAGCTAGAGGGCATGATCTTAGAATAAGGGGCCACCCATTTAAAACAGAGATCAGGAGGAATTTCTTCTCACAGAGGGTTGGTAATCTGTGGAATTTGCTGCCTCAGAAAGCTGTGGAAGCTGGGACATTGAATAAATTTAAGGCAGAAATAGACAGTTTCTTGAACGATAAGGGGACAAGGGGTTATGGGGAGCGGGCGGGGAAGTGGAGCTGAGTCCATGATCAGATCAGCCATGATCTTATTGAATGGTGGAGCAGGCTCAAGGGGCCGTATGGCCTACTCCTGTTCCTATTTCTTATGTTCTTATGTCAGCAGGTAAATCTTCCACCCGCTTTGAACTTGTGCCAAGTCGGTAGGTTTAAAATCGCACTTCGTGTGTCAGTAATTGATAGTCGATCATCAAGTAGGGTGTATTAGAATGATTTTAACTGTGAAACCCTTCTGAAAATCTGAGTATCCAAAGATGTTATGTTCAGAATAACTCCACAAGACTATGCTGTAAGCTCAAACTGTTGTGACCTTGGTCTCTTTAATGTAACTCCAGAGTGAGGAAGCAGCTTGGTAGACTATCTTTTATACCTGCTTGCCCAGGGTGTGCAGGTGACCCTTGGGTCTCCCACAGGTGTGCCCCCTGATGGCAAGTCTTACACATTGGTAAAGTTTACATACATAACAAAAGAGTGTCAGTTGTAGTTGTAACTTGAGCATATAGGCAGGCACGATACAGAATGCAACAGCTGTATGCTTGTGTGAAAACTTGGCAAGGGCCAGCAGTAAACATAAGAACATAAGAACATAAGAATTAGGAACAGGAGTAGGCCATCTAGCCCCTCGAGCCTGCTCCGCCATTCAACAAGATCATGGCTGATCTGGCCGTGGACTCAGTTCCACTTACCCGCCCGCTCCCCGTAACCCTTAATTCCCTTATTGGTTAAAAATCTATCTATCTGTGATTTGAATACATTCAATGAGCTAGCCTCAACTGCTTCCTTGGGCAGAGAATTCCACAGATTCACAACCCTCTGGGAGAAGAAATTCCTTCTCAACTCCGTTTTAAATTGGCTCCCCCGTATTTTGAGGCTGTGCCCCTTAGTTCTAGTCTCCCCGACCAGTGGAAACAACCTCTCTGCTTCTATCTTGTCTATCCCTTTCATTATTTTAAATGTTTCTATAAGATCACCCCTCATCCTTCTGAACTCCAACGAGTAAAGACCCAATCTACTCAATCTATCATCATAAGGTAACCCTCTCATCTCCGGAATCAGCCTAGTGAATCGTCTCTGTACCCCCTCCAAAGCTAGTATATTCTTCCTTAAGTAAGGTGACCAAAACTGCACGCAGTACTCCAGGTGCGGCCTCACCAATACCTTATACAGTTGCAGCAGGACCTCCCTGCTTTTGTACTCCATCCCTCTCGCAATGAAGGCCAACATTCTATTCGCCTTCCTGATTACCAGCTGCACCTGCAAACTAACTTTTTGGGATTCAAGCACAAGGACCCCCAGGTCCCTCTGCACCGCAGCATGTTGTAATTTCTCCCCATTCAAATAATATTCCCTTTTACTGTTTTTTTTTCCAAGGTGGATGACCTCACATTTTCCGACATTGTATTCCATCTGCCAAACCTTAGCCCATTCGCTTAACCTATCTAAATCTCTTTGCAGCCTCTCTGTGTCCTCTACACATCCCGCTTTCCCACTAATCTTTGTGTCATCTGCAAATTTTGTTCAACTACACTCTGTCCCCTCTTCCAGGTCATCTATGTATATTGTAAACAGTTGTGGTCCCAGCACCGATCCCTGTGGCACACCACTCACCACCGATTTCCAACCCGGAAAGGACCCATTTATTCCGACTCTCTGCTTTCTGTTAGCCAGCCAATTCTCTATCCATGCTAATACATTTCCTCTGACTCCGTGTACCTTTATCTTCTGCAGTAACCTTTTGTGTGGCACCTTATCGAATGCCTTTTGGAAATCTAAATACACCACATCCATCGGTACACCTCTATCCACCATGCTCGTTATATCCTCAAAGAATTCCAGTAAATTAGTTAAACATGATTTCCCCTTCATGAATCCATGTTGCGTCTGCTTGATTGCACTATTCCTATCTAGATGTTCCGCTATTTCTTCCTTAATGATAGCTTCAAGCATTTTCCCCACTACAGATGTTAAACTAACCGGCCTATAGTTACCTGCCTTTTGTCTGCCCCCTTTTTTAAACAGAGCCGTTACATTAGCTGCTTTCCAATCCGCTGGTACCTCCCCAGAATCCAGAGAATTTTGGTAGATTATAACGACTGCATCTGCTATAACTTCCGCCATCTCTTTTAATACCCTGGGATGCATTTCATCCGGACCAGGGGACTTGTCTTCCTTGAGTCCCATTAGCCTGTCTAGCGCTACCCCCTTAGTGATAGTGATTATCTCAAGGTCCTCCATTCCCACATTCCCGTGACCAGCAATTTTTGGCATGGTTTTGTGTCTTCCACTGTGAAGACCGAAGCAAAATAATTGTTTAAGGTCTCAGCCATTTCCACATTTCCCATGATTAAATCCCCCTTCTCATCTTCTAAGGGACCAACATTTACTTTAGTCACTCTTCCGTTTTATATATCGGTAAAAGCTTTTACTATCTTTTTATATTTTGCGCAAGTTTACTTTTGTAATCTATCTTTCCTTTCTTTATTGCTTTCTTAGTCATTCTTTGCTGTCGTTTAAAATTTTCCCAATCTTCTAGTTTCCCACTAACCTTGGCCACCTTATACGCATTGGTTTTTAATTTGATACTCTCCTTTATTTCCTTGGTTATCCACGGCTGGTTATCCCTTCTCTTACTACTCTTCTTTTTCACTGGAATATATTTTTGTTGCGCACTATGAAAGGGCTCCTTAAAAGTCCTCCACTGTTCCTCAACTGTGCCACCGTTTAGTCTGTGTTTCCAGTCCACTTTAGCCAACTCTGCCCTCATCCCACTGTAGTCCCCTTTGTTTAAACATGGAACAGATTGGGTAGCTACGCTCTGTGGCTAGTTTTCTTAGACCATGCACCTGGTAAATGATACTGTCATAGATACCTTCTCATGTCAATCGCTCCCATAAGCAATCTGAGCTTCTTACTTTTATGGGACACTAAAACAAAAACAAAATACTGCAAATGCTGGAAATCTGAAATAAGAACAGAAAATGCTGGAAACATTCAGCAGATCAGGCAGCAGGTTACACCATTTACACGTCCTCAGGATCCATCTTTTGTTTCTTTATTGTTCCTTTAACACCCTCCTTTTGCCTTGCACCATCATCCCTTTTGTCATTTAATCAGTCCTGCCCTCCACTCTATCACAGACCTCCCGATTGTTCCTTCCTTCCTTCCCCCACCCCCAATTTTCCCTGCCTCTATACATGCTTATAAACTATTAAATAATTTTTTCCAGTTCTGGTGAAAGGTAATCGACCTGAAATATTCACCCAATAATAATGGAGAGACAGGGAAGGATTGGGATGCAGGACGTCGTTTAAATCTTTTCTGCAGGTTTCCTGCCTGACAGTTAGCCTGATTGACTGGCTGGCTGCCTGTCAGGTGGGACAGCTCCAGGCACAAGCTTACGACCGAGGAGAAGTGAGCAGCTAGCGAGGGAAGGAGAAATCATTGGTCAGGTGAGGATGGGGGTGAGCAGATCTTGGGGTGGAGAGATCGTAATCAGCAGAGGGTGGGAGGGGGGGGGGTGGTGGGGAAGACTGTGGAGGGGGGGTAGATTGGAGGGAGTCTGTGGTTGTGGAGCTGGAAGCAGACAAGCTTGTTGGGCCGGAAGGAACACTCCTGCTCCTAATGGGCAACAAGCAGTGCAGTAAATACACTTGCCTAATGGATACGACCCTTCTTGCCTCCTTTTACCTGTCGGGTTACCCGAGGCCCAGAAACTCCATCCGAAAGAAGTTAAAAATAAGAAACCTGTAAAAATGGAGACATGATACCTCCTTAAAAGATTTTACCAACTGATCGCCTCCTAAGATCGGATTGGCCGCCCTTTCTCGTCCTGCATCCGTTGAAACTGGAAGTAGGCAGGTTGAGGTCGTGTTTGAAATATTTCAAATTTTAACTTCTCCCTGACACAAACCCACCTGTTCTTGGGGGGTTAAAATTACTTCCGTTAACTCTGTTTCTTGCTCCACAGATGCTGCCTGACCTTTTGAGTGTCTCCAGCATTTTCAGTTTTTATTACATTTTTCCCAGGATGTGGGGAAACTTAACAGCTGAAGGGAGGCAAGGGCAGCTTCGGAGAAAAGGTAATTGTCCTTACAATATTGCTTGTGGGCAAGAGGAGCAGGAGTGCTTCGTCCCAGGCCACCAAGCTACCTTTTTCCCTGCCATCAGACCCCCTTCCCTGCCATCGCACCTTCATCCAAAGGCAACCCACGCTTATCAATAATGGGGCTGTTAACTTTGTTTCTCTCCATAGATGCTGCCTTAGCATTTTCAGTTTATATTTCAGATTTCCAGCATCTGCAGTATTTTGCCTTTGTAAAACATTGTACATAAGGATAATGGGTAACATGTATATTTCATGAATTATGTTGAAATAGCTACAGGTGAACTTGAAAGAGACCTAGGGGCTTTAACAGATGTTGTGGCATTAATGCGACAGGATACCTTAAACACTTAAGGGGAAAAATTTGTGTATGTCCAGAGAATTGCCGGTGTCAATGGCAACTCGAGTTAATGGCAACTGAAAATGGTCACAGCGCTACTATTGAATAATTCGCAAGGGGGTTGGCAATATGTAGCGCAGCGTTAACTTACTGTGCAATGCCCTCCTATGGCATTAATGGAGGCCTCCAACCCAAAGTTCCTGTCCACAGTCAGTGTTGCAGTTTCTTACAACTCCGTTCCCTAGACACTTACTCCATCCCTCTCCCCAACTCCTGTCTGAAGCTGAATCAGACTGTTCGCAACCTTGGTGTCATATTTGACCCTGAAATGAACTTTCGACCACACATACACAGCATAACTACAATGCCTTGCGAACTCCATAGCCCACAACAACAACATGTATTTATATAGCACCTTTAACATAGTGAAACATCCCAAGGCGCTTCACAGGAATATTATGAGATAAAAATAGAAATTTCCACCTATTTCCACCTCCGTAACATCGCTCGTCTCTGCCCTTGCCTCAGCTCATCCGCTGCTGAAGCCCTCATCCATCCCTTTGTTAACTCTAGACCTGATTATTCCAACACACTACTGGCTGGTCTCCCACATTCTACCCTACATAAATTTGAGGTGATCCAAAACTCGGCTGCCCATGTCCTAACTCGCACCAAGTCCTGTTCACACATCACCTCTGTGCTCACTGACCTACATTGAATTCCGATTGAGCAACGCCTTGATTTCAAAATTTTCTTCCTTATTTTCAAATCGCTCAATATCTCTGTAATCTCCTCCAGCCCCATAACCACCTGAGATGTCTGTGCTCCTCTAATTCTGCCCTCCTGAGCATCCCTGATTGTAATCGCTCAACCGTTGGTGTCTGTGCCTTCTGTAGCCTAAGCCCCAAGCTCTGGAACTCCCTGCCTAAACTTCTCCACCTCTCTACTGCTCTTTCCTCCTTCAAGACGCTCCTTAAAACCTTCCTCTTTGGCCAAGCTTTTGGTCACCTGCCCTAATTTCTATTTTTATCTCATAATACTCCTGTGAAGCGCCTTGGGATGTTTCACTATGTTAAAGGTGCTATATAAATACATGTTGTTGTTGTGGGCTATGGAGTTCGCAAGGCATTGTAGGCAATTAAAGGGGCTATGAATTAAAGGGGCAATGCATTCAGAACTAATGAAAATTACAATGCAGTGAAAAAAATGCAACTTTCAGCCCTTACTGCCTTTCAGTAAAAGAGCTACCATTAAAAAGAAGTCCCAAATGGGATTCATGAGCACTTAAAGCTGAATTCCCCTCTGAACTTCAAAAAAATGGGAAAAATGCTTCAGCACAAAGATAAGTGGTTCAGTGAGCCAGGGAAAGGGCACCCAGGGTCTCGCTCGCAGCACTCCAGCTTTGTGTAGTGGTCAACACTGCAAGAGGTGTCTTCTACCCACAGGGGCCTGGAGGCCCACCAGAAAGAAGGATGGGAGACCACTTCACTGAGGCTGCCAGCAGAATCGCCCCACTACCTGGCTCCGATGCCCAAAGAAGCTTCGTGACCTCAGGCCACTGGTCAAAGGTCAGTGAATGCATCTTCAAAAACCGTCTCCTACCAACTGCATCACTAGCCTCACACACTTCTCAATGCATGATTCCCTGCCCCCCCAAGCACTCACTTACCAACAATCTGTACTTGGAGGGAATATAAGATGCTGGTATCCTCATATATAATCCTCCATCTTGCATGCGCCTCTTGCTTTCCCACCCTTCCCTCACCACAACTCCACGCTTGTGCCTTCCTCATTTCACAAACCAGAAATGCAGCTTTCGCAGCGAGTGGGTGACGGAGAAGAGGGAGAAGAGAGTGAAGAAGAAGACGAAGATTGATTTGACATTTCCAGCCACCAGCAAGAACATTTGCAGTGTCCCCTATTGAAAGTCAGCAGCTTTCCACCAGTCAGGCCACAACTGGCATATCACTGCATAGAAATAGGTGCAGGAGAAGGCCATTCGGCCCATCGAGCCTGCACCACCATGCAATAAGATCATGGCTGATCATTCACCTCAGTACCCCTTTCCTGCTTTCTCTCCATACCCCTTGATCCCTTTAGCTGCAAGGGCCACATCTAACTCCCTTTTGAATATATCTAACGAACTGGCTTCAACAACTTTCTGTGGTTGAGAATTCCACAGGTTCACAATTCTCTGAGTGAAGAAGTTTCTCCTCATCTCGGTCCGAAATGGATTACCCCTTATCCTTAGACTGTGACCCCTGGTTCTGGACTTCCCCAACATCGGGAACATTTTTCCTGCCTCTAAGCTGGTCTAGTCCCGTCAGAATGTTATATGTTTCTATGAGATCCCCTCTCATTCTTCTAAATTCCAGTAAATATAAGCCTAGTCAACCCAGTCTTTCTTCATATGTCAGTCCTGCCATCCCCGGAAACAGTCTGGTGAACCTTTGCTGCACTCCCTCAATAGCAAGAATGTCCATCCTCAGATTAGGAGACCAAAACTGTACACAATATTCAAGGTGTGGCCTCACCAAGGTCCTGTACAACTGCAGTAAGACCTCCCTGCTCCTATACTCAAATCCTCTCGCTATGAAGGCCAACATACCATTTGCCTTCTTCACTGCCTGCTGTACCTGCATGCCAACTTTCAATGACTGATGTACCATGACACCCAGGTCTCATTGCACCTCCCCTTTTCCTAATCTGTCACTTTTCAGATAATATTCTGCCTTCCTCGTTTTGCCCCCAAAGTGGATAACCTCACATTTATCTACATTATATTGCATCTGCCATGCATTTTCCCACTCACCTAACCTGTCCAAGTCACCCTGCAGCCTCTTAGCATCCTCCTCACACCTCACACTGACACTCAGTTTAGTGTCATCTGCAAACTTGGAGATATTACATTCAATTCCTTTGTCTAAATCATTAATGTATATTGTAAATAGCTGGGGTCCCAGCACTGAACCTTGCGGTACCCCACTAGTCACTACCTGCCATTCTGAAAAGGACCCGTTTATTCCCACTCTTTGCTTCCTGTCTGCCAACCAATTCTCTATCCATGTCAATACCTTACCCCCAATACTATGTGCTTTAATGTTGCACACCAATTTCTTGTGTGGGACCTTGTCAAAAGCCTTTTGAAAGTCCAAATACACCACATCCACTGGTTCTCCCTTGTCCATTCTACTAGTTACATCCTCAAAAAATTCTAGAAGATTTGTCAAGCATGATTTCCCTTTCATAAATCCATGCTGACTTGGACCGATCCTGTCACTGCTTTCCAAATGTGCTGCTATTTCATCTTTAATAATTGATTCCAACATTTTCCCCACTTCTGATGTCAGGCTAACTGGTCTATAATTACCTGCCTTCTCTCTCTCTCCCTTCTTAAAAAGTGGTGTTACATTAGCTACCCTCCAGTCCATAGGAACTGATCCAGAGTCGATAGACTGTTGGAAAATGATCACCAATGCATCCACTATTTCTAGGGCCACTTCCGTAAGTACTCTGGGATGCAGACTATCAGGCCCCGGGGATTTATCGGCCTTCAAATCCATCAATTTCTCGAACACAATTTCCCGTCACTGCTTTCCAAATGTGCTGCTATTACATCTTTAATAATTGATTCCAACATTTTCCCCACTACCGATGTCAGGCTAACCGGTTTATAATTCCCTGTTTTCTCTCCCCCTCCTGTTTTAAAAAGTAGGGTTACATTAGCTACCCTCCAATCCATAGGAACTGATCCAGAGTCTATAGAATGTTGGAAAATGATCACCAATGCATCTACTATTTCTAGGGCCACTTCCTTAAGTACGCTGGGATGCAGACTATCAGGCCCTGGGGATTTATTGGCCTTCAATCCCATCAATTTCCCTAACCCTCGGTCCCCCAGTATTTCCGGAAGGTTATTTGTGTCTTCCTTACTGAAGACAGAATCAAAGTATTTGTTCAATTGGTCTGCCATTTCTTTGTTCCCCATTATAAATTCACCTGATTCTGACTGCAAGGGACCTATATTTGTCTTCACTAATCTTTTTCTCTTCACATATCTATAGAAGCTTTTGCAGTCAGTTTGTATTTTTTCATGACATCAGTAGGACAGGCAAAGGTACACAAAGAACAGTCACTAAGAGAATGTATGAGGGTGATGAATTGATTTCTTGATGTCATATTGGATGGATAGATGTATAAAGTTGGATTGGAAAGTTTGCTTTGTGGTGGCTTTTATTTCAGCATCATGGCCAAGAAGACGCTGTGATGGTCAGTAACAGAGAGAAGGTAAGATGTGGGACTAATGTTGAAAGGGAAATTGGGGTTGTGGTCACTGGAACCGCAGGCGGATGATTTAATTCTGGATATCCTACCTGAAAGGAGCTGTCTGGGCTGCATCCTTCCTTCCACTTCCTCCTCTTCGGCGCCTTCCTCTTCTGTGGCTTCCTCTTCCCTCTGCGAACGGATGCTGTAAATCTGAAATGATGGCAAAAAAATGCTGGAAATACTCAGCTGCTCAGGCAACATCTCGACCTGAACCGTGAACTCTGTTTCTCTCTCCATGGATGTTGCCTGACCTCTTGAGTATTTGCAGCATTTTCTGTTTTCTCAGAGGCCTTCCTTTATCATCCGAGGCTTTGAAAGCATCCAACATCACTCACTACACACTTAAAAAAAAACTTTTAACATGTATTGCAGCAAGTCACTACTTCAATAAAATCAAAAACCCAGTCCAAAATCTTAAATGCATCCTTACCTGAAAGATGTGTGTGTCCCTTTAAGAGGCGCTGACAGCGCCTCTGTCAGTCTCTTTGCATGCTAGGTTTCCCTGTCGTGGTTCTGACCCAGCACTCTGGTCAAAGTTGGCCCTGGTGAAGTTAAGTCGATGTTGCACACCGACTGATGTCACCAATCCACCATTTTTTCTGCAGGGCGCTAATACTTACTGGCAGCACTAGGGGGCGGTCTAAAATGGAGGATGCCACGGGACTCACCACCAGCTGGTAGTGCCACTCTTTCACCAATTTTTGATGGTAATGGGTGGAGTAAAGCCCCAGAAATGTTTCACCCTTCAACATTAAAGCCTCTGAGCCATAGAATAATACATTGTGCATTATATGATATAGTGCTCTGTCATTATAATCAGCCAGCTTACCATGAGCAACACCACACGAGGTCTAATAGTGTAACCTAAGTGCATACCATGTAGCCTCAGGGGCCACATATGGGGGCCAGTAAGACCGTGCCCATTTGTATTTGGATGTGCTGAAATTGACAGCATGCCTCCACAGCTGATAACATGGCCCCCAAGCTTTATAAGCCTTATGGAGTTTAAATCCATAGTCCCAGTAATTTTTAAATATCTCTAGTTGCTGATGACACAGAACCTGGTGGTCTGATTCAGGATTGTCCACCAATGAGGCAATAACACTAAGAACAGCCTTTCCAAACCTCCAGACCTACAAAAATCAAACAGGACAAACCAGCAAGTAAAAAATATAAGCGCAAATAGGACTAAGTTGCCTGGGGTCAAGGATCGGGCTCATAAACTGCATGTGGTGCTCAGGCTGCTGTTGGATACACCTGCACTAGATCATCCGGGAACCCTGCAAACTATGCTTTTCGCATCTTAGCTCCTTTATTTTGCCACCTACACATGGTTTGCTATAATGAAGTTAGAAGTACCGCCTGACTTCAAAAGTAGTATTCAGCAAAATGCTGAATTCTGATAAACCCTCTATTCATTATTGAATGCATATTTTGCATTAATATTTTGTTCATTAAAAGAATTTAAACTATATTTGTATTCAATTATTCATTATTTTCTTAAACACAAAAATAAATTCAATAATGTTCAATCAATAAGTGTTAGAAGGAGAGTTCCTGATTAAAATATTAATAGGGAGTTTTTGGTTGGAAAATCTTAAATACTGCTTTGTCGGAAGTTAACAGTAAATAAATTATTTAGAAGTCATGTCAAATGACAGTGACTCATATATTATTAAAAAGAGTTGTATTTCAGGCAACAGCGACAAAAAACACTTTATCTCTCTGCACTGTAACTGATATACAGTGGTTGGTGTCAGAAGTTATTTTCTTCTAACAGACTGTGTAGTATGTTATCTGCAAGCCTGTGGAAGTCACCATCTGCGTAGTATTGACAATGTGATTCATCGTTCGATGGCATGCACTATAAATATAAAACTCATTGACAGCTCACATTTTGTCCCCTGGAATTGCATCAATAAGTTAATGACAGCCAGGGCCTTTTAGGTCTCTGACTACACATGAAATAAGTCAACCACTTCCCCCTTTGAAACAAAATCTAGGACAAACTGTACAACATGACATCAGATTGCACTGCTTCAATGGAGACATTGTTTATGTAATATCTGAACTTGTGCCAAGTGTGAAGGCTTCACTTTTATTTCACTAAAGAGGCAAAGATTGGCCCCGATAGGAATAGTCGTGACATTTAGACATTTGTAAAGGGAAGATTCAGCTGCATGATGGCTGAAATCTGACCTCCATTTGACACTGGGGTAATTTTGACTTTTCTGTGAAACGGGTGATAATGGATCGGCAGCTCATTTTACAGCTCTCCTGATTTTTATTTCTATTGACTTCAATGTCCCCAGATGGGGATCCCATGATGAACCTTGGTGCCAGCAGCCTTCTCTTGATACAAGCAGGCGGCATCGATTTTTGACCTCCCTCATCGGCCAGCTGCCGCTTACTGCCCAAAATGGTCAAGCAATTGACCAATGGCATTAAAATGAGGATCAGCAATTAGAATTTGCCAGACCCTTGATTCCCACTCCCATGTGGTATTGTTATCTGCTCTCGCTGGTTTCCCTCTGAGAATTAAAATTGGCCTTCCAAAATACCAATTCCATTTGATTTAGCTTTAGCTGTCCTGTTGCTCCTACCTATGTTTGGCTTTTAAAGCTAAAGCTAAGGCTCACACACAGATAAAAGAGGCAGCAGGTGGGTTAGTACTTTACTAACTTCTGCCAAGTTTAGCTTGCCACAGTTTATGATCAGAACAGATTCAGGAATACATTATAAGAAAACAAAATCATGTATTTAGTTAACACAAAACTAATACATATCTAATATTAGTGATGTCATAGGGCCCGATAATAACCCAGAGGTGGATTCTGAATGCAGGTGGGATGAGTGGATGCATGGATAGCAGCCGTGAGGCACGGAAGAAGTGTTTGATTTGAACATGGCTACCTAATTATAATTTTACTTCCAGGTTTCGTGTCTCCATGCGCGACAGCTGGTGTGGTGCACACCCAACTTGACTATTAAAGGGCCTATTCAAAGATGGCATTTGGAGGAGTTAGGAATTTATGCAAAGAGACGGTGAAGTTTAAAGATAGACTCAGGATGGTCAAGGGCTGCACTCCGGTTTAACAGCACATTACTTGATATATTGCTGGCTGCAGTGAGGAGCCGGAAAGAGATAATCTTCCCCGGCAACAGGAGGAAGAAACCTGATGCTGTCACCAAGAAGGTATGGTTGAAGGTGGCTGAGGAGGTCAGCAGCAGGAGCATTGTGCCCCATTCCTGGATCCAGTGCAGGAAATGCATTAATGACCTAACCAAGTAGGGAAAGGTGACTACAGTTGCAAATTCACCTACATCCTGTAATGCGCACTGTTATGTATGTAACTATGTAATACTTGCATAGGGCGCGACTGTTGGGAGTCCTAATGGTTACCTGCACACATGTATAAAAGGTTGGCTGCCTTGTTGTTTAGGCACTCTGGAGTTGTAATAAAGAAGTCTAAGGTCACACTAAGTTTAGCTCACAGTACTCAGCCTCGTGGAGTTCTTCTATACATAACAATTGGCGACGAGTAACAGAATACGAACCTTCATGCAACCATGGCTGCCGTTGGAATATTAGAGAGATTCATAGAGGGTGATGATTGGGAAGCCTTCATCGAGCATCTCAACCAGTACTTCGTGGCCAATGAGCTGGAAAGAGACACTAACGCGGTCAAGCGCAGGGCAGTTCTCCTCACCGTCTGTGGGCCTAAAATATACGGCCTCATCAAGAATCTGCTCGCGGAGAACAAATATACAGAGTTGTGCACGCTGGTTCGGGACCACCTCAAGCCGAAGGAGAGTATTCTCATGGCCAGGTATTGTTTTTACACGCACCATCACTCCGGGGGCCAGGACATGGTGGATTATGTCGCCGACCTGAGACGCCTCGAGGGACCTTGTGATTTTGGAGCTGCGTTGGGGGAAATGCTGCGGGACCTTTTTCGTGCTTGGCATCAGCCACGAGGTCATTCTTCAAAAGCTGCTGGCTGCCAAAACCCGAGACCTGAGCAGTGCCATCGCGATCGCCCAGGCATGCATGGCCACAGATGATAACACCAAACAGATATCTTCTCAACGTCGAAGCTCACCGGCAAGTACTGTGCATAAAATGACATCGCTAGCAGGCCGAACTACATATGGCAGGACCTATACATCTGCAGCTGCGAGACCTGTGATGACTCAGAGTCTGGCACTGGGGGTGAATGTGAATCCATTAGCACCGAGTTGGCGCTGCGGGGTGTAAGGGGAGCTTGGGGTGTGGGTTCGAATCCACACTCCCCTTGGGTTCTGTACGTGCGATTTATGAGGGTGGGTGAGTAATGAGGCACCAGACACAGTGGGTAAGAGTACAAAATGGCTAATGTTGTTTAATTAGAATAGCAAACACAAAAATAGAGGGCATAGGAAGAGGTCATAAAATAGCAGTAATGGCAAAATCTCATTCAACAACCCGAAAAATTTCGCAACAGGGAAGGGGAAAACAAGAGGTTAAAACATCCCACTCACACACAACCGCACCTCCCACTCCCACCCTTCCTACCAATTCCTATCCTAAATTGAGTCTGTGAGGGGGTTTGGGCTATACTTACAATCCTATCAACTCCGGGGTTCTGTAGCACTTATTTCAGCTCGGGGTCCCTCTGGGGTGGGTTTTATGTTGTTCGGGTTTCCTCTTCGATGTTGCGTCGGTTTCTTCTATCTGCCTCTCGGTTATCGTCAGACTACAGCTGTGAATCCAGGCTATTGAACCAGGTGTCTAGGTCTGCACAGCTCTGCGTGCCCCAGCCTGATGCTTCGGCTATTCTCACTCTGTCCAGTGTGTTCAGGGCTAACAGCAGCACCTGCTGCCACTTACCAACCAGGAGGTTGGCTCGTGGGTTTTTAAAGTTTGAAAAACTCTCTCAGCTCCTTTTTAGTCCACAACTCCCTTTTTCCACAACTCCTTTTCTCCACAACTGTTTTTCTCCACAACTGTTTTCTCCCCAACAGTCTTTTCTCCACAACTGTTTTCTCCACAACTGTCTTTCTGGTGGTTCTGTGTCCTATATTTGTATTCAATTCAGTTCTGGACTTTTCGCGCACAAACCCAGTGGCTGGTCCATTGTGTAAGTTTGGGCGGGGAGATAGCTTTGAATATTTAATCAGAAGATGTCACAGGTACACGCAGGTGTGAGGACCAGGGTATTGTTTCAGTGCACATAGGTGCCCAAAAGTCTGTGGGTCCTTTGTTATAGTCCTGGGAGTCAGTGGGCCACTCCTGCAGTGATTCATAGTTTTGATTCAGAGCTATTGTCCATATTAATTAGGTAGATAATGGCCCACATTCGTAGTTTGATTTGGGGGGGGAGGTTATTTTCAAACTGGGCCGGGGAGTCCTTATTGGTTGAAGATTTCCCCACTTCAGGCCCGATTCAACCCCTGATTGGCCTGCCAGAATGCACTTTTCCCCCATTGGCCAGTGCCTCGGTCTCGCTTGTGAGCCAGACTCCACAATGTCTGTATCCGCCCACACGTTTTCCCAGCCTGCTTTTACTTGGCCAAAAATGTTCATTTAGTGTATGGAACGATCCCATGTTAGTTTTCTTGTCCTTACGGTGTTTCAAATGCGGCCGTGGATTTTTGAACCTTACAGGGGGTAATCATTCGGGCCCATTAATGTCGATTCAAGCACTACGTGTGCAAAGGCTGCGCAACAATGAGGCACCTCCAGTGAATGTGCAAACGTGCTGCGACACACCACATGGCAGAGGATGATCGATCCGACACGGATCACGCAGCACAGGCAAGTCAACCCGAGGAAGAAATGTATGGGGTACATATTTTCACCACCAAGAGCCCTCTTATAATGCTGAAAGTCAAATTAAATGGAGTTCCAGTATCCATGGAGTTGGACACGGGTGCAAGTCAGTCAATCATAAGCCAAAAGGCTTTCGAGAAACTGTGGGGCAATAAGGTACAAAGGCCCAAACTGAGCCCGATTAATGCAAAGCTGCGTACCTACACCAAAGAGCTCATACCCCCAGTCATTGAAGTACGGCAGTGAAGGTATCGTAGGATGGAGCTGTGCATGACCTATCATTGTGGATTGTTCCAGGCAATGGCCCAACGCTGTTCGGCAGAAGCTGGCTAGAAAAGATTAGATGGAATTGAAACGACATCAAAGCACTATCATCAGTGGATGACGCCTCATGTGCTCAAGTGCTGAGCAAGTTTCCCTCGCTATCCGAACCAGGCATTGGCAATTTCACAGGCGCCAAGGTACAGATCCATCTAGGTCCCGATGCACGGCCCATCCATCACAAGGCTTGGGCGGTTCCATATATGATGAGGGAGAAAGTCGAGATCGAACTGGACAGATACCAACGTGAAGGAATCATATCACCAGTCGAGTTCAACGAGTGGGCCAGTCCAATTGTTCCGGTGTTGAAAAGCGATGGCATGGTCAGAATCTGTGGAGACTACAAGGTAACAATTAACCGAGTCTCACTACAGGACCAGTACCCGCTGCCCAAGGCAGATGATCTGTTCGCAATGTTAGCGGGGGGAAGTCGTTCACAAAGTTGGACCTAACCTCCGCCTACATAACACAGGATCTGGCTGAATCTTCGAAAAGACTGACGTGCATCAACACACACAAAGGACTGTTTATATACCACAGGTGCTCTTTCGGGATTCGCTCGGCTGCAGCCATTTTCCAGAGAAACATGGAGAGTTTGCTGAAATCTGTTCCACGCACCCTTGTGTTTCAAGACAACATCCTGATTACTGGTCATGACACCATTGAATGCCTACACAACCTGGAAGAGGTTCTAAGTCGCCTAGACAAAGTGGGACTCAGGCTGAAACGTTCCAAGTGTGTTTTCCTGGTGCCAGAAGTCGAATTTTTAGGGAGAAAGATTGCAACAGATGGCATCAGGCCCACGGACTCAAAGACAGAGACCATCAAGAATGCACCCAGACCACAGAATGTGACAGAGCTGCGTTCGTTCCTGGGACTCCTTAACTATTTTGGTAACTTTCTACCCGGGTTGAGCACGTTGTTAGAGCCTTTGCACATGTTGCTGCTTAAGGGTGACGACTGGGTTTGGGGCAAATCTCAAGACACAGCCTTTGAGAAGGCCAGGAACCTGCTATGTTCAAATAAGTTACTTGTACACTATGACCCATGTAAACGTTTAGTGCTAGCTTGTGACGCCTCATCATACGGGGTCGGCTGTGTGTTACAGCAAGCCAATGTATCGGGCAACCTCCAACCGGTTGCATACGCATCTAGAAGTCTGTCTAAGGCTGAGAGAGTCTACAGTATGGTCGAGAAAGAGGCGTTAGCATGTGTATATGGGGTTAAGAAAATGCACCAATACCTATTTGGACCGGTTTGAGCTTGAAACTAACCACAAGCCACTCATTTCACTGTTTTCAGAGAGCAAAGATATAAACACCAATGCTTCGTTCCACATCCAAAGATGGGCACTAACATTATCCGCTTATGACTATGTTATCCGCTACAGACCAGGCACTAAAAACTATGCCGATGCTCTCAGCTGGCTACCATTACCCACCACCAGGGTTGAAATGGCGCAGCCTGCAGAACTGCTACTGGTCATGGATGCTTTTGAGAGCGAGGGGTCACCCGTCACAGCTTGCCAGATCAGGACCTGGACCAGCCAGGCTCCTGTACTATCATTAGTAAAGAGTTGTGTTCTAAATGGGAACTGGTTAGCCGTTTCCAGGGAGATGCAAGATGAAATTAAGCCGTTTCACCGACGCAAAGATGAAATGTCCATCCAGTCGGATTGTCTCTTATGGGGTAATTGCGTGGTTTTGCCAAAAAAAGGCAGGGAAACGTTTATACGCAACCTACACAGTACCCACCCAGGCATTGTCATGATGAAGGCAATTGCCAGGTCGCATGTTTGTTGCGTGCATCAGTGCAACACTTACTCGCAACTGAGCAATGCACCAAAGGAGGCTCCACTGAGTCTGTGGTCATGGCCCTCCAAATTGTGGTCCAGGATCCATGTAGATTTTGCCGGCCCCTTTCTAGGAAATATGTTTTTAGTAGCAGTGGACGCTTAATCCAAATGGATTGAATGCGTAATCATATCATCCAGCATGTCCACAGCCACCATTGAAAGCCTCCGGGCCATGATAACCACCCATGGCTTGCCCGACATCCTTGTCAGCGACAATGACCATGTTTCACCAGCTCGGAATTCAACGTGTTTATGACCCACAATGGCATCAAGCATGTCAGGTCTGCTCCGTTTAAGCCCGCGTCTAACGGTCAAGCGGAACGGCCAGTCCAAATAATCAAGCAGAGCATGAAACGCATGATGGATGGCTCCTTGCAGAGCTGCTTGTCTCGCATTCTACTCAGTTACCAGACGCAACCCCACTCGCTCCCCCAGCAGAATTGTTAATGACGAGAGCCCTCAAAACCAGGCTCTCACTAGTCCACCCGGATCTCAATGATCACGTGGAAACCCGGCGACGCCGGCAGAACATGTACCACGATCGCGCGGCTGTTTCATGTGACATTGATGTTAACGACCCTGTGTTTGTCCTGAATTACGGTCATGGTCCCAAGTGGGTTGCTGGCACTGTTTTGGCCAAGGAAGGGAATAGGGTGTTTACAATCAAACTGTTAAATTACGATTTACTGACAACCAGGAACGACTTGAAGAGGACATCACCATCGACGATCCACCAACACACACCCAACCAGCAATCGCCTTCGCTGTCAATCACGAGGATGAACCCACCGTTCCTGACAGTCCGGTCAGACCAGCCGCTGTGCAGTACAGCAATGGTCTAACCAATTCACACACGCCAGGGTTTGAACTTAGACGATCAACCAGGGAGCGAAGGGCTCCGGATCACCTCAACTTGTAAATAACTTGTACCGAAGACTTTGGAGGGCAGTGATGTTATGTATGTAACTATGTAATAATTGCCACCAGAAGACGCGACTGTTGGAGTCCTAATGGTCACCTGAACACACGTGCAGGGCCAATATAAAAGTTTGCCTGCCATGTTGTTTAGGTACTCTGGAGTTGTAATAAAGAAGACTAAGGCCAGCAACAGTTTGAATGTAGAGCTGGGATGGGCACTTCAGCTCCGCCTGGCTTCACATTCAGATAAAAACTTACCCTTTTGGTGGCATCCTGCTGCAATGCCTTTAGCTATGGCCTGTTAGGCTACATGTGGACTGGCTTTTCCTGAACGCAGCCTCAGAGCAACCCAATATTGCACAGGGCGTTAGTCCCCTGATTTGCATATGCAAAGGGATTAATGCCTGTTTTGGGCATGTCTCTGGTTGCCTACTTTTTTGACGATATCCAATACGGCACACTTCCGGGTTGTAATGATTGTACATTTCCTACCTGCCATATTGGAGACTTAGGCACCCGCTTAGCACCGGAATAATGAACGAGGCACCATTGAATTACCAGGCCAGATTAACTGGTCATTCATCTCATTGTTGTTGGTCAGATGCTGCAGGTGCAAATCAGCCTCTGCCTTTACTTAGAGAAAAGCAGTCTCTGCACTCCAAAGTAATTAATTGTGTGAGCGGGAGATAAAGGAGCCCGAAAACAGCACGAGACCAGCAGACCAGTGGGGAGTACAAAGAGTTGGCTGGGAGCAGCATTGACGGACGTGTCAGGGGAAAGAAGTAAAAAGAAATCAAAGTGTGATGTCACAGGAAAGCAGGGAAGTGATTGGTTGGTCAGTATTTCTCTTTTTTGGGGGCATTGGTTTAAATTAAGAGCTGGGATTAAAAACTAAACATTCAAAACTTGAAAACTTAATTAATTAAATAAAATACATTAGAGATGGCAGGGCAGGCGATGTGTTGCAGCTGCAGCATGTGGGAGCTGGTGGACACTGTTGTGTACGTAAATAACAGACTAACTGAAACAGGAGTAATGTAACTTACTATGTCCTTTATAACAACTCCCCAAAATGGTGTCCCAAAACTAGCATGAACCAGCATGTTCCTAATGCCCGTCCTGTGAGAGTTTGTGTAACAAACAAACAGTAGGAACACAACATATTTCCCCCCCTCTGAAAACACAGTCTATGAACAGACAAAGTCCTTGAAATAGCCAAGTCACGTTCTGATACGCTGAGACTGTCATGGAGGTTGCGCTGTTTGATCGAGGTTTTCGGTTGGGAAACAGAACGGTGCCTCTGTTCCATCCTACTGGTCTGTTGGCCTTTGAGTTGGGATCAGTCTACGAGTATTCCATCGAGTTCCATCAATGAGCTCGTAGGTGTGAGGGCTGACCTTTCGCCCGATCTGTTTTGGAGGCAAAATTGAAGAAGTGAGCTTATGACTACAGTTTGGGTGCTTAACTCTGACCCAATCTCCATTCTTCAGTTGGGGCTTTTGAGCGCATCGTTTTGTGTCAGTGTATGACTTCGCTTTTTGTTGGCGTTCCAAAATCTGGGATGCGAATGTGGCTATCTTTGCACTAATTTTGGCTGGGGGTTTGAGAATGTTCAGTAGCCAGCGAAGATTCCGCCCAATCATGAGCTCAGCGAGTGTCTTCCCCGTTAGCGAGTGCTTTGTCGAACGATATGTGTGAAGAATGATTTGAACCGCTTCATCGAATGTTTTACCTGCTGCGAGGTTGGCTTTCAAACCCTCTTTGATGATGCAGTTAAATCGCTCAACACCTCTGTTGCTTTGAGGATTGTACCGAGCGGTAAGGCAATGCTAAATAGCATGACGAATGAGGAAATCTGCGAACTGGTCGGAAACAAACTGTGGTCCATTGTCAGTGATTATGACCTTTGGGAGGCCCCACTTCGTGAACATACGCCACAAAATGATGACGATCGTTGATGAGGTCACTGAACTTGTTGTAACGATTTCTGGCCATTTGGAATGCAGGTCATGCACTACAACAAGCAAATGCTGGTGTTGTGGAGCTGCTTCAACAGGACCGAAGATATCCAACTGAAGTTGTTGCCATGCTCTATCACCATGATCTAGGCAGCCATCATTCCAAATGGAAAATTCATCGCGAAGTCTGTGGAAGGTTTTCAGCTCTTCTGGAATTTGCTTAGGCCACTCAGTCTGGAGGAAGTGGCACACATGCTGGATTTCAGTTTGTCGCAGCGGACAAGGTTTCTGGTGGACTGAGTGATGATCAACGTGACATATGTGTCATCATCTGTGAACAAGTCAGCACCAGAGTCCGAAGCAGGTGTCAAGCGGCTGAACATGTCAGTTACGTGGTTGCAACTGCCAGTAATGTATTGCACATCAAAGTTATACTGATGAAAGTGATCTGACCATCGGTTGATTCGTAGTGGTCTGTGCCCAGATCCAGTTGTAGCGAGTAGCGTAGTTAGCACTTGGTGATCCGTACGGAGGGTGAATTTCCTGGCATAGAGGTAGATGTGTCAATGTTCACAGGCGTAGTTGCAAGTGAGTGCTTCGTGTTCCCCTGTAGAGTATTTAGGTTCTGCAGACAAAAGCGTGCAAGAGGCGAAGGCTACTGGGCGTTCCAGGCCATCAATCTATTGCGAGAGCACAGCACCCATATCGGTGCCTGATGCATTCGTGGTGACGTACATAGTGGCATTCGAATCAAAGTGCGCGAGGATAGGAGGGGATGTAATTTTCTCCTTAAGCATGGTGAATGCCTGAGCCTGGGAATCTGTCCATTCCCAAGGGATGTCCTTGCGCAGCAACATGCGAAGTGGTTCGGCAATGTGCGCGTAGTGCGGGACGAACTTCAGATCGAAGTTGCAAGTGCCAAGGTATGATGAAAGTTCTTTGAAGTTGATAGCCTCTTGCATTCGTTGGATCGTGTCAATGGTGTCAAGACACCTTGTGCTGTGACTCTGTAGCTGTTGTGTATGCAATAACTCAATAGACTGAATACTGTAAACTCCAAACAGGTACAAACCTGATCTACTTTATTAGGGCCCAAAGTGAGTACATTACAAGATGGATGGCCTTTTATACCTGGGCCGCACACACGTGCGTACAGCCCAATGACCTCCAACAGTGGCGCCACATGGTGGCTAGTAAACCCATGCATACATACATGACAATATCCCCCTTTAAGATATTAGTAACGGTCTTTTTACAAATTGAGATGGTCCGGGGCTTTTCGCTCCCGAGTTGGACGTCTCAGTTCAACTCCAGCCTTGGGCAAGCGTTCTGAGTCGGTTATGACTGGGGGCTGGGTAGCCGATCTGATGGGAGTGGCAATGACCACGTCAGGGATTGAAAGTCCAGATTCATTGACCATGTCAGTGATTGAAAGTCCAGATTAATTGATGATAGCGGAGTCCTCTGATGACTTAGGGTTGGTTGGTTGGTCACTGATTGTATCTTCCACAGACTGTTCCAGTTCATCCGAGCAGCAGTCGGGAGCAGCCAGCGGGAGCGGGAGGCTCGAGGCCTATAAAAGGCCAGTGGCAGTCAGAGGAGCAGCAGTCAGGAGCGGGGACAAAAGGCAAAATAGAAGTAAAAAGAAATCGAAGTGTGACGTCACAGCCAAGCAGGTAAGTGATTGGCTGGTTGATTGGTGAGTATTTTGCTTTTTCTTTTTCTTTTTCTTTTCTTATCAGTAGGAAATCTTTGGCATTGTTGTCAAATTAAGTTAATCTAAGGGTTAAGTCATGGCAGGAAAGCCCAGAGCCATGTTATGCTCCTGCTATGCTATGTGGGAAGTCAGGAACACTGGAAATGTCCCTGGTTACTATGTGTGCGGGACGTGTGTCCAGCTGCAGTTCTTGTCAGACCGCATTGCGGCACTGGAGCTGCACATGGATTCACTCTGGAGCATCCGTGATGCTGAGGATGTCGTGGATAGCATGCTTAGTGAGCTGGTCATACCGCAGATACAGGTTACACAGGAAGAGCAGGGGGATGGGAATCAATGTAGGGAGGCAGAGGGAAGTAAAAGGGGGGCAGAAGCAAAAGGTAGGAAGGAGAAAAGTAAGAGTGGAGGGCAGAGAAATCAAGGGCAAACATAAAAAAGGGCCACATTACAACATAATTCCAGGGATTGCGGGACTGACATACCAAGAAAGACTGGATCAACTGGGCTTGTATTCACTGGAGTTCAGAAGAATGAGAGGGGATCTCATAGAAACGTTTAAAATTTTGACGGGTTTAGACAGGTTAGATGCAGGAAGAATGTTCCCAATGTTGGAGAAGTCCAGAACCAGGGGTCACAATCTAAGGATAAGGGGAAAGCCATTTAGGACCGAGATGAGGAGAAACATCTTCACCCAGAGAGTGGTGAACCTGTGGAATTCTCTACCACAGAAAGTTGTTGAGGCCAATTCACTAAATATATTCAAAAAGGAGTTAGATGTAGTCCTTACTACTAGGGGGATCAGGGGGTATGGCGAGAAAGCAGGAATGGGGTACTGAAGTTGCATGTTCAGCCATGAACTCATTGAATGGCGGTGCAGGCTCGAAGGGCCGAATGGCCTACTCCTGCACCTATTTTCTATGTTTCTATGTTTCTATGTTTCTATAATTCTAAAAGGACAAAGAGTGTTAAAAAAACAGCCTGAAGGCTCTGAGTCTCAATGTGAGGAGCATTCGTAATAAGGTGGATGAATTAACTGCACAGATAGCTGTTAACGGATATGATGTAATTGGGATTACGGAGACATAGCTCGAGGATGACCAAGGCTGGGAACTCAACATCCAGGAGTATTCAATATTCAGGAAGGATAGACAGAAAGGAAAAGGAGGTGGGGTAGCATTACTGGTTAAAGAGGAGATTAACGCAATAGTAAGGAAGGACATGAGCTTGGATGATGTGCATAGAGCTGTGAAACACCAAAGAGCAGAAAACGTTAGTGGGAGTTGTGTACAGACCACCAAAGAATAGTAGTGAGGTTGGGGATGGCATCAAACAGGAAATTAGTGATGCCTACAATAAAGGCACAGCAGTTATCATGGGTGACTTTAATCTATATATAGATTGGGCTAACCAAACTGGTAGCAATACGGTGGAGGAGGATTCCCTGGAGTGTTTAAGGGATAGTTTTCTACACTAATATGTCGAGGAATCAACTAGAGAGCATGCCATCCTAGACTGGGTCTTGTGTAATGAGAGAGGATTAATTAGCAATCTTGTCATGTGAGGCCCCTTGGGGAAGAGTGATCATAATATGGTAGAATTCTCTATTAAGATGGAGAGTGACACAGTTAATTCAGAGACTAGGGTCCTGAACTTAAAGAAAGGTAACTTCGATGGTTTGAGACGTGAATTGGCTTGGATAGACTGGTGAATGATATTTAAAGGGTTGATGGTGGATAGGCAATGGCAAACATTTAAAGATCACATGGAGGAACTACAACAATTGTACATCCCTGTCTGGCGTAAAAATAAAACAGGGAAGGTGGCTCAACCGTGGCTAACAAGGGAAATTAGGGATAGTGTTAAATCCAAGGAAGAGGCATATACATTGGCCAGAAAAAGCAGTAAACCTGAGGACTGGGAGAAATTTAGAATTCAGCAGAGGAAGACTAAGGGTTTAATTAGGAAGGGGAAAATAGAGTATGAGAGTAAGTTTGCAGAGAGCATAAAAACTGACTGCAAAAGCTTCTATAGATATGTGAAGAGAAAAAGATTAGTGAAGACAAATGTAGGTCCCTTGCAGTCAGCATCAGATGAATTCATAATGGGGAACAAGGAAATGGCAGACCAATTGAACAAATGCTTTGGTTCTGTCTTCACGAAGGAAGACACAAATAACCTCCCGAAAATACTAGGGGACCGAGGGTCTAGTGAGAAGGAGGAACTGAGGGAACTGAGGGAAATCCTTATTAGTCAGGAAATGGTGTTTGGGAAATTGATGGGATTGAAGGCCGATAAATCCCCTAGGCCTGATAGTCTGCAGAGTACTTAAGGAAGTGGCCCTAGAAATAGTAGATGCATTGGTGGTCATTTTCCAACAGTCCATGGATTCTGGATCAGTTCCTATGGATTGGAGGGTAGCTAATGTAACCCTACTTTTTAAAAAAGTAGGGAGAGAGAAAACAGGGAATGATAGACCGGTTAGCCTGACATCGGTAGTGGGGAAAATGCTGGAAGCAATTATTAATGATATAAAATAGCGCATTTGGAAAGCAGTGACAAGATCGGTCCAAGTCAGCATGTATTTATGAAGGGGAAATCATGCTTACAAATCTTCTAGAAATTTTTGAGGATGTAACCAGTAGCGTGGACAAGGGAGAACCAGTGGATGTGTTGTATTTGGACTTTCAAAAGGCTTTTGACAAGGTCCCACGCAAGAGATTATTGTGCAAAATTAAGGCACATGGTATTGGGGGTAATGTATAGATAGAGAACTGGTTGGCAGACAGGAAGCAAAGAGTGGGATAAACAGGTACTTTTCAGAATGGCAGGCAGTGACTAGTCGGGTCCCGCAAGGTTCAGTACTGGGACCCCAGCTATTTATAATATATATTAATGATTTAGACAAAGGAATTGAATGTAATATCTCCAAGTTTGCAGATGACACAAGCTGGGTGGCAGTATGAGCTGTGAGGAGGATGCTAAGAGGCTGCAGGGTGACTTAGACAGGTTAGGTGAGTGGGCAAATGCATGGCAGATGCAGCATAATGTGGATAAGTGTGAGGTTATCCACTTTGGTGGCAAAAACAGGAAGGCAGATTATTATCTGAATGGTGACAGATTAGTAAAAGGGGAGATGCAACGAAACCTGGGCGTCATGGTACATCAGTCATTGAAAGTAGGCATGCAGGTACAGCAGGCAGTTAAGAAAGCAAATGGCATGTTGGCCTTCATAGCGAGAGGATTTGAGTATAGGAGCAAGGAGGTCGTGCTGCAGTTATACAGGGCCTTGGTGAGACCATACCTTGAGTATTGTGAATAGTTTTAGTCTCCTAATCTGAGGAAGGACGTTCTTGCTATTGAGGGAGTGCAGCGAATGTATGCCAGACTGATTCCCGGGATGGCAGGACTGACACATGAAGAAAAACTGGATCGACTAGGCTTATATACACTGGAATTTAGAAGAATGAGAGGGGATCTCATTGATGCATATAAAATTCTGACGCAATTGGACAGGTTAGATGAAGGAAGAATGTTCCCGATGTTGGGGAGGTCCAGAACTAGGGGTCATAGTTTAAGGATAAAGGGTAAGCCATATAGGACAGAGATGAGGAGAATCTTTTTCACCCAGAGAATTGTGAACCTATGGAATTCTCTCCCACAGAAAATTGTTGAGTTCAGTTCGTTGGATATATTCAAAAGGGAGTAAGATGTGGCCCTTATGGTTAAAAGGATCAGGGGGTATGGAGATAAGGCAGGAGTGGGGTACTGAAGTTGCATGATCAGCCATGATCATATTGAATGGTGGTGCAGGCTCGAAGTGCCGAATGGCCTGCGGCACCTATTTTCTATGTTTCTATGTTTCTATGTTTCCATCCGTGTGCCACAACTTTATCTGATCGACATGTTTTCTGCATGTCTGTCCATTCTTGAGCTTAACGATAAACACTCTGTTGCTCTCCTTGGCCGTAGCAGTACCGGTGATCCATTTGGGACCTTGACCATAATTCAGTACATACACAGGATCATTCATAGGAATGTCGCGTGACACAGTAGCGCGATCATGATACTCTTGCTGACTTTGACGTCTGTATTCAACATGATTATTCAAGACAGGGTGGACAATGGAGGGTCTGGTCTTGAGACCGCACTTCGTCAATAGTTCAGCAGGGGGGACCCCGGTAAGCATATGGGGTCTTGTCCTGTAACTAAGCAATATGCATGACAAGCAAGTTTGCAGTGAACCTTGAGTTACATGTTTCATACTCTGCTTGATGATTTGGACCGCACGCTCTGCTTGTCCATTGGATGCAGGTTTGAATGGTGCTGACCTCACATGTTTGATACCATTGAGTTTCATGAACTCTTGAAACTCCATACTGGTGAAGCAAGATCCGTTGTCGCTTACAACGATGTCAGGCAGACCATGCGTAGCAAACATGACACGAAGGCTCTCAATGGTAGCTGTGGATGTTCTGGATGACATGATTGTACACTCTATCCACCTGAAATAAGCATCCACCACAACGAAGAACATCTTTCCCAGGAAGGGACCTGCAATGCCGATGTGAATCCTGGACCATGGTTTAGAGGGCCACGATCACAGACGCAGCGGCGATTTTGCTGGTGCTTTACTAAGTTGCATGCAAGTGTTGCTCTGATGCACACATGATTCCAGATCAGAGTCAATTCCAGGCCACCATACACGAGACCTGGCGATGGCTTTCATCATGACAATACCAGGATGCATGCGATGTAGATCATGCACAAATTTCTCTCTGCCTTTCTTGGGCATAACAACACGATTACCCCACAATATACAATTTAATTGAATGGATAGTTAGTCTTTGCGTCGGCTGTAAGGTTTGGTCTCCTCACTCATTTGCTTGGGTATGGCAGACTAATCACCACTAAGGATACAATGTTTCACAACCAATAATATCGGGTCTTGGCTGATCCAGGTCTTAACTTGTTGGGTCGTGACAGGGGTTCCTTCACTTTCAAAAGCATCCATGACTAACAGTAGGTCTGCCGGTTGTGGCGTTTCCACCTCCGGTGTGGGCAACGACAGACGGCTCAAAGTCTCGGCACAATTCTCACTGCCAGGTCTATGGCGAATTACATAATCATAGGCAGATAATGTCAGCGCCAACCTCTGGATGCGGGACGATGCATTGGTATTAATACCTTTGTTTTCCGAAAACAATGAAATGAGTGGCTTGTGATCTGTTTCCAGTTCAAATAGAAGACCAAACAGGTACTGATGCATCTTTTTAACCCCATACATACAGGCTACCATGCTGTAGGCTCGTTCCACCTTTGACAAACTTTTTGAAGCATATGCAACAGGTTGTAATTTGCCCGACTCATTAGCTTGTTGGAGCACGCAGCCAACCCCATATGACACTAACACAGATCATAATGTACTATCAGCTTGTTAGAGCAAAACAGATTATTAGCTTTCTCAAAAGCTCTATCTTGAGACGCACCCCAAACCCAGTTGTCACCTTTTCTTAGCAGCATCTGCAGTGGCTCTAATAAGGTGCTCAATCTAGGTAAGAAATTACCAAAGTAGTTTGAGTATACCAAGGAACGAACGCAGCTCTGTCACATTCTGAGGCTTGGGTGCATTTTTGATGGCGTTGGTTTTCGAGTCCATAGGCCTGATACCGTCAGCAGCCATTTTCCTCCCCAGGAATTCGACTTGCGGTAACATGAAGACGAATTTCGAGCGTTTCAGTCTGAGTCCCACTTTGTCCAGGTTGTTCAGATCTTCGGCGGAGTCACGACCTGTGACCAGTATATCATCTTGGAACACGACGGCTTTGGTGAGGGTCTTCAGTAGGCTCTACATGTTCCTCTGAAATATGGCTGGAGCCGAGCGAACTCCAAAAGAGCACCTGTTGTAGATAAACAGTCCTTTATGAGTGTTGATGCACATAAGTTTCTTCGACATGTCGACCAGCTCCTGTGTCATGTAGGCTGATGTCAGATCCAGTTTTGTGAACGACTTCCCCAGGCTAGCATTGCAAACAGGTCATCAGCCTTCGGTAACGGTATTGATCCTGTTTCGAAACTCGGTTGATTGTAACCTTGCAGTCTTCACAAATCCTGACAGTGCCATCACTTTTCAGCACAGAAACAATGGGGCTGGCCCATTCGTTAAATTCGACCACTGATATGATCCCTTCATGCTGGAGTCTGTCCAGTTCAATTTTGACCTTCTTCCTCATCATGTACGGAACTGCCCGAGCTTTATGATGGACGGGTCTTGCATCTAAGTCCACGTGGGTCTGCACCTTGGCTCCCATGAAATTGCCGATGCCTGGTTCAAACAGCAAGGGGAACTTGCTCAGCACTTGAGCACATGGAGTATCCTCCTCCAACAACAATGCTTTGATCTTGTTCCAGTTCCATTTGATTTTTTCACACCAGTTCCTGCCGAACAGCGTTGGACCATTGCCTGGAACAATCCATAATGGTAAATCGTGAACCGCACAATCATATGACCCCTTGATTTCTGCACTGCCAATCACCGTTATGAGTTCTTTATTGTACGTACGCAACTTGGCATTGACTGGACTCAGCTTAGGCCTCACAGCCTTAGTATCTCACAGCCTGTCGAATATCCTCTGGCTCATTATTGATTGACTCACACCCATGTCCAATTCCATCGATACCGGCACACCATTACGTTTTACATTAATCATTAACAGTTGGCTCTTTGTTAGGAACGAATACAGTCCATACACTTCCTCCTCTGCTATCTCGGATTGCATATCCAGATCCGCGCTAGACTGGTCATCATCCTCCACGTGGTGTGTCGCAGCACGTTTGCTCAGTCGTGGACCCATGCGCTGGAGATGCCCCATTCTCGAACAGCCTTTACAAATATACTGTTTAAACCGACACTGATGATGTCGATGATTTCCTCCACAATGCCAACACTGTGATATCGGATTCATTCTCGTTAGTGGACATTGAGCAGCCACAGGTTTCGCATACGCAGTCGGGTAGACCCTGCCATGTGCAGCTCTACCAAAGGACGATACTATCTTGTTTACACTACTTGCCAAGTTCCGATGATATCTGCTTTAAGCTTTTGTCCGTCGTCATGCATGATTGGGCAATTGTGATGGCCTTGCTCAAATCTAGCATCTCCGCCGCCAGTAGCTTACGCAGGATCACCTCCTAGTTGATGCCGATTACAAAGTCTTGCAGCATGTCTGCCAACGCAATTTCGAACTTACACGGTCCAGCTAGACCTCTTAGGTAGGCAACGAATTCCGATACTTCCTGGCCCTCAGAACGAACATGCGTATAGAATCGATGTCTTGAGATGATGATGCCTTCATCTGGTTTGAGATGGTCACGTACCAGAACACACAATGTTTCACAGTTCTTGTCCATTGAACTTAAGGGCGAGAGGAGATTCTTTATGAGTCCATAGAGTTTCGGACAGCAAACCGTGAGGAGGACCGCCCAGCACTGAACTGCGTCTGTCTTTTTCTCCATTTTGTTGGCCATGAAGTACTGGTTCAAGTGGGCTACAAAGTCTGCCCAATCTTCTCCCTCCACAAATTGCTCCAGAATTCCAATTGTGCTCATTCTTGCATGCAAAGGTTTTTGTTACCTCGTCGCCAAATGTTGTGTATGCAATAACTCGATAGACTGAATACTGTAAACTCCGAACAGGTACAAACGTAGCGCTACTTTATTATGGCCCAAAGTGATTACATTACAAGATGGCTAGCCTTTTATACCTGAGCTGTACACACGGTGCGCACAGCCCAATGACTTCCAACATTGGAGCCACCTGGTGGCTAGTAAACCCAAGCATACATACATGACAGTTAAGCAGAAAGTTTATTTCTCCAGCAGCGAATGTACATTTATTGGCATTAAGTGTAATGTTATGTGTAGCAAGTCTAGCCATAACTGCGTGAAGTCACTGATCATGTTCTTCCATTGTCCGTCCATAGATGACGATATAGTCAAGTAGATTGAGGGCTCCCTCTATGCCTGCTAGTATAGTAGTGACAATCTTCTGAAATGCACTTGGTGCAGAAGATAGTCTGTAGGGCATGTGTCAATACTGATGTCGACTATCATGCATCATAAATGCCATAAGTGGTTTGCTGTCCTCCGCTAGGGGTATATGCAGGTAATTGTGGCGAATATCGAGTATCGTAAAAACTATTGAGCCGTGGAATTCTTAAGCCAGTTCGTCGATGGTAGGAAGAGGGTACTTGTCGAGGATGATGGCTTTGTTGACCTCTTTCAGGTCGATGCATTGGCGTATCTCACCATTTTGACGCCAAGCAATACCTATGTTCGAGAGCCAGAGTGAGGAGTCGATGCTCTCAATGATTCCCTGAGATTTGAGTTGCGTTAATTCTGCGGATACTTGGTCATGAACTGCGAATGGGAGACGGCGAAGTCGCTGCGTAACCGGTTTGACGGAAGGGTCAACGTGGGGACGATGGCAGAATTTTGTTATCATTCCAAACGCTGGAAAGATTGAGGGGTACTGCTCATAGAATGCATACGGGATTGTTTCTTAGAACAGTATGTAACAGAACCTACAAGGGAGCAAGCTATCTTAGATCTGGTCCTGTGTAATGAGTCAGGAATAATAAATGATCTCCTAGTAAAAGATCCTCTCAGAATGAGTGATCACAGTATGGTTGAATTTGTAATACAGATTGAGGGTGAGGAAGTAGTGTCTCAAATGAGCGTACTATGCTTAAACAAAAGGGACTACAGTGGGATGAGGGCAGAGTTGGCTAAAGTAGACTGGGAACACAGACTAAATGATGGCACAATTGAGGAACAGTGGAGGACTTTTAAGGAGCTCTTTAATAATGCTCAACAAAAATATATTCCAGTGAAAAAGAAGGGCGGTAAGAGAAGGGATAACCAGCCATGGATAACCAAGGAAATAAAGGAGAGTATCAAATTAAAAACCAATGCGTATAAGGTGGCCAAGGTTAATGGGAAACTAGAAGATTGGGAAAATTTTAAACGACAGCAAAAGATGACTAAGAAAGCAATAAAGAAAGGAAAGATAGATTACGAAAGTAAACTTGCGCAAAGCATAAAAACAGATAGTAAAAGCTTTTACTGATATATAAAACGGAAAAGAGTGACTAAAGTAAATGTTGGTCCCTTAGAAGATGAGAAGGGGGATTTAATAATGGGAAATGTGGAAATGGCTGAGACCTTAAACAATTATTTTGCTTCGGTCTTCACAGTGGAAGACACAAAAACCATGCCAAAAATTGCTGGTCATGGGAATGTGGGAAGGGAAGACCTTGAGACAATCATGATCACTAGGGGCTGGACAGGCTAATGGGACTCAAGGAAGACAAGTCCCCTGGTCCGGATGGAATGCATCCCAGGGTATTAAAAGAGATGGCGGACGTTATAGCAGATGCATTTGTTATAATCTACCAAAATTCTCTGGACTCTGGGGAGGTACCAACGGATTGGAAAGCAGTTAATGTAGCGCCTCTGTTTAAAAAAGGGGGCAGACAAAAGGCAGGAAACTATAGGCCGGTTAGTTTAACATCTGTAGTGGGGAAAATGCTTGAAGCTATCATTAAGGAAGAAATAGCGGAACATCTAGATAGGAATAGTGCAATCAAGCAGATGGATTCATGAAGAGGAAATCATGTTTAACTAATTTACTGGAATTCTTTGAGGATATAACGAGCATGGTGGATAGAGGTGTACTGATGGATGTGGTATTTAGATTTCCAAAATGCTTGAAGCTTTCGATAAGGTGCCACACAAAAGGTTACTGCAGAAGATAAAGGTACGCGGAGTCAGTGGAAATGTATTCGCATGGATCGAGAATTGGCTGGCAGAGAGTCGGGATAAATGGGTTCTGTTCGGGTTGGAAATCGGTGGTTAGTGGTGTGCCACAGGGATCGGTGCTGGGACCACAACTGTTTACAATATACATAGATGACCTGGAAGAGGGGACAGAGTGTAGTGTAACAAAATTTGCAGATGACACAAAGATTAGTGGGAGAGTGGGTTGTGTAGAGGACACAGAGAGGCTGCAAAGAGATTTAGATAGGTTAAGCGAATGGGCTAAGGTTTGGCAGATGGAATACAATGTCGGAAAATGTGAGGTCATCCACCTTGGAAAAAAAAACAGTAAAAGGGAATATTATTTGAATGGGGAGAAATTACAACATGCTGCGGTGCAGAGGGACCTGGGGGTCCTTGTGCATGAATCCCAAAAAGTTAGTTTGCAGTTGCAGCAGGTAATCAGGAAGGTGAATGGAATGTTGGCCTTCATTGCGAGAGGGATGGAAAGCAGGGATGTCCTGCTGCAACTGTACAGGGTATTGGTGAGGCTGCACCTGGAGTACTGCGTGCAGTTTTGGTCATCTTACTTAGGGAAGGATATACTAGTCTTGGAGGGGGTACAGAGACGATTCACGAGGCTGATTCCGGAAATGAGGGGATTACCTTATGATGATAGATTGAGTAGCCTGGGTCTTTACTCATTGGAGTTCAGAAGGATGAGGGGGTGATCTTATCGAAACATTTAAAATCATGAAAGGGATAGACAAGATAGAGGCAGAGAGGTTGTTTCCACTGGTCGGGGAGACTAGAACTAGGGGGCACAGCCTCAAAATACGGGGGAGCCAATTTAAAACGGAGTTGAGAAGGAATTTCTTCTCCCAGAGGGTTGTGAACCTGTGGAATTCTCTGCCCAAGGAAGCAGTTGAGGCTAGCTCATTGAATGTATTCAAATCACAAATAGATAGATTTTTAACCAAAATGGGAATTAAGGGTTACGGGCAGGTAAGTGGAGCTGAGTCCACGACCAGATCAGCCATGATCTTTTTGAATGGCGGAGCAGGCTCTAGGGGCTAGATGACCTACTCCTGTTCCTAATTCTTATGTTCTTATGTTCTTATGTTGTCAAAGGCCACCGTGTACACAGGTGTGCCGGTTGGGTTGTAAGCTTTGAACCCAAGCTTGTCAAAAATGTCAACACCCATGAGGCTTTGTCCCTTCGTGATATGAAAGGAAAAGTTCTCCAATGTTATGTCCTTGTAGTATATCGGGACAGATATGACCCCAAGTACCTCAATTTTGGATTCGGAGTACGCGTGTAGAGTGGAAGTTGCGGGCTGCATTTGAAACTGCATGAAGTGGGTTTTGTACACAGCCTCGCTCAATATGGAGACTTTGGCTCCCAGGACACTGAGGAGGCAGATGGGCGTGCCGTCAATGTTTACATCACAGTCCTTGAATTTGCCCGAACCAATGTGCGAAATATCACTAACGGTGTAAACCATACTGGGTTCATCACTACCGGGGTTGTACATGTCATGTATCCTACATGGCTACTGTTTGTACTATCACAAGGTGTGCCACCAGAGGGCACAGCAGTGGGAGACTTGTAGGTTACCTGTATAGATGTGCCTGGTCTTGTATAAAAGGCAGGCACCAGGTGTGATCCTCACTCTGAAGGTAACAAATAAAGGACTAAGGTCACTACAGTTCAAGTACAACACTTCGCCTCATGGAGTCATTATTACAGCATCCAAGGACACAACAATTGGCGAAGAGATTACGAACCTTTACGCGAAAATGGGTACCCTTGGTATGTTGCAGCAGTTCGCCGATGGTGATGATTGGGATGTCTTTGTGGAGAGGCTCGACCATTTCTTCACAGCAAACGACCTGGCAGGAAACGACCCGGCCACACTGGCTGATAAGAGCAGAGCTATTCTGCGAATCAGTTGTGGGCCCACCGTCTATGGCCTTGTCAGGGACTTGCTGGCACCAGCGAAGACAACGACCAAGACATACGAGGAGCTCGTAACCCTGATCCATGAGCAACTCAAGCCCAAGGAGAGCATCCTCACAGGCAGACACTGGTTCTACACCCACCCACGGCCCGAAGGCCAGGAAATCGGGAAATATGCCTCAGAGCTCAGGAGGCGGACGGCACCGTGTGATTTTGGCAACCACCTCAACGAAGCACTGCGGGGACATGGCCATGAGGACCTTCTTCATAAGCTACTATCGGCGGATACCACAGTCACACTGCAGAAGGCCATCTCTGTGAGCCAGGCATTCATGACCTCGACTTGCGCCTCTAGGCAGATGACTCACCCTCAGGACTCAAACCTGGCAACTCCTGTGCACTGAGTGGCGCCTTTTAGAGGCTGGACTGTAGAACGTGAACCTTCTCAGGGGAAAGAGAACAGGCCCCCGAGTCCCTTAACTCAGAGTCCACCGAGGGGGCTAATCAAGTAGCTCCATGCTGGCATTGTGGGGGGAATCACAGGGCTCACCAGTGCCGTTTTAAAGACTATGTATGCAAAGGCTGAAGCACAAAGGGCCACCTCCAGCGAATGTGTAAGAGAAATATGACTCACTGTGTTGATGAAGAGTCTGCAGATGGCCATGAATCCAGCATGGATTATGAAACGATAGGCAGAGAGGCAGTTCAGCCCCACGATGAGGTGTATAGCATGTTTACCTGCAGCACCGAGTGTTCCCCGTTGAGGATGGAAGTCGCGATTGATGGCGTTCCAGTCTTCATGGAAGTGGACACGGGGCTGAGCCAGTCAGTAATGAATCAAGAAGTCTTTGAGAGGCTATGGGACAATCAAGCTGAATGACCCAAGTTGGTCCTGGTTCAGGCAAAGCTGCGCACCGACACCAATGAACTTATCCCAGTCGTTGGTAGTGCAGATGTAAAGGTACTTCATGATGGCACAGTGCACAAGTTACCTCTGTGGATTGTTGCAGGTGATGGACCAATGCTGTTCGGCAGAAGATGGATGGAGAAGATCAATTGGAAGTGGGAAGACTTCATCCCTATAGCGATCGACATCCTCCGCATTCGAGGCAAAGCAAGCCCTCACCTGAGGGTGGACCCGGCACCAGAAAGTAGAACAGCACAGCACCTGAGGCACAGACTGCTCAGCACGACTGTGTGGAGATGATCCAGCTGAGACGACCCGAACCCACCTTCCAGGCTCCACTGGCAGGACCCCGGAGGAAGAAAATCGGATTCAAAGACGACTTCACAGCTGCGGTGACAGAACCCTGGGAGAATAGAATCACCGCAGTCGACATCGTGGGTGGAGGAAAGATGGCGCCCAAACCACAAGGTGAGGCGCTGAAGAAAAAGATGGCCGCGGCCAGACCACAAGGTGCAGCGCTGATGGAGCAACACGTGGCACCAAACGGAGAAGAGGATTGGGGTAAAGAAAGCAAGGCTCTCTTAAAGGAGGCCTGCAACCCACTACAATTAAAGGGACAATTTCACACACTCAAGCAACTGTAAGTTAGAGATAAAATGTGTAACTGACGATCAGAGTTGTGTACATGTAATAAGCAAGGAAAAGTCACGCGATTATGTAAAATGTTAAGTGATGATCAGAGTTGTGTTCATGCAATAAGCAAGGAAAAATCGCATGATCATGTTAAATGTGTAACTGATGATCTGAATTGAGTACATACAACCAACGGGGAAAAGTCGTGCGATCGCGATCGGAACTGCAGAGTATCCACAATAAATAATGAAAAGTTATGCGATGTAGGATTTCAACTGCATACAGCCAATGCAGTGGGCAGACACCCATTGGGAGCACAAAGGTCCAGTGAGCTACCCAAGGCTATAGCCTGCATCCCTGGGACCAGAGTTATGCACCATGGAGAATGGCCACAAGTAGCCAATACACACGAGCAGCAGAGCAAGCGATCTCAGGAGGGCAATGGCACCAGTATCAATACCTTGCCCCTGATCGGTTCCACCTCTCAGGCACTCGATGGCACCAACTGCCCCGAGCCTGAAAGAGCAAACTGTGCTCAGGCACAGCCCCCAGATCCCATCGCCACCAAGGCCATACCCGGAAACGAAGGGTCACCCGCTACAGTCCCCCCAAAGGGGACCGGGACCAGCCAGGATCCCAAACCAAACAGTGCCCAGGCAAGCGAGTCAGCATTTCCCTGTGCACTGCCAGACAACAGCTCCTCAGGAAGCAGCAGCAACCCAGGGCGCAAAGAAAGGACAGGGACGTCACAGGAATCTGTGAACCTGCCCGATGCTAGGAGCAACGGCAACAGCCCCAAGAGCAGGCAACTTGAGCCGACTGGATTCCCACTGCCAGCACTGGGCACCGCGCCACCACCAGAATGCAGGGACACCATCCAGCAGTTCTGGAACTAGTTTGTCCTTACGCACTGGTCACCGCATCAATAATGTATCACACCAGTCTAACGTACTTGTTTCACAAGGGAACCACAAATGTAATGCAAACTTGTTTTTCTGAACTTGAATGTATATGAGTGCAATGAATCTCTGGCATAATCTATATGTGTGTGGGGCGGGGGGGGGTGGGGTGGTGGTGGTGGGGCTGTGGGTGGAGGCGGGAGAATGAAGTGGTCAGGGACACACACAAACAGCAACCGCCAGCACTCTACTGCACCCACCACTCACCCAAGATTGAAACGACCTGCCAAGGGTCAACCAGATGGAGCTAAGCCCAGAGGGCAGTCAATGTCGAGGTGATTTGCACTAAAGGCTTAGGGGAGAGTGATGTCATGTATCCTACATGGCTACTGTTGGTACTATCACAAGATGTGCCACCAGAGGGCACAGCAGTGGGAGACTTGTAGGTTACCTGTACAGGTGTGCCTGGCCTAGTATAAAAGGCAGGCCACCAGGTGTGATCCTCACTCTGGAGTTAACAAATAAAGGACTAAGGTCACTACAGTTCAAGTACAACACTTTGCCTCATGGAGTCATTATTAGAGCATCCAAGGACACAACAGTACACATATCGAATATGTCGCGATGAGCGACAGACACTAGCAAAATGGTTCATTTTACCACATGCAGTGCATTTCTTCCCACATGCAGGGCAGTTCGGACTCTTTGCTGAATGTGATTTGTCCCCACAGTTAAAGCAGTGGAAGTTAGGCTCATGATCCATAGTGGGTGGCTTATTACTAGCCCTGAGTCTCTGCTGTGATTTCTGCTTTGGACGAATGTCTTGCATATGGCCTGTAGCTGAAGTCTGCTGCACAGGGGGAGCAGGGGATCTGATCGCTTTTGAATCAGAAAGCGCTGATTCGATTTGGATGACCAAATTAATTGCTTTATCCAATGTCATTTTGTCATCCTCCATTAGCAAGTGTTCTCGAATGTGGGGATCATTGTTTTCTCAATAATTTGATCCCTGATCATTTTCTCTGTGAATGCTCCAAAGTTACACATAGCGGCCAGTTCAGTTAATGAAATGATATACTGTTTGATTGGTTCACCGTTCCCTTGCCCCCTTTGATGAAATTTGTATCTCTCCATCATGATACTTTTGTTGACCCAAAATATTTCTCTAGCTTACTGCTTTGTCGTAGGACTCCGTGTATTCGATTTGGCCAAAGATGCGTTGGCCTTCAGTGCCGAGGCAGTGGATAAATATTGCACGGTGGCGAGCTGGTATTACACTGTCGCCGTCTAACCCACTCGCCGTGATGTACGTAGAAAAGCTTTTTATGCATCTCAGCCATGGAATTGGAGAGTCCCCGGGTGTGGAGAGGAAAGGCGGGGGATTAATTTGATTTATCCTCGCCGTCAAATTATGTTGTGTACGTAAATAACAGACTAACCGAAGCAGGAGTAATGTAACTTACTGTGTCCTTTATAGCAACTCCCCAAAATGGTGTCCCAAAACCAGCATGAACCAGAATGTTTACAGCAACGGTGAATGGCTCCCACAGGGTCCTAATTCCCGTCCAGTGAGAGTTGTGTAACAAACAAACAGAGTATGAACACAACAGACACCAGTGTGATCCCCGGCGACCACATCTGCAGTAAGTGTTGGCAGCTCGAGGAATTTGGCTCTGAGTTGATGAGCTTCAGACACTGCGATACATCAGAGCAGGGGAGAGTTACCTGGAACTTTGTTCCAGGAGGCAGTCACACTGCTTAGGTTAAATAATTCAAATTTGGTCCATGGTCAGGGACAGGAGCATGTGACTACGAGTGAGGCAGGGGACCCAGGATATAGTGATGGAGGGCCTCAGCCCTTGCACTTGTCCAACAGGTTCGAGGCTCTTGCTCCCTGTGTGGATGAGAGCAGGGACTGTAGGGAAGATAAGCAAACAGACCCACAGCGCAGTGGTACAGGGGGCCATTCAAGTTGGGGGAGTAAAAAGACAATAGTTAGGGGGATAGATACTGTTCCCTGCAGCCGATAGCGTGAGCTCCGAAGGCTTCATTGCCTGTGCGGTGCCATCGTTAAGGATATCTCCTCTGGGCTGGAAAGGAACTTGGAGTAGGAGGGGAAAGATCCAGTTGTCGTGGACTATATAGGTACCAATGACATAGATAGGACAAAGAAAGAGGTTCTGTTGAGGGAGTTTGAGCAGCTAGGGGCTCAATTAAAAAGCAGAACCACAAAAGGTAATAATCTCTGGATTACTATCTGAGCTGTGAGCAAATTTGCAAGATCAGAGAGTTAAACACGTGGCTCAACGCCTGATGTGGGAGAAATGGGTTTCGATTCATGGAGCACTGGCACCAGTACTGGGATAAGAGGGAGCTGTTCCGTCCAGACGGGCTTCATTTGAACCATGCTGGGACCAGTGTCCTGGCGAATCGAATAACTAGGACTGCTTTAAACTAAATAGTGGGGAGTGAGGGATCCGTTGAGCGGAAATTTAAAAAGTCAAAGACAAAAGAGAAGTGCAGGGTAGCGATAGAGGTAATGATATCCAGAGTGTGACAGGAAGGGACAGTGCGTTTAGACATAAGAGTGCATCAGAAAGTGGGGTCAAAGTAGAGAAAAATGGTAAAAAGGTGAAATTAAAAGCTCTTTATTTGAATGCACACAGCATTCATAACAAGATAGATGAGCTGATGGCACAAATAGAAATAAATGGGTATGATCTGATAGCCATTACAGAGATGTGGTTGCAAGGTGGCCAAAGCTGGGAACTGATATTCAGTGGTATTTGCCATTGCGGATGGGTAGGCACAAAGGAAAAGCAGGTGGGGTAGCTCTGTTAATAAAGGATGAGATCAGTGCAGCAGTGCAAAATTATATTGGTTCAGAAGATCAAGATGTAGAATCAGTTTAGGTGGAGATAAGAAATAAGAAGGGAAATAAATCACAGGTGGGAGTAGCCTATAGGCCCCCGAACAGTAGCCACACTGTAGGACAGAGGATAAATCAAGAAATAATGGAGGCTTGTAAGAAAGGTACGGCAATAATCATAGGCGATTTTAATCTTCATATTGATTGGACAAATCAAATTGGAGGAAGAGTTCATAAAGCAAATTCGGGATGAACAATAAATTGTGGAACCAACCAGGGAGCAAACTATTTTAGATCTGGTAATGTGTAATGAGTCTGGATTAATTAATGGTCTCATAGTAAAGGGTCCTCTTGGAAAGAGTGATCATAGCATGATAGAATTTCAAATTCAGTTTGAGGGTGAGAAAGCTAGGTCTCAAACTAGTGTCCTGAACTTAAATAAAGGCAATTACAAAGGTATGAAGATAGAGTTGGCTAAAGTGGACTGGGAAAATAGATTAAAGCGTAAGGCGGTAGATAAGCAGTGGCAAACATTTAAGGAGATATTTCATAACTCTCAGCAAAGATACATTCCAGTGAGAAAGAGAGACTGTAAGAGAAGGATGAACCACCCATGGCTAACTAAGGAAGTAAAGGATGATATCAAATTGAAAACAAAGGCATACAATGTTGCGAGGAATAGTGGAAGACCAGCAAAGGATGATTAAAAAAATGATAAAGAGAGAAAAGATAATTTATGAGAGTAAACCTGCAAGAAATATAAAAACAGACAGTAAGAGCTTCTACAGGTATATAAAAAGGAAGAGAGTAGCTAAAGTAAACGTTGGTCCCTTAGAGGATGAGACTGTGGAATTAATAATGGGAAACAGGGAACTGGCAAAGATTTTGAACAAATATTTTGTATTGGTCGTCACGGTAGAAGATACTAAAAGCATCCCAATAATTGATAATCAAGGGGCTATTGGGAGGGAGGAACTTAAAACAATCACTATCACTAGAGAAAAAGTACTAGGAAAACTAATGGGCCTAAAGGTGGGCAAGTTCCCTGGACCTGATGGCTTGTATCCTAGGTTCTTAAAAGAAGTGGCTCCAGAAATAGTAGATGCATTGGTTATAATCTACCAAAATTCCCTGGATTCTGGAGAGGTCCCAGCTGTTTGGAAATCTACAAATGTACCACCCCTATTTAAGAAAGGAGAAAGACAGAAAGCAGCAAACTATAGACTAGTTAGCCTAACATCTGTCATTTGGAAAATGCTGGAGTCCATTATTAAGGAAGAAGGAGCACGACATTTAGAAAATCATAATGCAGTCAAGCAGAGTCAACATGGCTTTATGAAAGGATAATCATGTTTGACAAAGTTGCTGGAGTTCTTTGAGAATGTAACGAGCAGGATGGATAAAGGGGAACCAGAAGATGTCATGTATTTGGATTTCCAGAATGCATTCGATAAGGTGCCACATAAAAAGTTACTGCTCAAGATAAGAGCTCACGGGGTTTGGGGTAATATATTAGCTTGGATAGAGAATTGGCTAACTAATAGAATAGAGTCGGGATAAATGGGTCATTTTCAGGTTGGCAAACTGTAACTAGTGGGGTGCCACAGGGATCAGTGCTCGGGCCTTAACTATTTATAATCAATATTAATGACTAGGATGACGGGACCAAGTGTAATGTAACCAAATTTGCTGATGATACAAAGATAGATGGGAAAGCAAGTTGTGAGGAGGGCACAAAGAATCTGCAAAGGGATATAGATAGGTTAAGTGAATGGGCAAACATTTGGCAGAGTATAATGTGGGAAAATGTGAGGTTATCCACTTTGGTAGGAAAAAGAAAAAAGAAAATTATTTAAATGGGGAGAGATTACTAAATGTTGCAGTACACATGAAACACAAAATGTTAGCACGCAGGTACAGCAAGTAATTAGGAAGTCAAATGGAATGTTGGCCTTTATTGCAAGTGGGATGGAGTATAAAAGTAGGGAAGTCCTGCTACAACTATACAGGGTGTTGCTAAGACCACATCTGGAGTACTGCGTACAGTTTTGGTCTCTTTATTTAAGGAAGGATATACTTGCAGTGGAGGCAGTTCAGTGAAGGTTACCGAGATTGATTCCTGAGATGAAGGAGTTGTCTTATGAAGAAAGGTTGAGCAGGTTGGGGCTATGCTCATTGGGATTTAGAAGAATGAGAGGTGATCTTATTGAAACATATAAGATTCTGAGGGGACTTGACAGATTAGATGTCCCTCATGGGGAAATCTAGAACTAGGGGGCATAGTTTCGGAATAAGGGGTCATCCATTTAAAACGGGAATGAGGAGGAAATTATTTTCTCAGAGAGTCATGAATCTTTGGAATTCTCTACCCCAGAGAGCTGTGGTGGCTGGGTTATTGAATATATTTAAAGTGGAGCTAGACAGCTTTTTGAATGATAAGAGAGTCAAGGGTTATGGGGAGCAGGCGGGGAAGTGGAGTTGAGGCCAAGATCAGATCAGCCATGATCTTTGAAATGTCCTTACTTACGTCCTTACTATACAGTATAAATGCACACGAGGCCCATGCTTGAGAGAAGGTCAGTCTGTGACCTGTCCTTTATTCCTTAGCACTCAAGTGCAGGAAGTGGGTGGAGCTTCCCCTTTTATATCTGAAGGTCCAGGTTAGGAGTGTCTCCCACAAGTTCACCACCTAGCGGTCATTGTTCTCACAGTGTACAACTTAGGTCAGATTATACATGAGTTACAATGCTGGTTGAATACATGACATCACCTCCCCCCCCCAAAGTCTTATTGGGATCACAGGTTAAGTCTCTCTGGTGGTTTACGCTCCCTTGTAGAGCGCCTGAGTTGGGGCTCCGGTTGTTGGGCGCTGGCCTGAGTGTCTGCTGTTTGCGGTGCCTCAGGCCTATCTGGACTGCCCACAGTGACTGGGCTCTCCTCCCTTTGGTTCCTGTGTTCGGTCACCTGTGGAGGAGTGAACGCTATATTGTGTTCTTCCTCTGCTTCTTCTATGGGGTTGCTGAACCTCGTTTTAGTTTGATCCACATGTTTGCGGCAGATTTGTCCATTGGTAAGTTTAACTACCAGAATTCTATTTCCCTCTTTGGCAATCACAGTGCCTGCGAGCCATTTAGGCCCTGCAGCATAGTTGAGGACAAAAACAGGGTCCTTTACATCAATACATCGCGCCCTCGCATTCCTGTCATGGTAGTCATATTGTGACTGACGCCTGCTCTCGACAATTTCTTTCAGGGTGGGGTGTATAAGGGATAACCGGGTTTTGAGCGTCCTTTTCATTCGCAACTCTGCGGGTGGAATCCCTGTGAGCAAGTGTGGTCGGGATCTGTAGGCCAACAGGAAGCGTGATAAGCGGCTTTGTAGGGAACCCCCTTGGATTCTGAGCATCCCCTGTTTGATTATCTGCACTGCTTGTTCTGCCTGGCCGTTTGAGGTTAATTCCATTGCCAGCCATGAAGTCCTGGAGTTCAGTGCTTGTGAAGCACAGGCCATTGTTGCTGACCAAGATGTCTGGTAGACCGTGGGTGGCGAACATTGCCCGTAGACTTTCTACCGTGGCAGAGGATGTGCTTGAATTTAAAATGTCACACTCGATCCATTTGGAGTAGGCGTCTACTACAACCAAAAACATTTTTCCCATGTCCACATGCGTAGTCCACATGGATGTGTGACCAAGGCTTGGCGGGCCATGGCCAGGGGCTAAGGGGGGCTTCCCTGGGCGCATTGCCCAGCTGGGCACACATGTTGCACCTGCGAACACTAAGTTCCAGATCTGCGTCTATCCCTGGCCACCAAACGTGTGACCTGGCAATTGCCTTCATTATGACAATGCCCGGGTGTTCATTGTGGAGTTCTCTGATGAACACCTCTCTGCCCATCTGGGGCATGACTACACGGTTTCCCCACAGGAGGCAATCGGCCTGAATCGAGAGTTCATCCCTGCGCCTGTGAAATGGTTTAAATTCCTCAGGGCATGCCCTGTACGTGGCTGCCCAGTCCCATTCAGGACACATTTCTTGACTAGAGACAATAGCGGGTCTCTATTTGTCCAGACTTTAATCTGACGGGCTGTCACGGGTGAGCCTTCGCTTCCGAAAGCTTCAACAGCCATGACCATCTCAGCAGCATGCTCGGTAGCCCCCTCAGTAGTGGCTTGTGGGAGCCTGCTGAGTGCATCGGCGCAGTTTTCAGTGCCCGGTCTGTGCCGAATTGTGTAGTCATAGGCGGCTAACGCGAGTGCCCACCTCTGTATGCAGGCCGATGCGTTTGCATTTATGGCCTTGTTGTCGGCCAAAAGGGACGTTAGGGGTTTGTGATCTGTCTCCAGCTCAAATTTCCTGCCAAACAGGTACTGGTGCATTTTCTTTACCGCATATACACATGCGAGCGCTTCCTTTTCTACCATCCCGTAGCCCCTTTCTGCCTGGGACAGACTTCTGGAAGCATAAGCTACCGGCTGCAACTGACCCTTGGTATTGACATGCTGCAACACACACCCGACACCATAGGACGATGCATCGCACGTTAACACAAGTTTCTTACATGGGTCATATAGCGTTAACAGATTGTTGGAGCATAACAAATTGCAGTCTCTATTAAAAGCCCTTTCCTGGCTGTCCCCCAGACCCATTCGCGACCTTTGCATAGGAACACGTGTAGCGGCTCCAGTAGCGTGCTCAATTTGGGAAGAAAGTTACCAAAATAGTTCAGGAGCCCCAGGAACGAACGCAGCTCCGTCGTGTTATGGGGTCTGGGTGCTCTCTGGATCGCTTCCGTCTTGGACGCAGTAGGGCTGATCCCGTCTGCTGCTACCCTCATCCCCAGGAATTATACTTCTGGAGCTAGGAAGACGCACTTCGTCTTTTTCAGTCACAGCCCTACCCGGTCCAGTCTGCGTAGCACCTCCTCCAGGTTGTGGAGGTGTTCTTCAGTATCGTAACCCGTGATGAGGATGTTGTCCTGAAAAACCACCGTCCCTGGAATCGACTTGAGGAGGCTTTCCATATTTCGTTGGAAGATCGCGGCGGCCGAGCGAATCCCGAACGGACATCTGTTGTACTCAAACAACCCCTTGTGTGTCGTGATGGTAGTCAGCTTCTTCGACTCACTCGCCAGCTCCTGGGTCATGTAAGCTGAGGTCAGGTCCAATTTTGAAAAAAGTTTGCCACCAGATAGCGTCGCAAAGAGGTCCTCCACTCTTGGTAGCGGGTACTGGTCTTGGAGTGACACCCGATTGATGGTGGCCTTGTAAGCACCACATATCCTGACCAACCCATCCACCTTGAGCACAATCGGGCTCGCCCAGTCACTGAATTCGACTGGCGAGATGATGCCTTCCCTCAGCAGGCGGTCCAATTCGCCTTCTATCTTTTCCCGCATCATGTACGGCACCGCCCTGGCCTTGTGGTGTACTGGCCTGGCGTCCGGGTTTATGTGAATCACTACCTTGGCCCCCATGAAAGTGCCAATGCTGGGTTGAAATAATGAGTCAAATTTGTCCAGGACCTGTGAGCATGATACTCGCTCCACAGAGGAAATTGCATTGACATCGCCCCATTTCCAGTTCATGACAGCAAGCCAACTCCTCCCCAGTAGTGCAGGACCGTTCCCCGGGACAACCCTGAGTGGCAACCTGTTCTCCGAATCTTTGTGGGTCATGACTACCGTGGCGCTGCTTAGCACCTGAATGATCTGCTTTGTGTAAGTTCGTAGCTATGCGTCAATCAGCGATAATTTTGGCCTCCTGGCCTTGGACGCCCACAACTTTTCGAACTGTTTGATACCCATCAGGGACTGGCTGGCCCCTGTGTCTAGCTCCATTGATACTGGGATGCCATTGAGGAGCACTTTCATCATTATCGATGGCGTCCTGGTGTATGAACTGTATACGTGCTCCACATGAACTCGCTGAACTTCAGCTTCCAGTGATTTCCCCCAGCGTTCATTTCTGCAATTGCTGCAGGTATTTTGCTCACCTCTGCAAACTCCGGCTGAATGTGTGCCTCCACGCCTCCAACATGAGCTGCTGTTGGAAACAAAAGGTCCCTTGCCAGTCGATCGTCCCTGACTGCCCCTGTTATTGTCCTTGAGTGAGCCATTAACAGGTGTTGATGGCCGCATTACTGGCTGCATTGTCCCTTGCAATGGCGTGAATCGCTGTTCAGCTTGCCGTTGTCTCTGTCGAACTCCCCTTCTGGGTTCGACTACATGTTGGGGCATGCCCGACTGCCTTTGTCTGCCTGGAGAACTGTGTGCTGCTTTAACAATGTTGAATCTCTGACCCAACCATTCCTTAACACAGTACCTCTCGTCTGTTCTGCTAGTGGCCATGCTCGCGTGGTTTAAATCCCAGTTTCTTGTCGCCATTGATACGTCCTTACTATACAGTATAAATGCACACGAGGCCCATGCTTGAGAGAAGGTCAGTCTGTGACCTGTCCTTTATTCCTTAGCACTCAAGTGCAGGAAGTGGGTGGAGCTTCCCCTTTTATATCTGAAGGTCCAGGTTAGGAGTGTCTCCCACAAGTTCACTACCTAATGGTCATTGTTCTCATAGTGTACAACTTAGGTCAGATTATACATGGGTTACAATGCTGGTTGAATACATGACAATCTTATTCAATGGCGGAGCAGGCTCGAGGGGCCAAATGGCCTACTCCTGCTCCTATTTCTTATGTTCTCATGTTTCATGCACTATCATTGTTCCAGTTCTACTGCTCCCAATATAGTGAGCACATCTCCTGCACCAGCTTCTTCTCCTGTGCCCACACAGTCAGTTACATGGTCCCTCCTAATCCTCATTTCTATGCAGTCTCTCAGAAGCATCTTCTATAAGTATGGAGACAGCTTCCACATGAAAGCCAATGATGCCCAGCATTACTTCTCCACCATTAATCTTCACTCCAGGACAGTTTGGGGGGGGCAGTCTGACTACCTGTCCAAGTTGTGGATAAGCCAGAACGTCCTCAAACTAAACATTGGCAATATCAAAGCCTTCCTATTTAGTTATTGCTCAAGGTTCCATTCCCCTCCCTGGCTGTTGACGAAGATTAAACCCAGTGATGCACAGCCTTAGTGCCCTGTTCAATCCCGAGTACTCTGTTTCTCCCTCGAGGCTCCCTGTCACTGAAATCTTCTTTCATACCTTCATTACCTCCAGTCTTGATTTCTTCAACACTCTCCTTACTAAGAACCTCTCCCGAGGACTTAAACTCATCCAGATGCTCTCTACCTGCCTTCTATCCCTTAGCTAAGACCTACTTACCGATCTCCACCGGCTGCCCATCGCACAAAGTATTGATTTCAATTCCTCGTCTCCAAATCCTCCCGTGGTCATGCTCCACCCGACCTCTGCAACTCCTCCAGCCCTACATTCCAGCTTGTGCCTTCTGCTCTTGGGGTGTCTGTACTCCTGTGTCCTGCCCTCCCACACCTTTCCCTCCGTTCTCGTAGTGGTGGTAGGGCATTCAGCCATCAACAGTCCTGCACTCAAATTCTGTCCCTAAACCAGCTTGACTTTGTCTCTCCCCATCTTCAAAAGTCTCCTCAAAGCTTACACCTTGGACCTCCCCGAACTCTTCTCTGACCATAGTCCTTCCTCTCTTGTGAAGTGTTTTGGGGTATTCTGTTACATTAAAGGTATATACAAGGGTCAGCTGTTGATGCTGTTACAGATCTATGGGCCAAAGTGAACAATTTAAAACCTGAAATACAGACAATGCTGGAAAAGTGCAGCATGTTGATCAACATTCGAAAAAGAATGAAAGGTGAATCTTTTTTTGAGTTGGGTACTTCTCCAGTGCCAATGAAGGCCCCCATCTGAAGTATTAACCTTTAGTTCTATTTCAAACACTGACTTTCCAGCATTTTGTTTATTTCAGGCTACTGGATTTGTGATTGTATTTTTCTCTCTCAGAATTAAAACGTTTCTGCTGGGAGAGCAGACAGTGGCCCTTGTGGAGTATTAACGTAATGCTCTTCAAACATTGGGGGGGAAGGGATGATAAAAGTATTTTAATATTTTGCAATACATCAAAGCCAGACACCGATTTCATCCATGGTCTGTGCTGCGTTAACTGATCACAACTGAGACAGTAATTGTAGTCTCGATACCCTAGGATAGGGAGGGGAAAAAGTCTGTACCCAACGTCATTAAAACAGATTATCTGTTCATTATCACATTGCTGTTTGTGGGAGCTTGCTGTGTGCAATTAGCCGCCTAACCTTCAAGAGAGGGGGTGGAGGGGAAACTTGGCATTGATTTTATATTAAAAGTAGCCAGGAATTCATGCTGATCCAATTAAAATTATTGAATTAAAATTGCAACTTTGGTATGAATAGGTGCACTGTTCCATAGTAAGAAACATGTTGCAAGTCATTGCTGTGTATGCGGTATTATGGGGTGGCTGCAATGTCTATAAGACGCACCTGCACATCTCAATATGGCGTATGAGGTGCCTGAATATTTTCCTGAATCAAAAATAAATCAATGTCGTATAAAATATGGGAAGAACTGGAGTCAGTCATTTAAAAGAAAGGTTTGACAGGGCAGATGCAGAGAGGATGTCTCCCCTTGTGGGAGAATCTAGAACTAGGGGGCATAGTTTCAGAATAAGGGGTGGCCCATTTAAAACGGAAATGAGGAATTTCTTCTCTGAGGGTTGTGAATCTTTGGAATTCTCAAGAACAATGGAGGCAGGGTCATTGAATATATTTAAGGTGGGGATAGACAGATTGTTGAGCGATAAGGGTGAGTCAAAGTGTTATGGGGAGCGGGCAAGGAAGTAGAGTTAAAGCCAAGATCAGATCAGCCATGATCTTATTGAATGGGGGAGCAGACTCGAGAGGCCTAATGGCCTACTCCTGTTCTTATTTCTTATGTTCAATGATGTGATCATGCACTATATAAATACAAATATTATTGAGTATCATAGTGGAACTGGAGCAGTGTCAGATTCATTTTTGATGTTATGTGTGAGACTCGCACTGGCTATTGTATAAGCACATTGGGCCCAAGTTTCCACATGATTTGCGCCTGATTTTTAGGAGCAACTGGTGGAGAACGGACTATCTTAGAAATCGCAATTCTCCACATTTTTTTTTCTGCATTTCTAGTCAGGTAGAACAGTTCCACTTTGGAACAGAATTTTTTCTTCAAAAGGGGGCGTGTCCGGCCACTGACGTCTGATTTGAAAGTTTCCACAGTGAAAACGTACTCCAAACTAACTTAGAATGGAGCAAGTGAAGATTTTTGTAGAACTGAAAAACCTGTTCTACACATTAAAAAATCAGGCGCAGGTTACAAATTAGGCGTCCAGAACGAGGTGGCGGGGGGGGGGGGGGGGAAGGGAAGTCATTAAATTCTACAATAAATCCTTATTTATACTTCTACAAATATTATACAAATAAATCCAACCTGAATAAACATTTATAAACAAAGAAAAGATTAAATAAACCATCTTCCTACCTGTGTGAAAGTGCTTCAGCCAGCCTCACAAGTTCGTTTGTTCGTTCCCGACGCAGGGGGGAGGAGGAAGCTGTTCCCGACGGCGGGAGGGAGGGAGTGCGGGACCGACCGCCCGCCCGCCCGACCGCAGCGGGGGGGGGAGGAAGCCGTTCCCGACGGCGGAGGGAGGGAGTGTGGGCCCGATCGACCCAACGCAGCGGGGGGGGGGGGGGGGGGAGAGGAAACCGTTCCCGACGGCGGAGGGAGGGAGTGTGGGCCCGATCGACCCAACGCAGCGGGGGGGGGGGGGAGAGGAAGCCGTTCCAGACGGCGGGCGGGAAGGAGACAGTGAGAAGGCTGCAGGAAGCCTCAGAAGTTGAGCAGCCATTCCCGACGGCATGGGGCCATCGGGAATGGCTGCTCAACTTCTGAGGCTTCCTGCCGCCTTCTCACTGCTGCAAGAAGCCTCAGTGCTGAAGTGCTGATGGCAATGTGCTTTTATTAAAAAATGTTCAAAAATTAAACAGCTACAAAGAACTACAAAAATGGCAAACGCTCCAACGCGCACATGCAGTGTTGCCGGCAGGAAAAAAACTAATTTAAATGGTACCCGCCCCCTCCCACTTACAAAATCGGCGTGAGTGGTAGGCTCCGCCCCCTGCACGCCGCGCCAGGCAGACATGGAACTGCAAGGCGCTCGAGAATAGCGCGTTTTTTTTTAGGCGCCGTTTTAGGCGCGAAAAACGGGCGCCCAGCTCGGAAACGTGTGGAAACTTGGGCCCATTGTTTCAATGTTAACTTGAAAAAAATTAAAACCAAGGACTGCCAGGCCTTTTTAAATTTTTAATGGTAGAAAGGAGCTTTCTTATCAGCTTCCTTCTAATTTTAGAAATGTTACTGGCAGCTGAGGATCAGTGAGCAAGACTCAAGGCTAGAATTTCCTATTGCTTACTGCCCGGTTTCTGGGCAGTATTGGCCATTGTGGGCACTAATCAGGTAAATTCCCTCCCTGAGTTACGCCGGCGGTTTCGAGGTACCGCTGGGGAGTGGACCGCCGGCGTGCACTATCCTGAGATCACTCTGGCGCGATACTTGGCTCAGCGGTGACCCGTAGGTGAGTATGAAAAAATACGCCCACGAGGATCGGCAGAGCTGGGCAATAGGTGAGTACCTCTGCAAGAAAAAGGTTAGTAATTCGTTATTTACTAATTATTTTTAAAATCTGATGTGGTTATTTCGTTTAAAAGGGTCTTGGGAATATTTTTTGGATTTTTTAGGTGATGTTTTTCGAAAAATTATTTTTATTGTTTTTCTGCTGCTAGGCCCAAACTGCAGCCTCAGGGTAAATTTTTATTGATTATTTTATTTATTGCTCATTTTGTTTAGGAACCGCCCAATCGAACATAAATTTCACTTTTTCGCCCAGAATGGGGGTGCACGCCCATATTTCTCGCTTGGCGGATTTTTTTGGGGGGGGAAGTTGTCAAGGCGATAATCTTCCCAATCTTAGTGGCCTTTTGGGCGGCAATCGGGTGCTGACGGGCTGATAGGGAATTCTAGCCCTCTGTGCATGCATTTAAGTACACAGGCTCAAAGGTCAGATTTTCTTAATTGGAGAGTGGACAGCATAACATGGCACTGTCAGCTTGCACCACTTTAAAAGCAGGTAGCAGTCCCCAACTGTGCCTGTAGTATAACAGAGCAAAACAGTGATGTGTCAACATTGCTTTGGAGGAAGTTGCATTTAGAGCTGGGACAACAAAGTGATGGGGGATTCCCCTGGCCCTGATCCAAATTGTAGGATATGTGCTCTTCATATGTAATGTGCCGAGGATGATATCATCAGATTAAAAACAAAAGCATATTTAAAGGTTGAAACTCTGATATCATCAGGATAGGGGAACATGTAGGCCGGAATTTTCTACAGGTAGGCGGATTGGGGGTGGAGGGCCCCCGAGGCGGGCGGCAAACCCACTGGGTTTCCTGCAGGCCTTGCCGACTTTAACAGCAGGACTTGATTTGCATGTGATGCCTCAGTTTCCCGCCCGCTGCCAGCCAGATTGAGAGGCTGGCTGGCTGCGGGCGGGTAGGCCTGCAATTGCAGAGAGGGAGAAGGGGTCGGTTCAGCGGAGGGAGCGCGGGGGAGGAGATCGGGGATCAGGTTGGGGATCGTGGGGGTTCGGGGATTGTGGGTGGTGGGTGGGGGGGGTGGGGCGGTTGGCCAGGGATCAGGGATCAACAGGATGGGGGGGGGGGAAATCGTGGATCGACAGGGTGGGGGGGGTGTCGGCCGGAGGTTCGGGGGGTCGACAGATGGTGAGATTAGCTGGAGGTTCGGGGGTCAAAGGGGGGGGGCGGGGGGGGGGGCTGTCAGCCGGAGCATCGGCAGGGGGGAAGAGAGGATCGGGGCCGACCAGCAAAGGATTGCGGCTGGCCTCAGCATCATCAGTGGGGTGTGGGGGGAGGCCTCATGATGGAGATCGGAGGCCTGGGGAGGTGATTGGAGGCCTCGTGGTTCCAGGAAGTAGGTATAAAGCCACTTACCTTCTGGATGCAGCATTCCCTGCCTCGGTTTAACTGCCGGGTTATACGAATTGTGTGAAACCCGTCTACATGCAGTTAAATTCAAAATGGAGGTGAAAAATGAGGCTTCCAGTCTGATTATAACATTGAAATTGACATACTGCCCCCTGGGAACAGGTTGGTTGCCCGCCCCCCATCCCACCCCCGTCCCGCCTCCGTTAAAACCGGAAATGGAGAGGTTGGAGGTGGGATCAGGTCGGGAATCCCATTTTTAACACTTTAATTGCCCCCATGCTCCAAACCCACCCGTTTTGTTAGGGGAAAATTCCGGCCATAAAATTTGACAGTAATGTTCAATTAAAAAAATACTTTGAAGGAATTTATCTACTACTGAAAGGCAAGCACCCTAATTTTTCTTGCTCCATATTTTCAGGTGTGCCCATATCCCACAACTTTATCCCTAAAAGAATGGACAAGTGTCCTGTCATGTATCTCACATTACTGTATATAACTGTATCTTACCATGCTACACATGACTGTAACTGGATATGACCTGTAACAATAAGCATACCTGACCACCAGGGGTGCACTTGCAGTAGACACTCCATACCTGTCCCACTGAGATATATAAAGGGAGGTCTCAGGCAAGTGCAGCACGGGAGAGCTGGAATTAAAGGTGCAGGTCCTGAGTGACTTTAACTTCAGCATGTGTCTTGTGTAAGTCAATACATTAGAGTCAGGACTTAACAGTGGCGACGAGTTACGGGATTACAGAATCCACAGAATGGCTACCAACAGCTCAGATGAGAAATACAATGCTGGAGACAATTGGGATGACTTTATAGAAAGGCTCCAGCAAAGCTTTGTGACCAAAGACTGGTTGGGCGACGATAAGGCAGACAAGAGAAGAGCCCATCTCTTGACCAGCTGTGGCTCGAAAACATACGCTTTAATAAACGACCTGCTGGCACCCGAGAAACCAGCAAGCAAGTCGTTTGAGGAGTTGAGCACACTGGTAAGAGACCACCTGAAGCCAGCGAGCAGCCTACACATGGCCAGACACAGGTTCTACAACTACAGATGCTGTGTGGGCCAAAGCATACCCGACTTCGTGGCGGAACTTCGGAGGCTGGCTAGTTCATGTGAGTTCCCCGATGAACTAAGGGGAGAAGTATTGAGAGACTTTTTTATTGAAGGAATAGGCCACGCAGGCATATTCCGAATACTTATAGAGACTAAGAATTTGACTGTAGAGGCAGCAGCACTGGTCGCACAGACGTTCTTGGCAGGCGAAGAAGAAACGAGGCTGATCTATACTTCGGGTACGACAACTAACGAGGCATCAGAACAAGGGGTTCACATTGTGAAACAAACTGCTACCCCCACACACAGCCAAAGGCAGGAGAGCAGGACTTCAACAGCAGACAGTGGCGCCAGAAGCCATCAAAATCAAGGGCCACATGAACGGCCGATCACACCTCATCAACCCACAATGCGAGCAATCAACAACAGATTGAGAGAAGCTCAAGGGAGATCAGCCAGACATAGCTCATCCTTCGGAAACAATGGAAACGGTCTGTGTTGGAGATGTGGAGGAAGGCACTCAACCAGGGTGTGTCAATTTTAGCATG